>NW_027362783.1:0-1200000 GCF_046119375.1 Phyllobates terribilis
ACAAATAAATATCAAGGACTCATTGGGCGAATCGCTCTGGAACTGAAATCGGAACGCTCACTGACATTTCCCCTATCTGAAAGTCTGATAAACACCGGAAAAATGACTAAGTCCAAAAAAAAATTTTTTTCAATTTTTTTCAATTTTACCCCGTGGGATATATATTCTACCCACACACAATTGGACCTCTCCTGGGGTACCCTCACACATATTATTCCCTCATTTAGTGGATATTTTCACAAAAAAAGTGAAATTTTCAAAAATCCAGAAAATTGGCTGAAAACAACTAAATAACAAGGACTCATTGGGCAAATCGCTCTGGAACTGAAATCGGAACACTCACTGACATTTCCCCTATCTGAAAGTCTGATAAACGCCGGAAAAATGACTAAATCCCCACAAAAAAATTTTTCATCTTTTTTCAATTTTACCCCCGCGGGGTATATATTCTACCCACACACATTTGGAACTCTCCTGGGGTACCCTCACACATATTATTCCCTCATTTAGTGGATATTTTCACAAAAAAGTGAAATTTTCAAAAATCCAGAAAATTGGCTGAAAACGACTAAATATCAAGGACTCATTCGGCGAATCGCTCTGGAACTGAAATCGGAACGCTCACTGACATTTCCCCTATGTGAAAGTCTGATAAACACCGGAAAAATGACTAAGTCAAAAAAAAAATTTTTTTCAACTTTTTTCAATTTTACCCCCGTGGGATATATATTCTTCCCACACACATTTGGAACTCTCCTGGGGTACCCTCACACATATTATTCCCTCATTTAGTGGATATTTTCACAAAAAAGTGAAATTTTCAAAAATCCAGAAAATTGGCTGAAAACGACTAAATATCAAGGACTCATTGGGCGAATCGCTCTGGAACTGAAATCGGAACGCTCACTGACATTTGCCCTCTCTGAAAGTCTGATAAACGCCGGAAAAATGACTAAGTCCAAAAAAAAAAATTTTTTCTACTTTTTCAATTTCACCCCCGTGGGATATATATTCTACCCACACACATTTGGAACTCTCCTGGGGTACCCTCACACATATTATTAACTCATTTAGTGGATATTTTCACAAAAAAGTGAAATTTTCAAAAATCCAGAAAATTGGCTGAAAACAACTAAATAACAAGCACTCATTGGGCGAATCGCTCTGGAACTGAAATCGGAATGCTCACTGACATTTCCCCTATCTGAAAGTCTGATAAACGCCGGAAAAATGACTAAATCCCCCCCAAAAAAATTTTCAACTTTTTTCAATTTTACCCCCACGGGATATATATTCTACCCACACACATTTGGAACTCTCCTGGGGTACCCTCACATATATTATTCCCTCATCTAGTGGATATTTTCACAAGAAAGTGAAATTTTCAAAAATCCAGAAAATTGGCTGAAAACAACTAAATAACAAGGACTCATTGGGCGAATCGCTCTGGAACTGAAATCGGAATGCTCACTGACATTTGCCCTATCTGAAAGTCTGATAAACGCCGGAAAAATGACTAAGTCGAAAAAAAAAAATTTTTCTACTTTTTTCAATTTTACCCCCGTGGGATATATATTCTACCCACACAAATTTGGAACTCTCCTGGGGTACCCTCACACATATTCCCTCATTTAGTGGATATTTTCACAAAAAAGTGAAATTTTCAAAAATCCAGAAAATTGGCTGAAAACGACTAAATATCAAGGACTCATTGGGCGAATCGCTCTGTAACTGAAATCGGAACGCTCACTGACATTTCCACTATCTGAAAGTCTGATAAACGCCGGAAAAATTACTAAGTCCAAAAAAGATTTTTTTTCAACTTTCTTCAATTTTACCCCCGTGGGATATATATTCTTCCCACACACATTTGGAACTCTCCTGGGGTACCCTCACACATATTATTCCCTCATTTAGTGGATATTTTCACAAAAAAGTGAAATTTTCAAAAATCCAGAAAATTGGCTGAAAACAACTAAATATCAAGGACTCATTGGGCGAATCGCTCTGGAACTGAAATCGGAACGCTCACTGACATTTCCCCTATGTGAAAGTCTGATAAACACCGGAAAAATGACTAAGTCAAAAAAAAAATTTTTTTCAACTTTTTTCAATTTTACCCCCGTGGGATATATATTCTTCCCACACACATTTGGAACTCTCCTGGGGTACCCTCACACATATTATTCCCTCATTTAGTGGATATTTTCACAAAAAAGTGAAATTTTCAAAAATCCAGAAAATTGGCTGAAAACGACTAAATATCAAGGACTCATTGGGCGAATCGCTCTGGAACTGAAATCGGAACGCTCACTGACATTTGCCCTATCTGAAAGTCTGATAAACGCCGGAAAAATGACTAAGTCCAAAAAAAAAAATTTTTTCTACTTTTTCAATTTTACCCCCGTGGGATATATATTCTACCCACACACATTTGGAACTCTCCTGGGGTACCCTCACACATATTATTCCCTCATTTAGTGGATAATTTCACAAAAAAGTGAAATTTTCAAAAATCCAGAAAATTGGCTGAAAACAACTAAATAACAAGGACTCATTGGGCGAATCGCTCTGGAACTGAAATCGGAACACTCACTGACATTTCCCCTATCTGAAAGTCTGATAAACGCCGGAAAAATGACTAAATCCCCCCCAAAAATTTTTCATCTTTTTTCAATTTTACCCCCGCGGGGTATATATTCTACCCACACACATTTTGAACTCTCCTGGGGTACCCTCACACATATTATTCCCTCATTTAGTGGATATTTTCACCAAAAAGTGAAATTTTCAAAAATCCAGAAAATTGGCTGAAAACGACTAAATATCAAGGACTCATTGGGCGAATCGCTCTGGAACTGAAACCGGAACGCTCACTGACTTACGCCCTATCTGAAAGTCTGATAAACGCCGGAAAAATGACTAAGTCCAAAAAAAATTTTTTTTCAACTTTTTTCAATTTTACCCCCGTGGGATATTTATTCTACCCACACACATTTGGAACTCTTCTGGGGTACCCTCACACATATTATTCCCTCATTTAGTGGATATTTTCACAAAAAAGTGAAATTTTCAAAAATCCAGAAAATTGGCTGAAAACAACTAAATATCAAGGACTCATTGGGCGAATCGCTCTGGAACTGAAATCGGAACGCTCACTGACATTTCCCCTATCTGAAAGTCTGATAAACACCGGAAAAATGACTAAGTCCAAAAAAAAATTTTTTTCAATTTTTTTCAATTTTACCCCCGTGGGATATATATTCTTCCCACACACATTTGGAACTCTCCTGGGGTACTCTCACACATATTATTCCCTCATTTAGTGGATATTTTCACAAAAAAGTGAAATTTTCAAAAATCCAGAAAATTGGCTGAAAACGACTAAATATCAAGGACTCATTGGGCGAATCGCTCTGGAACTGAAATCGGAACGCTCACTGACATTTGCCCTATCTGAAAGTCTGATAAACGCCGGAAAAATGACTAAGTCCAAAAAAAAAATATTTTTTCTACTTTTTCAATTTTACCCCCGTGGGATATATATTCTACCCACACACATTTGGAACTCTCCTGGGGTACCCTCACACATATTATTCCCTCATTTAGTGGATATTTTCACAAAAAAGTGAAATTTTCAAAAATCCAGAAAATTGGCTGAAAACAACTAAATAACAAGGACTCATTGGGCGAATCGCTCTGGAACTGAAATCGGAACGCTCACTGACATTTCCCCTATGTGAAAGTCTGATAAACACCGGAAAAATGACTAAGTCCAAAAAAAAATTTTTTTCAACTTTTTTCAATTTTACCCCCGTGGGATATATATTCTTCCCATTTGGAACTCTCCTGGGGCACCCTCACACATATTATTCCCTCATTTAGTGGATATTTTCACAAAAAAGTGAAATTTTCAAAAATCCAGAAAATTGGCTGAAAACAACTAAATAACAAGGACTCATTGGGCGAATCACCCTGGAACTGAAATCGGAACGCTCACTGACATTTCCCCTATGTGAAAGTCTGATAAACACCGGAAAAATGACTAAGTCGAAAAAAAAAAATTTTTCTACTTTTTTCAATTTTACCCCCGTGGGATATATATTCTACCCACACAAATTTGGAACTCTCCTGGGGTACCCTCACACATATTCCCTCATTTAGTGGATATTTTCACAAAAAAGTGAAATTTTCAAAAATTCAGAAAATTGGCTGAAAACGACTAAATATCAAGGACTCATTGGGCGAATCGCTCTGGAACTGAAATCGGAAAGCTCACTGACATTTCCCCTATGTGAAAGTCTGATAAACGCCGGAAAAATGACTAAATCCCCCAAAAAAATTTTTCATCTTTTTTCAATTTTACCCCCGCGGGGTATATATTCTACCCACACACATTTTGAACTCTCCTGGGGTACCCTCACACATATTATTCCCTCATTTAGTGGATATTTTCACCAAAAAGTGAAATTTTCAAAAATCCAGAAAATTGGCTGAAAACGACTAAATATCAAGGACTCATTGGGCGAATCGCTCTGGAACTGAAATCGGAACGCTCACTGACTTACGCCCTATCTGAAAGTCTGATAAACGCCGGAAAAATGACTAAGTCCAAAAAAAATTTTTTTTCAACTTTTTTCAATTTTACCCTCGTGGGATATTTATTCTACCCACACACATTTGGAACTCTTCTGGGGTACCCTTACACATATTATTCCCTCATTTAGTGGATATTTTCACAAAAAAGTGAAATTTTCAAAAATCCAGAAAATTGGCTGAAAACGACTAAATATCAAGGACTCATTGGGCGAATCGCTCTGTAACTGAAATCGGAACGCTCACTGACATTTCCACTATCTGAAAGTCTGATAAACGCCGGAAAAATTACTAAGTCCAAAAAAGATTTTTTTTCAACTTTCTTCAATTTTACCCCCGTGGGATATATATTCTTCCCACACACATTTGGAACTCTCCTGGGGTACCCTCACACATATTATTCCCTCATTTAGTGGATATTTTCACAAAAAAGTGAAATTTTCAAAAATCCAGAAAATTGGCTGAAAACAACTAAATATCAAGGACTCATTGGGCGAATCGCTCTGGAACTGAAATCGGAACGCTCACTGACATTTCCCCTATGTGAAAGTCTGATAAACACCGGAAAAATGACTAAGTCAAAAAAAAATTTTTTTTCAACTTTTTTCAATTTTACCCCCGTGGGATATATATTCTTCCCACACACATTTGGAACTCTCCTGGGGTACCCTCACACATATTATTCCCTCATTTAGTGGATATTTTCACAAAAAAGTGAAATTTTCAAAAATCCAGAAAATTGGCTGAAAACGACTAAATATCAAGGACTCATTGGGCAAATCGCTCTGGAACTGAAATCGGAACGCTCACTGACATTTGCCCTATCTGAAAGTCTGATAAACGCCGGAAAAATGACTAAGTCCAAAAAAAAAAATTTTTTCTACTTTTTCAATTTTACCCCCGTGGGATATATATTCTACCCACACACATTTGGAACTCTCCTGGGGTACCCTCACACATATTATTCCCTCATTTAGTGGATAATTTCACAAAAAAGTGAAATTTTCAAAAATCCAGAAAATTGGCTGAAAACAACTAAATAACAAGGACTCATTGGGCGAATCGCTCTGGAACTGAAATCGGAACACTCACTGACATTTCCCCTATCTGAAAGTCTGATAAACGCCGGAAAAATGACTAAATCCCCCCAAAAAATTTTTCATCTTTTTTCAATTTTACCCCCGCGGGGTATATATTCTACCCACACACATTTTGAACTCTCCTGGGGTACCCTCACACATATTATTCCCTCATTTAGTGGATATTTTCACCAAAAAGTGAAATTTTCAAAAATCCAGAAAATTGGCTGAAAACGACTAAATATCAAGGACTCATTGGGCGAATCGCTCTGGAACTGAAACCGGAACGCTCACTGACTTACGCCCTATCTGAAAGTCTGATAAACGCCGGAAAAATGACTAAGTCCAAAAAAAATTTTTTTTCAACTTTTTTCAATTTTACCCCCGTGGGATATTTATTCTACCCACACACATTTGGAACTCTTCTGGGGTACCCTCACACATATTATTCCCTCATTTAGTGGATATTTTCACAAAAAAGTGAAATTTTCAAAAATCCAGAAAATTGGCTGAAAACAACTAAATATCAAGGACTCATTGGGCGAATCGCTCTGGAACTGAAATCGGAACGCTCACTGACATTTCCCCTATCTGAAAGTCTGATAAACACCGGAAAAATGACTAAGTCCAAAAAAAAATTTTTTTCAATTTTTTTCAATTTTACCCCCGTGGGATATATATTCTTCCCACACACATTTGGAACTCTCCTGGGGTACTCTCACACATATTATTCCCTCATTTAGTGGATATTTTCACAAAAAAGTGAAATTTTCAAAAATCCAGAAAATTGGCTGAAAACGACTAAATATCAAGGACTCATTGGGCGAATCGCTCTGGAACTGAAATCGGAACGCTCACTGACATTTGCCCTATCTGAAAGTCTGATAAACGCCGGAAAAATGACTAAGTCCAAAAAAAAAAATTTTTTCTACTTTTTCAATTTTACCCCCGTGGGATATATATTCTACCCACACACATTTGGAACTCTCCTGGGGTACCCTCACACATATTATTCCCTCATTTAGTGGATATTTTCACAAAAAAGTGAAATTTTCAAAAATCCAGAAAATTGGCTGAAAACGACTAAATATCAAGGACTCATTGGGCGAATCGCTCTGGAACTGAAATCGGAACGCTCACTGACATTTCCCCTATGTGAAAGTCTGATAAACACCGGAAAAATGACTAAGTCCAAAAAAAAATTTTTTTCAACTTTTTTCAATTTTACCCCCGTGGGATATATATTCTTCCCATTTGGAACTCTCCTGGGGCACCCTCACACATATTATTCCCTCATTTAGTGGATATTTTCACAAAAAAGTGAAATTTTCAAAAATCCAGAAAATTGGCTGAAAACAACTAAATAACAAGGACTCATTGGGCGAATCACCCTGGAACTGAAATCGGAACGCTCACTGACATTTCCCCTATGTGAAAGTCTGATAAACACCGGAAAAATGACTAAGTCAAAAAAAAAAATTTTTTCAACTTTTTTCAATTTTACCCCCGTGGGATATATATGCTACCCACACAAATTTGGAACTCTCCTGGGGTACCCTCACACATATTATTCCCTCATTTAGTGGATATTTTCACAAAAAAGTGAAATTTTCAAAAATTCAGAAAATTGGCTGAAAACGACTAAATATCAAGGACTCATTGGGCGAATCGCTCTGGAACTGAAATCGGAACGCTCACTGACATTTCCCCTATCTGAAAGTCTGATAAACGCCGGAAAAATGACTAAGTCCAAAAAAGATTTTTTTTCAACTTTCTTCAATTTTACCCCCGTGGGATATATATTCTTCCCACACACATTTGGAACTCTCCTGGGGTACCCTCACACATATTATTCCCTCATTTAGTGGATATTTTCACAAAAAAGTGAAATTTTCAAAAATCCAGAAAATTGGCTGAAAACAACTAAATAACAAGGACTCATTGGGCGAATCGCTCTGGAACTGAAATCGGAACACTCACTGACATTTCCCCTATCTGAAAGTCTGATAGACGCCGGAAAAATGACTAAATCCCCCCCAAAAAAATTTTCAACTTCTTTCAATTTTACCCCCGTGGGATATTTATTCTACCCACACACATTTGGAACTCTTCTGGGGTACCCTCACACATATTATTCCCTCATTTAGTGGATATTTTCACAAAAAAGTGAAATTTTCAAAAATCCAGAAAATTGGCTGAAAACAACTAAATATCAAGGACTCATTGGGCGAATCGCTCTGGAACTGAAATCGGAACGCTCACTGACATTTCCCCTATCTGAAAGTCTGATAAACACCGGAAAAATGACTAAGTCCAAAAAAAAATTTTTTTCAATTTTTTTCAATTTTACCCCCGTGGGATATATATTCTTCCCACACACATTTGGAACTCTCCTGGGGTACTCTCACACATATTATTCCCTCATTTAGTGGATATTTTCACAAAAAAGTGAAATTTTCAAAAATCCAGAAAATTGGCTGAAAACGACTAAATATCAAGGACTCATTGGGCGAATCGCTCTGGAACTGAAATCGGAACGCTCACTGACATTTGCCCTATCTGAAAGTCTGATAAACGCCGGAAAAATGACTAAGTCCAAAAAAAAAAATTTTTTCAACTTTTTTCAATTTTACCCCCGTGGGATATATATGCTACCCACACAAATTTGGAACTCTCCTGGGGTACCCTCACACATATTATTCCCTCATTTAGTGGATATTTTCACAAAAAAGTGAAATTTTCAAAAATTCAGAAAATTGGCTGAAAACGACTAAATATCAAGGACTCATTGGGCGAATCGCTCTGGAACTGAAATCGGAACGCTCACTGACATTTCCCCTATCTGAAAGTCTGATAAACGCCGGAAAAATGACTAAGTCCAAAAAAGATTTTTTTTCAACTTTCTTCAATTTTACCCCCGTGGGATATATATTCTTCCCACACACATTTGGAACTCTCCTGGGGTACCCTCACACATATTATTCCCTCATTTAGTGGATATTTTCACAAAAAAGTGAAATTTTCAAAAATCCAGAAAATTGGCTGAAAACAACTAAATAACAAGGACTCATTGGGCGAATCGCTCTGGAACTGAAATCGGAACACTCACTGACATTTCCCCTATCTGAAAGTCTGATAGACGCCGGAAAAATGACTAAATCCCCCCCAAAAAAATTTTCAACTTCTTTCAATTTTACCCCCGTGGGATATTTATTCTACCCACACACATTTGGAACTCTTCTGGGGTACCCTCACACATATTATTCCCTCATTTAGTGGATATTTTCACAAAAAAGTGAAATTTTCAAAAATCCAGAAAATTGGCTGAAAACAACTAAATATCAAGGACTCATTGGGCGAATCGCTCTGGAACTGAAATCGGAACGCTCACTGACATTTCCCCTATCTGAAAGTCTGATAAACACCGGAAAAATGACTAAGTCCAAAAAAAAATTTTTTTCAATTTTTTTCAATTTTACCCCCGTGGGATATATATTCTTCCCACACACATTTGGAACTCTCCTGGGGTACTCTCACACATATTATTCCCTCATTTAGTGGATATTTTCACAAAAAAGTGAAATTTTCAAAAATCCAGAAAATTGGCTGAAAACGACTAAATATCAAGGACTCATTGGGCGAATCGCTCTGGAACTGAAATCGGAACGCTCACTGACATTTGCCCTATCTGAAAGTCTGATAAACGCCGGAAAAATGACTAAGTCCAAAAAAAAAAATTTTTTCTACTTTTTCAATTTTACCCCCGTGGGATATATATTCTACCCACACACATTTGGAACTCTCCTGGGGTACCCTCACACATATTATTCCCTCATTTAGTGGATATTTTCACAAAAAAGTGAAATTTTCAAAAATCCAGAAAATTGGCTGAAAACAACTAAATAACAACGACTCATTGGGCGAATCGCTCTGGAACTGAAATCGGAACGCTCACTGACATTTCCCCTATGTGAAAGTCTGATAAACACCGGAAAAATGACTAAGTCCAAAAAAAATTTTTTTTCTACTTTTTTCAATTTTACCCCCGTGGGATATATATTCTACCTACACACATTTGGAACTCTCCTGGGGTACCCTCACACATATTATTCCCTCATTTAGTGGATATTTTCACAAAAAAGTGACATTTTCAAAAATCCAGAAAATTGGCTGAAAACGACTAAATATCAAGGACTCATTGGGAGAATCGCTCTGGAACTGAAATCGAATCGCTCACTGACATTTCCCCTATCCAAAAGTCTGATAAACGCCGGAAAAATGACTAAGTCCAAAAAAATTTTTTTTTCAACTTTCTTCAATTTTACCCCCGTGGGATATATATTCTTCCCACACACATTTGGAACTCTACTGGGGTACCCTCACACATATTATTCCCTCATTTAGTGGATATTTTCACAAAAAAGTGAAATTTTCAAAAATCCAGAAAATTGGCTGAAAACGACTAAATATCAAGGACTCATTGGGCGAATCGCTCTGGAACTGAAATCGAATCGCTCACTGACATTTCCCCTATCCAAAAGTCTGATAAACGCCGGAAAAATGACTAAGTCCAAAAAAATTTTTTTTTCAACTTTCTTCAATTTTACCCCCGTGGGATATATATTCTTCCCACACACATTTGGAACTCTCCTGGGGTACCCTCACACATATTATTCCCTCATTTAGTGGATATTTTCACAAAAAAGTGAAATTTTCAAAAATCCAGAAAATTGGCTGAAAACGACTAAATATCAAGGACTAATTGGGCGAATCGCTCTGGAACTGAAATCGGAATGCTCACTGACATTTGCCCTATCTGAAAGTCTGATAAACACCGGAAAAATGACTAAGTCCAAAAAAAAAATGTTTTCTACTTTTTTCAATTTTACCCCCGTGGGGTATATATTCTACCGACACACATTTGGAACTCTCCTGGGGTACCCTCACACATATTATTCCCTCATTTAGTGGATATTTTCACAAAAAAGTGAAATTTTCAAAAATCCAGAAAATTGGCTGAAAACGACTAAATATCAAGGACTCATTGGGAGAATCGCTCTGGAACTGAAATCGGAATGCTCCCTGACATTTCCCCTATCTAAAAGTCTGATAAATGCTGGAAAAATGACTAAGTCCAAAAAAAAATTTTTTTCAACTTTTTTCAATTTTACCCCCGTGGGATATATATTCTTCCCACACACATTTGGAACTCTCCTGGGGTACCCTCACACATATTATTCCCTCATTTAGTGGATATTTTCACAAAAAAGTGAAATTTTCAAAAATCCAGAAAATTGGCTGAAAACGACTAAATATCAAGGACTCATTGGGAGAATCACTCTGGAACTGAAATCGGAACGCTCACTGACATTTCCCCTATCTGAAAGTCTGATAAACGCCGGAAAAATGACTAAGTCCAAAAAAAAAATTTTTTCTACTTTTTTCAATTTTACCCCCGTGGGATATATATTCTACCCACACAAATTTGGAACTCTCCTGGGGTACCCTCACACATATTATTCCCTCATTTAGTGGATATTTTCACAAAAAAGTGAAATTTTCAAAAATCCAGAAAATTGGCTGAAAACGACTAAATATCAAGGACTCATTGGGCGAATCGCTCTGGAACTGAAATCGGAACGCTCACTGACATTTTCCCTATCTGAAAGTCTGATAAACGCCGGAAAAATGACTAAGTCCAAAAAAAAAATGTATTCTACTTTTTTCAATTTTACCCCCGTGGGGTATATATTCTACCCACACACATTTGGAACTCTCCTGGGGTACCCTCACACATATTATTCCCTCATTTAGTGGATATTTTCACAAAAAAGTGAAATTTTCAAAAATCCAGAAAATTGGCTGAAAACGACTAAATATCAAGGACTCATTGGGAGAATCGCTCTGGAACTGAAATCGGAACGCTCACTGACATTTCCCCTATCTGAAAGTCTGATAAACACCGGAAAAAGGACTAAGTCCAAAAAAATTTTTTTTTCAACTTTCTTCAATTTTACCCCCGTGGGATATATATTCTTCCCACACACATTTGGAACTCTCCTGGGGTACCCTCACACATATTATTCCCTCATTTAGTGGATATTTTCACAAAAAAGTGAAATTTTCAAAAATCCAGAAAATTGGCTGAAAACGACTAAATATTAAGGACTCATTGGGCGAATAGCTCTGGAACTGAAATCGGAACGCTCATTGACATTTCCCCTATCTGAAAGTCTGAAAAACGCCAGAAAAATGACTAAGTCCAAAAAAAAATTTTTTTTCTACTTTTTTCAATTTTACCCCCGTGGGATATATATTCTTCCCACACACATTTGGAACTCTCCTGGGGTACCCTCACACATATTATTCCCTCATTTAGTGGATATTTTCACAAAAAAGTGAAATTTTCAAAAATCCAGAAAATTGGCTGAAAACAACTAAATATCAAGGACTCATTGGGCAAATTGCTCTGGAACTGAAATTGGAACGCTCACTGACATTTCCCCTATCTGAAAGTCTGATAAACGCCGGAAAAATGACTAAGTCCAAAAAAAAATTTTTTTTCAACTTTTTTCAATTTTACCCCCGTGGAATATATATTCTACCCACACACATTTGGAACTCTCCTGGGGTACCCTCACACATATTATTCCCTCATTTAGTGGATATTTTCACAAAAAAGTGAAATTTTCAAAAATCCAGAAAATTGGCTGAAAACGACTAAATATCAAGGACTCATTGGGAGAATCACTCTGGAACTGAAATCGGAACGCTCACTGACATTTCCCCTATCTGAAAGTCTGATAAACGCCGGAAAAATGACTAAGTCCAAAAAAAAAATTTTTTCTACTTTTTTCAATTTTACCCCCGTGGGATATATATTCTACCCACACAAATTTGGAACTCTCCTGGGGTACCCTCACACATATTATTCCCTCATTTAGTGGATATTTTCACAAAAAAGTGAAATTTTCAAAAATCCAGAAAATTGGCTGAAAACGACTAAATATCAAGGACTCATTGGGCGAATCGCTCTGGAACTGAAATCGGAACGCTCACTGACATTTTCCCTATCTGAAAGTCTGATAAACGCCGGAAAAATGACTAAGTCCAAAAAAAAAATGTATTCTACTTTTTTCAATTTTACCCCCGTGGGGTATATATTCTACCCACACACATTTGGAACTCTCCTGGGGTACCCTCACACATATTATTCCCTCATTTAGTGGATATTTTCACAAAAAAGTGAAATTTTCAAAAATCCAGAAAATTGGCTGAAAACGACTAAATATCAAGGACTCATTGGGAGAATCGCTCTGGAACTGAAATCGGAACGCTCACTGACATTTCCCCTATCTGAAAGTCTGATAAACACCGGAAAAAGGACTAAGTCCAAAAAAATTTTTTTTTCAACTTTCTTCAATTTTACCCCCGTGGGATATATATTCTTCCCACACACATTTGGAACTCTCCTGGGGTACCCTCACACATATTATTCCCTCATTTAGTGGATATTTTCACAAAAAAGTGAAATTTTCAAAAATCCAGAAAATTGGCTGAAAACAACTAAATATCAAGGACTCATTGGGCAAATTGCTCTGGAACTGAAATTGGAACGCTCACTGACATTTCCCCTATCTGAAAGTCTGATAAACGCCGGAAAAATGACTAAGTCCAAAAAAAAATTTTTTTTCAACTTTTTTCAATTTTACCCCCGTGGAATATATATTCTACCCACACACATTTGGAACTCTCCTGGGGTACCCTCACACATATTATTCCCTCATTTAGTGGATATTTTCACAAAAAAGTGAAATTTTCAAAAATCCAGAAAATTGGCTGAAAACAACTAAATAACAAGGAATCATTGGGCAAATCGCTCTGGAACTGAAATCGGAACACTCACTGACATTTCCCCTATCTGAAAGTCTGATAAACGCCGGAAAAATGACTAAATCCCCCCAAAAAAAAATTTCAACTTTTTTCAATTTTACCCCCGTGGGATATATATTCTACCCACACACATTTGGAACTCTTCTGGGGTACCCTCACACATATTATTCCCTCATTTAGTGGATATTTTCACAAAAAAGTGAAATTTTCAAAAATCCAGAAAATTGGCAGAAAATGACTAAATATCAAGGACTCATTGGGCGAATCGCTCTGGAACTGAAATCGGAACGCTCACTGACATTTCCCCTATCTGAAAGTCTGATAAACGCCGGAAAAATGACTAAGTCCAAAAAAATTTTTTTTTCAACTTTCTTCAATTTTACCCCCGTGGGATATATATTCTTCCCACACACATTTGGAACTCTACTGGGGTACCCTCACACATATTATTCCCTCATTTAGTGGATATTTTCACAAAAAAGTGAAATTTTCAAAAATCCAGAAAATTGGCTGAAAACGACTAAATATCAAGGACTCATTGGGCGAATCGCTCTGGAACTGAAATCGAATCGCTCACTGACATTTCCCCTATCCAAAAGTCTGATAAACGCCGGAAAAATGACTAAGTCCAAAAAAATTTTTTTTTCAACTTTCTTCAATTTTACCCCCGTGGGATATATATTCTTCCCACACACATTTGGAACTCTCCTGGGGTACCCTCACACATATTATTCCCTCATTTAGTGGATATTTTCACAAAAAAGTGAAATTTTCAAAAATCCAGAAAATTGGCTGAAAACGACTAAATATCAAGGACTAATTGGGCGAATCGCTCTGGAACTGAAATCTGAATGCTCACTGACATTTGCCCTATCTGAAAGTCTGATAAACACCGGAAAAATGACTAAGTCCAAAAAAAAAATGTTTTCTACTTTTTTCAATTTTACCCCCGTGGGGTATATATTCTACCGACACACATTTGGAACTCTCCTGGGGTACCCTCACACATATTATTCCCTCATTTAGTGGATATTTTCACAAAAAAGTGAAATTTTCAAAAATCCAGAAAATTGGCTGAAAACGACTAAATATCAAGGACTCATTGGGAGAATCGCTCTGGAACTGAAATCGGAATGCTCCCTGACATTTCCCCTATCTAAAAGTCTGATAAATGCTGGAAAAATGACTAAGTCCAAAAAAAAATTTTTTTCAACTTTTTTCAATTTTACCCCCGTGGGATATATATTCTTCCCACACACATTTGGAACTCTCCTGGGGTACCCTCACACATATTATTCCCTCATTTAGTGGATATTTTCACAAAAAAGTGAAATTTTCAAAAATCCAGAAAATTGGCTGAAAACGACTAAATATCAAGGACTCATTGGGAGAATCACTCTGGAACTGAAATCGGAACGCTCACTGACATTTCCCCTATCTGAAAGTCTGATAAACGCCGGAAAAATGACTAAGTCCAAAAAAAAAATTTTTTCTACTTTTTTCAATTTTACCCCCGTGGGATATATATTCTACCCACACAAATTTGGAACTCTCCTGGGGTACCCTCACACATATTATTCCCTCATTTAGTGGATATTTTCACAAAAAAGTGAAATTTTCAAAAATCCAGAAAATTGGCTGAAAACGACTAAATATCAAGGACTCATTGGGAGAATCGCTCTGGAACTGAAATCGGAACGCTCACTGACATTTCCCCTATCTGAAAGTCTGATAAACACCGGAAAAAGGACTAAGTCCAAAAAAATTTTTTTTTCAACTTTCTTCAATTTTACCCCCGTGGGATATATATTCTTCCCACACACATTTGGAACTCTCCTGGGGTACCCTCACACATATTATTCCCTCATTTAGTGGATATTTTCACAAAAAAGTGAAATTTTCAAAAATCCAGAAAATTGGCTGAAAACGACTAAATATTAAGGACTCATTGGGCGAATAGCTCTGGAACTGAAATCGGAACGCTCATTGACATTTCCCCTATCTGAAAGTCTGAAAAACGCCAGAAAAATGACTAAGTCCAAAAAAAAATTTTTTTTCTACTTTTTTCAATTTTACCCCCGTGGGATATATATTCTTCCCACACACATTTGGAACTCTCCTGGGGTACCCTCACACATATTATTCCCTCATTTAGTGGAAATTTTCACAAAAAAGTGAAATTTTCAAAAATCCAGAAAATTGGCTAAAAACAACTAAATATCAAGGACTCATTGGGCAAATTGCTCTGGAACTGAAATTGGAACGCTCACTGACATTTCCCCTATCTGAAAGTCTGATAAACGCCGGAAAAATGACTAAGTCCAAAAAAAAATTTTTTTTCAACTTTTTTCAATTTTACCCCCGTGGGATATATATTCTACCCACACACATTTGGAACTCTCCTGGGGTACCCTCACACATATTATTCCCTCATTTAGTGGATATTTTCACAAAAAAGTGAAATTTTCAAAAATCCAGAAAATTGGCTGAAAACAACTAAATAACAAGGAATCATTGGGCAAATCGCTCTGGAACTGAAATCGGAACACTCACTGACATTTCCCCTATCTGAAAGTCTGATAAACGCCGGAAAAATGACTAAATCCCCCCAAAAAAAAATTTCAACTTTTTTCAATTTTACCCCCGTGGGATATATATTCTACCCACACACATTTGGAACTCTTCTGGGGTACCCTCACACATATTATTCCCTCATTTAGTGGATATTTTCACAAAAAAGTGAAATTTTCAAAAATCCAGAAAATTGGCAGAAAATGACTAAATATCAAGGACTCATTGGGCGAATCGCTCTGGAACTGAAATCGGAACGCTCACTGACATTTCCCCTATCTGAAAGTCTGATAAACGCCGGAAAAATGACTAAGTCCAAAAAAATTTTTTTTTCAACTTTCTTCAATTTTACCTCCGTGGGATATATATTCTTCCCACACACATTTGGAACTCTCCTGGGGTACCCTCACACATATTATTCCCTCATTTAGTGGATATTTTCACAAAAAAGTGAAATTTTCAAAAATCCAGAAAATTGGCTGAAAACGACTAAATATCAAGGACTCATTGGGCAAATCGCTCTGGAACTGAAATTGGAACGCTCACTGACATTTCCCCTATCTGAAAGTCTGATAAACGCCGGAAAAATGACTAAATCCCCCTCCAAAAAATTTTTCAACTTTTTTCAATTTTACCCCCGTGGGATATATATTCTACCCACACACATTTGGAACTCTTCTGGGGTACCCTCACACATATTATTCCCTCATTTAGTGGATATTTTCACAAAAAAGTGAAATTTTCAAAAATCCAGAAAATTGGCTGAAAACGACTAAATATCAAGGACTCATTGGGCGAATCGCTCTGGAACTGAAATCGGAACGCTCACTGACATTTCCCCTATCTGAAAGTCTGATAAACGCCAGAAAAATGACTAAGTCCAAAAAAAAATTTTTTTCAACTTTTTTCAATTTTACCCCTGTGGGATATATATTCTTCCCACACACATTTGGAACTCTCCTGGTGTACCCTCACACATATTATTCCCTCATTTAGTGGATATTTTCACAAAAAAGTGACATTTTCAAAAATCCAGAAAATTGGCTGAAAACAACTAAATATCAAAGACTCATTGGGCGAAACGCTCTCGAACTGAAATCGGAATGCTCACTGACATTTGCCCTATCTGAAATTCTGATAAACGCCGGAAAAATGACTAAGTCCAAAAAAAAAATTTTTTCTACTTTTTTCAATTTTACCCCCGTGGGATATATATTCTACCCACAGAAATTTGGAACTCTCCTGGGGTACCCTCACACATATTATTCCCTCATTTAGTGGATATTTTCACAAAAAAAGTGAAATTTTCAAAAATCCAGAAAATTGGCTGAAAACAACTAAATAACAAGGAATCATTGGGCAAATCGCTCTGGAACTGAAATCGGAACACTCACTGACATTTGCCCTATCTGAAAGTCTGATAAACGCCGGAAAAATGACTAAATCCCCCCCAAAAAATTTTTCAACTTTTTTCAATTTTACCCCCGTGGGATATATATTCTACCCACACACATTTGGAACTCTTCTGGGGTACACTCACACATATTATTCCCTCATTTAGTGGATATTTTCACAAAAAAGTAAAATTTTCAAAAATCCAGAAAATTGGCTGAAAACGACTAAATATCAAGGACTCATTGGGCAAATCGCTCTGGAACTGAAATCGGAACGCTCACTGACATTTCCCCTATCTGAAAGTCTGATAAACGCCAGAAAAATGACTAAGTCCAAAAAAAAATTTTTTTCAACTTTTTTCAATTTTACCCCCGTGGGATATATATTCTTCCCACACACATTTGGAACTCTCCTGGGGTACCCTCACACATATTATTCCCTCATTTAGTGGATATTTTCACAAAAAAGTGAAATTTTCAAAAATCCAGAAAATTGGCTGAAAACGACTAAATATCAAGGACTCATTGGGAGAATCGCTGTGGAACTGAAATCGGAACACTCACTGACATTTCCCCTATCTGAAAGTCTGATAAACGCCGGAAAATTGACTAAATCCCAAAAAAAATGTTTTCCTACTTTTTTCAATTTTACCCCCGTGGGATATATATTCTACCCACACACATTTGGAACTCTCCTGGGGTACCCTCACACATATTATTCCCTCATTTAGTGGATATTTTCACAAAAAAGTGAAATTTTCAAAAATCCAGAAAATTGGCTGAAAACTACTAAATATCAAGGGCTCATTGGGCGAATCGCTCTGAAACTGAAATCGGAACGCTCACTGACATTCGCCCTATCTGAAAGTCTGATAAACGCCGGAAAAATGACTAAGTCCAAAAAAAAATTTTTTTTCAACTTTCTTCAATTTTACCCCCGTGGGATATATACTCTACCCACACAAATTTGGAACTCTCCTGGGGTACCCTCACACATATTATTCCCTCATTTAGTGGATATTTTCACAAAAAAGTGAAATTTTCAAAAATCCAGAAAATTGACTGAAAACGACTAAATATCAAGGACTCATTGGGCGAATCGCTCAGGAACTGAAATCGGAACGCTCACTGACATTTGCCCTATCTGAAAGTCAGATAAACGCCGGAAAAATGACTAAGTCCAAAAAAAATTTTTTCTACTTTTTTCAATTTTACCCCCGTGGGATATATATTCTACCCACACAAATTTGGAACTCTCCTGGGGTACCCTCACACATATTATTCCCTCATTTAGTGGATATTTTCACAAAAAAGTAAAATTTTCAAAAATCCAGAAAATTGGCTGAAAACGACTAAATATCAAAGACTCATTGGGCGAATCGCTCTGGAACTGAAATCGGAACGCTCACTGATATTTCCCCTATCTTAAAGTCTGATAAACGCCGGAAAAATGACTAAGTCCAAAAAAAAAATGTTTCTACTTTTTTCACTTTTAACCCCGTGGGATATATATTCTACCCACACACATATGGAACTCTCCTTCGGTACCCTCACACATATTATTCCCTCATTTAGTGGATATTTTCACAAAAAAGTGAAATTTTCAAAAATCCAGAAAATTGGCTGAAAACGACTAAATATCAAGGACTCATTGGGCGAATCGCTCTGGCACTGAAATCGGAATGGTCACTGACATTTCCCCTATATGAAAGTCTGATAAACGCCGGAAAAATGACTAAGTCCAAAAAAATTTTTTTAAAAACTTTTTTCAATTTTACCCCCGTGGCATATATATTCTTCCCACACACATTTGAAACTCTCCTGGGGTACCCTCACACATATTATTCCCTCATTTAGTGGATATTTTCACAAAAAAGTAAAATTTTCAAAAATCCAGAAAATTGGCTGAAAAACGACTAAATATCAAGGACTCATTGGGCGAATCACTCTGGAACTGAAAACGGAACGCTCACTGACATTTCCCCTATCTGAAAGTCTGATAAACGCCGGAAAAATGACTAAGTCCAAAAAAAAAAAATTTTTCTACTTTTTTCAATTTTTCCCCCGTGGGATATATATTCTACCCACACACATTTGGAACTCTCCTGGGGTAGCCTCACACATATTTTTCCCTCATTTAGTGGATATTTTCACAAAAAAGTGAAATTTTCAAAAATCCAGAAAATTGGCAGAAAACAAGTAGATATCAAGGACTCATTGGGTGAATCGCTCTGGAACTGATATCGGAACGCTCACTGACATTTCCCCTATCTGAAAGTCTGATAAACGCCGGAAAAATGACTAAGTCCAAAAAAAATTTTTTTTCAAGTTTCTTTAATTTTACCCCCGTGGGATATATATTCTTCCCACACACATTTGGAACTCTCCTGGGGTACCCTCACACATATTATTCCCTCATTTAGTGGATATTTTCACAAAAAAGTGAAATTTTCAAAAATCCAGAAAATTGGCTGAAAACTAAATAACAAGGACTCATTGGGCGAATCGCTGTGGAACTGAAATCGGAACACTCACTGACATTTTCCCTATCTGAAAGTCTGATAAACGCCGGAAAAATGACTAAATCCCCAAAAAAAATGTTTTCCTACTTTTTTCAATTTTACCCCCGTGGGATATATATTCTACCCACACACATTTGGAACTCTCCTGGCGTACCCTCACACATATTATTCCCTCATTTAGTGGATATTTTCACAAAAAAGTGAAATTTTCAAAAATCCAGAAAATTGTCTGAAAACTAATAAATTTCAAGGGCTCATTGGGCGAATCGCTCTGGAACTGAAATCGGAACGCTCACTGACATTCGCCCTATCTGAAAGTCTGATAAACGCCGGAAAAATGACTAAGTCCAAAAAAATTTTTTTTTCAACTTTCTTCAATTTTACCCCCGTGGGATATATGTTCTTCCCACACACATTTGGAACTCTCCTGGGGTACCCTCACACATATTATTCCCTCATTTAGTGGATATTTTCACAAAAAAGTGAAATTTTCAAAAATCCAGAAAATTGGCTGAAAACGACTAAATATCAAGGACTCATTGGGCGAATCGCTCTGGAACTGAAATCGGAACGCTGACTGACATTTCCCCTATGTGAAAGTCTGATAAACACCGGAAAAATGACTAAGTCCAAAAAAAAATTTTTTCAACTTTTTTCAATTTTACCCCCGTGGGATATATATTCTACCCACACACATTTGGAACTCTTCTGGGGTATCCTCACACATATTATTCCCTCATTTAGTGGATATTTTCACAAAAAAGTGACATTTTCAAAAATCCAGAAAATTGGCTGAAAACAACTAAATATCAAGGACTCATTGGGCAAATCGCTCTGGAACTGAAATCGGAACGCTCACTGACATTTGCCCTATCTGAAAGTCTGATAAACGCCGGAAAAATGACTCAGTCCAAAAAAAAAAAATTTTTCTACTTTTTTCAATTTTACCCCCGTGGGATATATATTCTACCCACACACATTTGGAACTCTCTTGGGGTACCCTCACACATATTATTCCCTAATTTAGTGGATATTTTCACAAAAAAGTGAAATTTTCAAAAATCCAGAAAATTGGCAGAAAACAAGTAAATATCAAGGACTCATTGGGCGAATCGCTCTGGAACTGAAATCGGAACGCTCACTGACATTTCCCCTATCTGAAAGTCTGATAAACGCCGGAAAAATGACTAAGTCCAAAAAAAATTTTTTTTTCAACTTTCTTCAATTTTACCCCCGTGGGATATATATTCTTCCCACACACATTTGGAACTCTCCTGGGGTACCCTCACACATATTATTCCCTCATTTAGTGGATATTTTCACAAAAAAGTGAAATTTTCAAAAATCCAGAAAATTGGCTGAAAACGACTAAATATCAAGGACTCATTGGGCGAATCGCTCTGGAACTGAAATCGGAACGCTCACTGACATTTCCCCTATCTGAAAGTCTGATAAACGCCAGAAAAATGACTAAGTCCAAAAAAAAAATTTTTTCAACTTTTTTCAATTTTACCCCCGTGGGATATATATTCTTCCCACACACATTTGGAACTCTCCTGGGGTACCCTCACACATATTATTCCCTCATTTAGTGGATATTTTCACAAAAAAGTGAAATTTTCAAAAATCCAGAAGATTGGCTGAAAACGACTACATATCAAGGACTCATTGGGCGAATCGCTCTGGAACTGAAATCGGAACGCTAACTGACATTTCCCCTATCTGAAAGTCTGATAAACGCCAGAAAAATGACTAAGACCAAAAATATTTTTTTTTCAACTTTTTTCAATTTTACCCCCGTGGGATATATATTCTTCCCACACACATTTGGAACTCTCCTGGTGTACCCTCACACATATTATGCCCTGATTTAGTGGATATTTTCACAAAAAAGTGACATTTTCAAAAATCCAGAAAATTGGCTGAAAGCAACTAGATAACAAGGACTCATTTGGCGAATCACTCTGGAACTGAAATCGGAATGCTCACTGACATTTGCCCTATCTGAAAGTCTGATAAACGCCGGAAAAATGACTAAGTCCAAAAAAAAATTTTTTTCTACTTTTTTCAATTTTACCCCCGTGGGATATATATTCTACCCACACAAATTTGGAACTCTCCTGGGGTACCCTTACACATATTATTCCCTCATTTAGTGGATATTTTCACAAAAAAGTGAAATTTTCAAAAATCCAGAAAATTGACTGAAAACGACTAAATATCAAGGACTCATTGGGCGAATCGCTCTGGAACTGAAATCGGAATGCTCACTGACATTTGCCCTATCTGAAAGTCTGATAAACGCCGGAAAAATGACTAAGTCCAAAAAAGATTTTTTTTCAACTTTCTTCAATTTTACCCCCGTGGGATATATATTCTACCCACACACATTTGGAACTCTCTTGGGGTACCCTCACACATATTATTCCCTAATTTAGTGGATATTTTCACAAAAAAGTGAAATTTTCAAAAATCCAGAAAATTGGCAGAAAACAAGTAAATATCAAGGACTCATTGGGCGAATCGCTCTGGAACTGAAATCGGAACGCTCACTGACATTTCCCCTATCTGAAAGTCTGATAAACGCCGGAAAAACGACTAAGTCCAAAAAAAATTTTTTTTCAACTTTCTTCAATTTTACCCCCGTGGGATATATATTCTTCCCACACACATTTGGAACTCTCCTGGGGTACCCTCACACATATTATTCCCTCATTTAGTGGATATTTTCACAAAAAAGTGAAATTTTCAAAAATCCAGAAAATTGGCTGAAAACGACTAAATATCAAGGAATCATTGGGCGAATCGCTCTGGAACTGAAATCGGAACGCTCACTGACATTTCCCCTATCTGAAAGTCTGATAAACGCCAGAAAAATGACTAAGTCCAAAAAAAAATTTTTTTCAACTTTTTTCAATTTTACCCCCGTGGGATATATATTCTTCCCACACACATTTGGAACTCTCCTGGGGTACCCTCACACATATTATTCCCTCATTTAGTGGATATTTTCACAAAAAAGTGAAATTTTCAAAAATCCAGAAGATTGGCTGAAAACGACTACATATCAAGGACTCATTGGGCGAATCGCTCTGGAACTGAAATCGGAACGCTAACTGACATTTCCCCTATCTGAAAGTCTGATAAACGCCAGAAAAATGACTAAGACCAAAAATATTTTTTTTTCAACTTTTTTCAATTTTACCCCCGTGGGATATATATTCTTCCCACACACATTTGGAACTCTCCTGGTGTACCCTCACACATATTATGCCCTGATTTAGTGGATATTTTCACAAAAAAGTGACATTTTCAAAAATCCAGAAAATTGGCTGAAAACAACTAGATAACAAGGACTCATTTGGCGAATCACTCTGGAACTGAAATCGGAATGCTCACTGACATTTGCCCTATCTGAAAGTCAGATAAACGCCGGAAAAATGACTAAGTCCAAAAAAAATTTTTTCTACTTTTTTCAATTTTACCCCCGTGGGATATATATTCTACCCACACAAATTTGGAACTCTCCTGGGGTACCCTCACACATATTATTCCCTCATTTAGTGGATATTTTCACAAAAAAGTGAAATTTTCAAAAATCCAGAAAATTGGCTGAAAACGACTAAATATCAAGGACTCATTGGGCGAATCGCTCTGGCACTGAAATCGGAATGCTCACTGACATTTCCCCTATCTGAAAGTCTGATAAACGCCGGAAAAATGACTAAGTCCAAAAAAATTTTTTTAAAAACTTTTTTCAATTTTACCCCCGTGGCATATATATTCTTCCCACACACATTTGAAACTCTCCTGGGGTACCCTCACACATATTATTCCCTCATTTAGTGGATATTTTCACAAAAAAGTAAAATTTTCAAAAATCCAGAAAATTGGCTGAAAACGACTAAATATCAAAGACTCATTGGGCGAATCTCTCTGGAACTGAAATCGGAACGCTCACTGACATTTCCCCTATCTTAAAATCTGATAAACGTCGGAAAAATGACTAAGTCCAAAAAAAAAATTTTTCTACTTTTTTCACTTTTAACCCCGTGGGATATATATTCTACCCACACACATTTGGAACTCTCCTTCGGTACCCTCACTCATATTATTCCCTCATTTAGTGGATATTTTCACAAAAAAGTGAAATTTTCAAAAATCCAGAAAATTGGCTGAAAAACGACTAAATATCAAGGACTCATTGGGCGAATCACTCTGGAACTGAAAACGGAACGCTCACTGACATTTCCCCTATCTGAAAGTCTGATAAACGGCGGAAAAATGACTAAGTCCAAAAAAAAATTTTTTTCAACTTTTTTCAATTTTACCCCGTGGGATATATATCCTTCCCACACACATTTGGTACTCTCCTGGGGTACCCTCACACATATTATTCCCTCATTTAGTGGATATTTTCACAAAAAAGTGAAATTT
The DNA here is from genome assembly GCF_046119375.1 of Phyllobates terribilis. Classification (NCBI taxonomy): domain Eukaryota; kingdom Metazoa; phylum Chordata; class Amphibia; order Anura; family Dendrobatidae; genus Phyllobates; species Phyllobates terribilis. Next base: position 24,493 of record NW_027362783.1, read on the forward strand.
TCAAAAATCCAGAAAATTGGCTGAAAACAATTAAATATCAAGGACTCATTGGGCGAATCGCTCTGGAACTGAAATCGGAACGCTCACTGAAATTTCCCCTATCTGAAAGTCTGATAAATGTCGGAAAAATGACTTAGTCCAAAAAAAATTTTTTTACAACTTTTTTCAATTTTACCCCCGTCGGATATATATTCTACCCACACACATTTGGAACTCTCCTTCGGTACCCTCACACATATTATTCCCTCATTTAGTGGATATTTTCACAAAAAAGTGAAATTTTCAAAAATCCAGAAAATTGGCTGAAAACATTTAAATATCAAGGACTCATTGGGCGAATCGCTCTGGAACTGAAATCGGAATGCTCCCTATCTGAAAGTCTGATAAACGCCAGAAAAATGACTAAGTCCAAAAAAAATTTTTTTTCAACTTTTTTCAATTTTACCCCCGCGGGATATATATTTTACCCACACACATTTGGAACTCTCCTGGGTTACCCTCATACATATTATTCCCTCATTTAGTGGATATTTTCACAAAAAAGTGAAATTTTCAAAAATCCAGAAAATTGGCTGAAAACGACTTAATATCAAAGACTCATTGGGCGAATCGCTCTGGAACTGAAATTGGAACGCTCACTGACATTTGCCCTATCTGAAAGTCTGATAAACGCCGGAAAAATGACTTAGTTCAAAAAAAAATTTTTTAAACTTTTTTCAATTTTACCCCCGTGGGATATAGATTCTTCCCACACACATTTAGAGCTCTCCTGGCGTACCCTCACACATATTATTCCCTCATTTAGTGGATATTTTCACAAAAAAGTGAAATTTTCAAAAATCCAGAAAATTGGCTGAAAACGACTAAATATCAAGGACTCATTGGGCGAATCGCTCTGGAGCTGAAATCGGAACGCTCACTGACATTTCTCGTATCTGAAAGTCTGATAAACGCCGGAAAAATGACTAAGTCCAAAAAAAATTTTTTTCAACTTTTTTCAATTTTACCCCCGTCAGATATATATTCTACCCACACACATTTGGAACTCTTCTGGGGTACCCTCACACATATTATTCCCTCATTTAGTGGATATTTTCACAAAAAAGTGAAATTTTCAAAAATCCAGAAAATTGTCTGAAAATGACTAAATATCAAAGACACATTGGGCGAATCGCTCTGGAATTGAAATTGGAACGCTCACTGACATTTACCCTATCTGAAAGTCTGATAAATGCCGGAAAAATGACTAAGTCCAAAAAATAATTTTTTTAAACTTTTTTCAATTTTACCCCCGTGGGATATAGATTCTTCCCACACACATTTAGAGCTCTCCTGGGGTACCCTCACACATATTATTCCCTCATTTAGTGGATATTTTCACAAAAAAGTGAAATTTTCAAAAATCCAGAAAATTGGCTGAAAACGACTAAATATCAAGGACTCATTGGGCGAATCGCTCTGGAGCTGAAATCGGAACGCTCACTGACATTTCTCGTATCTGAAAGTCTGATAAACGCCGGAAAAATGACTAAGTCCAAAAAAAAAAATTTTCAGCTTTTTTCAATTTTACCCCCGTGGGATATATATTCTACCCACACACATTTGGAACTCTCCTGGGGTACCCTCACACTTATTATTCCCTCATTTAGTGGATATTTTCACAAAAAAGTGAAATTTTCAAAAATCCAGAAAATTGGCTGAAAACAACTAAATATCAATGACTCAATGGGCGAATCGCTCTGGAACTAAAATCGGAATGCTCACTGACATTTCCCCTATCTGAAAGTCTGATAAACGCCAGAAAAATGACTAAGTCCAAAAAAAAAAAAATTTTCTACTTTATTCAATTTTACCCCCGTGGGATATATTTTCTACCCACTTACATTTGGTACTTTCCTGGGGTACCCTCACACATATTATTCCCTCATTTAGTGGATATTTTCACAAAAAAGTGAAATTTTCAAAAATCCAGAAAATTGGCTGAAAACGACTAAATATCAAGGACTCATTGGGCGAATCGCTCTAGAACTGAAATCGGAATGCTCACTGACATTTGCCCTATCTGAAAGTCTGATAAACGCCGGAAAAGTGACTAAGTCCAAAAAAATTTTTTTTAAAACTTTTTTCAATTTTACCCCCGTGGCATATATATTCTTCCCACACACATTTGAAACTCTCCTTCGGTACCCTCACACATATTATTCCCTCATTTAGTGGATATTTTCACAAAAAAGTAAAATTTTCAAAAATCCAGAAAATTGGCTGAAAACGACTAAATATCAAAGACTCATTGGGCGAATCTCTCTGGAACTGAAATCGGAACGCTCACTGACATTTCCCCTATCTTAAAATCTGATAAACGTCGGAAAAATGACTAAGTCCAAAAAAAAAATTTTTCTACTTTTTTCACTTTTAACCCCGTGGGATATATATTCTACCCACACACATTTGGAACTCTCCTTCGGTACCCTCACTCATATTATTCCCTCATTTAGTGGATATTTTCACAAAAAAGTGAAATTTTCAAAAATCCAGAAAATTGGCTGAAAAACGACTAAATATCAAGGACTCATTGGGCGAATCACTCTGGAACTGAAAACGGAACGCTCACTGACATTTCCCCTATCTGAAAGTCTGATAAACGGCGGAAAAATGACTAAGTCCAAAAAAAAATTTTTTTCAACTTTTTTCAATTTTACCCCGTGGGATATATATCCTTCCCACACACATTTGGTACTCTCCTGGGGTACCCTCACACATATTATTCCCTCATTTAGTGGATATTTTCACAAAAAAGTGAAATTTTCAAAAATCCAGAAAATTGGCTGAAAACAATTAAATATCAAGGACTCATTGGGCGAATCGCTCTGGAACTGAAATCGGAACGCTCACTGAAATTTCCCCTATCTGAAAGTCTGATAAATGTCGGAAAAATGACTTAGTCCAAAAAAAATTTTTTTACAACTTTTTTCAATTTTACCCCCGTCGGATATATATTCTACCCACACACATTTGGAACTCTCCTTCGGTACCCTCACACATATTATTCCCTCATTTAGTGGATATTTTCACAAAAAAGTGAAATTTTCAAAAATCCAGAAAATTGGCTGAAAACATTTAAATATCAAGGACTCATTGGGCGAATCGCTCTGGAACTGAAATCGGAATGCTCCCTATCTGAAAGTCTGATAAACGCCAGAAAAATGACTAAGTCCAAAAAAAATTTTTTTTCAACTTTTTTCAATTTTACCCCCGCGGGATATATATTTTACCCACACACATTTGGAACTCTCCTGGGTTACCCTCATACATATTATTCCCTCATTTAGTGGATATTTTCACAAAAAAGTGAAATTTTCAAAAATCCAGAAAATTGGCTGAAAACGACTTAATATCAAAGACTCATTGGGCGAATCGCTCTGGAACTGAAATTGGAACGCTCACTGACATTTGCCCTATCTGAAAGTCTGATAAACGCCGGAAAAATGACTTAGTTCAAAAAAAAATTTTTTAAACTTTTTTCAATTTTACCCCCGTGGGATATAGATTCTTCCCACACACATTTAGAGCTCTCCTGGCGTACCCTCACACATATTATTCCCTCATTTAGTGGATATTTTCACAAAAAAGTGAAATTTTCAAAAATCCAGAAAATTGGCTGAAAACGACTAAATATCAAGGACTCATTGGGCGAATCGCTCTGGAGCTGAAATCGGAACGCTCACTGACATTTCTCGTATCTGAAAGTCTGATAAACGCCGGAAAAATGACTAAGTCCAAAAAAAATTTTTTTCAACTTTTTTCAATTTTACCCCCGTCAGATATATATTCTACCCACACACATTTGGAACTCTTCTGGGGTACCCTCACACATATTATTCCCTCATTTAGTGGATATTTTCACAAAAAAGTGAAATTTTCAAAAATCCAGAAAATTGTCTGAAAATGACTAAATATCAAAGACACATTGGGCGAATCGCTCTGGAATTGAAATTGGAACGCTCACTGACATTTACCCTATCTGAAAGTCTGATAAATGCCGGAAAAATGACTAAGTCCAAAAAATAATTTTTTTAAACTTTTTTCAATTTTACCCCCGTGGGATATAGATTCTTCCCACACACATTTAGAGCTCTCCTGGGGTACCCTCACACATATTATTCCCTCATTTAGTGGATATTTTCACAAAAAAGTGAAATTTTCAAAAATCCAGAAAATTGGCTGAAAACGACTAAATATCAAGGACTCATTGGGCGAATCGCTCTGGAGCTGAAATCGGAACGCTCACTGACATTTCTCGTATCTGAAAGTCTGATAAACGCCGGAAAAATGACTAAGTCCAAAAAAAAAAATTTTCAGCTTTTTTCAATTTTACCCCCGTGGGATATATATTCTACCCACACACATTTGGAACTCTCCTGGGGTACCCTCACACTTATTATTCCCTCATTTAGTGGATATTTTCACAAAAAAGTGAAATTTTCAAAAATCCAGAAAATTGGCTGAAAACAACTAAATATCAATGACTCAATGGGCGAATCGCTCTGGAACTAAAATCGGAATGCTCACTGACATTTCCCCTATCTGAAAGTCTGATAAACGCCAGAAAAATGACTAAGTCCAAAAAAAAAAAAATTTTCTACTTTATTCAATTTTACCCCCGTGGGATATATTTTCTACCCACTTACATTTGGTACTTTCCTGGGGTACCCTCACACATATTATTCCCTCATTTAGTGGATATTTTCACAAAAAAGTGAAATTTTCAAAAATCCAGAAAATTGGCTGAAAACGACTAAATATCAAGGACTCATTGGGCGAATCGCTCTAGAACTGAAATCGGAATGCTCACTGACATTTGCCCTATCTGAAAGTCTGATAAACGCCGGAAAAGTGACTAAGTCCAAAAAAATTTTTTTTAAAACTTTTTTCAATTTTACCCCCGTGGCATATATATTCTTCCCACACACATTTGAAACTCTCCTTCGGTACCCTCACACATATTATTCCCTCATTTAGTGGATATTTTCACAAAAAAGTGAAATTTTCAAAAATCCAGAAAATTGGCTGAAAACGACTAAATATCGAGGACTCATTCGGCGAATCGCTCTGGAACTGAAATCGGAACGCTCACTGACATTTCCCCTATCTGAAAGTCTGATAAACGCCAGAATAATGACTAAGTCCAAAAAAAATTTTTTTTCAACTTTTTTCAATTTTACCCCCGTCAGATATATATTCTACCCACACACATTCGGAACTCTTCTGGGGTACCCTCACACATATTATTCCCTCATTTAGTGGATATTTTCACAAAAAAGTGAAATTTTCAAAAATCCAGAAAATTGGCTGAAAACAATTAAATATCAAGGACTCATTGGGCGAATCGCTCTGGAACTGAAATCGGAACACTCACTGAAATTTCCCCTATCTGAAAGTCTGATAAACGCCGGAAAAATGACATATCCAAAAAAAAATTTTTTTCAACTTTTTTCAATTTTACCCCGTGGGATATATATTCTTCCCACACACATTTGGTACTCTCCTGGGGTACCCTCACACATATTATTCCCTCATTTAGTGGATATTTTCACAAAAAAGTGAAATTTTCAAAAATCCAGAAAATTGGCTGAAAACAACTAAATATCAAGGACTCATTGCGCGAATCGCTCTGGAACTGAAATCGGAATGCTCACTGACATTTCCCCTATCTGAAAGTCTGATAAACGCCAGAAAAATGACTAAGTCCAAAAAAAAATTTTTTTAAACTTTTTTCAATTTTACCCCCGTGGGATATATATTCTACCCACACACATTTGGAACTCTCCTGGGTTACCCTCACACATATTATTCCCTCATTTAGTGGATATTTTCACAAAAAAGTGAAATTTTCAAAAATCCAGAATATTGGCTGAAAACGACTAAATAACAAGGACTCATTGGGCGAATTGCTCTGGAACTGAAATCGTAAAGGTCAGTGACATTTCCCCTATCTGAAAGTCTGATAAACGCCGGAAAAATGACTAAGTCCAAAAAAAAATTTTTTTAAACTTTTTTCAATTTTACCCCCGTGGGATATAGATTCTTCCCACACACATTTAGAGCTCTCCTGGGGTACCCTCACACATATTATTCCCTCATTTAGTGGATATTTTCACAAAAAAGTGAAATTTTCAAAAATCCAGAAAATTGGCTGAAAACGACTAAATATCAAGGACTCATTGGGCGAATCGCTCTGGAGCTGAAATCGGAACGCTCACTGACATTTCTCGTATCTGAAAGTCTGATAAACGCCGGAAAAATGACTAAGTCCAAAAAAAATTTTTTTTCAATTTTACCCCCGTCAGATATATATTCTACCCACACACATTTGGATCTCTTCTGGGGTACCCTCACACATATTATTCCCTCATTTAGTGGATATTTTCACAAAAAAGTGAAATTTTCAAAAATCCAGAAAATTGGCTGAAAACGACTAAATATCAAGGACTCATTGGGCGAATCGCTCTGGAGCTGAAATCGGAACGCTCACTGACATTTCTCGTATCTGAAAGTCTGATAAACGCCGGAAAAATGACTAAGTCCCCAAAAAATTTTTTTTCAACTTTTTTCAATTTTACCCCCGTCAGATATATATTCTACCCACACACATTTGGAACTCTTCTGGGGTACCCTCACACATATTATTCCCTCATTTAGTGGATATTTTCACAAAAAAGTGAAATTTTCAAAAATCCAGAAAATTGGCTGAAAACAACTAAATATCAAGGACTCATTGGGCGAATCGCTCTGGAACTGAAATCGGAATGCTCACTGACATTTCCCCTATCTGAAAGTCTGATAAACGCCAGAAAAATGACTAAGTCCAAAAAAAAATTTTTTAAACTTTTTTCAATTTTACCCCCGTGGGATATATATTCTACCCACACACATTTGGAAATCTCCTTCGGTACCCTCACACATATTATTCCCTCATTTAGTGGATATTTTCACAAAAAAGTGAAATTTTCAAAAATCCAGAAAATTGGCTGAAAACAATTAAATATCAAGGACTCATTGGGCGAATCGCTCTGGAACTGAAATCGGAACGCTCACTGACATTTCCACTATCTGAAAGTCTGATAAACGCCAGAAAAATGACTAAGTCCAAAAAAAAAAAAATTTTCTACTTTATTCAATTTTACCCCCGTGGGATATATTTTCTACCCACTTACATTTGGTACTTTCCTGGGGTACCCTCACACATATTATTCCCTCATTTAGTGGATATTTTCACAAAAAAGTGAAATTTTCAAAAATCCAGAAAATTGGCTGAAAACGACTAAATATCAAGGACTCATTGGGCGAATCGCTCTAGAACTGAAATCGGAATGCTCACTGACATTTGCCCTATCTGAAAGTCTGATAAACGCCAGAATAATGACTAAGTCCAAAAAAAATTTTTTTTCAACTTTTTTCAATTTTACCCCCGTCAGATATATATTCTACCCACACACATTCGGAACTCTTCTGGGGTACCCTCACACATATTATTCCCTCATTTAGTGGATATTTTCACAAAAAAGTGAAATTTTCAAAAATCCAGAAAATTGGCTGAAAACAATTAAATATCAAGGACTCATTGGGCGAATCGCTCTGGAACTGAAATCGGAACGCTCACTGAAATTTTCCCTATCTGAAAGTCTGATAAACGCCGGAAAAATGACATATCCAAAAAAAAATTTTTTTCAACTTTTTTCAATTTTACCCCGTGGGATATATATTCTTCCCACACACATTTGGTACTCTCCTGGGGTACCCTCACACATATTATTCCCTCATTTAGTGGATATTTTCACAAAAAAGTGAAATTTTCAAAAATCCAGAAAATTGGCTGAAAACAACTAAATATCAAGGACTCATTGCGCGAATCGCTCTGGAACTGAAATCGGAATGCTCACTGACATTTCCCCTATCTGAAAGTCTGATAAACGCCAGAAAAATGACTAAGTCCAAAAAAAAATTTTTTTAAACTTTTTTCAATTTTACCCCCGTGGGATATATATTCTACCCACACACATTTGGAACTCTCCTGGGTTACCCTCACACATATTATTCCCTCATTTAGTGGATATTTTCACAAAAAAGTGAAATTTTCAAAAATCCAGAATATTGGCTGAAAACGACTAAATAACAAGGACTCATTGGGCGAATTGCTCTGGAACTGAAATTGTAAAGGTCAGTGACATTTCCCCTATCTGAAAGTCTGATAAACGCCGGAAAAATGACTAAGTCCAAAAAAAAATTTTTTTAAACTTTTTTCAATTTTACCCCCGTGGGATATAGATTCTTCCCACACACATTTAGAGCTCTCCTGGGGTACCCTCACACATATTATTCCCTCATTTAGTGGATATTTTCACAAAAAAGTGAAATTTTCAAAAATCCAGAAAATTGGCTGAAAACGACTAAATATCAAGGACTCATTGGGCGAATCGCTCTGGAGCTGAAATCGGAACGCTCACTGACATTTCTCGTATCTGAAAGTCTGATAAACGCCGGAAAAATGACTAAGTCCAAAAAAAATTTTTTTTCAATTTTACCCCCGTCAGATATATATTCTACCCACACACATTTGGATCTCTTCTGGGGTACCCTCACACATATTATTCCCTCATTTAGTGGATATTTTCACAAAAAAGTGAAATTTTCAAAAATCCAGAAAATTGGCTGAAAACGACTAAATATCAAGGACTCATTGGGCGAATCGCTCTGGAGCTGAAATCGGAACGCTCACTGACATTTCTCGTATCTGAAAGTCTGATAAATGCCGGAAAAATGACTAAGTCCCAAAAAAAATTTTTTTCAACTTTTTTCAATTTTACCCCCGTCAGATATATATTCTACCCACACACATTTGGAACTCTTCTGGGGTACCCTCACACATATTATTCCCTCATTTAGTGGATATTTTCACAAAAAAGTGAAATTTTCAAAAATCCAGAAAATTGGCTGAAAACAACTAAATATCAAGGACTCATTGGGCGAATCGCTCTGGAACTGAAATCGGAATGCTCACTGACATTTCCCCTATCTGAAAGTCTGATAAACGCCAGAAAAATGACTAAGTCCAAAAAAAAAAATTTTTAAACTTTTTTCAATTTTACCCCCGTGGGATATATATTCTACCCACACACATTTGGAACTCTCCTGGGTTACCCTCACACATATTATTCCCTCATTTAGTGGATATTTTCACAAAAAAGTGAAATTTTCAAAAATCCAGAATATTGGCTGAAAACGACTAAATAACAAGGACTCATTGGGCGAATTGCTCTGGAACTGAAATCGTAAAGGTGAGTGACATTTCCCCTATCTGAAAGTCTGATAAACGCCGGAAAAATGACTAAGTCCAAAAAAAAATTTTTTTAAACTTTTTTCAATTTTACCCCCGTGGGATATAGATTCTTCCCACACACATTTAGAGCTCTCCTGGGGTACCCTCACACATATTATTCCCTCATTTAGTGGATATTTTCACAAAAAAGTGAAATTTTCAAAAATCCAGAAAATTGGCTGAAAATGACTAAATATCAAGGACTCATTGGGCGAATCGCTCTGGAGCTGAAATCGGAACGCTCACTGACATTTCTCGTATCTGAAAGTCTGATAAACGCCGGAAAAATGACTAAGTCCAAAAAAAATTTTTTTTCAATTTTACCCCCGTCAGATATATATTCTACCCACACACATTTGGATCTCTTCTGGGGTACCCTCACACATATTATTCCCTCATTTAGTGGATATTTTCACAAAAAAGTGAAATTTTCAAAAATCCAGAAAATTGGCTGAAAACGACTAAATATCAAGGACTCATTGGGCGAATCGCTCTGGAGCTGAAATCGGAACGCTCACTGACATTTCTCGTATCTGAAAGTCTGATAAACGCCGGAAAAATGACTAAGTCCCCAAAAAATTTTTTTTCAACTTTTTTCAATTTTACCCCCGTCAGATATATATTCTACCCACACACATTTGGAACTCTTCTGGGGTACCCTCACACATATTATTCCCTCATTTAGTGGATATTTTCACAAAAAAGTGAAATTTTCAAAAATCCAGAAAATTGGCTGAAAACAACTAAATATCAAGGACTCATTGGGCGAATCGCTCTGGAACTGAAATCGGAATGCTCACTGACATTTCCCCTATCTGAAAGTCTGATAAACGCCAGAAAAATGACTAAGTCCAAAAAAAAATTTTTTAAACTTTTTTCAATTTTACCCCCGTGGGATATATATTCTACCCACACACATTTGGAAATCTCCTTCGGTACCCTCACACATATTATTCCCTCATTTAGTGGATATTTTCACAAAAAAGTGAAATTTTCAAAAATCCAGAAAATTGGCTGAAAACAATTAAATATCAAGGACTCATTGGGCGAATCGCTCTGGAACTGAAATCGGAACGCTCACTGACATTTCCAGTATCTGAAAGTCTGATAAACGCCAGAAAAATGACTAAGTCCAAAAAAAAAAAAATTTTCTACTTTATTCAATTTTACCCCCGTGGGATATATTTTCTACCCACTTACATTTGGTACTTTCCTGGGGTACCCTCACACATATTATTCCCTCATTTAGTGGATATTTTCACAAAAAAGTGAAATTTTCAAAAATCCAGAAAATTGGCTGAAAACGACTAAATATCAAGGACTCATTGGGCGAATCGCTCTAGAACTGAAATCGGAATGCTCACTGACATTTGCCCTATCTGAAAGTCTGATAAACGCCAGAATAATGACTAAGTCCAAAAAAAATTTTTTTTCAACTTTTTTCAATTTTACCCCCGTCAGATATATATTCTACCCACACACATTCGGAACTCTTCTGGGGTACCCTCACACATATTATTCCCTCATTTAGTGGATATTTTCACAAAAAAGTGAAATTTTCAAAAATCCAGAAAATTGGCTGAAAACAATTAAATATCAAGGACTCATTGGGCGAATCGCTCTGGAACTGAAATCGGAACGCTCACTGAAATTTCCCCTATCTGAAAGTCTGATAAACGCCGGAAAAATGACATATCCAAAAAAAAATTTTTTTCAACTTTTTTCAATTTTACCCCGTGGGATATATATTCTTCCCACACACATTTGGTACTCTCCTGGGGTACCCTCACACATATTATTCCCTCATTTAGTGGATATTTTCACAAAAAAGTGAAATTTTCAAAAATCCAGAAAATTGGCTGAAAACAACTAAATATCAAGGACTCATTGCGCGAATCGCTCTGGAACTGAAATCGGAATGCTCACTGACATTTCCCCTATCTGAAAGTCTGATAAACGCCAGAAAAATGACTAAGTCCAAAAAAAAATTTTTTTAAACTTTTTTCAATTTTACCCCCGTGGGATATATATTCTACCCACACACATTTGGAACTCTCCTGGGTTACCCTCACACATATTATTCCCTCATTTAGTGGATATTTTCACAAAAAAGTGAAATTTTCAAAAATCCAGAATATTGGCTGAAAACGACTAAATAACAAGGACTCATTGGGCGAATTGCTCTGGAACTGAAATTGTAAAGGTCAGTGACATTTCCCCTATCTGAAAGTCTGATAAACGCCGGAAAAATGACTAAGTCCAAAAAAAATTTTTTTTCAATTTTACCCCCGTCAGATATATATTCTACCCACACACATTTGGATCTCTTCTGGGGTACCCTCACACATATTATTCCCTCATTTAGTGGATATTTTCACAAAAAAGTGAAATTTTCAAAAATCCAGAAAATTGGCTGAAAACGACTAAATATCAAGGACTCATTGGGCGAATCGCTCTGGAGCTGAAATCGGAACGCTCACTGACATTTCTCGTATCTGAAAGTCTGATAAATGCCGGAAAAATGACTAAGTCCCAAAAAAAATTTTTTTCAACTTTTTTCAATTTTACCCCCGTCAGATATATATTCTACCCACACACATTTGGAACTCTTCTGGGGTACCCTCACACATATTATTCCCTCATTTAGTGGATATTTTCACAAAAAAGTGAAATTTTCAAAAATCCAGAAAATTGGCTGAAAACAACTAAATATCAAGGACTCATTGGGCGAATCGCTCTGGAACTGAAATCGGAATGCTCACTGACATTTCCCCTATCTGAAAGTCTGATAAACGCCAGAAAAATGACTAAGTCCAAAAAAAAAAATTTTTAAACTTTTTTCAATTTTACCCCCGTGGGATATATATTCTACCCACACACATTTGGAACTCTCCTGGGTTACCCTCACACATATTATTCCCTCATTTAGTGGATATTTTCACAAAAAAGTGAAATTTTCAAAAATCCAGAATATTGGCTGAAAACGACTAAATAACAAGGACTCATTGGGCGAATTGCTCTGGAACTGAAATCGTAAAGGTGAGTGACATTTCCCCTATCTGAAAGTCTGATAAACGCCGGAAAAATGACTAAGTCCAAAAAAAAATTTTTTTAAACTTTTTTCAATTTTACCCCCGTGGGATATAGATTCTTCCCACACACATTTAGAGCTCTCCTGGGGTACCCTCACACATATTATTCCCTCATTTAGTGGATATTTTCACAAAAAAGTGAAATTTTCAAAAATCCAGAAAATTGGCTGAAAATGACTAAATATCAAGGACTCATTGGGCGAATCGCTCTGGAGCTGAAATCGGAACGCTCACTGACATTTCTCGTATCTGAAAGTCTGATAAACGCCGGAAAAATGACTAAGTCCAAAAAAAATTTTTTTTCAATTTTACCCCCGTCAGATATATATTCTACCCACACACATTTGGATCTCTTCTGGGGTACCCTCACACATATTATTCCCTCATTTAGTGGATATTTTCACAAAAAAGTGAAATTTTCAAAAATCCAGAAAATTGGCTGAAAACGACTAAATATCAAGGACTCATTGGGCGAATCGCTCTGGAGCTGAAATCGGAACGCTCACTGACATTTCTCGTATCTGAAAGTCTGATAAACGCCGGAAAAATGACTAAGTCCCCAAAAAATTTTTTTTCAACTTTTTTCAATTTTACCCCCGTCAGATATATATTCTACCCACACACATTTGGAACTCTTCTGGGGTACCCTCACACATATTATTCCCTCATTTAGTGGATATTTTCACAAAAAAGTGAAATTTTCAAAAATCCAGAAAATTGGCTGAAAACAACTAAATATCAAGGACTCATTGGGCGAATCGCTCTGGAACTGAAATCGGAATGCTCACTGACATTTCCCCTATCTGAAAGTCTGATAAACGCCAGAAAAATGACTAAGTCCAAAAAAAAATTTTTTAAACTTTTTTCAATTTTACCCCCGTGGGATATATATTCTACCCACACACATTTGGAAATCTCCTTCGGTACCCTCACACATATTATTCCCTCATTTAGTGGATATTTTCACAAAAAAGTGAAATTTTCAAAAATCCAGAAAATTGGCTGAAAACAATTAAATATCAAGGACTCATTGGGCGAATCGCTCTGGAACTGAAATCGGAACGCTCACTGACATTTCCAGTATCTGAAAGTCTGATAAACGCCAGAAAAATGACTAAGTCCAAAAAAAAAAAAATTTTCTACTTTATTCAATTTTACCCCCGTGGGATATATTTTCTACCCACTTACATTTGGTACTTTCCTGGGGTACCCTCACACATATTATTCCCTCATTTAGTGGATATTTTCACAAAAAAGTGAAATTTTCAAAAATCCAGAAAATTGGCTGAAAACGACTAAATATCAAGGACTCATTGGGCGAATCGCTCTAGAACTGAAATCGGAATGCTCACTGACATTTGCCCTATCTGAAAGTCTGATAAACGCCAGAATAATGACTAAGTCCAAAAAAAATTTTTTTTCAACTTTTTTCAATTTTACCCCCGTCAGATATATATTCTACCCACACACATTCGGAACTCTTCTGGGGTACCCTCACACATATTATTCCCTCATTTAGTGGATATTTTCACAAAAAAGTGAAATTTTCAAAAATCCAGAAAATTGGCTGAAAACAATTAAATATCAAGGACTCATTGGGCGAATCGCTCTGGAACTGAAATCGGAACGCTCACTGAAATTTCCCCTATCTGAAAGTCTGATAAACGCCGGAAAAATGACATATCCAAAAAAAAATTTTTTTCAACTTTTTTCAATTTTACCCCGTGGGATATATATTCTTCCCACACACATTTGGTACTCTCCTGGGGTACCCTCACACATATTATTCCCTCATTTAGTGGATATTTTCACAAAAAAGTGAAATTTTCAAAAATCCAGAAAATTGGCTGAAAACAACTAAATATCAAGGACTCATTGCGCGAATCGCTCTGGAACTGAAATCGGAATGCTCACTGACATTTCCCCTATCTGAAAGTCTGATAAACGCCAGAAAAATGACTAAGTCCAAAAAAAAATTTTTTTAAACTTTTTTCAATTTTACCCCCGTGGGATATATATTCTACCCACACACATTTGGAACTCTCCTGGGTTACCCTCACACATATTATTCCCTCATTTAGTGGATATTTTCACAAAAAAGTGAAATTTTCAAAAATCCAGAATATTGGCTGAAAACGACTAAATAACAAGGACTCATTGGGCGAATTGCTCTGGAACTGAAATTGTAAAGGTCAGTGACATTTCCCCTATCTGAAAGTCTGATAAACGCCGGAAAAATGACTAAGTCCAAAAAAAAATTTTTTTAAACTTTTTTCAATTTTACCCCCGTGGGATATAGATTCTTCCCACACACATTTAGAGCTCTCCTGGGGTACCCTCACACATATTATTCCCTCATTTAGTGGATATTTTCACAAAAAAGTGAAATTTTCAAAAATCCAGAAAATTGGCTGAAAACGACTAAATATCAAGGACTCATTGGGCGAATCGCTCTGGAGCTGAAATCGGAACGCTCACTGACATTTCTCGTATCTGAAAGTCTGATAAACGCCGGAAAAATGACTAAGTCCAAAAAAAATTTTTTTTCAATTTTACCCCCGTCAGATATATATTCTACCCACACACATTTGGATCTCTTCTGGGGTACCCTCACACATATTATTCCCTCATTTAGTGGATATTTTCACAAAAAAGTGAAATTTTCAAAAATCCAGAAAATTGGCTGAAAACGACTAAATATCAAGGACTCATTGGGCGAATCGCTCTGGAGCTGAAATCGGAACGCTCACTGACATTTCTCGTATCTGAAAGTCTGATAAATGCCGGAAAAATGACTAAGTCCCAAAAAAAATTTTTTTCAACTTTTTTCAATTTTACCCCCGTCAGATATATATTCTACCCACACACATTTGGTACTCTCCTGGGGTACCCTCACACATATTATTCCCTCATTTAGTGGATATTTTCACAAAAAAGTGAAATTTTCTAAAATCCAGAAAATTCCCTGAAAACGACTAAATATCAAGGACTCATTGGGCGAATCGCTCTGTAACTGAAATCGGATTGCTCACTGACATTTGCTCTATCTGAAAGTCTGCTAAACGCCGGAAAAATGACTACGTCCTGGGGTACCCTCACACATATTATTCCCTCATTTAGTAGATATTTTCACAAAAAAGTGAAATTTTCAAAAATCCAGAAAATTGGCTGAAAACAACTAAATATCAAGGACTCAATGGGCGAATCGCTCTGGAACTGAAATCGGAACGCTCACTGACATTTCCCCTATCTGAAAGTCTGATAAACGCCGGAAAAATGACTACGTCCCAAAAAAAAATTTTTTCAACTTTTTTCAATTTTACCGCCGTGGGATATATATTCTTCCCACACACATTTGGAACGCTCCTGGGGTACCCTCAAACATATTATTCCCTCATTTAGTGGATATTTTCACAAAAAAGTAAAATTTTCAAAAATCCAGAAAATTGGCTGCAAACGACTAAATATCAAAGACTCATTGGCCGAATCGCTCTGGAACTGAAATCGCAACGCTCACTGACATTTCCCCTATCTGAAAGTCTGATAAACGCCAGAAAAATGACTAAGTCCAAAAAAAAAATTTTTTAAACTTTTTTCAATTTTACCCCCGTGGGATATATATTCTACCCACAGACATTTGGAACTCTCCTGGGTTACCCTCACACATATTATTCCCTCATTTAGTGGATATTTTCACAAAAAAGTGAAATTTTCAAAAATCCAGAATATTGGCTGAAAACGACTAAATAACAAGGACTCATTGGGCGAATCGCTCTGGAACTGAAATCGTAAAGGTCACTGACATTTCCCCTTTCTGAAAGTCTGATAAATGTCGGAAAAATGACTTAGTCCAAAAAAAATTTTTTTCAAACTTTTTTCAATTTTACCCCCGTGGGATATAAATTCTTCCCACACACATTTAGAACTCTCCTGGCGTACCCTCACACATATTATTCCCTCATTTAGTGAATATTTTCACAAAAAAGTGAAATTTTCAAAAATCCGGAAAATTGGCTGTAAACGACTAAATATCAAAGACTCATTGGCCGAATCGCTCTGGAACTGACATCGGAACGCTGACTGACATTTCCCCTATGTGAAAGTCTGATAAACGCCGGAAAAATGACTAAGTCCAAAAAAAAGTTTTTTTCAACTTTTTTCAATTTTACTCCCGTGGGATATATATTCTACCCACACACATTTGGAACTCTCCTGGGGTACCCTCACACATATTATTCCCTCATTTAGTGGATATTTTCACAAAAAAGTAAAATTTTCAAAAATCCAGAAAATTGGCTGAAAACGACTAAATATCAAAGACTCATTGGGCGAATCGCTCTGGAACTGAAATGGGAACGCTCACTGACATTTGCCCTATCTTAAAGTCTGATAAACGCCAGAAAAATGACTAAGTCCAAAAAAAAATTGTTTCAACTTTTTTCAATTTTACCCCCGTGGGATATATATTCTACCCACACACATTTGGAACTCTCCTGGGGTACCCTCACACATATTATTCCCTCATTTAGTGGATATTTTCACAAAAAAGTAAAATTTTCAAAAATCCAGAAAATTGGCTGTAAACGACTAAATATCAAGGACTCATTGGGCGAATCGCTCTGGAACTTAAATCGGAACGCTCACTGACATTTCCCCTGTCTGAAAGTCTGATAAACGCCGGAAAAATGACTAAGTCCAAAAAAATAATTTTTTCTACTTTTTTCAATTTTACTCCCGTGGGATATATATTCTTCCCACACACATTTGGAACTCTCCTGGGGTACCCTCACACATATTATTACCTCATTTAGTGGATATTTTCACAAAAAAGTGAAATTTTCAAAAATCCGGAAAATTGGCTGAAAACGACTAAATATCAAGGACTCATTGGGCGAATCGCTCTGTAACTGAAATCGGATTGCTCACTGACATTTGCTCTATCTGAAAGTCTGCTAAACGCCGGAAAAATGACTACGTCCCAAAAAAAATTTTTTTCAACTTTTTTCAATTTTACCGCCGTGGGATATATATTCTTCCCACACACATTTGGAACTCTCCTGGGGTACCCTCAAACATATTATTCCCTCATTTAGTGGATATTTTCACAAAAAAGTAAAATTTTCAAAAATCCAGAAAATTGGCTGAAAACGACTAACTATCAAAGACTCATTGGGCGAATCGCTCTGGAACTGAAATTGGAACACTCACTGATATTTCCCCTATCTTAAAGTCTGATAAACGCCAGAAAAATGACTAAGTCCAAAAAAAAAATTTTTTCAACTTTTTTCAATTTTACCCCCGTGGGATATATATTCTACCCACACACATTTGGAACTCTCCTGGGGTACCCTCACACATATTATTCCCTCATTTAGTGGATATTTTCACAAAAAAGTAAAATTTTCAAAAATCCAGAAAATTGGCTGAAAATGACTAAATATCATAGACTCATTGGGCGAACCGCTCTGGAACTGAAATGGGAACGCTCACTGACATTTGCCCTATCTGAAAGTCTGATAAACACCAAAAAAATGACTAAGTCCAAAAAAAAAAATGTTTTCAACTTTTTTCAATTTTACCCCAGTGGGATATATATTCTTCCCACACACATTTGGAACTCTCCTGGGGTACCCTCAAACATATTATTCCCTCATTTAGTGGATATTTTCACAAAAAAGTAAAATTTTCAAAAATCCAGAAAATTGGCTGTAAACGACTAAATATCAAAGACTCATTGGCCGAATCGCTCTGGAACTGAAATCGGAACGCTGACTGACATTTCCCCTATGTGAAAGTCTGATAAACGCCGGAAAAATGACTAAGTCCAAAAAAAAGTTTTTTTCAACTTTTTTCAATTTTACCCCCGTGGGATATATATTCTACCCACACACATTTGGAACTCTCCTGGGGTACCCTCACACATATTATTCCCTCATTTAGTGGATATTTTCACAAAAAAGTAAAATTTTCAAAAATCCAGAAAATTGGCTGAAAACGACTAAATATCAAAGACTCATTGGGCAAATCGCTCTGGAACTGAAATGGGAACGCTCACTGACATTTGCCCTATCTTAAAGTCTGATAAACGCCAGAAAAATGACTAAGTCCAAAAAAAAATTGTTTCAACTTTTTTCAATTTTAACCCCGTGGGATATATATTCTACCTACACACTTTTGGAACTCTCCTGGGGTACCCTCACACATATTATTCCCTCATTTAGTGGATATTTTCACAAAAAAGTAAAATTTTCAAAAATCCAGAAAATTGGCTGTAAACGACTAAATATCAAAGACACATTGGCCGAATCGCTCTGGAACTGAAATGGGAACGCTCACTGACATTTGCCCTATCTTAAAGTCTGATAAACGCCAGAAAAATGACTAAGTCCAAAAAAAAATAGTTTCAACTTTTTTCAATTTTACCCCTGTGGGATATATATTCTACCCACACACATTTGGAACTCTCCTGGGGTACCTTCACACATATTATTCCCTCATTTAGTTTTTTTTTTTTACAAAATAGTGAAATTTTCAAAAATCCAGAAAATTGGCTGAAAACGACTAAATATCAAGGACTCATTGGGCGAATCGCTCTGGAACTGAAATC
The DNA here is from genome assembly GCF_046119375.1 of Phyllobates terribilis. NCBI lineage: Eukaryota > Metazoa > Chordata > Amphibia > Anura > Dendrobatidae > Phyllobates > Phyllobates terribilis. Next base: position 43,568 of record NW_027362783.1, read on the forward strand.
GGAATGCTCACTGATATTTCCCCTATCTTAAAGTCTGATAAACGCCAGAAAAATGATTAAGTCCAAAAAAAAAATTGTTTCAACTTTTTTTAATTTTACCCCCGTGGGATATATATTCTACCCACACACATTTGGAACTCTCCTGGGGTACCCTTACACATATTATTCCCTCATTTATTGGATATTTTCACAAAAAAGTGAAATTTTCAAAAATCCAGAAAATTGGCTGAAAACGACTAAATATCAAGGACTCATTGGGCGAATCGCTCTGGAACTGAAATGGGAACGCTCACTGACATTTGCCCTATCTGAAAGTCTGATAAACGCCGGAAAAATGACTAAGTCCAAAAACAAAATGTTTTCAAGTTTTTTCAATTTTACACCCGTGGGATATATATTCTACCCACACACATTTGGAACTCTCCTGGGGTACCCTCACACATATTATTCCCTCATTTAGTGGATATTTTCACAAAAAAGTGAAATTTTCAAAAAATCCAAAATATTGGCTGAAAACGACTAAATATCGAGGACTCATTGGGCGAATCGCTCTGGAACTGAAATCGGAATGCTCACTGACAATTCCCCTATCTTAAAGTCTGATAAACGCCAGAAAAATGACTAAGTCCAAAAAAAAATTGTTTCAACTTTTTTCAATTTTACCCCAGTGGGATATATATTCTACCCAAACACATTTGGAACTCTCCTGGGGTACCCTCACACATATTATTCCCTCATTTAGTGAATATTTTCACAAAAAAGTGAAATTTTCAAAAATCCGGAAAATTGGCTGAAAACGACTAAATATCAAGGACTCATTGGGCGAATCGCTCTGGAACTTACATCAGAACGCTCACTGACATTTCCCCTGTCTGAAAGTCTGATAAACGCCGGAAAAATGACTAAGTCCAAAAAAATAATTTTTTCTACTTTTTTCAATTTTACCCCCGTGGGATATATATTCTTCCCACACACATTTGGAACTCTCCTGGGGTACCCTCACACATATTATTCCCTCATTTAGTGGATATTTTCACAAAAAAGTGAAATTTTCAAAAATCCAGAAAATTGGCTGAAAACGACTAAATATCAAGGACTCATTGGGCGAATCGCTCTGTAACTGAAATCGGATTGCTCACTGACATTTGCTCTATCTGAAAGTCTGCTAAACGCCGGAAAAATGACTACGTCCCAAAAAAAATTTTTTTCAACTTTTTTCAATTTTACCGCCGTGGGATATATATTCTTCCCACACACATTTGGAACTCTCCTGGGGTACCCTCACACATATTATTCCCTCATTTAGTGGATATTTTCACAAAATAGTGAAATTTTCAAAAATCCAGAAAATTGGCTGAAAACGACTAAATATCAAGGACTCATTGGGCGAATCGCTCTGGAACTGAAATCGGAACGCTCACTGATATTTCCCCTATCTTAAAGTCTGATAAACGCCAGAAAAATGACTAAGTCCAAAAAAAAAATTGTTTCAACTTTTTTCAATTTTACCCCCGTGGGATATATATTCTACCCACACACATTTGGAACTCTCCTGGGGTACCCTTACACATATTATTCCCTCATTTAGTGGATATTTTCACAAAAAAGTGAAATTTTCAAAAATCCAGAAAATTGGCTGAAAACGACTAAATATCAAGGACTCATTGGGCGAATCGCTCTGGAACTGAAATCGGAACGCTCACTGACATTTCCCCTATCTTAAATTCTGCTAAACGCCAGAAAAATGACTAAGTCCAAAAAAAAAATTTTTTCAACTTTTTTCAATTTTACCCCCGTGGGATATATATTCTTCCCACACACATTTGGAACTCTCCTGGGGTACCCTCACACATATTATTCCCTCATTTAGTGGATATTTTCACAAAAAAGTGAAATTTTCAAAAATCCAGAAAATTGGCTGAAAACGACTAAATATCAAGGACTCATTGGGCGAATCGCTCTGGAACTGAAATGGGAACGCTCACTGACATTTGCCCTGTGTTAAAGTCTGATAAACGCCAGAAAAATGACTAAGTCCAAAAATAAATTGTTTCAACTTTTTTCAATTTTACCCCCGTGGGATATATATTCTACCCACACACATTTGGAACTCTCCTGGGGTACCCTCACACATATTATTCCCTCATTTAGTGGATATTTTCACAAAAAAGTGAAATTTTCAAAAATCCAGAAAATTGGCTGAAAACGACTAAATATCAAGGACTCATTGGGCGAATCGCTCTGGAACTGAAATCGGAATGCTCACTGACATTTCCCCTATCTGAAAGTCTGATAAACGCCGGAACAATGACTAAATCCCCTCCAAAAAAATTTTCAACTTTTTTCAATTTTACCCCCTTGGGATATATATTCTTCCCACGCACATTTGGAACTCTCCTGGGGTACCCTCACACATATTATTCCCTCATTTAGTGGATATTTTCACAAAAAAGTGAAATTTTCAAAAATCCAGAAAATTGGCTGAAAACGACTAAATATCAAAGACTCATTGGGCGAATCGCTCTGGAACTGAAATGGGAACGCTCACTGACATTTGCCCTATCTGAAAGTCTGATAAACGCCGGGAAAATGACTAAGACCAAAAAAATATTTTTTTCAACTTTTTTCAATTTTACACCCGTGGGATATATATTCTACCCACACACATTTGGAACTCTCCTCGGGTACCCTCACACATATTATTCCCTCATTTAGTGGATATTTTCACAAAAAAGTGAAATTTTCAAAAATCCAGAAAATTGGCTGAAAACGACTAAATATCAAGGACTCATTGGGCGAATCGCTCTGGAACTGAAATCGGGACGCTCACTGACATTTGCCCTTTCTGAAAGTCTGATAAACGCCGGAAAAATGACAAAGTCCAAAAAAAAAAATGTTTTCAAGTTTTTTCAATTTTACCCCCATGGGATATATATTCTACCCACACACATTTGGAACTCTCCTGGGGTACCCTCACAAATATTATTCCCTCATTTAGTGGATATTTTCACAAAAAAGTGAAATTTTCAAAAATCCAAAATATTGGCTGAAAACGACTAAATATCAAGGACTAATTGCGCGAATCGCTCTGGAACTGAAATCGGAACGCTCACTGACATTTGCCCTTTCTGAAAGTCTGATAAACGCCGGAAAAATGACAAAGTCCAAAAAAAAAAATGTTTTCAAGTTTTTTCAATTTTACCCCCATGGGATATATATTCTACCCACACACATTTGGAACTCTCCTGGGGTACCCTCACACATATTATTCCCTCATTTAGTGGATATTTTCACAAAAAAGTGAAATTTTCAAAAATCCCGAAAATTGGCTGAAAACGACTAAGTATCAAGGACTCATTGCGCGAATCGCTCTGGAACTGATATCGGAACGCTCACTGACATTTCCCCTATCTTAAAGTCTGATAAACGCCAGAAAAATGACTAAGTCCAAAAAAAAAATTTTTTCAACTTTTTTCAATTTTACCCCCGTGGGATATATATTCTTCCCACACACATTTGGAACTGTCCTGGGGTACCCTCACACATATTATTCCCTCATTTAGTGGATATTTTCACAAAAAAGTAACATTTTCAAAAATCCAGAAAATTGGCTGAAAACGACTAAATATCAAAGACTCATTGGGCGAATCGCTCTGGAACTGAAATGGGAACGCTCACTGACATTTGCCCTATCTGAAAGTCTGATAAACGCCGGGAAAATGACTAAGACCAAAAAAATATTTTTTTCAACTTTTTTCAATTTTACACCCGTGGGATATATATTCTACCCACACACATTTGGAACTCTCCTCGGGTACCCTCACACATATTATTCCCTCATTTAGTGGATATTTTCACAAAAAAGTGAAATTTTCAAAAATCCAGAAAATTGGCTGAAAACGACTAAATATCAAGGACTCATTGGGCGAATCGCTCTGGAACTGAAATCGGGACGCTCACTGACATTTGCCCTTTCTGAAAGTCTGATAAACGCCGGAAAAATGACAAAGTCCAAAAAAAAAAATGTTTTCAAGTTTTTTCAATTTTACCCCCATGGGATATATATTCTACCCACACACATTTGGAACTCTCCTGGGGTACCCTCACAAATATTATTCCCTCATTTAGTGGATATTTTCACAAAAAAGTGAAATTTTCAAAAATCCAAAATATTGGCTGAAAACGACTAAATATCAAGGACTAATTGCGCGAATCGCTCTGGAACTGAAATCGGAACGCTCACTGACATTTGCCCTTTCTGAAAGTCTGATAAACGCCGGAAAAATGACAAAGTCCAAAAAAAAAAATGTTTTCAAGTTTTTTCAATTTTACCCCCATGGGATATATATTCTACCCACACACATTTGGAACTCTCCTGGGGTACCCTCACACATATTATTCCCTCATTTAGTGGATATTTTCACAAAAAAGTGAAATTTTCAAAAATCCCGAAAATTGGCTGAAAACGACTAAATATCAAGGACTCATTGGGCGAATCGCTCTGGAACTGAAATCGGAACGCTCACTGACATTTCCCCTATCTGAAAGTCTGATAAACGCCGAAAAAATTACTAAGTCCAAAAAAAAAAATTTTTCTACTTTTTTCAATTTTACCCCCGTGGGATATTTATTCTTCCCACACACATTTGGAACTCTCCTGGGGTACCCTCACGCATATTATTCCCTCATTTAGTGGATATTTTTACAAAAAAGTGAAATTTTCAAAAATCCAGAAAATTGGCTGAAAACGACTAAATAACAAGGACTCATTGGGCGAATCGCTCTGGAACTGAAATCGGAACGCTCACTGACATTCGCCCTATCTGAAAGTCTGATAAACGCCGGAAAAATGACTAAGTCCAAAAAAAAATTTTTTCTACTTCTTTCAATTTTACCCCCGTGGGATATATATTCTACCCACACACATTTGGAACTCTCCTGGGGTACCCTCACACATATTATTCCCTCATTTAGTGGATATTTTCACAAAAAAGTGAAATTTTCAAAAATCCAAAATATTGGCTGAAAACGACTAAATATCGCGGACTAATTGCGCGAATCGCTCTGGAACTGAAATCGGAACGCTCACTGACATTTCCCCTATCTTAAAGTCTGATAAACGCCAGAAAAATGACTAAGTCCAAAAAAAAATTTTTTCAACTTTTTTCAATTTTACCCCCGAGGGATATATATTCTACCCACACACATTTGGAACTCTCCTGGGGTACCCTCACACATATTATTCCCTCATTTAGTGGATATTTTCACAAAAAAAGTGAAATTTTCAAAAATCCAGAAAATTGGCTGAAAACGACTAAATATCAAAGACTCATTGGGCGAATCGCTCTGGAACTGAAATCGGAACGCTCCCCTATCTTAAAGTCTGATAAACGCCAGAAAAATGACTAAGTCCAAAAAAAAATGTTTTCAACTTTTTTCAATTTTACCCCCGAGGGATATATATTCTACCCACACACATTTGGAACTCTCCTGGGGTACCCTCCCACATATTATTCCCTCATTTAGTGGATATTTTCACAAAAAAGTGAAATTTTCAAAAATCCAAGATGTTGGCTGAAAACGACTAAATATCGAGGACTCATTGGGCGAATCGCTCTGGAACTGAAATCGGAACGCTCACTGACATTTCCCCTATCTGAAAGTCTGATAAATGCCGGAAAAATGACGACGTCCAAAAAAAAATTTTTTTCAACTTTTTTCAATTTTACACCCGTGGGATATATATTCTACCCACACACATTTGGAACTCTCCTGGGGCACCCTCACGCATATTATTCCATTATTTAGTGGATATTTTCACAAAAAAGTAAAATTTTCAAAAATCCAGAAAATTGGCTGAAAACGACTAAATATCAAGGACTCATTGGGCGAATCACTCTGGAACTGAAAACGGAACACTCACTGACATTTACCCTATCTGAAAGTCTGATAAACGCCGGAAAAATGACTAAGTCCAAAAAAACATTTTTTTCAACTTTTTTCAATTTTACCCCTGTGGGATATATATTCTACCCACACACATTTGGAACTCTCCTGGGGTACCCTCACACATATTATTCCCTCATTTAGTGGATATTTTCACAAAAAAGTGAAATTTTCAAAAATCCAAAATATTGGCTGAAAACGACTAAATATCGAGGACTAATTGCGCAAATCGCTCTGGAACTGAAATCGGAACGCTCACTGACATTTCCCCTATCTTAAAGTCTGATAAACGCTAGAAAAATGACTAAGTCCAAAAAAAAATTTTTTCAACTTTTTTCAATTTTACCCCCGAGGGATATATATTCTACCCACACACATTTGGAACTCTCCTGGGGTACCCTCACGCATATTATTCCCTCATTAAGTGGATATTTTCACAAAAAGTAAAATTTTCAAAAATGCAGAAAATTGGCTGAAAACGACTAAATATCAAAGACTCATTGGGCGAATCGCTCTGGAACTGAAAACGGAACGCTCACTGACATTTACCCTATCTGAAAGTCTGATAAACGCCGGAAAAATGACTAAGTCCAAAAAAACATTTTTTTCAACTTTTTTCAATTTTACCCCTTGGGATATATATTCTACCCACACACATTTGGAACTCTCCTGGGGTACCCTCACACATATTATTCCCTCATTTAGTGGATATTTTCACAAAAAAGTGAAATTTTCAAAAATCCAAGATGTTGGCTGAAAACGACTAAATATCGAGGACTCATTGGGCGAATCGCTCTGGAACTGAAATCGGAACGCTCACTGACATTTCCCCTATCTGAAAGTCTGATAAATGCCGGAAAAATGACGACGTCCAAAAAAAAATTTTTTTCAACTTTTTTCACTTTTACACCCGTGGGATATATATTCTACCAACACACATTTGGAACTCTCCTGGGGCACCCTCACGCATATTATTCCATCATTTAGTGGATATTTTCACAAAAAAGTAAAATTTTCAAAAATCCAGAAAATTGGCTGAAAACGACTAAATATCAAGGACTCATTGGGCGAATCACTCTGGAACTGAAAACGGAACGCTCACTGACATTTACCCTATCTGAAAGTCTGATAAACGCCGGAAAAATGACTAAGTCCAAAAAAACATTTTTTTCAACTTTTTTCAATTTTACCCCGTGGGATATATATTCTACCCACACACATTTGGAACTCTCCTGGGGTACCCTCACACATATTATTCCCTCATTTAGTGGATATTTTCACAAAAAAGTGAAATTTTCAAAAATCCAAAATATTGGCTGAAAACAACTAAATATCAAGGACTCATTGGGCGAATCGTTCTGGAACTGAAATGGGAACGCTCACTGACATTTGCCCTTTCTGAAAGTCTGATAAAAGCCGGAAAAATGACTAAGTCCAAAAAAAAAAATTTTTTCAAGTTTTTTCAATTTTACCCCCGTGGGATATTTATTCTTCCCACACACATTTGGAACTCTCCTGGGGCACCCTCACGCATATTATTCCCTCATTTAGTGGATATTTTTACAAAAAAGTGAAATTTTCAAAAATCCAGAAAATTGGCTGAAAACGACTAAATAACAAGGACTCATTGGGCGAATCGCTCTGGAACTGAAATCGGAACGCTCACTGACATTCGCCCTATCTGAAAGTCTGATAAAAGCCGGAAAAATGACTAAGTCCAAAAAAAAATTTTTTCAATTTTACCCCCGTGGGATATATATTCTACCCACACACATTTGGAACTCTCCTGGGTTACCCTCACACATATTATTCCCTCATTTAGTGGATATTTTCACAAAAAAGTGAAATTTTCAAAAATCCAAAATATTGGCTGAAAACGACTAAATATCGAGGACTAATTGCGCGAATCGCTCTGGAACTGAAATCGGAACGCTCACTGACATTTCCCCTATCTTAAAGTCTGATAAACGCCAGAAAAATGACTAAGTCCAAAAAAAAATGTTTTCAACTTTTTTCAATTTTACCCCCGAGGGATATATATTCTACCCACACACATTTGGAACTCTCCTGGGGTACCCTCACACATATTATTCCCTCATTTAGTGGATATTTTCACAAAAAAGTGAAATTTTCAAAAATCCAAGATGTTGGCTGAAAACGACTAAATATCGAGGACTCATTGGGCGAATCGCTCTGGAACTGAAATCGGAACGCTCACTGACATTTCCCCTATCTGAAAGTCTGATAAATACCGGAAAAATGACGACGTCCAAAAAAAAAATTTTTTCAACTTTTTTCAATTTTCCAACCGTGGGATACATATTCTACCCACACACATTTGGAACTCTCCTGGGGCACCCTCACGCATATTATTCCATCATTTAGTGGATATTTTCACAAAAAAGTAAAATTTTCAAAAATCCAGAAAATTGGCTGAAAACGACTAAATATCGAGGACTCATTGGGTGAATCGCTCTGGAACTGAAATCGGAACGCTCACTGACATTTCCCCTATCTGAAAGTCTGATAAACGCCGGAAAAATGACTAAGTCCAAAAAAACAATTTTTTCAACTTTTTTCAATTTTACCCCTGTGGGATATATATTCTACCCACACACATTTGGAACTCTCCTGGGGTACCCTCACACATATTATTCCCTCATTTAGTGGATATTTTCACAAAAAAAGTGAAATTTTCAAAAATCCAGAAAATTGGCTGAAAACGACTAAATATCAAGGACTTATTGGGCGAATCGTTCTGGAACTGAAATCGGAACGCTCAATGACATTTCCCCTATCTGAAAGTCTGATAAACGCCGGAAAAATGACTAAGTCCAAAAAAAAATTTTTTTCAACTTTTTTCAATTTTACCCCCGTGGGATATATATTCTTCCCACACACATTTGGAACTCTCCTGGGGTACCCTCACACATATTATTCCCTCATTTAGTGGATATTTTCACAAAAAAGTGAAATTTTCAAAAATCCAGAAAATTGGCTGAAAACGACTAAATATCAAGGACTCATTGGGGGAATCGCTCTGAAACTGAAATCGCAACGCTCACTGACATTTCCCCTATCTGAAAGTCTGATTAACGCCGGAAAAATGACGACGTCCAAAAAAAATTTTTTTTCAACTTTTTTCAATTTTACCCCCGTGGGATATATATTCTACCCACACACATTTGGAACTCTCCTGGGGTACCCTCACGCATATTATTCCATCATTTAGTGGATATTTTCACAAAAAAGTAAAATTTTCAAAAATCCAGAAAATTGGCTGAAAACGACTAAATATCAAGGACTCATTGGGCGAATCACTCTGGAACTGAAATCGGAACGCTCACTGACATTTGTCCTATCTGAAAGTCTGATAAACGCCAGAAAAATGACTAAGTCCAAAAATAAATTTTTTTCAACTTTTTTCAATTTTACCCCCGTGGGATATATATTCTTCCCACACACATTTGGAACTCTCCTGGGGTACCCTCACACATAGTATTCCATCATTTAGTGGATATTTTCACAAAAAAGTGAAGTTTTAAAAAATCCAGAAAATTGGCTGAAAACGACTAAATATCAAGGACTCATTGGGCGAATCGCTCTGGAACTGAAATCGGAACGCTCACTGACATTTCCCCTATCTGAAAGTCTGATAAACGCCGGAAAAATGACTAAGTCCAAAAAAAAATTTTTTATACTTTTTTCAATTTTACCCCCGTGGGATATATATTCTACCCACACACATTTGGAACTCTCCTGGGGTACCCTCACACATATTATTTCCTCATTTAGTGGATATTTTCACAAAAAAGTGAAATTTTCAAAAATCCAAAATATTGGCTGAAAACGACTAAATATCGAGGACTCATTGCGCGAATCGCTCTGGAACTGAAATCGGAACGCTCACTGACATTTCCCCCATCTGAAAGTCTGATAAACGCCAGAAAAATGACTAAGTCCAAAAAAAAATTTTTTCAACTTTTTTCAATTTTACCCCCGAGGGATATATATTCTACCCACACACATTTGGAACTCTCCTGGGGTACCCTCACACATATTATTCCCTCATTTAGTGGATATTTTCACAAAAAAGTGAAATTTTCAAAAATCCAAGATGTTGGCTGAAAACGACTAAATATAGAGGACTCATTGGGCGAATCGCTCTGGAACTGAAATCGGAACGCTCACTGACATTTCCCCCATCTGAAAGTCTGATAAACGCCGGAAAAATGATGACGTCCAAAAAAAAATTTTTTCAGCTTTTTTCAATTTTACCCCCGTGGGATATATATTCTACCCAAACACATTTGCAACTCTCCTGGGGTACCCTCACACATATTATTCCCTCATTTAGTGGATATTTTCACAAAAAAGTGAAATTTTCAAAAATCCAGAAAATTGGCTGAAAACGACTAAATATCAAGGACTCATTGGGCGAATCGCTCTGGAACTGAAATCGTAACTCTCACTGACATTTCCCCTATCTGAAAGTCTGATAAACGCCGGAAACATGACTAAGACCAAAAATAAATTTTTTTCAACTTTTTTCAATTTTATCCCAGTGGGATATATATTCTTCCCACACACATTTGGAACTCTCCTGGGGTACCCTCACACATATTATTCCCTCATTTAGTGGATATTTTCACCAAAAAGTGAAATTTTTGAAAAATCCAAAATATTGGCTGAAAACGACTAAATATCGAGGACTCATTGGGCGAATCGCTCTGGAACTGAAATCGGAACGCTCACTGACATTTCCCCTATCTGAAAGTCTGATAAACGCCGGAAAAATGACTAAGTCCAAAAATAATTTTTTTTCAACTTTTTTCAATTTTACCCCCGTGGGATATATATTCTTCCCACACACATTTGGAACTCTCCTGGTGTACCCTCACACATATTATTCCTTCATTTAGTGGATATTTTCACAAAAAAGTGAAATTTTCAAAAATCCAGAAAATTGTCTGAAAACGACTAAATATCAAGTACTCATTGGGCGAATCGCTCTGAAACTGAAATCGGAATGCTCACTGACATTTCCCCTATGTGAAAGTCTGATAAACGCCGGAAAAATGACTAAGTCCAAAAAAACATTTTTTTCAACTTTTTTCAATTTTACCCCCGTGGGATATATATTCTTCCCACACACATTTGGAACTCTCCTGGTGTACCCTCACACATATTATTCCTTCATTTAGTGGATATTTTCACAAAAAAGTGAAATTTTCAAAAATCCAGAAAATTGGCTGAAAACGACTAAATATCAAAGACTCATTGGGCGAATCGCTCTGGAACTGAAATCGGAATGCTCACTGACATTTCCCGTATCTGAAAGTCTGATAAACGACGGAAAAATAACTAAGTCCAAAAAAACATTTTTTTCAACTTTTTTCAATTTTACCCCCGTGGGATATATATTCTACCTACACACATTTGGAACTCTCCTGGGGTACCCTCACACATATTATTCCCTCATTTAGTGGATATTGTCACAAAAAAGTTAAATTTTCAAAAATCCAAGATATTGGCTGAAAACGACTAAATATCGAGGATTCATTGGGCGAATCGCTCTGGAACTGAAATGGGAACGGTCACTGACATTTGCCCTTTCTGAAAGTCTGATAAACGCCAGAAAAATGACTAAGTCCCTAAAAAATTTTTTTCAACTTTTTTCAATTTTACCCCCGTGGGATATATATTCTACCCACACACATTTGGAACTCTCCTGGGGTACCATCACACATATTATTCCCTCATTTAGTGGATATTTTCACAAAAAAGTGAAATTTTCAAAAATCCAAGATATTGGCTGAAAACGACTAAATATCGAGGATTCATTGGGCGAATCGCTCTGGAACTGAAATCGGAATGCTCACTGACATTTCCCCTATCTGAAAGTCTGATAAACGCCGGTAAAATGACTACGTCCAAAAAAAATTTTTTTTCAACTTTTTTCAATTTTACCCCCGTGGGATATATATTCTACCCACACACATTTGGAACTCTCCTGGGGTACCCTCACGCATATTATTCCCTCATTTAGTGGATATTTTCACAAAAAAGTAAAATTTCCAAAAATCCAGAAAATTGGCTGAAAACGACTAAATATCAAAGACTCATTGGGCGAATCGCTCTGGAACTGAAATCGGAATGCTCACTGACATTTCCCGTATCTGAAAGTCTGATAAACGCCGGAAAAATAACTAAGTCCAAAAAAACATTTTTTTCAACTTTTTTCAATTTTACCCCTGTGGGATATTTATTCTTCCCACACACATTTGGAACTCTCCTGGGGCACCCTCACGCATATTATTCCCTCATTTAGTGGATATTTTTACAAAAAAGTGAAATTTTCAAAAATCCAGAAAATTGGCTGAAAACGACTAAATAACAAGGACTCATTGGGCGAATCGCTCTGGAACTGAAATCGGAACGCTCACTGACATTCGCCCTATCTGAAAGTCTGATAAAAGCCGGAAAAATGACTAAGTCCAAAAAAAAATTTTTTCAATTTTACCCCCGTGGGATATATATTCTACCCACACACATTTGGAACTCTCCTGGGGTACCCTCACACATATTATTCCCTCATTTAGTGGATATTTTTACAAAAAAGTGAAATTTTCAAAAATCCAAAATATTGGCTGAAAACTACTAAATATCGAGGACTAATTGCGCGAATCGCTCTGGAACTGAAATCGGAACGCTCACTGACATTTCCCCTATCTTAAAGTCTGATAAACGCCAGAAAAATGACTAAGTCCAAAAAAAAATGTTTTCAACTTTATTCAATTTTACCCCCGAGGGATATATATTCTACCCACACACATTTGGAACTCTCCTGGGGTACCCTCACACATATTATTCCCTCATTTAGTGGATATTTTCACAAAAAAGTGAAATTTTCAAAAATCCAAGATGTTGGCTGAAAACGACTAAATATCGAGGACTCATTGGGCGAATCGCTCTGGAACTGAAATCGGAACGCTCACTGACATTTCCCCTATCTGAAAGTCTGATAAATACCGGAAAAATGACGACGTCCAAAAAAAAATTTTTTTCAACTTTTTTCAATTTTCCAACCGTGGGATACATATTCTACCCACACACATTTGGAACTCTCCTGGGGCACCCTCACGCATATTATTCCATCATTTAGTGGATATTTTCACAAAAAAGTAAAATTTTCAAAAATCCAGAAAATTGGCTGAAAACGACTAAATATCGAGGACTCATTGGGTGAATCGCTCTGGAACTGAAATCGGAACGCTCACTGACATTTCCCCTATCTGAAAGTCTGATAAACGCCGGAAAAATGACTACGTCCAAAAAAAAAAAAATTTTCTACTTTTTTCAATTTTACCCCCGTGGGATATATATTCTACCCACACACATTTGGAACTCTCCTGGGGTACCCTCACATATATTATTCCCTCATTTAGTGGATATTTTCACAAAAAAGTGAAATTTTCAAAAATCCAAAATATTGGCTGAAAACGACTAAATATCGAGGACTCATTGCGCGAATCGCTCTGGAACTGAAATCGGAATGCTCACTGACATTTCCCCTATCTTAAAGTCTGATAAACGCCAGAAAAATGACTAAGTCCAAAAAAAAATTTTTTCAAATTTTCTCAATTTTACCCCCGAGGGATATATATTCTACCCACACACATTTGGAACTCTCCTGGGGTACCCTCACGCATATTATTCCATCATTTAGTGGATATTTTCACAAAAAAGTAAAATTTTCAAAAATCCAGAAAATTGTCTGAAAACGACTAAATATCAAGGACTCATTGGGCGAATCACTCTGGAACTGAAAACGGAACGCTCACTGACATTTAACCTATCTGAAAGTCTGATAAACGCCGGAAAAATGACTAAGTCCAAAAAAACAATTTTTTCAACTTTTTTCAATTTTACCCCTGTGGGATATATATTCTACCCACACACATTTGGAACTCTCCTGGGGTACCCTCACACATATTATTCCCTCATTTAGTGGATATTTTCACAAAAAAAGTGAAATTTTCAAAAATCCAGAAAATTGGCTGAAAACGACTAAATATCAAGGACTTATTGGGCGAATCGTTCTGGAACTGAAATCGCAACGCTCACTGACATTTCCCCTATCTGAAAGTCTGATTAACGCCGAAAAAATGACGACGTCCAAAAAAAATTTTTTTTCAACTTTTTTCAATTTTACCCCCGTGGGATATATATTCTACCCACACACATTTTGAACTCTCCTGGGGTACCCTCACACATATTATTCCCTCATTTAGTGGATATTTTCACAAAAAAGTGAAATTTTCAAAAATCCAAGATGTTGGCTGAAAACGACTAAATATAGAGGACTCATTGGGCGAATCGCTCTGGAACTGAAATCGGAACGCTCACTGACATTTCCCCCATCTGAAAGTCTGATAAACGCCGGAAAAATGATGACGTCCAAAAAAAAATTTTTTCAGCTTTTTTCAATTTTACCCCCGTGGGATATATATTCTACCCAAACACATTTGCAACTCTCCTGGGGTACCCTCACACATATTATTCCCTCATTTAGTGGATATTTTCACAAAAAAGTGAAATTTTAAAAAATCCAGAAAATTGGCTGAAAACGACTAAATATCAAGGACTCATTGGGCGAATCGCTCTGGAACTGAAATCGGAACGCTCACTGACATTTCCCCTATCTGAAAATCTGATAAACGCCGGAAAAATGACTAAGTCCAAAAAAAAATTTTTTTCAACTTTTTTCAATTTTACCCCCGTGGGATATATATTCTTCCCACACACATTTGGAACTCTCCTGGGGTACCCTCACACATATTATTCCCTCATTTAGTGGATATTTTCACAAAAAAGTGAAATTTTCAAAAATCCAGAAAATTGGCTGAAAACGACTAAATATCAAGGACTCATTGGGCGAATCGCTCTGGAACTGAAATCGTAACTCTCACTGACATTTCCCCTATCTGAAAGTCTGATAAACGCCGGAAACATGACTAAGACCAAAAATAAATTTTTTTCAACTTTTTTCAATTTTATCCCAGTGGGATATATATTCTTCCCACACACATTTGGAACTCTCCTGGGGTACCCTCACACATATTATTCCCTCATTTAGTGGATATTTTCACCAAAAAGTGAAATTTTTGAAAAATCCAAAATATTGGCTGAAAACGACTAAATATCGAGGACTCATTGGGCGAATCGCTCTGGAACTGAAATCGGAACGCTCACTGACATTTCCCCTATCTGAAAGTCTGATAAACGCCGGAAAAATGACTAAGTCCAAAAATAATTTTTTTTCAACTTTTTTCAATTTTACCCCCGTGGGATATATATTCTTCCCACACACATTTGGAACTCTCCTGGTGTACCCTCACACATATTATTCCTTCATTTAGTGGATATTTTCACAAAAAAGTGAAATTTTCAAAAATCCAGAAAATTGTCTGAAAACGACTAAATATCAAGTACTCATTGGGCGAATCGCTCTGAAACTGAAATCGGAATGCTCACTGACATTTCCCGTATCTGAAAGTCTGATAAACGCCGGAAAAATAACTAAGTCCAAAAAAACATTTTTTTCAACTTTTTTCAATTTTACCCCTGTGGGATATATATTCTACCTACACACATTTGGAACTCTCCTGGGGTACCCTCACACATATTATTCCCTCATTTAGTGGATATTTTCACAAAAAAGTGAAATTTTCAAAAATCCAGAAAATTGGCTGAAAACGACTAAATATCAAGGACTCATTGGGCGAATCGCTCTGGAACTGAAATCGAAACGCTCACTGACATTTCCCCTATCTGAAAGTCTGATAAACGCCGGAAAAATGACTAAGTCCAAAAAAAATTTTTTTAAACTTTTTTCAATTTTACCCCCGTGGGATATATATTCTTCCCACACACATTTGGAACTCTCCTGGGGTACCCTCACACATATTATTCCCTCATTTAGTGGATATTTTCACAAAAAAGTGAAACTTTCAAAAATCCAGAAAATTGGCTGAAAACGACTAAATATCAAGGACTCATTGGGCGAATCGCTCTGGAACTGAAATCGGAACGCTCACTGACATTTCCCCTTTGTGAAAGTCTGATAAACGCCGGAAAAATGACTAAGTCCAAAAATAAATTTTTTTCAACTTTTTTCAATTTTACCTCCGTGGGTTATAAATTCTTCCCACACACATTTGGAACTCTCCTGGGGTACCCTCACACATATTATTCCTTCATTTAGTGGATATTTTCACAAAAAAGTAAAATTTTCAAAAATCCAGAAAATTGGCTGAAAACTACTAAATATCAAAGACTCATTGGGCGAATCGCTCTGGAACTGAAATCGGAACGCTCACTGACATTTCCCGTATCTGAAAGTCTGATAAATGCCGGAAAAATGACTAAGTCCAAAAAAACATTTTTTTCAACTTTTTTCAATTTTACCCCCGTGGGATATATATTCTACCCACACACATTTGGAACTCTCCTGGGGTACACTCACACATATTATTCCCTCATTTAGTGGATATTTTCACAAAAAAGTGAAATTTTCAAAAATCCAGAAAATTGGCTGAAAACGACTAAATATCAAGGACTCATTGGGCAAATCGCTCTGGAACTGAAATCGGAACGCTCACTGACATTCGCCCTATCTGAAAGTCTGATAAACACCGGAAAAATGACTAAGTCCAAAAAAAAAATTTTTTCTACTTTTTTCAATTTTACCCCCGTGGGATATATATTCTACCCACACACATTTGGAACTCTCCTGGGGTACCCTCACACATATTATTCCCTCATTTAGTGGATATTTTCACAAAAAAGTGAAATTTTCAAAAATCCAAGATTTTGGATGACGACTAAATATCGAGGACTCATTGGGCTAATCGCTCTGGAACTGAAATCGGAACGCTCACTGACATTTCCCCTATCTGAAAGTTTGATAAACGCCGGAAAAATGACGACGTCCAAAAGAAAATATTTTTTTCAACTTTTTTCAATTTTACCCCCGTGGGATATATATTCTACCCACACACATTTGGAACTCTCCTGGGGTACCCTCACACATATTATTCCCTCATTTAGTGGATATTTTCACAAAAAAGTGAAATTTTCAAAAATCCAAGATGTTGGCTGAAAACGACTAAATATCGAGGACTCATTGGGCGAATCGCTCTGGAACTGAAATCGGAACGCTCACTGACATTTCCCCCATCTGAAAGTCTGATAAAAGCCGGAAAAATGATGACGTCCAAAAAAAAATTTTTTCAACTTTTTTCAAGTTTACCCCCGTGGGATATATATTCTACCCAAACACATTTGCAACTCTCCTGGGGTACCCTCACACATATTATTCCCTCATTTAGTGGATATTTTCACAAAAAAGTGAAATTTTAAAAAATCCAGAAAATTGGCTGAAAACGACTAAATATCAAGGACTCATTGGGCAAATCGCTCTGGAACTGAAATCGGAACGCTCACTGACATTTCCCCTATCTGAAAATCTGATAAACGCCGGAAAAATGACTAAGTCCAAAAAAAAATTTTTTTCAACTTTTTTCAATTTTACCCCCGTGGGATATATATTCTTCCCACACACATTTGGAACTCTCCTGGGGTACCCTCACACATATTATTCCCTCATTTAGTGGATATTTTCACAAAAAAGTGAAATTTTAAAAAATCCAGAAAATTGGCTGAAAACGACTAAATATCAAGGACTCATTGGGCGAATCGCTCTGGAACTGAAATCGTAACTCTCACTGACATTTCCCCTATCTGAAAGTCTGATAAACGCCGGAAACATGACTAAGACCAAAAATAAATTTTTTTCAACTTTTTTCAATTTTATCCCAGTGGGATATATATTCTTCCCACACACATTTGGAACTCTCCTGGGGTACCCTCACACATATTATTCCCTCATTTAGTGGATATTTTCACCAAAAAGTGAAATTTTTGAAAAATCCAAAATATTGGCTGAAAACGACTAAATATCGAGGACTCATTGGGCGAATCGCTCTGGAACTGAAATCGGAACGCTCACTGACATTTCCCCTATCTGAAAGTCTGATAAACGCCGGAAAAATGACTAAGTCCAAAAATAATTTTTTTTCAACTTTTTTCAATTTTACCCCCGTGGGATATATATTCTTCCCACACACATTTGGAACTCTCCTGGTGTACCCTCACACATATTATTCCTTCATTTAGTGGATATTTTCACAAAAAAGTGAAATTTTCAAAAATCCAGAAAATTGTCTGAAAACGACTAAATATCAAGTACTCATTGGGCGAATCACTCTGAAACTGAAATCGGAATGCTCACTGACATTTCCCCTATGTGAAAGTCTGATAAACGCCGGAAAAATGACTAAGTCCAAAAATAATTTTTTTTCAACTTTTTTCAATTTTACCTCCGTGGGTTATAAATTCTTCCCACACACATTTGGAACTCTCCTGGGGCACCCTCACACATATTATTCCCTCATTTAGTGGATATTGTCACAAAAAAGTTAAATTTTCAAAAATCCAAGATATTGGCTGAAAACGACTAAATATCGAGGATTCATTGGGCGAATCGCTCTGGAACTGAAATGGGAACGGTCACTGACATTTGCCCTTTCTGAAAGTCTGATAAACGCCAGAAAAATGACTAAGTCCCTAAAAAATTTTTTTCAACTTTTTTCAATTTTACCCCCGTGGGATATATATTCTACCCACACACATTTGGAACTCTCCTGGGGTACCATCACACATATTATTCCCTCATTTAGTGGATATTTTCACAAAAAAGTGAAATTTTCAAAAATCCAAGATATTGGCTGAAAACGACTAAATATCGAGGATTCATTGGGCGAATCGCTCTGGAACTGAAATCGGAATGCTCACTGACATTTCCCCTATCTGAAAGTCTGATAAACGCCGGTAAAATGACTACGTCCAAAAAAAATTTTTTTTCAACTTTTTTCAATTTTACCCCCGTGGGATATATATTCTACCCACACACATTTGGAACTCTCCTGGGGTACCCTCACGCATATTATTCCCTCATTTAGTGGATATTTTCACAAAAAAGTAAAATTTCCAAAAATCCAGAAAATTGGCTGAAAACGACTAAATATCAAAGACTCATTGGGCGAATCGCTCTGGAACTGAAATCGGAATGCTCACTGACATTTCCCGTATCTGAAAGTCTGATAAATGCCGGAAAAATAACTAAGTCCAAAAAAACATTTTTTTCAACTTTTTTCAATTTTACCCCTGTGGGATATATATTCTACCTACACACATTTGGAACTCTCCTGGGGTACCCTCACACATATTATTCCCTCATTTAGTGGATATTTTCACAAAAAAGTGAAATTTTCAAAAATCCAGAAAATTGGCTGAAAACGACTAAATATCAAGGACTCATTGGGCGAATCGCTCTGGAACTGAAATCGAAACGCTCACTGACATTTCCCCTATCTGAAAGTCTGATAAACGCCGGAAAAATGACTAAGTCCAAAAAAAATTTTTTTAAACTTTTTTCAATTTTACCCCCGTGGGATATATATTCTTCCCACACACATTTGGAACTCTCCTGGGGTACCCTCACACATATTATTCCCTCATTTAGTGGATATTTTCACAAAAAAGTGAAACTTTCAAAAATCCAGAAAATTGGCTGAAAACGACTAAATATCAAGGACTCATTGGGCGAATCGCTCTGGAACTGAAATCGGAACGCTCACTGACATTTCCCCTTTGTGAAAGTCTGATAAACGCCGGAAAAATGACTAAGTCCAAAAATAAATTTTTTTCAACTTTTTTCAATTTTACCTCCGTGGGTTATAAATTCTTCCCACACACATTTGGAACTCTCCTGGGGTACCCTCACACATATTATTCCTTCATTTAGTGGATATTTTCACAAAAAAGTAAAATTTTCAAAAATCCAGAAAATTGGCTGAAAACTACTAAATATCAAAGACTCATTGGGCGAATCGCTCTGGAACTGAAATCGGAACGCTCACTGACATTTCCCGTATCTGAAAGTCTGATAAACGCCGGAAAAATGACTAAGTCCAAAAAAACATTTTTTTCAACTTTTTTCAATTTTACCCCCGTGGGATATATATTCTACCCACACACATTTGGAACTCTCCTGGGGTACACTCACACATATTATTCCCTCATTTAGTGGATATTTTCACAAAAAAGTGAAATTTTCAAAAATCCAGAAAATTGGCTGAAAACGACTAAATATCAAGGACTCATTGGGCAAATCGCTCTGCAACTGAAATCGGAACGCTCACTGACATTCGCCCTATCTGAAAGTCTGATAAACACCGGAAAAATGACTAAGTCCAAAAAAACATTTTTTTCTACTTTTTTCAATTTTACCCCCGTGGGATATATATTCTACCCACACACATTTGGAACTCTCCTGGGGTACCCTCACACATATTATTCCCTCATTTAGTGGATATTTTCACAAAAAAGTGAAATTTTCAAAAATCCAAGATTTTGGATGACAACGACTAAATATCGAGGACTCATTGGGCTAATCGCTCTGGAACTGAAATCGGAACGCTCACTGACATTTCCCCTATCTGAAAGTTTGATAAACGCCGGAAAAATGACGACGTCCAAAAGAAAATATTTTTTTCAACTTTTTTCAATTTTACCCCCGTGGGATATATATTCTACCCACACACATTTGGAACTCTCCTGGGGTACCCTCACACATATTATTTCCTCATTTAGTGGATATTTTCACAAAAAAGTGAAATTTTCAAAAATCCAAAATATTGGCTGAAAACGACTAAATATCGAGGACTCATTGCGCGAATCGCTCTGGAACTGAAATCGGAACGCTCACTGACATTTCCCCTATCTGAAAGTCTGATAAACGCCAGAAAAATGACTAAGTCCAAAAAAAAATTTTTTCAACTTTTTTCAATTTTACCCCCGAGGGATATATATTCTACCCACACACATTTGGAACTCTCCTGGGGTACCCTCACACATATTATTCCCTCATTTAGTGGATATTTTCACAAAAAAGTGAAATTTTCAAAAATCCAAGATGTTGGCTGAAAACGACTAAATATCGAGGACTCATTGGGCGAATCGCTCTGGAACTGAAATCGGAACGCTCACTGACATTTCCCCCATCTGAAAGTCTGATAAAAGCCGGAAAAATGATGACGTCCAAAAAAAAATTTTTTCAACTTTTTTCAAGTTTACCCCCGTGGGATATATATTCTACCCAAACACATTTGCAACTCTCCTGGGGTACCCTCACACATATTATTCCCTCATTTAGTGGATATTTTCACAAAAAAGTGAAATTTTAAAAAATCCAGAAAATTGGCTGAAAACGACTAAATATCAAGGACTCATTGGGCAAATCGCTCTGGAACTGAAATCGGAACGCTCACTGACATTTCCCCTATCTGAAAATCTGATAAACGCCGGAAAAATGACTAAGTCCAAAAAAAAATTTTTTTCAACTTTTTTCAATTTTACCCCCGTGGGATATATATTCTTCCCACACACATTTGGAACTCTCCTGGGGTACCCTCACACATATTATTCCCTCATTTAGTGGATATTTTCACAAAAAAGTGAAATTTTAAAAAATCCAGAAAATTGGCTGAAAACGACTAAATATCAAGGACTCATTGGGCGAATCGCTCTGGAACTGAAATCGTAACTCTCACTGACATTTCCCCTATCTGAAAGTCTGATAAACGCCGGAAACATGACTAAGACCAAAAATAAATTTTTTTCAACTTTTTTCAATTTTATCCCAGTGGGATATATATTCTTCCCACACACATTTGGAACTCTCCTGGGGTACCCTCACACATATTATTCCCTCATTTAGTGGATATTTTCACCAAAAAGTGAAATTTTTGAAAAATCCAAAATATTGGCTGAAAACGACTAAATATCGAGGACTCATTGGGCGAATCGCTCTGGAACTGAAATCGGAACGCTCACTGACATTTCCCCTATCTGAAAGTCTGATAAACGCCGGAAAAATGACTAAGTCCAAAAATAATTTTTTTTCAACTTTTTTCAATTTTACCCCCGTGGGATATATATTCTTCCCACACACATTTGGAACTCTCCTGGTGTACCCTCACACATATTATTCCTTCATTTAGTGGATATTTTCACAAAAAAGTGAAATTTTCAAAAATCCAGAAAATTGTCTGAAAACGACTAAATATCAAGTACTCATTGGGCGAATCACTCTGAAACTGAAATCGGAATGCTCACTGACATTTCCCCTATGTGAAAGTCTGATAAACGCCAGAAAAATGACTAAGTCCAAAAAAACATTTTTTTCAACTTTTTTCAATTTTACCCCCGTGGGATATATATTCTTCCCACACACATTTGGAACTCTCCTGGTGTACCCTCACACATATTATTCCTTCATTTAGTGGATATTTTCACAAAAAAGTGAAATTTTCAAAAATCCAGAAAATTGTCTGAAAACAACTAAATATCAAGGACTCATTGGGCGAATCGCTTTGAAACTGAAATCGGAACGCTCACTGACATTTCCCCTATCTGAAAATCTGATAAACGCCGGAAAAATGACTAAGTCCAAAAAAAAATTTTTTTCAACTTTTTTCAATTTTACCCCCGTGGGATATATATTCTTCCCACACACATTTGGAACTCTCCTGGGGTACCCTCACACATATTATTCCCTCATTTAGTGGATATTGTCACAAAAAAGTTAAATTTTCAAAAATCCAAGATATTGGCTGAAAACGACTAAATATCGAGGATTCATTGGGCGAATCGCTCTGGAACTGAAATCGGAATGCTCACTGACATTTCCCCTATCTGAAAGTCTGATAAACGCCGGTAAAATGACTACGTCCAAAAAAAATTTTTTTTCAACTTTTTTCAATTTTACCCCCGTGGGATATATATTCTACCCACACACATTTGGAACTCTCCTGGGGTACCCTCACGCATATTATTCCCTCATTTAGTGGATATTTTCACAAAAAAGTAAAATTTCCAAAAATCCAGAAAATTTGCTGAAAACGACTAAATATCAAAGACTCATTGGGCGAATCGCTCTGGAACTGAAATCGGAATGCTCACTGACATTTCCCGTATCTGAAAGTCTGATAAACGCCGGAAAAATAACTAAGTCCAAAAAAACATTTTTTTCAACTTTTTTCAATTTTACCAACGTGGGATATATATTCTTCCCACACACATTTGGAACTCTCCTGGGGTACCCTCACACATATTATTCCCTCATTTAGTGGATATTTTCACAAAAAAGTGAAATTTTCAAAAATCCAGAAAATTGGCTGAAAACGACTAAATATCAAGGACTCATTGGGCGAATCGCTCTGGAACTGAAATCGGAACGCTCACTGACATTTCCCGTATCTGAAAGTCTGATAAACGCCGGAAAAATGACTAAGTCCAAAAAAAATTTTTTTTCTACTTTTTTCAATTTTACCCCCGTGGGATATATATTCTACCCACACACATTTGGAACTCTCCTGGGGTACCCTCACACATATTATTCCCTCATTTAGTGGATATTTTCACAAAAAAGTGAAATTTTCAAAAATCCAGAAAATTGGCTGAAAACGACTAAATATCAAGGACTCATTGGGCAAATCGCTGTGGAACTGAAATCGGAACGCTCACTGACATTCGCCCTATCTGAAAGTCTGATAAACACCGGAAAAATGACTAATTCCAAAAAAAAAATTTTTTCTACTTTTTTCAATTTTACGCCCGTGGGATATATATTCTACCCACACACATTTGGAACTCTCCTGGGGTACCCTCACACATATTATTCCCTCATTTAGTGGATATTTTCACAAAAAAGTGAAATTTTCAAAAATCCAAAATATTGGCTGAAAACGACTAAATATCGAGGACTCATTGGACGAATCGCTCTGGAACTGAAATCGGAACGCTCACTGACATTTCCCCTATCTTAAAGTCTGATAAACGCCAGAAAAATGACTAAGTCCAAAAAAAAATTTTTTCAACTTTTTTCAATTTTACCCCCGTGGGATATATATTCTACCCACACACATTTGGAACTCTCCTGGGGTACCATCACACATATTATTCCCTCATTTAGTGGATATTTTCACAAAAAAGTGAAATTTTCAAAAATCCAAGATTTTGGATGAAAACGACTAAATATCGAGGACTCATTGGGCGAATCGCTCTCCAACTGAAATCGGAACGCTCACTGACATTTCCCCTATCTGAAAGTTTGATAAACGTCGGAAAAATGACGACGTCCAAAAGAAAAATTTTTTAAACTTTTTTCAATTTTACCCCCATGGGATATATATTCTACCCACACACATTTGGAACTCTCCTGGGGTACCCTCACGCATATTATTCCGTCATTTAGTGGATATTTTCATAAAAAAGTAAAATTTTCAAAAATCCAGAAAATTGGCTGAAAACGACTAAATATCAAAGACTCATTGGGCGAATCGCTCTGGAACTGAAATCAGAACGCTCACTGACATTTCCCCTATGTGAAAGTCTGATAAACGCCGGAAAAATGACTAAGACCAAAAAAAAAATTTTTTCAACTTTTTTCAATTTTACCCCCGTGGGATATATACTCTACCCACACACATTTGGAACTCTCCTGGGGTACCCTCACACATATTATTCCCTCATTTAGTGGATATTTTCACAAAAAAGTGAAATTTTCAAAAATCCAGAAAATTGGCTGAAAACGACTAAATATCAAGGACTCATAGGGCGAATCGCTCTGGAACTGAAATCGGAACGCTCACTGACATTTCCCCTATGTGAAAGTTTGATAAACGCCGGAAAAATGACGACGTCCAAAAGAAAATATTTTTTTCAACTTTTTTCAATTTTACCCCCGTGGGATATATATTCTACCCACACACATTTGGAACTCTCCTGGGGTACACTCACACATATTATTCCCTCATTTATTGGATATTTTCACAAAAAAGTGAAATTTTCAAAAATCCAGAAAATTGGCTGAAAACCACTAAATATCAAGGACTCATTGGGCAAATCGCTCTGGAACTGAAATCGGAACGCTCACTGACGTTCGCCCTATCTGAAAGTCTGATAAACACCGGAAAAATGACTAATTCCAAAAAAAAAATTTTTTCTACTTTTTTCAATTTTACCCCCGTGGGATATATATTCTACCCACACACATTTGGAACTCTCCTGGGGTACCCTCACACATATTATTCCCTCATTTAGTGGATATTTTCACAAAAAAGTGAAATTTTCAAAAATCCAAAATATTGGCTGAAAACGACTAAATATCGAGGACTCATTGGGCGAATCGCTCTGGAACTGAAATCGGAACGCTCACTGACATTTGCCCTATCTTAAAGTCTGATAAACGCCAGAAAAATGACTAAGTCCAAAAAAAAATTTTTTCAACTTTTTTCAATTTTACCCCTGTGGGATATATATTCTACCCACACACATTTGGAACTCTCCTGGGGTACACTCACACATATTATTCCCTCATTTATTGGATATTTTCACAAAAAAGTGAAATTTTCAAAAATCCAGAAAATTGGCTGAAAACCACTAAATATCAAGGACTCATTGGGCAAATCGCTCTGGAACTGAAATCGGAACGCTCACTGACGTTCGCCCTATCTGAAAGTCTGATAAACACCGGAAAAATGACTAATTCCAAAAAAAAAATTTTTTCTACTTTTTTCAATTTTACCCCCGTGGGATATATATTCTACCCACACACATTTGGAACTCTCCTGGGGTACCCTCACACATATTATTCCCTCATTTAGTGGATATTTTCACAAAAAAGTGAAATTTTAAAAAATCCAGAAAATTGGCTGAAAACGACTAAATATCAAGGACTCATTGGGCGAATCGCTCTGGAACTGAAATCGTAACTCTCACTGACATTTCCCCTATCTGAAAGTCTGATAAACGCCGGAAACATGACTAAGACCAAAAATAAATTTTTTTCAACTTTTTTCAATTTTATCCCAGTGGGATATATATTCTTCCCACACACATTTGGAACTCTCCTGGGGTACCCTCACACATATTATTCCCTCATTTAGTGGATATTTTCACCAAAAAGTGAAATTTTTGAAAAATCCAAAATATTGGCTGAAAACGACTAAATATCGAGGACTCATTGGGCGAATCGCTCTGGAACTGAAATCGGAACGCTCACTGACATTTCCCCTATCTGAAAGTCTGATAAACGCCGGAAAAATGACTAAGTCCAAAAATAATTTTTTTTCAACTTTTTTCAATTTTACCCCCGTGGGATATATATTCTTCCCACACACATTTGGAACTCTCCTGGTGTACCCTCACACATATTATTCCTTCATTTAGTGGATATTTTCACAAAAAAGTGAAATTTTCAAAAATCCAGAAAATTGTCTGAAAACGACTAAATATCAAGTACTCATTGGGCGAATCACTCTGAAACTGAAATCGGAATGCTCACTGACATTTCCCCTATGTGAAAGTCTGATAAACGCCGGAAAAATGACTAAGTCCAAAAATAATTTTTTTTCAACTTTTTTCAATTTTACCTCCGTGGGTTATAAATTCTTCCCACACACATTTGGAACTCTCCTGGGGCACCCTCACACATATTATTCCCTCATTTAGTGGATATTGTCACAAAAAAGTTAAATTTTCAAAAATCCAAGATATTGGCTGAAAACGACTAAATATCGAGGATTCATTGGGCGAATCGCTCTGGAACTGAAATGGGAACGGTCACTGACATTTGCCCTTTCTGAAAGTCTGATAAACGCCAGAAAAATGACTAAGTCCCTAAAAAATTTTTTTCAACTTTTTTCAATTTTACCCCCGTGGGATATATATTCTACCCACACACATTTGGAACTCTCCTGGGGTACCCTCACACATATTATTCCCTCATTTAGTGGATATTTTCACAAAAAAGTGAAATTTTCAAAAATCCAGAAAATTGGCTGAAAACGACTAAATATCAAGGACTCATTGGGCGAATCGCTCTGGAACTGAAATCGAAACGCTCACTGACATTTCCCCTATCTGAAAGTCTGATAAACGCCGGAAAAATGACTAAGTCCAAAAAAAATTTTTTTAAACTTTTTTCAATTTTACCCCCGTGGGATATATATTCTTCCCACACACATTTGGAACTCTCCTGGGGTACCCTCACACATATTATTCCCTCATTTAGTGGATATTTTCACAAAAAAGTGAAACTTTCAAAAATCCAGAAAATTGGCTGAAAACGACTAAATATCAAGGACTCATTGGGCGAATCGCTCTGGAACTGAAATCGGAACGCTCACTGACATTTCCCCTTTGTGAAAGTCTGATAAACGCCGGAAAAATGACTAAGTCCAAAAATAAATTTTTTTCAACTTTTTTCAATTTTACCTCCGTGGGTTATAAATTCTTCCCACACACATTTGGAACTCTCCTGGGGTACCCTCACACATATTATTCCTTCATTTAGTGGATATTTTCACAAAAAAGTAAAATTTTCAAAAATCCAGAAAATTGGCTGAAAACTACTAAATATCAAAGACTCATTGGGCGAATCGCTCTGGAACTGAAATCGGAACGCTCACTGACATTTCCCGTATCTGAAAGTCTGATAAACGCCGGAAAAATGACTAAGTCCAAAAAAACATTTTTTTCAACTTTTTTCAATTTTACCCCCGTGGGATATATATTCTACCCACACACATTTGGAACTCTCCTGGGGTACACTCACACATATTATTCCCTCATTTAGTGGATATTTTCACAAAAAAGTGAAATTTTCAAAAATCCAGAAAATTGGCTGAAAACGACTAAATATCAAGGACTCATTGGGCAAATCGCTCTGGAACTGAAATCGGAACGCTCACTGACATTCGCCCTATCTGAAAGTCTGATAAACACCGGAAAAATGACTAAGTCCAAAAAAACATTTTTTTCTACTTTTTTCAATTTTACCCCCGTGGGATATATATTCTACCCACACACATTTGGAACTCTCCTGGGGTACCCTCACACATATTATTCCCTCATTTAGTGGATATTTTCACAAAAAAGTGAAATTTTCAAAAATCCAAGATTTTGGATGACAACGACTAAATATCGAGGACTCATTGGGCTAATCGCTCTGGAACTGAAATCGGAACGCTCACTGACATTTCCCCTATCTGAAAGTTTGATAAACGCCGGAAAAATGACGACGTCCAAAAGAAAATATTTTTTTCAACTTTTTTCAATTTTACCCCCGTGGGATATATATTCTACCCACACACATTTGGAACTCTCCTGGGGTACCCTCACACATATTATTTCCTCATTTAGTGGATATTTTCACAAAAAAGTGAAATTTTCAAAAATCCAAAATATTGGCTGAAAACGACTAAATATCGAGGACTCATTGCGCGAATCGCTCTGGAACTGAAATCGGAACGCTCACTGACATTTCCCCTATCTGAAAGTCTGATAAACGCCAGAAAAATGACTAAGTCCAAAAAAAAATTTTTTCAACTTTTTTCAATTTTACCCCCGAGGGATATATATTCTACCCACACACATTTGGAACTCTCCTGGGGTACCCTCACACATATTATTCCCTCATTTAGTGGATATTTTCACAAAAAAGTGAAATTTTCAAAAATCCAAGATGTTGGCTGAAAACGACTAAATATCGAGGACTCATTGGGCGAATCGCTCTGGAACTGAAATCGGAACGCTCACTGACATTTCCCCCATCTGAAAGTCTGATAAAAGCCGGAAAAATGATGACGTCCAAAAAAAAATTTTTTCAACTTTTTTCAAGTTTACCCCCGTGGGATATATATTCTACCCAAACACATTTGCAACTCTCCTGGGGTACCCTCACACATATTATTCCCTCATTTAGTGGATATTTTCACAAAAAAGTGAAATTTTAAAAAATCCAGAAAATTGGCTGAAAACGACTAAATATCAAGGACTCATTGGGCGAATCGCTCTGGAACTGAAATCGGAACGCTCACTGACATTTCCCCTATCTGAAAGTCTGATAAACGCCGGAAAAATGACTAAGTCCAAAAATAATTTTTTTTCAACTTTTTTCAATTTTACCCCCGTGGGATATATATTCTTCCCACACACATTTGGAACTCTCCTGGTGTACCCTCACACATATTATTCCTTCATTTAGTGGATATTTTCACAAAAAAGTGAAATTTTCAAAAATCCAGAAAATTGTCTGAAAACGACTAAATATCAAGTACTCATTGGGCGAATCACTCTGAAACTGAAATCGGAATGCTCACTGACATTTCCCCTATGTGAAAGTCTGATAAACGCCAGAAAAATGACTAAGTCCAAAAAAACATTTTTTTCAACTTTTTTCAATTTTACCCCCGTGGGATATATATTCTTCCCACACACATTTGGAACTCTCCTGGTGTACCCTCACACATATTATTCCTTCATTTAGTGGATATTTTCACAAAAAAGTGAAATTTTCAAAAATCCAGAAAATTGTCTGAAAACAACTAAATATCAAGGACTCATTGGGCGAATCGCTTTGAAACTGAAATCGGAACGCTCACTGACATTTCCCCTATCTGAAAATCTGATAAACGCCGGAAAAATGACTAAGTCCAAAAAAAAATTTTTTTCAACTTTTTTCAATTTTACCCCCGTGGGATATATATTCTTCCCACACACATTTGGAACTCTCCTGGGGTACCCTCACACATATTATTCCCTCATTTAGTGGATATTGTCACAAAAAAGTTAAATTTTCAAAAATCCAAGATATTGGCTGAAAACGACTAAATATCGAGGATTCATTGGGCGAATCGCTCTGGAACTGAAATCGGAATGCTCACTGACATTTCCCCTATCTGAAAGTCTGATAAACGCCGGTAAAATGACTACGTCCAAAAAAAATTTTTTTTCAACTTTTTTCAATTTTACCCCCGTGGGATATATATTCTACCCACACACATTTGGAACTCTCCTGGGGTACCCTCACGCATATTATTCCCTCATTTAGTGGATATTTTCACAAAAAAGTAAAATTTCCAAAAATCCAGAAAATTTGCTGAAAACGACTAAATATCAAAGACTCATTGGGCGAATCGCTCTGGAACTGAAATCGGAATGCTCACTGACATTTCCCGTATCTGAAAGTCTGATAAACGCCGGAAAAATAACTAAGTCCAAAAAAACATTTTTTTCAACTTTTTTCAATTTTACCCCCGTGGGATATATATTCTTCCCACACACATTTGGAACTCTCCTGGGGTACCCTCACACATATTATTCCCTCATTTAGTGGATATTTTCACAAAAAAGTGAAATTTTCAAAAATCCAGAAAATTGGCTGAAAACGACTAAATATCAAGGACTCATTGGGCGAATCGCTCTGGAACTGAAATCGGAACGCTCACTGACATTTCTCCTTTGTGAAAGTCTGATAAACGCCGGAAAAATGACTAAGTCCAAAAATAAATTTTTTTCAACTTTTTTCAATTTTACCTCCGTGGGTTATAAATTCTTCCCACACACATTTGGAACTCTCCTGGGGTACCCTCACACATATTATTCCTTCATTTAGTGGATATTTTCACAAAAAAGTAAAATTTTCAAAAATCCAGAAAATTGGCTGAAAACGAATAAATATCAAAGACTCATTGGGCGAATCGCTCTGGAACTGAAATCGTAACTCTCACTGACATTTCCCCTATCTGAAAGTCTGATAAACGCCGGAAACATGACTAAGACCAAAAATAAATTTTTTTCAACTTTTTTCAATTTTATCCCAGTGGGATATATATTCTTCCCACACACATTTGGAACTCTCCTGGGGTACCCTCACACATATTATTCCCTCATTTAGTGGATATTTTCACCAAAAAGTGAAATTTTTGAAAAATCCAAAATATTGGCTGAAAACGACTAAATATCGAGGACTCATTGGGCGAATCGCTCTGGAACTGAAATCGGAACGCTCACTGA
Organism: Phyllobates terribilis; assembly: GCF_046119375.1. Lineage (NCBI taxonomy): Eukaryota > Metazoa > Chordata > Amphibia > Anura > Dendrobatidae > Phyllobates > Phyllobates terribilis. The sequence continues at coordinate 74,561 of NW_027362783.1, forward strand.
CATTTCCCGTATCTGAAAGTCTGATAAACGCCGGAAAAATGACTAAGTCCAAAAAAAATTTTTTTTCTACTTTTTTCAATTTTACCCCCGTGGGATATATATTCTACCCACACACATTTGGAACTCTCCTGGGGTACCCTCACACATATTATTCCCTCATTTAGTGGATATTTTCACAAAAAAGTGAAATTTTCAAAAATCCAAGATTTTGGATGAAAACGACTAAATATCGAGGACTCATTGGGCTAATCGCTCTGGAACTGAAATCGGAAAGCTCACTGACATTTCCCCTATCTGAAAGTTTGATAAACGCCGGAAAAATGACGACGTCCAAAAGAAAATATTTTTTTCAACTTTTTTCAATTTTACCCCCGTGGGATATATATTCTACCCACACACATTTGGAACTCTCCTGGGGTACAGTCACACATATTATTCCCTCATTTATTGGATATTTTCACAAAAAAGTGAAATTTTCAAAAATCCAGAAAATTGGCTGAAAACGACTAAATATCAAGGACTCATTGGGCAAATCGCTGTGGAACTGAAATCGGAACGCTCACTGACATTCGCCCTATCTGAAAGTCTGATAAACACCGGAAAAATGACTAATTCCAAAAAAAAAATTTTTTCTACTTTTTTCAATTTTACGCCCGTGGGATATATATTCTACCCACACACATTTGGAACTCTCCTGGGGTACCCTCACACATATTATTCCCTCATTTAGTGGATATTTTCACAAAAAAGTGAAATTTTCAAAAATCCAAAATATTGGCTGAAAACGACTAAATATCGAGGACTCATTGGACGAATCGCTCTGGAACTGAAATCGGAACGCTCACTGACATTTCCCCTATCTTAAAGTTTGATAAACGCCAGAAAAATGACTAAGTCCAAAAAAAAATTTTTTCAACTTTTTTCAATTTTACCCCCGTGGGATATATATTCTACCCACACACATTTGGAACTCTCCTGGGGTACCATCACACATATTATTCCCTCATTTAGTGGATATTTTCACAAAAAAGTGAAATTTTCAAAAATCCAAGATTTTGGATGAAAACGACTAAATATCGAGGACTCATTGGGCGAATCGCTCTCCAACTGAAATCGGAACGCTCACTGACATTTCCCCTATCTGAAAGTTTGATAAACGTCGGAAAAATGACGACGTCCAAAAGAAAAATTTTTTAAACTTTTTTCAATTTTACCCCCGTGGGTTATATATTCTTCCCACACACATTTGGAACTCTCCTGGGGTACACTCACACATATTATTCCTTCATTTAGTGGATATTCAAAAATCCAGAAAATTGGCTGAAAACGACTAAATATCAAAGAATCATTGGGCGAATCGCTCTGGAACTGAAATCGGAACGCTCACTGACATTTCCCGTATCTGAAAGTCTGATAAACGCCGGAAAAATGACTAAGTCCAAAAAAACATTTTTTTCAACTTTTTTCAATTTTACCCCCGTGGGATATATATTCTACCCAAACACATTTGGAACTCTCCTGGGGTAAACTCACATATATTATTCCCTCATTTATTGGATATTTTCACAAAAAAGTGAAATTTTCAAAAATCCAGAAAATTGGCTGAAAACGACTAAATATCAAGGACTCATTGGGAAAATCGCTCTGGAACTGAAATCGGAACGCTCACTGACATTCGCCCTATCTGAAAGTCTGATAAACGCCGGAAAAATGACTAAGTCCAAAAGAACATTTTTTTCAACTTTTTTCAATTTTACCCCCTTGAGATATATATTCTACCCACACACATTTGGAACTCTCCTGGGGTACCCTCACACATATTATTCACTCATTTAGTGGATATTTTCACAAAAAAGTAAAATTTTCAAAAATCCAGAAAATTGGCTGAAAACGACTAAATATCAAAGACTCATTGGGTGAATCGCTCTGGAACTGAAATCGGAATGCTCACTGACATTTCCCCTATTTTAAAATCTGATAAACACCGGAAAAATGACTAAGTCCAAAAAAAAATTTTTTTCAACTTTTTTCAATTTTACCCCCGTGGGATATATATTCTTCCCACACACATTTGGAACTCTCCTGGGGTACCCTCACACATATTATTCCCTCATTTAGTGGATATTTTCACATAAAAGTGAAATTTTCAAAAATCCAGAAAATTGGCTGAAAACGACTAAATATCAAGGACTCATTGGGCGAATCACTCTGGAACTGAAATCGGAACGCTCACTGACATTTCCCCTATCTGAAAGTCTGATAAACGCCGGAAAAATGACTAAATCCCCCCAAAAAATTTTTTCAACTTTTTTCAATTTTACCCCCGTGGGATATATATTCTTCCCACACACATTTGGAACTCTCCTGGGGTACCCTCACACATATTATTCCCTCATTTAGTGGATATTTTCACAAAAAAGTGAAATTTTCAAAAATCCAGAAAATTGGCTGAAAACGACTAAATATCAAGTACTCATTGGGCGAATCGCTCTGGAACTGAAATCGGAATGCTCACTGACATTTCCCCTATCTGAAAGTCTGATAAACGCCGGAAAAATGACTAAATCCCCAAAAAAAAATTTTTCAACTTTTTTCAATTTTACCCCCGTGGGATATATATTCTACCCACACACATTTGGAACTCTCCTGGGGTACGCTCACACATATTATTCCCTCATTTAGTGGATATTTTCACAAAAAAGTGAAATTTTCAAAAATCCAGCAAATTGGCTGAAAACGACTAAATATCAAGGACTCATTGGGCGAATCGCTCTTGAACTGAAATCGGAACGCTCACTGACATTTCCCCTATCTGAAAGTCTGATAAACGCCGGAAAAATGACTAAATCCCCCAAAAAAATGTTTTCAACTTTTTTCAATTTTAACCCCGTGGGATATATATTCTTCCCACACACATTTGGAACTCTCCTGGGGTACCCTCACACATATTATTCCCTCATTTAGTGGATATTTTCACAAAAAAGTGAAATTTTCAAAAATCCAGAAAATTGGCTGAAAACGACTAAATATCAAGGACTCATTGGGCGAATCACTCTGGAACTGAAATCGGAACGCTCACTGACATTTCCCGTATCTGAAAGTCTGATAAACGCCGGAAAAATGACTAAGTCCAAAAATATATTTTTTTCAACTTTTTTCAATTTTACCAACGTGGGATATATATTCTTCCCACACACATTTGGAACTCTCCTGGGGTACCCTCACACATATTATTCCTTCATTTAGTGGATATTTTCACAAAAAAGTAAAATTTTCAAAAATCCAGAAAATTGGCTGAAAACAAGTAAATAACAAGGACTCATTGGGCGAATCACTCTGGAACTGAAATCGGAACGCTCACTGACATTTCCCCTATGTGAAAGTCTGATAAACACCGGAAAAATGACTATGTCCAAAAAAAAAATTTTTTTCAACTTTTTTCAATTTTACCCCTGTGGGATATATATTCTACCCACACACATTTGGAACTCTTCTGGGGTACCCTCACACATATTATTCCCTCATTTAGTGGATATTTTCACAAAAAAGTGAAATTTTCAAAAATCCAAAATATTAGCTGAAAACGTCAAAATATCAAGGACTCATTGGGCGAATCGCTCTGGAACTGAAATCAGAACGCTCACTGACATTTCCCCTATCTGAAAGTCTGATAAACGCCGGAAAAATGACTAAGTCCAAAAAAAATTTTTTTTTCAACTTTCTTCAATTTTACCCCCGTGGGATATATATTCTTCCCACACACATTTGGAACTCTCCTGGGGTACCCTCACACATATTATTCCCTCATTTAGTGGATATTTTCACAAAAAAGTGACATTTTCAAAAATCCAGAAAATTGGCTGAAAACGACTAAATATCAAGGACTCATTGGGAGAATCGCTCTGGAACTGAAATCGGAACGCTCACTGACATTTCCCCTATCTGAAAGTCTGATGAACGCCGGAAAAATGACTAAGTCCAAAAAAAAATTTTTTTTCAACTTTCTTCAATTTTACCCCCGTGGGATATATATTCTTCCCACACACATTTGGTACTCTCCTGGGGTACCCTCACACATATTATTCCCTCATTTAGTGGATATTTTCACAAAAAAGTGAAATTTTCAAAAATCCAGAAAATTGGCTGAAAACGACTAAATATCAAGGACTCATTGGGCAAATCGCTCTGGAACTGAAATCGGAGCGCTCACTGACATTTCCCCTATCTGAAAGTCTGATAAACGCCAGAAAAATGACTAAGTCCAAAAAAAAATTTTTTTAAACTTTTTTCAATTTTACCCCCGTGGGATATATATTCTTCCCACACACATTTGGAACTCTCCTGGGGTACCCTCATACATATTATTCCCTCATTTAGTGGATATTTTCACAAAAAAGTGAAATTTTCAAAAATCCAGAAAATTGGCTGAAAAGAAATAAATATCAAGGACTCATTGGGCGAATCGCTCTGGAACTGAAATCGGAATGCTCACTGACATTTGCCCTATCTGAAAGTCTGATAAACTCCGGAGAAATGACTAAGTCCAAAAAAAAATATTTTTTCTACTTTTTTCAATTTTACCCCCGTGGGATATATATTCTACCCACACACATTTGGAACTCTCCTGGGGTACCCTCACACATATTATTCCCTCATTTAGTGGATATTTTCACAAAAAAGTGACATTTTCAAAAATCCAGAAAATTGGCAGAAAACGACTAAATATCAAGGACTCATTGGGAGAATCGCTCTGGAACTGAAATCGGAACGCTCACTGACATTTCCCCTATCTGAAAGTCTGATAAACGCCGGAAAAATGACTAAGTCCAAAAAAAAAATTTTTTTCAACTTTTTTCAATTTTACCCCCGTGGGATATATATTCTTCCCACACACATTTGGAACTCTCCTGGGGTACCCTCACACATATTATTCCCTCATTTAGTGGATATTTTCACAAAAAAGTGAAATTTTCAAAAATCCAGAAAATTGGCTGAAAAGAAATCAATATCAAGGACTCATTGGGCGAATCACTCTGGAACTGAAATCGGAACACTCACTGACATTTGCCCTATCTGAAAGTCTGATAAACGCCGGAAAAATGACTAAGTCCAAAAAAAAAAATTTTTTCTACTTTTTTCAATTTTACCCCCGCGGGATATATATTCTACCCACACACATTTGGAACTCTCCTGGGGTACCCTCACACATATTATTCCCTCATTTAGTGGATATTTTCACAAAAAAAGTGAAATTTTCAAAAATCCAGAAAATTGGCTGAAAACAAGTATATAACAAGGACTCATTGGGCGAATCGCTCTGTAACTGAAATTTGAACACTCACTGACATTTCCCCTATCTGAAAGTCTGATAAACGCCGGAAAAATAACTAAATCCCGCCAAAAAAATTTTTCAACTTTTTTCAATTTTACCCCCGCGGGATATATATTCTACCCACACACATTTGGAACTCTCCTGGGGTACCCTCACACATATTATTCCTTCATTTAGTGGATATTTTCACAAAAAAGTGAAATTTTCAAAAATCCAGAAAATTGGCTGAAAACGACTAAATATCAAGGACTCATTGGGAGAATCGCTCTGGAACTGAAATCGGAATGCTCACTGACATTCGCCCTATCTGAAAGTCTGATAAACGCCGGAAAAATGGGTAAGTCCCAAAAAAATTTTTTTTAAACTTTTTTCAATTTTACCCCCGCGGGATATATATTCTACCCACACACATTTGGAACTCTTCTGGGGTACCCTCACACATATTATTCCCTCATTTAGTGGATATTTTCACAAAAAAGTGAAATTTTCAAAAATCCAGAAAATTGGCTGAAAACGACTAAATATCAAGGACTCATTGGGCGAATCGCTCTGGAACTGAAATCGGAATGCTCACTGACATTCGCCCTATCTGAAAGTCTGATAAACGCCGGAAAAATGAGTAAGTCCAAAAAAAAATTTTTTTAAACTTTTTTCAATTTTACCCCCGCGGGATATATATTCTACCCACACACATTTGGAACTCTTCTGGGGTACCCTCACACATATTATTCCCTCATTTAGTGGATATTTTCACAAAAAAGTGAAATTTTCAAAAATCCAGAAAATTTGCTGAAAAACACTAGATATCGAGGACTCATTGGGCGAATCGCTCTGGTACTGAAATCGGAACGCTCACTGACATTTCCCCTATTTTAAAATTTGATAAACGCCAGAAAAATGACAAAGTCCAAAAAAAAATTTTTTAAACTTTTTTCAATTTTACCCCCGTGGGATATATATTCTACCCACACACATTTGGAACTCTCCTGGGGTACCCTCACACATATTATTCCCTCATTTAGAGGATATTTTCACAAAAAAGTGAAATTTTCAAAAATCCAGAAAATTGGCTGAAAACGACTAAATATCAAGGACTCATTGGGAGAATCGCTCTGGAACTGAAATCGGAATGCTCACTGACATTTCCCCTATCTGAAAGTCTGATAAACTCCGGAAAAATGACTAAATCCCCCAAAAAAATGTTTTCAACTTTTTTCAATTTTAACCCCGTGGGATATATATTCTTCCCACACACATTTGGAACTCTCCTGGGGTACCCTCACACATATTATTCCCTCATTTAGTGGATATTTTCACAAAAAAGTGAAATTTTCAAAAATCCAGAAAATTGGCTGAAAACGACTAAATATCAAGGACTCATTGGGCGAATCACTCTGGAACTGAAATCGGAACGCTGACTGACATTTCCCGTATCTGAAAGTCTGATAAACGCCGGAAAAATGACTAAGTCCAAGAATATATTTTTTTCAACTTTTTTCAATTTTACCAACGTGGGATATATATTCTTCCCACACACATTTGGAACTCTCCTGGGGTACCCTCACACATATTATTCCTTCATTTAGTGGATATTTTCACAAAAAAGTAAAATTTTCAAAAATCCAGAAAATTGGCTGAAAACAAGTAAATAACAAGGACTCATTGGGCGAATCACTCTGGAACTGAAATCGGAACGCTCACTGACATTTCCCCTATGTGAAAGTCTGATAAACACCGGAAAAATGACTAAGTCCAAAAATATATTTTTTTCAACTTTTTTCAATTTTACCCCTGTTGGATATATATTCTACCCACACACATTTGGAACTCTTCTGGGGTACCCTCACACATATTATTCCCTCATTTAGTGGATATTTTCACAAAAAAGTGACATTTTCAAAAATCCAGAAAATTGGCTGAAAACGACTAAATATCAAGGACTCATTGGGAGAATCGCTCTGGAACTGAAATCGGAACGCTCACTGACATTTCCCCTATCTGAAAGTCTGATGAACGCCGGAAAAATGACTAAGTCCAAAAAAAAATTTTTTTTCAACTTTCTTCAATTTTACCCCCGTGGGATATATATTCTTCCCACACACATTTGGTACTCTCCTGGGGTACCCTCACACATATTATTCCCTCATTTAGTGGATATTTTCACAAAAAAGTGAAATTTTCAAAAATCCAGAAAATTGGCTGAAAACGACTAAATATCAAGGACTCATTGGGCAAATCGCTCTGGAACTGAAATCGGAGCGCTCACTGACATTTCCCCTATCTGAAAGTCTGATAAACGCCAGAAAAATGACTAAGTCCAAAAAAAAATTTTTTTAAACTTTTTTCAATTTTACCCCCGTGGGATATATATTCTTCCCACACACATTTGGAACTCTCCTGGGGTACCCTCATACATATTATTCCCTCATTTAGTGGATATTTTCACAAAAAAGTGAAATTTTCAAAAATCCAGAAAATTGGCTGAAAAGAAATAAATATCAAGGACTCATTGGGCGAATCGCTCTGGAACTGAAATCGGAATGCTCACTGACATTTGCCCTATCTGAAAGTCTGATAAACTCCGGAGAAATGACTAAGTCCAAAAAAAAATATTTTTTCTACTTTTTTCAATTTTACCCCCGTGGGATATATATTCTACCCACACACATTTGGAACTCTCCTGGGGTACCCTCACACATATTATTCCCTCATTTAGTGGATATTTTCACAAAAAAGTGACATTTTCAAAAATCCAGAAAATTGGCAGAAAACGACTAAATATCAAGGACTCATTGGGAGAATCGCTCTGGAACTGAAATCGGAACGCTCACTGACATTTCCCCTATCTGAAAGTCTGATAAACGCCGGAAAAATGACTAAGTCCAAAAAAAAAATTTTTTTCAACTTTTTTCAATTTTACCCCCGTGGGATATATATTCTTCCCACACACATTTGGAACTCTCCTGGGGTACCCTCACACATATTATTCCCTCATTTAGTGGATATTTTCACAAAAAAGTGAAATTTTCAAAAATCCAGAAAATTGGCTGAAAAGAAATCAATATCAAGGACTCATTGGGCGAATCACTCTGGAACTGAAATCGGAACACTCACTGACATTTGCCCTATCTGAAAGTCTGATAAACGCCGGAAAAATGACTAAGTCCAAAAAAAAAAATTTTTTCTACTTTTTTCAATTTTACCCCCGCGGGATATATATTCTACCCACACACATTTGGAACTCTCCTGGGGTACCCTCACACATATTATTCCCTCATTTAGTGGATATTTTCACAAAAAAAGTGAAATTTTCAAAAATCCAGAAAATTGGCTGAAAACAAGTATATAACAAGGACTCATTGGGCGAATCGCTCTGTAACTGAAATTTGAACACTCACTGACATTTCCCCTATCTGAAAGTCTGATAAACGCCGGAAAAATAACTAAATCCCGCCAAAAAAATTTTTCAACTTTTTTCAATTTTACCCCCGCGGGATATATATTCTACCCACACACATTTGGAACTCTCCTGGGGTACCCTCACACATATTATTCCTTCATTTAGTGGATATTTTCACAAAAAAGTGAAATTTTCAAAAATCCAGAAAATTGGCTGAAAACGACTAAATATCAAGGACTCATTGGGAGAATCGCTCTGGAACTGAAATCGGAATGCTCACTGACATTCGCCCTATCTGAAAGTCTGATAAACGCCGGAAAAATGGGTAAGTCCCAAAAAAATTTTTTTTAAACTTTTTTCAATTTTACCCCCGCGGGATATATATTCTACCCACACACATTTGGAACTCTTCTGGGGTACCCTCACACATATTATTCCCTCATTTAGTGGATATTTTCACAAAAAAGTGAAATTTTCAAAAATCCAGAAAATTGGCTGAAAACGACTAAATATCAAGGACTCATTGGGCGAATCGCTCTGGAACTGAAATCGGAATGCTCACTGACATTCGCCCTATCTGAAAGTCTGATAAACGCCGGAAAAATGAGTAAGTCCAAAAAAAAATTTTTTTAAACTTTTTTCAATTTTACCCCCGCGGGATATATATTCTACCCACACACATTTGGAACTCTTCTGGGGTACCCTCACACATATTATTCCCTCATTTAGTGGATATTTTCACAAAAAAGTGAAATTTTCAAAAATCCAGAAAATTTGCTGAAAAACACTAGATATCGAGGACTCATTGGGCGAATCGCTCTGGTACTGAAATCGGAACGCTCACTGACATTTCCCCTATTTTAAAATTTGATAAACGCCAGAAAAATGACTAAGTCCAAAAAAAAATTTTTTAAACTTTTTTCAATTTTACCCCCGTGGGATATATATTCTACCCACACACATTTGGAACTCTCCTGGGGTACCCTCACACATATTATTCCCTCATTTAGAGGATATTTTCACAAAAAAGTGAAATTTTCAAAAATCCAGAAAATTGGCTGAAAACGACTAAATATCAAGGACTCATTGGGAGAATCGCTCTGGAACTGAAATCGGAATGCTCACTGACATTTCCCCTATCTGAAAGTCTGATAAACTCCGGAAAAATGACTAAATCCCCCAAAAAAATGTTTTCAACTTTTTTCAATTTTAACCCCGTGGGATATATATTCTTCCCACACACATTTGGAACTCTCCTGGGGTACCCTCACACATATTATTCCCTCATTTAGTGGATATTTTCACAAAAAAGTGAAATTTTCAAAAATCCAGAAAATTGGCTGAAAACGACTAAATATCAAGGACTCATTGGGCGAATCACTCTGGAACTGAAATCGGAACGCTGACTGACATTTCCCGTATCTGAAAGTCTGATAAACGCCGGAAAAATGACTAAGTCCAAGAATATATTTTTTTCAACTTTTTTCAATTTTACCAACGTGGGATATATATTCTTCCCACACACATTTGGAACTCTCCTGGGGTACCCTCACACATATTATTCCTTCATTTAGTGGATATTTTCACAAAAAAGTAAAATTTTCAAAAATCCAGAAAATTGGCTGAAAACAAGTAAATAACAAGGACTCATTGGGCGAATCACTCTGGAACTGAAATCGGAACGCTCACTGACATTTCCCCTATGTGAAAGTCTGATAAACACCGGAAAAATGACTAAGTCCAAAAATATATTTTTTTCAACTTTTTTCAATTTTACCCCTGTTGGATATATATTCTACCCCCACACATTTGGAACTCTTCTGGGGTACCCTCACACATATTATTCCCTCATTTAGTGGATATTTTCACAAAAAAGTGAAATTTTCAAAAATCCAAAATATCGGCTGAAAACGTCAAAATATCAAGGACTCATTGGGCGAATCGCTCTGGAACTGAAATCGGAACGCTCACTGACATTTCCCCTATCTGAAAGTCTGATAAACGCCGGAAAAATGACTAAGTCCAAAAAAAATTTTTTTTTCAACTTTCTTCAATTTTACCCCCGTGGGATATATATTCTTCCCACACACATTTGGAACTCTCCTGGGGTACCCTCACACATATTATTCCCTCATTTAGTGGATATTTTCACAAAAAAGTGACATTTTCAAAAATCCAGAAAATTGGCTGAAAACGACTAAATATCAAGGACTCATTGGGCGAATCGCTCTGGAACTGAAATCAGAATGCTCACTGACATTTGCCCTATCTGAAAGTCTGATAAACGCCGGAAAAATGACTAAGTCCAAAAAAAAATTTTTTTCTACTTTTTTCAATTTTACCCCCGTGGGGTATATATTCTACCCACACACATTTGGAACTCTCCTGGGGTACCCTCACACATATTATTCCCTCATTTAGTGGATATTTTCACAAAAAAGTGAAATTTTCAAAAATTCAGAAAATTGGCTGAAAACGACTAAATATCAAGGACTCATTGGGAGAATCGCTCTGGAACTGAAATCGGAACGCTCACTGACATTTCCCCTATCTGAAAGTCTGATGAACGCCGGAAAAATGACTAAGTCGAAAAAAAATTTTTTTTTCAACTTTCTTCAATTTTACCCCGTGGGATATATATTCTTCCCACACACATTTGGTACTCTCCTGGGGTACCCTCACACATATTATTCCCTCATTTAGTGGATATTTTCACAAAAAAGTGAAATTTTCAAAAATCCAGAAAATTGGCTGAAAACGACTAAATATCAAGGACTCATTGGGCGAATCGCTCTGGAACTGAAATCGGAGCGCTCACTGACATTTCCCCTATCTGAAAGTCTGATAAACGCCAGAAAAATGACTAAGTCCAAAAAAAAATTTTTTTAAACTTTTTTCAATTTTACCCCCGTGGGATATATATTCTTCCCACACACATTTGGAACTCTCCTGGGGTACCCTCATACATATTATTCCCTCATTTAGTGGATATTTTCACAAAAAAGTGAAATTTTCAAAAATCCAGAAAATTGGCTGAAAAGAAATAAATATCAAGGACTCATTGGGCGAATCGCTCTGGAACTGAAATCGGAACGCTCACTGACATTTGCCCTATCTGAAAGTCTGATAAACTCCGGAGAAATGACTAAGTCCAAAAAAAAATATTTTTTCTACTTTTTTCAATTTTACCCCCGTGGGATATATATTCTACCCACACACATTTGGAACTCTCCTGGGGTACCCTCACACATATTATTCCCTCATTTAGTGGATATTTTCACAAAAAAGTGACATTTTCAAAAATCCAGAAAATTGGCAGAAAACGACTAAATATCAAGGACTCATTGGGAGAATCGCTCTGGAACTGAAATCGGAACGCTCACTGACATTTCCACTATCTGAAAGTCTGATAAACGCCGGAAAAATGACTAAGTCCAAAAAAAAAATTTTTTTCAACTTTTTTCAATTTTACCCCCGTGGGATATATATTCTTCCCACACACATTTGGAACTCTCCTGGGGTACCCTCATACATATTATTCCCTCATTTAGTGGATATTTTCACAAAAAAGTGAAATTTTCAAAAATCCAGAAAATTGGCTGAAAAGAAATAAATATCAAGGACTCATTGGGCGAATCGCTCTGGAACTGAAATCGGAACGCTCACTGACATTTGCCCTATCTGAAAGTCTGATAAACTCCGGAGAAATGACTAAGTCCAAAAAAAAATATTTTTTCTACTTTTTTCAATTTTACCCCCGTGGGATATATATTCTACCCACACACATTTGGAACTCTCCTGGGGTACCCTCACACATATTATTCCCTCATTTAGTGGATATTTTCACAAAAAAGTGACATTTTCAAAAATCCAGAAAATTGGCAGAAAACAACTAAATATCAAGGACTCATTGGGAGAATCGCTCTGGAACTGAAATCGGAACGCTCACTGACATTTCCCCTATCTGAAAGTCTGATAAACGCCGGAAAAATGACTAAATCCCCCAAAAAAATGTTTTCAACTTTTTTCAATTTTAACCCCGTGGGATATATATTCTTCCCACACACATTTGGAACTCTCCTGGGGTACCCTCACACATATTATTCCCTCATTTAGTGGATATTTTCACAAAAAAGTGAAATTTTCAAAAATCCAGAAAATTGGCTGAAGACGACTAAATATCAAGGACTCATTGGGCGAATCACTCTGGAACTGAAATCGGAACGCTCACTGACATTTCCCGTATCTGAAAGTCTGATAAACGCCGGAAAAATGACTAAGTCCAAAAATATATTTTTTTCAACTTTTTTCAATTTTACCAACGTGGGATATATATTCTTCCCACACACATTTGGAACTCTCCTGGGGTACCCTCACAAATATTATTCCTTCATTTAGTGGATATTTTCACAAAAAAGTGAAATTTTCAAAAATCCAGAAAATTGGCTGAAAACAAGTAAATAACAAGGACTCATTGGGCGAATCACTCTGGAACTGAAATCGGAACGCTCACTGACATTTCCCCTATGTGAAAGTCTGATAAACACCGGAAAAATGACTAAGTCCAAAAAAAAAATTTTTTCAACTTTTTTCAATTTTACCCCTGTGGGATATATATTCTACCCACACACATTTGGAACTCTTCTGGGGTACCCTCACACATATTATTCCCTCATTTAGTGGATATTTTCACAAAAAAGTGAAATTTTCAAAAATCCAAAATATTGGCTGAAAATGTCAAAATATCAAGGACTCATTGGGCGAATCGCTCTGGAACTGAAATCGGAACGCTCACTGACATTTCCCCTATCTGAAAGTCTGATAAACGCCGGAAAAATGACTAAGTCCAAAAAAAATTTTTTTTTCAACTTTCTTCAATTTTACCCCCGTGGGATATATATTCTTCCCACACACATTTGGAACTCTCCTGGGGTACCCTCACACATATTATTCCCTCATTTAGTGGATATTTTCACAAAAAAGTGACATTTTCAAAAATCCAGAAAATTGGCTGAAAACGACTAAATATCAAGGACTCATTGGGCGAATCGCTCTGGAACTGAAATCAGAATGCTCACTGACATTTGCCCTATCTGAAAGTCTGATAAACGCCGGAAAAATGACTAAGTCCAAAAAAAAATTTTTTTCTACTTTTTTCAATTTTACCCCCGTGGGGTATATATTCTACCCACACACATTTGGAACTCTCCTGGGGTACCCTCACACATATTATTCCCTCATTTAGTGGATATTTTCACAAAAAAGTGAAATTTTCAAAAATTCAGAAAATTGGCTGAAAACGACTAAATATCAAGGACTCATTGGGAGAATCGCTCTGGAACTGAAATCGGAACGCTCACTGACATTTCCCCTATCTGAAAGTCTGATGAACGCCGGAAAAATGACTAAGTCGAAAAAAAAATTTTTTTTCAACTTTCTTCAATTTTACCCCCGTGGGATATATATTCTTCCCACACACATTTGGTACTCTCCTGGGGTACCCTCACACATATTATTCCCTCATTTAGTGGATATTTTCACAAAAAAGTGAAATTTTCAAAAATCCAGAAAATTGGCTGAAAACGACTAAATATCAAGGACTCATTGGGCGAATCGCTCTGGAACTGAAATCGGAGCGCTCACTGACATTTGCCCTATCTGAAAGTCTGATAAACTCCGGAGAAATGACTAAGTCCAAAAAAAAATATTTTTTCTACTTTTTTCAATTTTACCCCCGTGGGATATATATTCTACCCACACACATTTGGAACTCTCCTGGGGTACCCTCACACATATTATTCCCTCATTTAGTGGATATTTTCACAAAAAAGTGACATTTTCAAAAATCCAGAAAATTGGCAGAAAACGACTAAATATCAAGGACTCATTGGGAGAATCGCTCTGGAACTGAAATCGGAACGCTCACTGACATTTCCCCTATCTGAAAGTCTGATAAACGCCGGAAAAATGACTAAGTCCAAAAAAAAAATTTTTTTCAACTTTCTTCAATTTTACCCCCGTGGGATATATATTCTTCCCACACACATTTGGTACTCTCCTGGGGTACCCTCACACATATTATTCCCTCATTTAGTGGATATTTTCACAAAAAAGTGAAATTTTCAAAAATCCAGAAAATTGGCTGAAAACGACTAAATATCAAGGACTCATTGGGCGAATCGCTCTGGAACTGAAATCGGAGCGCTCACTGACATTTGCCCTATCTGAAAGTCTGATAAACTCCGGAGAAATGACTAAGTCCAAAAAAAAATATTTTTTCTACTTTTTTCAATTTTACCCCCGTGGGATATATATTCTACCCACACACATTTGGAACTCTCCTGGGGTACCCTCACACATATTATTCCCTCATTTAGTGGATATTTTCACAAAAAAGTGACATTTTCAAAAATCCAGAAAATTGGCAGAAAACGACTAAATATCAAGGACTCATTGGGAGAATCGCTCTGGAACTGAAATCGGAACGCTCACTGACATTTCCCCTATCTGAAAGTCTGATAAACGCCGGAAAAATGACTAAGTCCAAAAAAAAAATTTTTTTCAACTTTTTTCAATTTTACCCCCGTGGGATATATATTCTTCCCACACACATTTGGAACTCTCCTGGGGTACCCTCACACATATTATTCCCTCATTTAGTGGATATTTTCACAAAAAAGTGAAATTTTCAAAAATCCAGAAAATTGGCTGAAGACGACTAAATATCAAGGACTCATTGGGCGAATCACTCTGGAACTGAAATCGGAACGCTCACTGACATTTCCCGTATCTGAAAGTCTGATAAACGCCGGAAAAATGACTAAGTCCAAAAATATATTTTTTTCAACTTTTTTCAATTTTACCAACGTGGGATATATATTCTTCCCACACACATTTGGAACTCTCCTGGGGTACCCTCACAAATATTATTCCTTCATTTAGTGGATATTTTCACAAAAAAGTAAAATTTTCAAAAATCCAGAAAATTGGCTGAAAACAAGTAAATAACAAGGACTCATTGGGCGAATCACTCTGGAACTGAAATCGGAACGCTCACTGACATTTCCCCTATGTGAAAGTCTGATAAACACCGGAAAAATGACTAAGTCCAAAAAAAAAATTTTTTCAACTTTTTTCAATTTTACCCCTGTGGGATATATATTCTACCCACACACATTTGGAACTCTTCTGGGGTACCCTCACACATATTATTCCCTCATTTAGTGGATATTTTCACAAAAAAGTGAAATTTTCAAAAATCCAAAATATTGGCTGAAAACGTCAAAATATCAAGGACTCATTGGGCGAATCGCTCTGGAACTGAAATCGGAACGCTCACTGACATTTCCCCTATCTGAAAGTCTGATAAACGCCGGAAAAATGACTAAGTCCAAAAAAAATTTTTTTTTCAACTTTCTTCAATTTTACCCCCGTGGGATATATATTCTTCCCACACACATTTGGAACTCTCCTGGGGTACCCTCACACATATTATTCCCTCATTTAGTGGATATTTTCACAAAAAAGTGAAATTTTCAAAAATTCAGAAAATTGGCTGAAAACGACTAAATATCAAGGACTCATTGGGAGAATCGCTCTGGAACTGAAATCGGAATGCTCACTGACATTTCCCCTATCTGAAAGTCTGATAAACGCCGGAAAAATGACTAAATCCCCCAAAAAAATGTTTTCAACTTTTTTCAATTTTAACCCCGTGGGATATATATTCTTCCCACACACATTTGGAACTCTCCTGGGGTACCCTCACACATATTATTCCCTCATTTAGTGGATATTTTCACAAAAAAGTGAAATTTTCAAAAATCCAGAAAATTGGCTGAAGACGACTAAATATCAAGGACTCATTGGGCGAATCACTCTGGAACTGAAATCGGAACGCTCACTGACATTTCCCGTATCTGAAAGTCTGATAAACGCCGGAAAAATGACTAAGTCCAAAAATATATTTTTTTCAACTTTTTTCAATTTTACCAACGTGGGATATATATTCTTCCCACACACATTTGGAACTCTCCTGGGGTACCCTCACAAATATTATTCCTTCATTTAGTGGATATTTTCACAAAAAAGTAAAATTTTCAAAAATCCAGAAAATTGGCTGAAAACAAGTAAATAACAAGGACTCATTGGGCGAATCACTCTGGAACTGAAATCGGAACGCTCACTGACATTTCCCCTATGTGAAAGTCTGATAAACACCGGAAAAATGACTAAGTCCAAAAAAAAAATTTTTTCAACTTTTTTCAATTTTACCCCTGTGGGATATATATTCTACCCACACACATTTGGAACTCTTCTGGGGTACCCTCACACATATTATTCCCTCATTTAGTGGATATTTTCACAAAAAAGTGACATTTTCAAAAATCCAGAAAATTGGCTGAAAACGACTAAATATCAAGGACTCATTGGGCGAATCGCTCTGGAACTGAAATCAGAATGCTCACTGACATTTGCCCTATCTGAAAGTCTGATAAACGCCGGAAAAATGACTAAGTCCAAAAAAAAATTTTTTTCTACTTTTTTCAATTTTACCCTCGTGGGGTATATATTCTACCCACACACATTTGGAACTCTCCTGGGGTACCCTCACACATATTATTCCCTCATTTAGTGGATATTTTCACAAAAAAGTGAAATTTTCAAAAATTCAGAAAATTGGCTGAAAACGACTAAATATCAAGGACTCATTGGGAGAATCGCTCTGGAACTGAAATCGGAACGCTCACTGACATTTCCCCTATCTGAAAGTCTGATGAACGCCGGAAAAATGACTAAGTCGAAAAAAAAATTTTTTTTCAACTTTCTTCAATTTTACCCCCGTGGGATATATATTCTTCCCACACACATTTGGTACTCTCCTGGGGTACCCTCACACATATTATTCCCTCATTTAGTGGATATTTTCACAAAAAAGTGAAATTTTCAAAAATCCAGAAAATTGGCTGAAAACGACTAAATATCAAGGACTCATTGGGCGAATCGCTCTGGAACTGAAATCGGAGCGCTCACTGACATTTCCCCTATCTGAAAGTCTGATAAACGCCAGAAAAATGACTAAGTCCAAAAAAAAATTTTTTTAAACTTTTTTCAATTTTACCCCCGTGGGATATATATTCTTCCCACACACATTTGGAACTCTCCTGGGGTACCCTCATACATATTATTCCCTCATTTAGTGGATATTTTCACAAAAAAGTGAAATTTTCAAAAATCCAGAAAATTGGCTGAAAAGAAATAAATATCAAGGACTCATTGGGCGAATCGCTCTGGAACTGAAATCGGAACGCTCACTGACATTTGCCCTATCTGAAAGTCTGATAAACTCCGGAGAAATGACTAAGTCCAAAAAAAAATATTTTTTCTACTTTTTTCAATTTTACCCCCGTGGGATATATATTCTACCCACACACATTTGGAACTCTCCTGGGGTACCCTCACACATATTATTCCCTCATTTAGTGGATATTTTCACAAAAAAGTGACATTTTCAAAAATCCAGAAAATTGGCAGAAAATGACTAAATATCAAGGACTCATTGGGAGAATCGCTCTGGAACTGAAATCGGAACGCTCACTGACATTTCCCCTATCTGAAAGTCTGATAAACGCCGGAAAAATGACTAAGTCCAAAAAAAAAATTTTTTTCAACTTTTTTCAATTTTACCCCCGTGGGATATATATTCTTCCCACACACATTTGGAACTCTCCTGGGGTACCCTCATACATATTATTCCCTCATTTAGTGGATATTTTCACAAAAAAGTGAAATTTTCAAAAATCCAGAAAATTGGCTGAAAAGAAATAAATATCAAGGACTCATTGGGCGAATCTCTCTGGAACTGAAATCGGAACGCTCACTGACATTTGCCCTATCTGAAAGTCTGATAAACTCCGGAGAAATGACTAAGTCCAAAAAAAAATATTTTTTCTACTTTTTTCAATTTTACCCCCGTGGGATATATATTCTACCCACACACATTTGGAACTCTCCTGGGGTACCCTCACACATATTATTCCCTCATTTAGTGGATATTTTCACAAAAAAGTGACATTTTCAAAAATCCAGAAAATTGGCAGAAAACGACTAAATATCAAGGACTCATTGGGAGAATCGCTCTGGAACTGAAATCGGAACGCTCACTGACATTTCCCCTATCTGAAAGTCTGATGAACGCCGGAAAAATGACTAAGTCGAAAAAAAAATTTTTTTTAAACTTTCTTCAATTTTACCCCCGTGGGATATATATTCTTCCCACACACATTTGGTACTCTCCTGGGGTACCCTCACACATATTATTCCCTCATTTAGTGGATATTTTCACAAAAAAGTGAAATTTTCAAAAATCCAGAAAATTGGCTGAAAACGACTAAATATCAAGGACTCATTGGGAGAAGCGCTCTGGAACTGAAATCGGAACGCTCACTGACATTTCCCCTATCTGAAAGTCTGATAAACGCCGGAAAAATGACTAAGTCCAAAAAAAAAATTTTTTTCAACTTTTTTCAATTTTACCCCCGTGGGATATATATTCTTCCCACACACATTTGGAACTCTCCTGGGGTACCCTCACACATATTATTCCCTCATTTAGTGGATATTTTCACAAAAAAGTGAAATTTTCAAAAATCCAGAAAATTGGCTGAAGACGACTAAATATCAAGGACTCATTGGGCGAATCACTCTGGAACTGAAATCGGAACGCTCACTGACATTTCCCGTATCTGAAAGTCTGATAAACGCCGGAAAAATGACTAAGTCCAAAAATATATTTTTTTCAACTTTTTTCAATTTTACCAACGTGGGATATATATTCTTCCCACACACATTTGGAACTCTCCTGGGGTACCCTCACAAATATTATTCCTTCATTTAGTGGATATTTTCACAAAAAAGTAAAATTTTCAAAAATCCAGAAAATTGGCTGAAAACAAGTAAATAACAAGGACTCATTGGGCGAATCACTCTGGAACTGAAATCGGAACGCTCACTGACATTTCCCCTATGTGAAAGTCTGATAAACACCGGAAAAATGACTAAGTCCAAAAAAAAAATTTTTTCAACTTTTTTCAATTTTACCCCTGTGGGATATATATTCTACCCACACACATTTGGAACTCTTCTGGGGTACCCTCACACATATTATTCCCTCATTTAGTGGATATTTTCACAAAAAAGTGAAATTTTCAAAAATCCAAAATATTGGCTGAAAACGTCAAAATATCAAGGACTCATTGGGCGAATCGCTCTGGAACTGAAATCGGAACGCTCACTGACATTTCCCCTATCTGAAAGTCTGATAAACGCCGGAAAAATGACTAAGTCCAAAAAAAATTTTTTTTTCAACTTTCTTCAATTTTACCCCCGTGGGATATATATTCTTCCCACACACATTTGGAACTCTCCTGGGGTACCCTCACACATATTATTCCCTCATTTAGTGGATATTTTCACAAAAAAGTGACATTTTCAAAAATCCAGAAAATTGGCTGAAAACGACTAAATATCAAGGACTCATTGGGCGAATCGCTCTGGAACTGAAATCAGAATGCTCACTGACATTTGCCCTATCTGAAAGTCTGATAAACGCCGGAAAAATGACTAAGTCCAAAAAAAAAATTTTTTTCAACTTTTTTCAATTTTACCCCCGTGGGATATATATTCTTCCCACACACATTTGGAACTCTCCTGGGGTACCCTCATACATATTATTCCCTCATTTAGTGGATATTTTCACAAAAAAGTGAAATTTTCAAAAATCCAGAAAATTGGCTGAAAAGAAATAAATATCAAGGACTCATTGGGCGAATCTCTCTGGAACTGAAATCGGAACGCTCACTGACATTTGCCCTATCTGAAAGTCTGATAAACTCCGGAGAAATGACTAAGTCCAAAAAAAAATATTTTTTCTACTTTTTTCAATTTTACCCCCGTGGGATATATATTCTACCCACACACATTTGGAACTCTCCTGGGGTACCCTCACACATATTATTCCCTCATTTAGTGGATATTTTCACAAAAAAGTGACATTTTCAAAAATCCAGAAAATTGGCAGAAAACGACTAAATATCAAGGACTCATTGGGAGAATCGCTCTGGAACTGAAATCGGAACGCTCACTGACATTTCCCCTATCTGAAAGTCTGATAAACGCCGGAAAAATGACTAAATCCCCCAAAAAAATGTTTTCAACTTTTTTCAATTTTACCCCCGTGGGATATATATTCTACCCACACACATTTGGAACTCTCCTGGGGTACCCTCACACATATTATTCCCTCATTTAGTGGATATTTTCACAAAAAAGTGACATTTTCAAAAATCCAGAAAATTGGCAGAAAACGACTAAATATCAAGGACTCATTGGGAGAATCGCTCTGGAACTGAAATCGGAACGCTCACTGACATTTCCCCTATCTGAAAGTCTGATGAACGCCGGAAAAATGACTAAGTCGAAAAAAAAATTTTTTTTAAACTTTCTTCAATTTTACCCCCGTGGGATATATATTCTTCCCACACACATTTGGTACTCTCCTGGGGTACCCTCACACATATTATTCCCTCATTTAGTGGATATTTTCACAAAAAAGTGAAATTTTCAAAAATCCAGAAAATTGGCTGAAAACGACTAAATATCAAGGACTCATTGGGAGAATCGCTCTGGAACTGAAATCGGAACGCTCACTGACATTTCCCCTATCTGAAAGTCTGATAAACGCCGGAAAAATGACTAAGTCCAAAAAAAAAATTTTTTTCAACTTTTTTCAATTTTACCCCCGTGGGATATATATTCTTCCCACACACATTTGGAACTCTCCTGGGGTACCCTCACACATATTATTCCCTCATTTAGTGGATATTTTCACAAAAAAGTGAAATTTTCAAAAATCCAGAAAATTGGCTGAAGACGACTAAATATCAAGGACTCATTGGGCGAATCACTCTGGAACTGAAATCGGAATGCTCACTGACATTTCCCGTATCTGAAAGTCTGATAAACGCCGGAAAAATGACTAAGTCCAAAAATATATTTTTTTCAACTTTTTTCAATTTTACCAACGTGGGATATATATTCTTCCCACACACATTTGGAACTCTCCTGGGGTACCCTCACAAATATTATTCCTTCATTTAGTGGATATTTTCACAAAAAAGTAAAATTTTCAAAAATCCAGAAAATTGGCTGAAAACAAGTAAATAACAAGGACTCATTGGGCGAATCACTCTGGAACTGAAATCGGAACGCTCACTGACATTTCCCCTATGTGAAAGTCTGATAAACACCGGAAAAATGACTAAGTCCAAAAAAAAAATTTTTTCAACTTTTTTCAATTTTACCCCTGTGGGATATATATTCTACCCACACACATTTGGAACTCTTCTGGGGTACCCTCACACATATTATTCCCTCATTTAGTGGATATTTTCACAAAAAAGTGAAATTTTCAAAAATCCAAAATATTGGCTGAAAACGTCAAAATATCAAGGACTCATTGGGCGAATCGCTCTGGAACTGAAATCGGAACGCTCACTGACATTTCCCCTATCTGAAAGTCTGATAAACGCCGGAAAAATGACTAAGTCCAAAAAAAATTTTTTTTTCAACTTTCTTCAATTTTACCCCCGTGGGATATATATTCTTCCCACACACATTTGGAACTCTCCTGGGGTACCCTCACACATATTATTCCCTCATTTAGTGGATATTTTCACAAAAAAGTGACATTTTCAAAAATCCAGAAAATTGGCTGAAAACGACTAAATATCAAGGACTCATTGGGCGAATCGCTCTGGAACTGAAATCAGAATGCTCACTGACATTTGCCCTATCTGAAAGTCTGATAAACGCCGGAAAAATGACTAAGTCCAAAAAAAAATTTTTTTCTACTTTTTTCAATTTTACCCCCGTGGGGTATATATTCTACCCACACACATTTGGAACTCTCCTGGGGTACCCTCACACATATTATTCCCTCATTTAGTGGATATTTTCACAAAAAAGTGAAATTTTCAAAAATTCAGAAAATTGGCTGAAAACGACTAAATATCAAGGACTCATTGGGAGAATCGCTCTGGAACTGAAATCGGAACGCTCACTGACATTTCCCCTATCTGAAAGTCTGATAAACGCCGGAAAAATGACTAAATCCCCCAAAAAAATGTTTTCAACTTTTTTCAATTTTAACCCCGTGGGATATATATTCTTCCCACACACATTTGGAACTCTCCTGGGGTACCCTCACACATATTATTCCCTCATTTAGTGGATATTTTCACAAAAAAGTGAAATTTTCAAAAATCCAGAAAATTGGCTGAAGACGACTAAATATCAAGGACTCATTGGGCGAATCACTCTGGAACTGAAATCGGAACGCTCACTGACATTTCCCGTATCTGAAAGTCTGATAAACGCCGGAAAAATGACTAAGTCCAAAAATATATTTTTTTCAACTTTTTTCAATTTTACCAACGTGGGATATATATTCTTCCCACACACATTTGGAACTCTCCTGGGGTACCCTCACAAATATTATTCCTTCATTTAGTGGATATTTTCACAAAAAAGTAAAATTTTCAAAAATCCAGAAAATTGGCTGAAAACAAGTAAATAACAAGGACTCATTGGGCGAATCACTCTGGAACTGAAATCGGAACGCTCACTGACATTTCCCCTATGTGAAAGTCTGATAAACACCGGAAAAATGACTAAGTCCAAAAAAAAAATTTTTTCAACTTTTTTCAATTTTACCCCTGTGGGATATATATTCTACCCACACACATTTGGAACTCTTCTGGGGTACCCTCACACATATTATTCCCTCATTTAGTGGATATTTTCACAAAAAAGTGACATTTTCAAAAATCCAGAAAATTGGCTGAAAACGACTAAATATCAAGGACTCATTGGGCGAATCGCTCTGGAACTGAAATCAGAATGCTCACTGACATTTGCCCTATCTGAAAGTCTGATAAACGCCGGAAAAATGACTAAGTCCAAAAAAAAATTTTTTTCTACTTTTTTCAATTTTACCCCCGTGGGGTATATATTCTACCCACACACATTTGGAACTCTCCTGGGGTACCCTCACACATATTATTCCCTCATTTAGTGGATATTTTCACAAAAAAGTGAAATTTTCAAAAATTCAGAAAATTGGCTGAAAACGACTAAATATCAAGGACTCATTGGGAGAATCGCTCTGGAACTGAAATCGGAACGCTCACTGACATTTCCCCTATCTGAAAGTCTGATGAACGCCGGAAAAATGACTAAGTCGAAAAAAAAATTTTTTTTCAACTTTCTTCAATTTTACCCCCGTGGGATATATATTCTTCCCACACACATTTGGTACTCTCCTGGGGTACCCTCACACATATTATTCCCTCATTTAGTGGATATTTTCACAAAAAAGTGAAATTTTCAAAAATCCAGAAAATTGGCTGAAAACGACTAAATATCAAGGACTCATTGGGCGAATCGCTCTGGAACTGAAATCGGAGCGCTCACTGACATTTCCACTATCTGAAAGTCTGATAAACGCCAGAAAAATGACTAAGTCCAAAAAAAAATTTTTTTAAACTTTTTTCAATTTTACCCCCGTGGGATATATATTCTTCCCACACACATTTGGAACTCTCCTGGGGTACCCTCATACATATTATTCCCTCATTTAGTGGATATTTTCACAAAAAAGTGAAATTTTCAAAAATCCAGAAAATTGGCTGAAAAGAAATAAATATCAAGGACTCATTGGGCGAATCGCTCTGGAACTGAAATCGGAACGCTCACTGACATGTGCCCTATCTGAAAGTCTGATAAACTCCGGAGAAATGACTAAGTCCAAAAAAAAATATTTTTTCTACTTTTTTCAATTTTACCCCCGTGGGATATATATTCTACCCACACACATTTGGAACTCTCCTGGGGTACCCTCACACATATTATTCCCTCATTTAGTGGATATTTTCACAAAAAAGTGACATTTTCAAAAATCCAGAAAATTGGCAGAAAACGACTAAATATCAAGGACTCATTGGGAGAATCGCTCTGGAACTGAAATCGGAACGCTCACTGACATTTCCCCTATCTGAAAGTCTGATAAACGCCGGAAAAATGACTAAGTCCAAAAAAAAAATTTTTTTCAACTTTTTTCAATTTTACCCCCGTGGGATATATATTCTTCCCACACACATTTGGAACTCTCCTGGGGTACCCTCATACATATTATTCCCTCATTTAGTGGATATTTTCACAAAAAAGTGAAATTTTCAAAAATCCAGAAAATTGGCTGAAAAGAAATAAATATCAAGGACTCATTGGGCGAATCGCTCTGGAACTGAAATCGGAACGCTCACTGACATTTGCCCTATCTGAAAGTCTGATAAACTCCGGAGAAATGACTAAGTCCAAAAAAAAATATTTTTTCTACTTTTTTCAATTTTACCCCCGTGGGATATATATTCTACCCACACACATTTGGAACTCTCCTGGGGTACCCTCACACATATTATTCCCTCATTTAGTGGATATTTTCACAAAAAAGTGACATTTTCAAAAATCCAGAAAATTGGCAGAAAACGACTAAATATCAAGGACTCATTGGGAGAATCGCTCTGGAACTGAAATCGGAACGCTCACTGACATTTCCCCTATCTGAAAGTCTGATAAACGCCGGAAAAATGACTAAATCCCCCAAAAAAATGTTTTCAACTTTTTTCAATTTTACCCCCGTGGGATATATATTCTACCCACACACATTTGGAACTCTCCTGGGGTACCCTCACACATATTATTCCCTCATTTAGTGGATATTTTCACAAAAAAGTGAAATTTTCAAAAATCCAGAAAATTGGCTGAAGACGACTAAATATCAAGGACTCATTGGGCGAATCACTCTGGAACTGAAATCGGAACGCTCACTGACATTTCCCGTATCTGAAAGTCTGATAAACGCCGGAAAAATGACTAAGTCCAAAAATATATTTTTTTCAACTTTTTTCAATTTTACCAACGTGGGATATATATTCTTCCCACACACATTTGGAACTCTCCTGG
The DNA here is from genome assembly GCF_046119375.1 of Phyllobates terribilis. NCBI lineage: Eukaryota > Metazoa > Chordata > Amphibia > Anura > Dendrobatidae > Phyllobates > Phyllobates terribilis. The sequence goes on from NW_027362783.1 coordinate 100,372, forward strand.
GGTACCCTCACAAATATTATTCCTTCATTTAGTGGATATTTTCACAAAAAAGTAAAATTTTCAAAAATCCAGAAAATTGGCTGAAAACAAGTAAATAACAAGGACTCATTGGGCGAATCACTCTGGAACTGAAATCGGAACGCTCACTGACATTTCCCCTATGTGAAAGTCTGATAAACACCGGAAAAATGACTAAGTCCAAAAAAAAAATTTTTTCAACTTTTTTCAATTTTACCCCTGTGGGATATATATTCTACCCACACACATTTGGAACTCTTCTGGGGTACCCTCACACATATTATTCCCTCATTTAGTGGATATTTTCACAAAAAAGTGACATTTTCAAAAATCCAGAAAATTGGCTGAAAACGACTAAATATCAAGGACTCATTGGGCGAATCGCTCTGGAACTGAAATCAGAATGCTCACTGACATTTGCCCTATCTGAAAGTCTGATAAACGCCGGAAAAATGACTAAGTCCAAAAAAAAATTTTTTTCTACTTTTTTCAATTTTACCCCCGTGGGGTATATATTCTACCCACACACATTTGGAACTCTCCTGGGGTACCCTCACACATATTATTCCCTCATTTAGTGGATATTTTCACAAAAAAGTGAAATTTTCAAAAATTCAGAAAATTGGCTGAAAACGACTAAATATCAAGGACTCATTGGGAGAATCGCTCTGGAACTGAAATCGGAACGCTCACTGACATTTCCCCTATCTGAAAGTCTGATGAACGCCGGAAAAATGACTAAGTCGAAAAAAAAATTTTTTTTCAACTTTCTTCAATTTTACCCCCGTGGGATATATATTCTTCCCACACACATTTGGTACTCTCCTGGGGTACCCTCACACATATTATTCCCTCATTTAGTGGATATTTTCACAAAAAAGTGAAATTTTCAAAAATCCAGAAAATTGGCTGAAAACGACTAAATATCAAGGACTCATTGGGCGAATCGCTCTGGAACTGAAATCGGAGCGCTCACTGACATTTCCCCTATCTGAAAGTCTGATAAACGCCAGAAAAATGACTAAGTCCAAAAAAAAATTTTTTTAAACTTTTTTCAATTTTACCCCCGTGGGATATATATTCTTCCCACACACATTTGGAACTCTCCTGGGGTACCCTCATACATATTATTCCCTCATTTAGTGGATATTTTCACAAAAAAGTGAAATTTTCAAAAATCCAGAAAATTGGCTGAAAAGAAATAAATATCAAGGACTCATTGGGCGAATCGCTCTGGAACTGAAATCGGAACGCTCACTGACATGTGCCCTATCTGAAAGTCTGATAAACTCCGGAGAAATGACTAAGTCCAAAAAAAAATATTTTTTCTACTTTTTTCAATTTTACCCCCGTGGGATATATATTCTACCCACACACATTTGGAACTCTCCTGGGGTACCCTCACACATATTATTCCCTCATTTAGTGGATATTTTCACAAAAAAGTGACATTTTCAAAAATCCAGAAAATTGGCAGAAAACGACTAAATATCAAGGACTCATTGGGAGAATCGCTCTGGAACTGAAATCGGAACGCTCACTGACATTTCCCCTATCTGAAAGTCTGATAAACGCCGGAAAAATGACTAAGTCCAAAAAAAAAATTTTTTTCAACTTTTTTCAATTTTACCCCCGTGGGATATATATTCTTCCCACACACATTTGGAACTCTCCTGGGGTACCCTCATACATATTATTCCCTCATTTAGTGGATATTTTCACAAAAAAGTGAAATTTTCAAAAATCCAGAAAATTGGCTGAAAAGAAATAAATATCAAGGACTCATTGGGCGAATCGCTCTGGAACTGAAATCGGAACGCTCACTGACATTTGCCCTATCTGAAAGTCTGATAAACTCCGGAGAAATGACTAAGTCCAAAAAAAAATATTTTTTCTACTTTTTTCAATTTTACCCCCGTGGGATATATATTCTACCCACACACATTTGGAACTCTCCTGGGGTACCCTCACACATATTATTCCCTCATTTAGTGGATATTTTCACAAAAAAGTGACATTTTCAAAAATCCAGAAAATTGGCAGAAAACGACTAAATATCAAGGACTCATTGGGAGAATCGCTCTGGAACTGAAATCGGAACGCTCACTGACATTTCCCCTATCTGAAAGTCTGATAAACGCCGGAAAAATGACTAAATCCCCCAAAAAAATGTTTTCAACTTTTTTCAATTTTACCCCCGTGGGATATATATTCTACCCACACACATTTGGAACTCTCCTGGGGTACCCTCACACATATTATTCCCTCATTTAGTGGATATTTTCACAAAAAAGTGAAATTTTCAAAAATCCAGAAAATTGGCTGAAGACGACTAAATATCAAGGACTCATTGGGCGAATCACTCTGGAACTGAAATCGGAACGCTCACTGACATTTCCCGTATCTGAAAGTCTGATAAACGCCGGAAAAATGACTAAGTCCAAAAATATATTTTTTTCAACTTTTTTCAATTTTACCAACGTGGGATATATATTCTTCCCACACACATTTGGAACTCTCCTGGGGTACCCTCACAAATATTATTCCTTCATTTAGTGGATATTTTCACAAAAAAGTAAAATTTTCAAAAATCCAGAAAATTGGCTGAAAACAAGTAAATAACAAGGACTCATTGGGCGAATCACTCTGGAACTGAAATCGGAACGCTCACTGACATTTCCCCTATGTGAAAGTCTGATAAACACCGGAAAAATGACTAAGTCCAAAAAAAAAATTTTTTCAACTTTTTTCAATTTTACCCCTGTGGGATATATATTCTACCCACACACATTTGGAACTCTTCTGGGGTACCCTCACACATATTATTCCCTCATTTAGTGGATATTTTCACAAAAAAGTGACATTTTCAAAAATCCAGAAAATTGGCTGAAAACGACTAAATATCAAGGACTCATTGGGCGAATCGCTCTGGAACTGAAATCAGAATGCTCACTGACATTTGCCCTATCTGAAAGTCTGATAAACGCCGGAAAAATGACTAAGTCCAAAAAAAAATTTTTTTCTACTTTTTTCAATTTTACCCCCGTGGGGTATATATTCTACCCACACACATTTGGAACTCTCCTGGGGTACCCTCACACATATTATTCCCTCATTTAGTGGATATTTTCACAAAAAAGTGAAATTTTCAAAAATTCAGAAAATTGGCTGAAAACGACTAAATATCAAGGACTCATTGGGAGAATCGCTCTGGAACTGAAATCGGAACGCTCACTGACATTTCCCCTATCTGAAAGTCTGATGAACGCCGGAAAAATGACTAAGTCCAAAAAAAAATTTTTTTAAACTTTTTTCAATTTTACCCCCGTGGGATATATATTCTTCCCACACACATTTGGAACTCTCCTGGGGTACCCTCATACATATTATTCCCTCATTTAGTGGATATTTTCACAAAAAAGTGAAATTTTCAAAAATCCAGAAAATTGGCTGAAAAGAAATAAATATCAAGGACTCATTGGGCGAATCGCTCTGGAACTGAAATCGGAACGCTCACTGACATGTGCCCTATCTGAAAGTCTGATAAACTCCGGAGAAATGACTAAGTCCAAAAAAAAATATTTTTTCTACTTTTTTCAATTTTACCCCCGTGGGATATATATTCTACCCACACACATTTGGAACTCTCCTGGGGTACCCTCACACATATTATTCCCTCATTTAGTGGATATTTTCACAAAAAAGTGACATTTTCAAAAATCCAGAAAATTGGCAGAAAACGACTAAATATCAAGGACTCATTGGGAGAATCGCTCTGGAACTGAAATCGGAACGCTCACTGACATTTCCCCTATCTGAAAGTCTGATAAACGCCGGAAAAATGACTAAGTCCAAAAAAAAAATTTTTTTCAACTTTTTTCAATTTTACCCCCGTGGGATATATATTCTTCCCACACACATTTGGAACTCTCCTGGGGTACCCTCATACATATTATTCCCTCATTTAGTGGATATTTTCACAAAAAAGTGAAATTTTCAAAAATCCAGAAAATTGGCTGAAAAGAAATAAATATCAAGGACTCATTGGGCGAATCGCTCTGGAACTGAAATCGGAACGCTCACTGACATTTGCCCTATCTGAAAGTCTGATAAACTCCGGAGAAATGACTAAGTCCAAAAAAAAATATTTTTTCTACTTTTTTCAATTTTACCCCCGTGGGATATATATTCTACCCACACACATTTGGAACTCTCCTGGGGTACCCTCACACATATTATTCCCTCATTTAGTGGATATTTTCACAAAAAAGTGACATTTTCAAAAATCCAGAAAATTGGCAGAAAACGACTAAATATCAAGGACTCATTGGGAGAATCGCTCTGGAACTGAAATCGGAACGCTCACTGACATTTCCCCTATCTGAAAGTCTGATAAACGCCGGAAAAATGACTAAATCCCCCAAAAAAATGTTTTCAACTTTTTTCAATTTTACCCCCGTGGGATATATATTCTACCCACACACATTTGGAACTCTCCTGGGGTACCCTCACACATATTATTCCCTCATTTAGTGGATATTTTCACAAAAAAGTGACATTTTCAAAAATCCAGAAAATTGGCAGAAAACGACTAAATATCAAGGACTCATTGGGAGAATCGCTCTGGAACTGAAATCGGAACGCTCACTGACATTTCCCCTATCTGAAAGTCTGATGAACGCCGGAAAAATGACTAAGTCGAAAAAAAAATTTTTTTTAAACTTTCTTCAATTTTACCCCCGTGGGATATATATTCTTCCCACACACATTTGGTACTCTCCTGGGGTACCCTCACACATATTATTCCCTCATTTAGTGGATATTTTCACAAAAAAGTGAAATTTTCAAAAATCCAGAAAATTGGCTGAAAACGACTAAATATCAAGGACTCATTGGGCGAATCGCTCTGGAACTGAAATCGGAGCGCTCACTGACATTTCCCCTATCTGAAAGTCTGATAAACGCCAGAAAAATGACTAAGTCCAAAAAAAAATTTTTTTAAACTTTTTTCAATTTTACCCCGTGGGATATATATTCTTCCCACACACATTTGGAACTCTCCTGGGGTACCCTCATACATATTATTCCCTCATTTAGTGGATATTTTCACAAAAAAGTGAAATTTTCAAAAATCCAGAAAATTGGCTGAAAAGATATAAATATCAAGGACTCATTGGGCGAATCGCTCTGGAACTGAAATCGGAATGCTCACTGACATTTGCCCTATCTGAAAGTCTGATAAACTCCGGAGAAATGACTAAGTCCAAAAAAAAATATTTTTTCTACTTTTTTCAATTTTACCCCCGTGGGATATATATTCTACCCACACACATTTGGAACTCTCCTGGGGTACCCTCACACATATTATTCCCTCATTTAGTGGATATTTTCACAAAAAAGTGACATTTTCAAAAATCCAGAAAATTGGCAGAAAACGACTCAATATCAAGGACTCATTGGGAGAATCGCTCTGGAACTGAAATCGGAACGCTCACTGACATTTCCCCTATCTGAAAGTCTGATAAACGCCGGAAAAATGACTAAGTCCAAAAAAAAAATTTTTTTCAACTTTTTTCAATTTTACCAACGTGGGATATATATTCTTCCCACACACATTTGGAACTCTCCTGGGGTACCCTCACAAATATTATTCCTTCATTTAGTGGATATTTTCACAAAAAAGTAAAATTTTCAAAAATCCAGAAAATTGGCTGAAAACAAGTAAATAACAAGGACTCATTGGGCGAATCACTCTGGAACTGAAATCGGAACGCTCACTGACATTTCCCCTATGTGAAAGTCTGATAAACACCGGAAAAATGACTAAGTCCAAAAAAAAAATTTTTTCAACTTTTTTCAATTTTACCCCTGTGGGATATATATTCTACCCACACACATTTGGAACTCTTCTGGGGTACCCTCACACATATTATTCCCTCATTTAGTGGATATTTTCACAAAAAAGTGAAATTTTCAAAAATCCAAAATATTGGCTGAAAACGTCAAAATATCAAGGACTCATTGGGCGAATCGCTCTGGAACTGAAATCGGAACGCTCACTGACATTTCCCCTATCTGAAAGTCTGATAAACGCCGGAAAAATGACTAAGTCCAAAAAAAATTTTTTTTTCAACTTTCTTCAATTTTACCCCCGTGGGATATATATTCTTCCCACACACATTTGGAACTCTCCTGGGGTACCCTCACACATATTATTCCCTCATTTAGTGGATATTTTCACAAAAAAGTGACATTTTCAAAAATCCAGAAAATTGGCTGAAAACGACTAAATATCAAGGACTCATTGGGCGAATCGCTCTGGAACTGAAATCAGAATGCTCACTGACATTTGCCCCATCTGAAAGTCTGATAAACGCCGGAAAAATGACTAAGTCCAAAAAAAAATTTTTTTCTACTTTTTTCAATTTTACCCCCGTGGGGTATATATTCTACCCACACACATTTGGAACTCTCCTGGGGTACCCTCACACATATTATTCCCTCATTTAGTGGATATTTTCACAAAAAAGTGAAATTTTCAAAAATTCAGAAAATTGGCTGAAAACGACTAAATATCAAGGACTCATTGGGAGAATCGCTCTGGAACTGAAATCGGAACGCTCACTGACATTTCCCCTATCTGAAAGTCTGATGAACGCCGGAAAAATGACTAAGTCGAAAAAAAAATTTTTTTTCAACTTTCTTCAATTTTACCCCCGTGGGATATATATTCTTCCCACACACATTTGGTACTCTCCTGGGGTACCCTCACACATATTATTCCCTCATTTAGTGGATATTTTCACAAAAAAGTGAAATTTTCAAAAATCCAGAAAATTGGCTGAAAACGACTAAATATCAAGGACTCATTGGGCGAATCGCTCTGGAACTGAAATCGGAGCGCTCACTGACATTTCCCCTATCTGAAAGTCTGATAAACGCCAGAAAAATGACTAAGTCCAAAAAAAAATTTTTTTAAACTTTTTTCAATTTTACCCCCGTGGGATATATATTCTTCCCACACACATTTGGAACTCTCCTGGGGTACCCTCATACATATTATTCCCTCATTTAGTGGATATTTTCACAAAAAAGTGAAATTTTCAAAAATCCAGAAAATTGGCTGAAAAGAAATAAATATCAAGGACTCATTGGGCGAATCGCTCTGGAACTGAAATCGGAACGCTCACTGACATTTGCCCTATCTGAAAGTCTGATAAACTCCGGAGAAATGACTAAGTTCAAAAAAAAATATTTTTTCTACTTTTTTCAATTTTACCCCCGTGGGATATATATTCTACCCACACACATTTGGAACTCTCCTGGGGTACCCTCACACATATTATTCCCTCATTTAGTGGATATTTTCACAAAAAAGTGACATTTTCAAAAATCCAGAAAATTGGCAGAAAACGACTAAATATCAAGGACTCATTGGGAGAATCGCTCTGGAACTGAAATCGGAACGCTCACTGACATTTCCCCTATCTGAAAGTCTGATAAACGCCGGAAAAATGACTAAGTCCAAAAAAAAAATTTTTTTCAACTTTTTTCAATTTTACCCCCGTGGGATATATATTCTTCCCACACACATTTGGAACTCTCCTGGGGTACCCTCATACATATTATTCCCTCATTTAGTGGATATTTTCACAAAAAAGTGAAATTTTCAAAAATCCAGAAAATTGGCTGAAAAGAAATAAATATCAAGGACTCATTGGGCGAATCGCTCTGGAACTGAAATCGGAACGCTCACTGACATTTGCCCTATCTGAAAGTCTGATAAACTCCGGAGAAATGACTAAGTCCAAAAAAAAATATTTTTTCTACTTTTTTCAATTTTACCCCCGTGGGATATATATTCTACCCACACACATTTGGAACTCTCCTGGGGTACCCTCACACATATTATTCCCTCATTTAGTGGATATTTTCACAAAAAAGTGACATTTTCAAAAATCCAGAAAATTGGCAGAAAACGACTAAATATCAAGGACTCATTGGGAGAATCGCTCTGGAACTGAAATCGGAACGCTCACTGACATTTCCCCTATCTGAAAGTCTGATAAACGCCGGAAAAATGACTAAATCCCCCAAAAAAATGTTTTCAACTTTTTTCAATTTTACCCCCGTGGGATATATATTCTACCCACACACATTTGGAACTCTCCTGGGGTACCCTCACACATATTATTCCCTCATTTAGTGGATATTTTCACAAAAAAGTGACATTTTCAAAAATCCAGAAAATTGGCAGAAAACGACTAAATATCAAGGACTCATTGGGAGAATCGCTCTGGAACTGAAATCGGAACGCTCACTGACATTTCCCCTATCTGAAAGTCTGATGAACGCCGGAAAAATGACTAAGTCGAAAAAAAAAAATTTTTTAAACTTTCTTCAATTTTACCCCCGTGGGATATATATTCTTCCCACACACATTTGGTACTCTCCTGGGGTACCCTCACACATATTATTCCCTCATTTAGTGGATATTTTCACAAAAAAGTGAAATTTTCAAAAATCCAGAAAATTGGCTGAAAACGACTAAATATCAAGGACTCATTGGGCGAATCGCTCTGGAACTGAAATCGGAGCGCTCACTGACATTTCCCCTATCTGAAAGTCTGATAAACGCCAGAAAAATGACTAAGTCCAAAAAAAAATATTTTTTCTACTTTTTTCAATTTTACCCCCGTGGGATATATATTCTACCCACACACATTTGGAACTCTCCTGGGGTACCCTCACACATATTATTCCCTCATTTAGTGGATATTTTCACAAAAAAGTGACATTTTCAAAAATCCAGAAAATTGGCAGAAAACGACTAAATATCAAGGACTCATTGGGAGAATCGCTCTGGAACTGAAATCGGAACGCTCACTGACATTTCCCCTATCTGAAAGTCTGATAAACGCCGGAAAAATGACTAAGTCCAAAAAAAAAATTTTTTTCAACTTTTTTCAATTTTACCCCCGTGGGATATATATTCTTCCCACACACATTTGGAACTCTCCTGGGGTACCCTCATACATATTATTCCCTCATTTAGTGGATATTTTCACAAAAAAGTGAAATTTTCAAAAATCCAGAAAATTGGCTGAAAAGAAATAAATATCAAGGACTCATTGGGCGAATCGCTCTGGAACTGAAATCGGAACGCTCACTGACATTTGCCCTATCTGAAAGTCTGATAAACTCCGGAGAAATGACTAAGTCCAAAAAAAAATATTTTTTCTACTTTTTTCAATTTTACCCCCGTGGGATATATATTCTACCCACACACATTTGGAACTCTCCTGGGGTACCCTCACACATATTATTCCCTCATTTAGTGGATATTTTCACAAAAAAGTGAAATTTTCAAAAATCCAGAAAATTGGCTGAAAAGAAATCAATATCAAGGACTCATTGGGCGAATCACTCTGGAACTGAAATCGGAACACTCACTGACATTTGCCCTATCTGAAAGTCTGATAAACGCCGGAAAAATGACTAAGTCCAAAAAAAAAAATTTTTTCTACTTTTTTCAATTTTACCCCCGCGGGATATATATTCTACCCACACACATTTGGAACTCTCCTGGGGTACCCTCACACATATTATTCCCTCATTTAGTGGATATTTTCACAAAAAAAGTGAAATTTTCAAAAATCCAGAAAATTGGCTGAAAACAAGTATATAACAAGGACTCATTGGGCGAATCGCTCTGTAACTGAAATTTGAACACTCACTGACATTTCCCCTATCTGAAAGTCTGATAAACGCCGGAAAAATAACTAAATCCCGCCAAAAAAATTTTTCAACTTTTTTCAATTTTACCCCCGCGGGATATATATTCTACCCACACACATTTGGAACTCTCCTGGGGTACCCTCACACATATTATTCCTTCATTTAGTGGATATTTTCACAAAAAAGTGAAATTTTCAAAAATCCAGAAAATTGGCTGAAAACGACTAAATATCAAGGACTCATTGGGCGAATCGCTCTGGAACTGAAATCGGAATGCTCACTGACATTCGCCCTATCTGAAAGTCTGATAAACGCCGGAAAAATGAGTAAGTCCAAAAAAAATTTTTTTTAAACTTTTTTCAATTTTACCCCCGCGGGATATATATTCTACCCACACACATTTGGAACTCTTCTGGGGTACCCTCACACATATTATTCCCTCATTTAGTGGATATTTTCACAAAAAAGTGAAATTTTCAAAAATCCAGAAAATTGGCTGAAAACGACTAAATATCAAGGACTCATTGGGCGAATCGCTCTGGAACTGAAATTGGAACGCTCACTGACATTTCCCCTATCTGAAAGTCTGATTAACGCCGGAAAAATGACTAAGTCCAAAAAAAATTTTTTTTTAACTTTTTTCAATTTTACCCCCGTGGGATATATATTCTACCCACACACATTTGGAACTCTCCTGGGGTACCCTCACACATATTATTCCCTCATTTAGTGGATATTTTCACAAAAAAGTGAAATTTTCAAAAATCCAGAAAATTGGCTGAAAACGACTAAATATCAAGTACTCATTGGGCGAATCGCTCTGGAACTGAAATCGGAATACTCACTGACATTTCCCCTATCTGAAAGTCTGATAAACGCCGGAAAAATGACTAAATCCCCCCCAAAAAATTTTTCAACTTTTTTCAATTTTACCCCCGTGGAATATATATTCTACCCACACACATTTGGAACTCTCCTGGGGTACCCTCACACATATTATTCCCTCATTTAGTGGATATTTTCACAAAAAAAGTGAAATTTTCAAAAATCCAGAAAATTTGCTGAAAAACACTAAATATCGAGGACTCATTGGGCGAATCGCTCTGGTACTGAAATCGGAACGCTCACTGACATTTCCCCTATTTTAAAATCTGATAAACGCCAGAAAAATGACTAAGTCCAAAAAAATTTTTTTCAACTTTTTTCAATTTTACCCCCGTGGGATATATATTCTACCCACACACATTTGGAACTCTCCTGGGGTACCCTCACACATATTATTCCCTCATTTAGTGGATATTTTCACAAAAAAGTGAAATTTTCAAAAATCCAGAAAATTGGCTGAAAACGACTAAATATCAAGGACTCATTGGGAGAATCGCTCTGGAACTGAAATCGGAATGCTCACTGACATTTCCCCTATCTGAAAGTCTGATAAACGCCGGAAAAATGACTAAATCCCCCAAAATAATTTTTTCAACTTTTTTCAATTTTAACCCCGTGGGATATATATTCTTCCCACACACATTTGGAACTCTCCTGGGGTACCCTCACACATATTATTCCCTCATTTAGTGGATATTTTCACAAAAAAGTGAAATTTTCAAAAATCCAGAAAATTGGCTGAAAACGACTAAATATCAAGGACTCATTGGGCGAATCGCTCTGGAACTGAAATTGGAACGCTCACTGACATTTCCCCTATCTGAAAGTCTGATAAACGCAGGAAAAATGACTAAATCCCCCACAAAAAATTTTTCAACTTTTTTCAATTTTACCCCCGTGGGATATATATTCTACCCACACACATTTGGAACTCTCCTGGGGTACCCTCACACATATTATTCCCTCATTTAGTGGATATTTTCACAAAAAAGTGAAATTTTCAAAAATCCAGAAAATTTGCTGAAAAACACTAAATATCGAGGACTCATTGGGCGAATCGCTCTGGTACTGAAATCGGAACGCTCACTGACATTTCCCCTATTTTAAAATCTGATAAACGCCAGAAAAATGACTAAGTCCAAAAAAAATTTTTTTCAACTTTTTTCAATTTTACCCCCGTGGGATATATATTCTACCCACACACATTTGGAACTCTCCTGGGGTACCCTCACACATATTATTCCCTCATTTAGTGGATATTTTCACAAAAAAGTGAAATTTTCAAAAATCCAGAAAATTGGCTGAAAACGACTAAATATCAAGGACTCATTGGGCGAATCGCTCTGGAACTGAAATCGGAACGCTCACTGACATTTCCCCTATCTGAAAGTCTGATAAACGCAGGAAAAATGACTAAATCCCCCACAAAAAATTTTTCAACTTTTTTCAACTTTAACCCCGTGGGATATATATTCTTCCCACACACATTTGGAACTCTCCTGGGGTACCCTCACACATATTATTCCCTCATTTAGTGGATATTTTCACAAAAAAGTGAAATTTTCAAAAATCCAGAAAATTGGCTGAAAACGACTAAATATCAAGGACTCATTGGGCGAATCGCTCTGGAACTGAAATCGGAATGCTCACTGACATTTCCCCTATTTTAAAATCTGATAAACGCCAGAAAAATGACTAAGTCCAAAAAAAATTTTTTTCAACTTTTTTCAATTTTACCCCCGTGGGATATATATTCTACCCACACACATTTGGAACTCTCCTGGGGTACCCTCACACATATTATTCCCTCATTTAGTGGATATTTTCACAAAAAAGTGAAATTTTCAAAAATCCAGAAAATTGGCTGAAAACGACTAAATATCAAGGACTCATTGGGAGAATCGCTCTGGAACTGAAATCGGAATGCTCACTGACATTTCCCCTATCTGAAAGTCTGATAAACGCCGGAAAAATGACTAAATCCCCCAAAATAATTTTTTCAACTTTTTTCAATTTTAACCCCGTGGGATATATATTCTTCCCACAAACATTTGGAACTCTCCTGGGGTACTCTCACACATATTATTCCCTCATTTAGTGGATATTTTCACAAAAAAGTGAAATTTTCAAAAATCCAGAAAATTGGCTGAAAACGACTAAATATCAAGGACTCATTGGGCGAATCGCTCTGGAACTGAAATCGGAACGCTCACTGACATTTCCCCTATCTGAAAGTCTGATAAACGCAGGAAAAATGACTAAATCCCCCACAAAAATTTTTTCAACTTTTTTCAATTTTACCCCCGTGGGATATATATTCTACCCACACACATTTGGAACTCTCCTGGGGTACCCTCACACATATTATTCCCTCATTTAGTGGATATTTTCACAAAAAAGTGAAATTTTCAAAAATCCAGAAAATTTGCTGAAAAACACTAAATATCGAGGACTAATTGGGCGAATCGCTCTGGTACTGAAATCGGAACGCTCACTGACATTTCCCCTATTTTAAAATCTGATAAACGCCAGAAAAATGACTAAGTCCAAAAAAAATTTTTTTCAACTTTTTTCAATTTTACCCCCGTGGGATATATATTCTACCCACACACATTTGGAACTCTCCTGGGGTACCCTCACACATATTATTCCCTCATTTAGTGGATATTTTCACAAAAAAGTGAAATTTTCAAAAATCCAGAAAATTGGCTGAAAACGACTAAATATCAAGGACTCATTGGGAGAATCGCTCTGGAACTGAAATCGGAATGCTCACTGACATTTCCCCTATCTGAAATTCTGATAAACGCCGGAAAAATGACTAAATCCCCCAAAATAATTTTTTCAACTTTTTTCAATTTTAACCCCGTGGGATATATATTCTACCCACACACATTTGGAACTCTTCTGGGGTACCCTCACACATATTATTCCCTCATTTAGTGGATATTTTCACAAAAAAGTGAAATTTTCAAAAATCCAGAAAATTGGCTGAAAAGAAATCAATATCAAGGACTCATTGGGCGAATCACTCTGGAACTGAAATCGGAACGCTCACTGACATTTGCCCTATCTGAAAGTCTGATAAACGCCAGAAAAATGACTAAGTCCAAAAAAAAAAATTTTTTCTACTTTTTTCAATTTTACCCCCGTGGGATATATATTCTACCCACACACATTTGGAACTCTCCTGGGGTACCCTCACACATATTATTCCCTCATTTAGTGGATATTTTCACAAAAAAGTGAAATTTTCAAAAATCCAGAAAATTGGCTGAAAACAACTAAATAACAAGGACTCATTGGGAAAATCGCTCTGGAACTGAAATCGGAACACTCACTGACATTTCCCCTATCTGAGAGTCTGATAAACGCTGGAAAAATGACTAAATCCCCAAAAAAAAAATTTTCAACTTTTTTCAATTTTACCCCCGCGGGATATATATTCTACCCACACACATTTGGAACTCTCCTGGGGTACCCTCACACATATTATTCCCTCATTTAGTGGATATTTTCACAAAAAAAGTGAAATTTTCAAAAATCCAGAAAATTGGCTGAAAACAAGTATATAACAAGGACTCATTGGGCGAATCGCTCTGGAACTGAAATCGGAACACTCACTGACATTTCCCCTATCTGAAAGTCTAATAAATGCCGGAAAAATAACTAAATCCCGCCAAAAAAAATTTTCAACTTTTTTCAATTTTACCCCCGCGGGATATATATTCTACCCAAACACATTTGGAACTCTCCTGGGGTACCCTCACACATATTATTCCCTCATTTAGTGGATATTTTCACAAAAAAGTGACATTTTCAAAAATCCAGAAAATTGGCTGAAAAGAAATCAATATCAAGGACTAATTGGGCGAATCACTCTGCAACTGAAATCGGAACGCTCACTGACATTTGCCCTATCTGAAAGTCTGATAAACGCCGGAAAAATGACTAAGTCCAAAAAAAATTTTTTTTTAACTTTTTTCAATTTTACCCCCGTGGGATATATATTCTACCCACACACATTTGGAACTCTCCTGGGGTACCCTCACACATATTATTCCCTCATTTAGTGGATATTTTCACAAAAAAGTGAAATTTTCAAAAATCCAGAAAATTGGCTGAAAACAACTAAATAACAAGGACTCATTGGGCGAATCGCTCTGGAACTGAAATCGGAACACTCACTGACATTTCCCCTATCTGAAAGTCTGATAAACGCCGGAAAAATGACTAAATCCCCCCAAAAAAATTTTTCAACTTTTTTCAATTTTACCCCCGCGGGATATATATCCTACCCACACACATTTGGAACTCTCCTGGGGTACCCTCACACATATTATTCCCTCATTTAGTGGATATTTTCACAAAAAAGTGAAATTTTCAAAAATCCAGAAAATTGGCTGAAAACGACTAAATATCAAGTACTCATTGGGCGAATCGCTCTGGAACTGAAATCGGAATGCTCACTGACATTTCCCCTATCTGAAAGTCTGATAAACGCCGGAAAAATGACTAAATCCCCCAAAAAAAATTTTTCAACTTTTTTCAATTTTACCCCCGTGGGATATATATTCTACCCACACACATTTGGAACTCTCCTGGGGTACCCTCACACATATTATTCCCTCATTTAGTGGATATTTTCACAAAAAAGTGAAATTTTCAAAAATCCAGCAAATTGGCTGAAAACGACTAAATATCAAAGACTCATTGGGCGAATTGCTCTGGAACTGAAATTGGAATGCTCACTGACATTTGCCCTATCTGAAAGTCTGATAAACGCCGGAAAAATGTCTAAGTCCAAAAAAAAATTTTTTTCCACTTTTTTCAATTTTACCCCCGTGGGATATATATTCTTCCCACACACATTTGGAACTCTCCTGGGGTACCCTCACACATATTATTCCCTCATTTAGTGGATATTTTCACAAAAAAGTGAAATTTTCAAAAATCCAGAAAATTGGCTGAAAACAACTAAATAACAAGGACTCATTGGGAAAATCGCTCTGGAACTGAAATCGGAACACTCACTGACATTTCCCCTATCTGAGAGTCTGATAAAAGCTGGAAAAATGACTAAATCCCCAAAAAAAAAATTTTCAACTTTTTTCAATTTTACCCCCGCGGGATATATATTCTACCCACACACATTTGGAACTCTCCTGGGGTACCCTCACACATATTATTCCCTCATTTAGTGGATATTTTCACAAAAAAAGTGAAATTTTCAAAAATCCAGAAAATTGGCTGAAAACAAGTATATAACAAGGACTCATTGGGCGAATCGCTCTGGAACTGAAATCGGAACACTCACTGACATTTCCCCTATCTGAAAGTCTGATAAACGCCGGAAAAATAACTAAATCCCGCCAAAAAAAATTTTCAACTTTTTTCAATTTTACCCCCGCGGGATATATATTCTACCCACACACATTTGGAACTCTCCTGGGGTACCCTCACACATATTATTCCCTCATTTAGTGGATATTTTCACAAAAAAGTGAAATTTTCAAAAACCCAGAAAATTGGCTGAAAACGACTAAATATCAAGCACTCATTGGGCGAATCGCTCTGGAACTGAAATCGGAACGCTCACTGACATTTGCCCTATCTGAAAGTCTGATAAACTCCGGAGAAATGACTAAGTCCAAAAAAAAATTTTTTTTCTACTTTTTTCAATTTTACCCCCGTGGGATATATATTCTACCCACACACATTTGGAACTCTCCTGGGTTACCCTCACACATATTATTCCCTCATTTAGTGGATATTTTCACAAAAAAGTGAAATTTTCAAAAATCCAGAAAATTGGCTGAAATCGACTAAATATCAAGTACTCATTGGGCGAATCGCTCTGGAACTGAAATCGGAATGCTCACTGACATTTCCCCTATCTGAAAGTCTGATAAACGCCGGAAAAATGACTAAATCCCCCAAAAAAAATTTTTCAACTTTTTTCAATTTTACCCCCGTGGGATATATATTCTACCCACACACATTTGGAACTCTCCTGGGGTACCCTCACACATATTATTCCCTCATTTAGTGGATATTTTCACAAAAAAGTGAAATTTTCAAAAATCCAGCAAATTGGCTGAAAACGACTAAATATCAAAGACTCATTGGGCGAATTGCTCTGGAACTGAAATTGGAATGCTCACTGACATTTGCCCTATCTGAAAGTCTGATAAACGCAGGAAAAATGACTAAATCCCCCACAAAAATTTTTTCAACTTTTTTCAATTTTACCCCCGTGGGATATATATTCTACCCACACACATTTGGAACTCTCCTGGGGTACCCTCACACATATTATTCCCTCATTTAGTGGATATTTTCACAAAAAAGTGAAATTTTCAAAAATCCAGAAAATTTGCTGAAAAACACTAAATATCGAGGACTCATTGGGCGAATCGCTCTGGTACTGAAATCGGAACGCTCACTGACATTTCCCCTATTTTAAAATCTGATAAACGCCAGAAAAATGACTAAGTCCAAAAAAAATTTTTTTCAACTTTTTTCAATTTTACCCCCGTGGGATATATATTCTACCCACACACATTTGGAACTCTCCTGGGGTACCCTCACACATATTATTCCCTCATTTAGTGGATATTTTCACAAAAAAGTGAAATTTTCAAAAATCCAGAAAATTGGCTGAAAACGACTAAATATCAAGGACTCATTGGGAGAATCGCTCTGGAACTGAAATCGGAATGCTCACTGACATTTCCCCTATCTGAAAGTCTGATAAACGCCGGAAAAATGACTAAATCCCCCAAAATAATTTTTTCAACTTTTTTCAATTTTAACCCCGTGGGATATATATTCTTCCCACACACATTTGGAACTCTCCTGGGGTACCCTCACACATATTATTCCCTCATTTAGTGGATATTTTCACAAAAAAGTGAAATTTTCAAAAATCCAGAAAATTGGCTGAAAACGACTAAATATCAAGGACTCATTGGGCGAATCACTCTGGAACTGAAATCGGAACGCTCACTGACATTTCCCCTATCTGAAAGTCTGATAAACGCCGGAAAAATGACTAAATCCCCTAAAATAATTTTTTCAACTTTTTTCAATTTTACCCCCGTGGGATATATATTCTTCCCAAGCACATTTGGAACTCTCCTGGGGTACCCTCACACATATTATTCCCTCATTTAGTGGATATTTTCACAAAAAAGTGAAATTTTCAAAAATCCAGAAAATTGGCTGAAAACGACTAAATATCAAGGACTCATTGGGCGAATTGCTCTGGAACTGAAATCGGAACGCTCACTGACATTTCCCCTATCTGAAAGTCTGATAAACGCCGGAAAAATGACTAAGTCCAAAAATATATTTTTTTCAACTTTTTTCAATTTTACCAACGTGGGATATATATTCTTCCCAAGCACATTTGGAACTCTCCTGGGGTACCCTCACACATATTATTCCTTCATTTAGTGGATATTTTCACAAAAAAGTAAAATTTTCAAAAATCCAGAAAATTGGCTGAAAACAAGTAAATAACAAGGACTCATTGGGCGAATCACTCTGGAACTGAAATCGGAACGATCACTGACATTTCCTCTATCTGAAAGTCTGATAAACGCCGGAAAAATGACTAAGTGCAAAAAAAAATTTTTTTCAACTTTTTTCAATTTTACCCCCGCGGGATATAGATTCTTCCCACACACATTTGGAACTCTCCTGGGGTACCCTCACACATATTATTCCCTCATTTAGTGGATATTTTCACAAAAAAGTGAAATTTTCAAAAATCCAGAAAATTGGCTGAAAACAACTAAATAAGAAGGACTCATTGGGAAAATCGCTCTGGAACTGAAATCGGAACACTCACTGACATTTCCCCTATCTGAGAGTCTGATAAACGCTGGAAAAATGACTAAATCCCCCCAAAAAATTTTTTTAACTTTTTTCAATTTTACCCCCGCGGGATATATATTCTACCCACACACATTTGGAACTCTCCTGGGGTACCCTCACACATATTATTCCCTCATTTACTGGATATTTTCACAAAAAAAGTGAAATTTTAAAAAATCCAGAAAATTGGCTGAAAACAAGTATATAACAAGGACTCATTGGGCGAATCGCTCTGGAACTGAAATCGGAACACTCACTGACATTTCCCCTATCTGAAAGTCTGATAAACGCCGGAAAAATAACTAAATCCCGCCAAAAAAAATTTTCTACTTTTTTCAATTTTACCCCCGCGGGATATATATTCTACCCACACACATTTGGAACTCTCCTGGGGTACCCTCACACATATTATTCCCTCATTTAGTGGATATTTTCACAAAAAAGTGAAATTTTCAAAAATCCAGAAAATTGGCTGAAAACGGCTAAATATCAAGGACTCATTGGGCGAATCGCTCTGGAACTGAAATTGGAACGCTCACTGACATTTCCCCTATCTGAAAGTCTGATAAACGCCGGAAAAATGACTAAGTCCAAAAAAATTTTTTTTTTAACTTTTTTCAATTTTACCCCCGTGGGATATATATTCTACCCACACACATTTGGAACTCTCCTGGGGTACCCTCACACATATTATTCCCTCATTTAGTGGATATTTTCACAAAAAAGTGAAATTTTCAAAAATCCAGAAAATTGGCTGAAAACAACTAAATAACAAGGACTCATTGGGCGAATCGCTCTGGAACTGAAATCGGAACACTCACTGACATTTCCCCTATCTGAAAGTGTGATAAACGCCGGAAAAATGACTAAATCCCCCCCAAAAAATTTTCAACTTTTTTCAATTTTACCCCCGCGGGATATATATTCTACCCACACACATTTGGAACTCTTCTGGGGTACCCTCACACATATTATTCCCTCATTTAGTGGATATTTTCACAAAAAAGTGAAATTTTCAAAAATCCAGAAAATTGGCTGAAAACGACTAAATATCAAGGACTCATTGGGCGAATCGCTCTGGAACTGAAATACGAACGCTCACTGACATTTGCCCTATCTGAAAGTCTGATAAACGCCGGAAAAATGACTAAGTCCAAAAAAAAATTTTTTTCAACTTTTTTCAATTTTAACCCCGTGGGATATATATTCTACCCACACACATTTGGAACTTTTCTGGGGTACCCTCACACATATTATTCCCTCATTTAGTGGATATTTTCACAAAAAGGGAAATTTTCAAAAATCCAGAAAATTGGCTGAAAACGACTAAATATCAAGGACTCATTGGGCGAATCGCTCTGGAACTGAAATCAGAATGCTCACTGACATTTGCCCTATCTGAAAGTCTGATAAACGCCGGAAAAATGACTAAGTCCAAAAAAAATTTTTTTTCTACTTTTTTCAATTTTACCCGCGTGGGATATATATTCTACCCACACACATTTGGAACTCTCCTGGGGTACCCGCACACATATTATTCCCTCATTTAGTGGATATTTTCACAAAAAAGTAAAAATTTTCAAAAATCCAGAAAATTTGCTGAAAACGACTAAATATCAAGGACTCATTGGGCGAATCGCTCTGGAACTGAAATCGGAATGCTCACTGACATTTGCCCTATCTGAAAGTCTGATAAACGCCGGAAAAATGACTAAGTCCAAAAAAAAAATTTTTTCAACTTTTTTCAATTTTACCCCCGTGGGATATATATTCTACCCACACACATTTGGAACCCTTCTGGGGTACCCTCACACATATTATTCCCTCATTTAGTGGATATTTTCACAAAAAAGGGAAATTTTCAAAAATCCAGAAAATTGGCTGAAAACGACTAAATATCAAGGACTCATTGTGCGAATCGCTCTGGAACTGAAATCGGAATGCTCACTGACATTTCCCCTATCTGAAAGTCTGATAAACGCCGGAAAAATGACTAAGTCCAAAAAAAATTTTTTTTCAACTTTCTTCAATTTTACCCCCGTGGGATATATATTCTTCCCACACACATTTGAAACTCTCCTGGGGTACCCTCACGCATATTATTCCCTCATTTAGTGGATATTTTCACAAAAAAGTGAAATTTTCAAAAATCCAGAAAATTGGCTGAAAACGACTAAATATCAAGGACTCATTGGGCGAATCGCTCTGGAACTGAATCGGAACGGTCACTGACATTTCCCCTATCTGAAAGTCTGATAAACGCCAGAAAAATGACTAAGTGCAAAAAAAATATTTTTTCAACTTTTTTCAATTTTACCCCCGTGGGATATATATTCTTCCCACACACATTTGGAACTCTCCTGGGGTACCCTCACACATATTATTCCCTCATTTAGTGGATATTTTCACAAAAAAGTGAAATTTTCAAAAATCCAGAAAATTGGCTGAAAACAACTAAATAACAAGGACTCATTGGGCGAATCACTCTGGAACTGAAATCGGAACGCTCACTGACATTTCTCCTATGTGAAAGTCTGATAAACACCGGAAAAATGACTAAGTCCCAAAAAAAATTTTTTTCAACTTTTTTCAATTTTACCCCCGTGGGATATATATTCTTCCCACACACATTTGGAACTCTCCTGGGGTACCCTCACGCATATTATTCCCTCATTTAGTGGATATTTTCACAAAAAAGTGAAAT
The DNA here is from genome assembly GCF_046119375.1 of Phyllobates terribilis. Taxonomy (NCBI): domain Eukaryota; kingdom Metazoa; phylum Chordata; class Amphibia; order Anura; family Dendrobatidae; genus Phyllobates; species Phyllobates terribilis. The sequence continues at coordinate 121,598 of NW_027362783.1, forward strand.
TTTCAAAAATCCAGAAAATTGGCTGAAAACAACTAAATAACAAGGACTCATTGGGCGAATCGCTCTGGAACTGAAATTGGAACGCTCACTGACATTTCCCCTATCTGAAAGTCTGATAAGCGCCAGAAAAATGACTAAGTCCAAAAAAAAATTTTTTTCAACTTTTTTCAATTTTACCCCCATGGGATATATATTCTACCCACGCACATTTGGAACTCTCCTGGGTTACCCTCACACATATTATTCCCTCATCTAGTGGATATTTTCACAAAAAAGGGAAATTTTCAAAAATCTAGAAAATTGGCTGAAAACGACTAAATATCAAGGACTCATTGGGCGAATCGCTCTGGAACTGAAATCGGAACGCTCACTGACATTTCCCCTATCTGAAAGTCTGATAAATGTCGGAAAAATGACTTAGACCAAAAAAAATTTTTTTCCAACTTTTTTCAATTTTACCCCCGTGGGATATATATTCTACCCACACACATTTGGAACTCTCCTGGGGTACCCTCACACATATTATTCCCTCATTTAGTGGATATTTTCACAAAAAAGTGAAATTTTCAAAAATCCAGAAAATTGGCTGAAAACGACTAAATATCAAGGACTCATTGGGCGAATCGCTCTGGAGCTGAAATCGCGACGCTCACTGACATTTCTCGTATCTGAAAGTCTGATAAACGCCGGAAAAATGACTAAGTCCAAAAAAAAATTTTTTCAGCTTTTTTCAATTTTACCTCCGTCGGATATATATTCTACCCACACACATTTGGAACTCTTCTGGGGTACCCTCACACTTATTATTCCCTCATTTAGTGGATATTTTCACAAAAAAGTGAAATTTTCAAAAATCCAGAAAATTGGCTGAAAACGACTAAATATCAAAGACTCATTGGGCTAATCGCTCTGGAACTGAAATCGTAAAGGTTACTGACATTTCCCCTAACTGAAAGTCTGATAAATGTCGGAAAAATGACTAAGTCCAAAAAAAATTTTTTTCCAACTTTTTTCAATTTTACCCCCGTGGGATATATATTCTTAACACACACATTTAGAACTCTCCTGGGGTACCCTCACACATATTATTCCCTCATTTAGTGAATATTTTCACAAAAAAGTGAAATTTTCAAAAATCCAGAAAATTGGCTGAAAACAACTAAATATTAAGGACTCATTGGGCGAAACGCTCTGGAACTGAAATCGGAACGCTCACTGACATTTCCCCTATCTGAAAGTCTGATAAACGCCAGAAAAATGACTGTCCAAAAAAAAATGTTTTCAGCTTTTTTCAATTTTACCCCCGTGGGATATATATTCTTCCCACACACATTTGGTACTCTCCTGGGGTACCCTTACACATATTATTCCCTCATTTAGTGGATATTTTCACAAAAAAGTGAAATTTTCAAAAATCCAGAAAATTGGCTGAAAACGACTAAATATCAAAGACTCATTGGGCTAATCGCTCTGGAACTGAAATCGGAACACTCTCTGACATTTCCCCTATCTGAAAGTCTGATCAACGCCAGAAAAATGACTAAGTCCAAAAAAAAATTTTTTAAAACTTTTTTCAATTTTACCCCCGTGGGATATATATTCTTCCCACACACATTTAGAACTCTCCTGGGGTACCCTCACACATATTATTCCCTCATTTAGTGGATATTTTCACAAAAAAGTGAAATTTTCAAAAATCCAGAAAATTGGCTGAAAACGACTAAATATCAAAGACTCATTAGGCGAATCGCTCTGGAACTGAAATCGGAACGCTCATTGACATTTCCCCTATCTGAAAGTCTGATAAACGCCGGAAAAATGACTAAGTCCAAAAAAAAATTTTTTTCAACTTTTTTCAATTTTACCCCCGTGGGATATATATTCTTCCCACACACCTTTGGCACTCTCCTGGGGTACCCTCACACATATTATTCCCTCATTTAGTGGATATTTTCACAAAAAAGTGAAATTTTCAAAAATCCAGAAAATTGGCTGAAAACGACTAAATATCAAGGACTCATTGGGCGAATCGCTCTGGAACTGAAATCGGAATGCTCACAGACATTTGCCCTATCTGAAAGTCTGATAAACGCCAGAAAAATGACTAAGTCCAAAAAAAAAATTTTTTCAACTTTTTTCAATTTTACCCCCGTGGGATATATATTCTACCCACACACATTTGGAACTCTCCTGGGTTACCCTCACACATATTATTCCCTCATTTAGTGGATATTTTCACAAAAAAGTGAAATTTTCAAAAATCCAGAAAATTGGCTGAAAACGACTAAATATCAAAGACTCATTGGGCGAATCGCTCTGGAACTGAAATCGGAACGCTCACTGACATTTCCCCTATCTGAAAGTCTGATTAACGCCAGAAAAATGACTAAGTCCAAAAAAAAAATTTTTTCAACTTTTTTCAATTTTACCCGCGTGGGATATATATTCTACCCACACACATTTGGAACTCTCCTGGGTTACCCTCACACATATTATTCCCTCATTTAGTGGATATTTTCACAAAAAAGTGAAATTTTCAAAAATCCATAATATTGGCTGAAAACGACTAAATAACAAGGACTCATTGGGCGAATCGCTCTGGAACTGAAATCGTAAAGGTCACTGACATTTCCCCTATCTGAAAGTCTGATAAATGTCGGAAAAATGACTTAGTCCAAAAAAAATTTTTTTCCAACTTTTTTCAATTTTACCCCCGTGGGATATATATTCTTCCCACACACATTTAGAACTCTCCTGGGGTACCCTCACACATATTATTCCCTCATTTAGTGAATATTTTCACAAAAAAGTGAAATTTTCGAAAATCCAGAAAATTGGCTGAAAACGACTAAATATCAAAGACTCATTGGGCTAATCGCTCTGGAACTGAAATCGGAATGCTCACTGACATTTCCCCTATCTGAAAGTCTGATAAACGCCGGAAAAATGACTAAGTCCAAAAAAAAATTTTTTTCAACTTTTTTCAATTTTACCCCCGTGGGATATATATTCTACCCACACACATTTGGAACTCTCCTGGGTTACCCTCACACATATTATTCCCTCATTTAGTGGATATTTTCACAAAAAAGTGAAATTTTCAAAAATCCAGAAAATTGGCTGAAAACGACTAAATATCAAAGACTCATTGGGCGAATCGCTCTGGAACTGAAATCGGAATGCTCACTGACATTTCCCCTATCTGAAAGTCTGATAAACGCCAGAAAAATGACTAAGTCCAAAAAAAAAATTTTTTCAACTTTTTTCAATTTTACCCCCGTGGGATATATATTCTACCCACACACATTTGGAACTCTCCTGTGTTACCCTCACTCATATTATTCCCTCATTTAGTGGATATTTTCACAAAAAAGTGAAATTTTCAAAAATCCATAATATTGGCTGAAAACGACTAAATAACAAGGACTCATTGGGCGAATCGCTCTGGAACTGAAATCGTAAAGGTTACTGACATTTCCCCTAACTGAAAGTCTGATAAATGTCGGAAAAATGACTAAGTCCAAAAAAAATTTTTTTCCAACTTTTTTCAATTTTACCCCCGTGGGATATATATTCTTAACACACACATTTAGAACTCTCCTGGGGTACCCTCACACATATTATTCCCTCATTTAGTGAATATTTTCACAAAAAAGTGAAATTTTCAAAAATCCAGAAAATTGGCTGAAAACAACTAAATATTAAGGACTCATTGGGCGAAACGCTCTGGAACTGAAATCGGAACGCTCACTGACATTTCCCCTATCTGAAAGTCTGATAAACGCCAGAAAAATGACTGTCCAAAAAAAAATGTTTTCAGCTTTTTTCAATTTTACCCCCGTGGGATATATATTCTTCCCACACACATTTGGTACTCTCCTGGGGTACCCTTACACATATTATTCCCTCATTTAGTGGATATTTTCACAAAAAAGTGAAATTTTCAAAAATCCAGAAAATTGGCTGAAAACGACTAAATATCAAAGACTCATTGGGCTAATCGCTCTGGAACTGAAATCGGAACACTCTCTGACATTTCCCCTATCTGAAAGTCTGATCAACGCCAGAAAAATGACTAAGTCCAAAAAAAAATTTTTTAAAACTTTTTTCAATTTTACCCCCGTGGGATATATATTCTTCCCACACACATTTAGAACTCTCCTGGGGTACCCTCACACATATTATTCCCTCATTTAGTGGATATTTTCACAAAAAAGTGAAATTTTCAAAAATCCAGAAAATTGGCTGAAAACGACTAAATATCAAAGACTCATTAGGCGAATCGCTCTGGAACTGAAATCGGAACGCTCATTGACATTTCCCCTATCTGAAAGTCTGATAAACGCCGGAAAAATGACTAAGTCCAAAAAAAAATTTTTTTCAACTTTTTTCAATTTTACCCCCGTGGGATATATATTCTTCCCACACACCTTTGGCACTCTCCTGGGGTACCCTCACACATATTATTCCCTCATTTAGTGGATATTTTCACAAAAAAGTGAAATTTTCAAAAATCCAGAAAATTGGCTGAAAACGACTAAATATCAAGGACTCATTGGGCGAATCGCTCTGGAACTGAAATCGGAATGCTCACAGACATTTGCCCTATCTGAAAGTCTGATAAACGCCAGAAAAATGACTAAGTCCAAAAAAAAAATTTTTTCAACTTTTTTCAATTTTACCCCCGTGGGATATATATTCTACCCACACACATTTGGAACTCTCCTGGGTTACCCTCACACATATTATTCCCTCATTTAGTGGATATTTTCACAAAAAAGTGAAATTTTCAAAAATCCAGAAAATTGGCTGAAAACGACTAAATATCAAAGACTCATTGGGCGAATCGCTCTGGAACTGAAATCGGAACGCTCACTGACATTTCCCCTATCTGAAAGTCTGATTAACGCCAGAAAAATGACTAAGTCCAAAAAAAAAATTTTTTCAACTTTTTTCAATTTTACCCGCGTGGGATATATATTCTACCCACACACATTTGGAACTCTCCTGGGTTACCCTCACACATATTATTCCCTCATTTAGTGGATATTTTCACAAAAAAGTGAAATTTTCAAAAATCCATAATATTGGCTGAAAACGACTAAATAACAAGGACTCATTGGGCGAATCGCTCTGGAACTGAAATCGTAAAGGTCACTGACATTTCCCCTATCTGAAAGTCTGATAAATGTCGGAAAAATGACTTAGTCCAAAAAAAATTTTTTTCCAACTTTTTTCAATTTTACCCCCGTGGGATATATATTCTTCCCACACACATTTAGAACTCTCCTGGGGTACCCTCACACATATTATTCCCTCATTTAGTGAATATTTTCACAAAAAAGTGAAATTTTCGAAAATCCAGAAAATTGGCTGAAAACGACTAAATATCAAAGACTCATTGGGCTAATCGCTCTGGAACTGAAATCGGAATGCTCACTGACATTTCCCCTATCTGAAAGTCTGATAAACGCCGGAAAAATGACTAAGTCCAAAAAAAAATTTTTTTCAACTTTTTTCAATTTTACCCCCGTGGGATATATATTCTACCCACACACATTTGGAACTCTCCTGGGTTACCCTCACACATATTATTCCCTCATTTAGTGGATATTTTCACAAAAAAGTGAAATTTTCAAAAATCCAGAAAATTGGCTGAAAACGACTAAATATCAAAGACTCATTGGGCGAATCGCTCTGGAACTGAAATCGGAATGCTCACTGACATTTCCCCTATCTGAAAGTCTGATAAACGCCAGAAAAATGACTAAGTCCAAAAAAAAAATTTTTTCAACTTTTTTCAATTTTACCCCCGTGGGATATATATTCTACCCACACACATTTGGAACTCTCCTGTGTTACCCTCACTCATATTATTCCCTCATTTAGTGGATATTTTCACAAAAAAGTGAAATTTTCAAAAATCCATAATATTGGCTGAAAACGACTAAATAACAAGGACTCATTGGGCGAATCGCTCTGGAACTGAAATCGTAAAGGTCACTGACATTTCCCCTATCTGAAAGTCTGATAAATGTCGGAAAAATGACTTAGTCCAAAAAAATTTTTTTTCCAACTTTTTTCAATTTTACCCCCGTGGGATATATATTCTTCCCACACACATTTAGAACTCTCCTGGGGTACCCTCACACATATTATTCCCTCATTTAGTGAATATTTTCACAAAAAAGTGAAATTTTCGAAAATCCAGAAAATTGGCTGAAAACGACTAAATATCAAAGACTCATTGGGCTAATCGCTCTGGAACTGAAATCGGAATGCTCACTGACATTTCCCCTATCTGAAAGTCTGATAAACGCCGGAAAAATGACTAAGTCCAAAAAAAAATTTTTTTCAACTTTTTTCAATTTTACCCCCGTGGGATATATATTCTACCCACACACATTTGGAACTCTCCTGGGTTACCCTCACACATATTATTCCCTCATTTAGTGGATATTTTCACAAAAAAGTGAAATTTTCAAAAATCCAGAAAATTGGCTGAAAACGACTAAATATCAAAGACTCATTGGGCGAATCGCTCTGGAACTGAAATCGGAATGCTCACTGACATTTCCCCTATCTGAAAGTCTGATAAACGCCAGAAAAATGACTAAGTCCAAAAAAAAAATTTTTTCAACTTTTTTCAATTTTACCCCCGTGGGATATATATTCTACCCACACACATTTGGAACTCTCCTGTGTTACCCTCACTCATATTATTCCCTCATTTAGTGGATATTTTCACAAAAAAGTGAAATTTTCAAAAATCCATAATATTGGCTGAAAACGACTAAATAACAAGGACTCATTGGGCGAATCGCTCTGGAACTGAAATCGTAAAGGTCACTGACATTTCCCCTATCTGAAAGTCTGATAAATGTCGGAAAAATGACTTAGTCCAAAAAAATTTTTTTTCCAACTTTTTTCAATTTTACCCCCGTGGGATATATATTCTTCCCACACACATTTAGAACTCTCCTGGGGTACCCTCACACATATTATTCCCTCATTTAGTGGATATTTTCACAAAAAAGTGAAATTTTCAAAAAACCAGAAAATTGGCTGAAAACGACTAAATATCACGGACTCATTGGGCGAATCGCTCTGGAGCTGAAATCGGAACGCTCACTGACATTTCTCGTATGTGAAAGTCTGATAAACGCCGGAAAAATGACTAAGTCCAAAAAAAAAATTTTTCAGCTTTTTTCAATTTTACCTCCGTCGGATATATATTCTACCCACACACATTTGGAACTCTCCTTGGTTACCCTCACACATATTATTCCCTCATTTAGTGGATATTTTCACAAAAAAGTGAAATTTTCAAAAATCCAGAATATTGGCTGAAAACGACTAAATATCAAAGACTCATTGGGCGAATCGCTCTGGAACTGAAATCGGAATGCTCACAGACATTTGCCCTATCTGAAAGTCTGATTAACGCCAGAAAAATGACTAAGTCCAAAAAAAAAAAATTTTCAACTTTTTTCAATTTTACCCCCGTGGGATATATATTCTACCCACACACATTTGGAACTCTCCTGGGTTACCCTCACACATATTATTCCCTCATTTAGTGGATATTTTCACAAAAAAGTGAAATTTTCAAAAATCCAGAATATTGGCTGAAAACGACTAAATATCAAAGACTCATTGGGCGAATCGCTCTGGAGCTGAAATCGGAACGCTCACTGACATTTCCCCTATCTGAAAGTCTGATAAACGCCGGAAAAATGACTAAGTCCAAAAAAAAATTTTTTTCAACTTTTTTCAATTTTACCCCCGTGGGATATATATTCTACCCACACACATTTGGAACTCTCCTGGGTTACCCTCACACATATTATTCCCTCATTTAGTGGATATTTTCACAAAAAAGTGAAATTTTCAAAAATCCAGAAAATTGGCTGAAAACGACTAAATATCAAAGACTCATTGGGCGAATCGCTCTGGAACTGAAATCGGAACGCTCACTGACATTTCCCCTATCTGAAAGTCTGATTAACGCCAGAAAAATGACTAAGTCCAAAAAAAAAATTTTTTCAACTTTTTTCAATTTTACCCGCGTGGGATGTATATTCTACCCACACACATTTGGAACTCTCCTGGGTTACCCTCACACATATTATTCCCTCATTTAGTGGATATTTTCACAAAAAAGTGAAATTTTCAAAAATCCATAATATTGGCTGAAAACGACTAAATAACAAGGACTCATTGGGCGAATCGCTCTGGAACTGAAATCGTAAAGGTCACTGACATTTCCCCTATCTGAAAGTCTGATAAATGTCGGAAAAATGACTTAGTCCAAAAAAAATTTTTTTCCAACTTTTTTCAATTTTACCCCCGTGGGATATATATTCTTCCCACACACATTTAGAACTCTCCTGGGGTACCCTCACACATATTATTCCCTCATTTAGTGAATATTTTCACAAAAAAGTGAAATTTTCAAAAATCCAGAAAATTGGCTGAAAACGACTAAATATCAAAGACTCATTGGGCTAATCGCTCTGGAACTGAAATCGGAATGCTCACTGACATTTCCCCTATCTGAAAGTCTGATAAACGCCGGAAAAATGACTAAGTCCAAAAAAAAATTTTTTTCAACTTTTTTCAATTTTACCCCCGTGGGATATATATTCTACCCACACACATTTGGAACTCTCCTGGGTTACCCTCACACATATTATTCCCTCATTTAGTGGATATTTTCACAAAAAAGTGAAATTTTCAAAAATCCAGAAAATTGGCTGAAAACGACTAAATATCAAAGACTCATTGGGCGAATCGCTCTGGAACTGAAATCGGAATGCTCACTGACATTTCCCCTATCTGAAAGTCTGATAAACGCCAGAAAAATGACTAAGTCCAAAAAAAAAATTTTTTCAACCTTTTTCAATTTTACCCCCGTGGGATATATATTCTACCCACACACATTTGGAACTCTCCTGTGTTACCCTCACTCATATTATTCCCTCATTTAGTGGATATTTTCACAAAAAAGTGAAATTTTCAAAAATCCATAATATTGGCTGAAAACGACTAAATAACAAGGACTCATTGGGTGAATCGCTCTGGAACTGAAATCGTAAAGGTCACTGACATTTCCCCTATCTGAAAGTCTGATAAATGTCGGAAAAATGACTTAGTCCAAAAAAATTTTTTTTCCAACTTTTTTCAATTTTACCCCCGTGGGATATATATTCTTCCCACACACATTTAGAACTCTCCTGGGGTACCCTCACACATATTATTCCCTCATTTAGTGGATATTTTCACAAAAAAGTGAAATTTTCAAAAAACCAGAAAATTGGCTGAAAACGACTAAATATCACGGACTCATTGGGCGAATCGCTCTGGAGCTGAAATCGGAACGCTCACTGACATTTCTCGTATGTGAAAGTCTGATAAACGCCGGAAAAATGACTAAGTCCAAAAAAAAAATTTTTCAGCTTTTTTCAATTTTACCTCCGTCGGATATATATTCTACCCACACACATTTGGAACTATCCTTGGTTACCCTCACACATATTATTCCCTCATTTAGTGGATATTTTCACAAAAAAGTGAAATTTTCAAAAATCCAGAATATTGGCTCAAAACGACTAAATATCAAAGACTCATTGGGCGAATCGCTCTGGAACTGAAATCGGAATGCTCACAGACATTTGCCCTATCTGAAAGTCTGATAAACGCCAGAAAAATGACTAAGTCCAAAAAAAAAAAATTTTCAACTTTTTTCAATTTTACCCCCGTGGGATATATATTCTACCCACACACATTTGGAACTCTCCTGGGTTACCCTCACACATATTATTCCCTCATTTAGTGGATATTTTCACAAAAAAGTGAAATTTTCAAAAATCCAGAATATTGGCTGAAAACGACTAAATATCAAAGACTCATTGGGCGAATCGCTCTGGAGCTGAAATCGGAACGCTCACTGACATTTCCCCTATCTGAAAGTCTGATAAACGCCGTAAAAATGACTAAGTCCAAAAAAAAATTTTTTTCAACTTTTTTCAATTTTACCCCCGTGGGATATATATTCTACCCACACACATTTGGAACTCTCCTGGGTTACCCTCACTCATATTATTCCCTCATTTAGTGGATATTTTCACAAAAAAGTGAAATTTTCAAAAATCCATAATATTGGCTCAAAACGACAAAATAACAAGGACTCATTGGGCGAATCGCTCTGGAACTGAAATCGTAAAGGTCACTGACATTTCCCCTATCTGAAAGTCTGATAAATGTCGGAAAAATGACTTAGTCCAAAAAAATTTTTTTCCAACTTTTTTCAATTTTACCCCCGTGGGATATATATTCTTCCCACACACATTTAGAACTCTCCTGGGGTACCCTCACACATATTATTCCCTCATTTAGTGGATATTTTCACAAAAAAGTGAAATTTTCAAAAATCCAGAAAATTGGCTGAAAACGACTAAATATCAAGGACTCATTGGGCGAATCGCTCTGGAACTGAAATCGGAATGCTCACTGACATTTCCCCTATCTGAAAGTCTGATGAACGCCGGAAAAATGACGAAGTCCCAAAAAAAAATTTTTTCAACTTTTTTCAATTTTACCCCCGTGGGATATATATTCTACCCACACACATTTGGAACTCTCCTTGGTTACCCTCACACATATTATTCCCTCATTTAGTGGATATTTTCACAAAAAAGTGAAATTTTCAAAAATCCAGAATATTGGCTGAAAACGACTAAATATCAAAGACTCATTGGGCAAATCGCTCTGGAATTGAAATCGGAATGCTCACAGACATTTGCCCTATCTGAAAGTCTGATAAACGCCAGAAAAATGACTAAGTCCAAAAAAAAAAAATTTTCAACTTTTTTCAATTTTACCCCCGTGGGATATATATTCTACCCACACACATTTGGAACTCTCCTGGGTTACCCTCACACATATTATTCCCTCATTTAGTGGATATTTTCACAAAAAAGTGAAATTTTCAAAAATCCAGAATATTGGCTGAAAACGACTAAATATCAAAGACTCATTGGGCGAATCGCTCTGGAGCTGAAATCGGAACGCTCACTGACATTTCCCCTATCTGAAAGTCTGATAAACGCCAGAAAAATGACTAAGTCCAAAAAAAAAATTTTTTCAACTTTTTTCAATTTTACCCCCGTGGGATATATATTCTACCCACACACATTTGGAACTCTCCTGTGTTACCCTCACACATATTATTCCCTCATTTAGTGGATATTTTCACAAAAAAGTGAAATTTTCAAAAATCCATAATATTGGCTGAAAACGACTAAATAACAAGGACTCATTGGACGAATCGCTCTGGAACTGAAATCGTAAAGGTCACTGACATTTCCCCTATCTGAAAGTCTGATAAATGTCGGAAAAATGACTTAGTCCAAAAAAAATTTTTTTCCAACTTTTTTCAATTTTACCCCCGTGGGATATATATTCTTCCCACACACATTTAGAACTCTCCTGGGGTACCCTCACACATATTATTCCCTCATTTAGTGAATATTTTCACAAAAAAGTGACATTTTCAAAAATCCAGAAAATTGGCTGAAAACGACTAAATATCAAAGACTCATTGGGCTAATCGCTCTGGAACTGAAATCGGAACGCTCACTGACATTTCCCCTATCTGAAAGTCTGATAAACGCCGGAAAAATGACTAAGTCCAAAAAAAAATGTTTTCAGCTTTTTTCAATTTTACCTCCGTCGGATATATATTCTACCCACACACATTTGGAACTCTTCTGTGGTACCCTCACACTTATTATTCCCTCATTTAGTGGATATTTTCACAAAAAAGTGAAATTTTCAAAAATCCAGAATATTGGCTGAAAACGACTAAATATCAAAGACTCATTGGGCGAATCGCTCTGGAACTGAAATCGGAATGCTCACAGACATTTGCCCTATCTGAAAGTCTGATAAACGCCAGAAAAATGACGAAATTTTTCAACTTTTTTCAATTTTACCCCCGTGGGATATATATTCTACCCACACACATTTGGAACTCTCCTGGGTTACCCTCACACATATTATTCCCTCATTTAGTGGATATTTTCACAAAAAAGTGAAATTTTCAAAAATCCAGAATATTGGCTGAAAACGACTAAATATCAAGGACGCATTGGGCGAATCGCTCTGGAGCTGAAATCGGAACGCTCACTGACATTTCCCCTATCTGAAAGTCTGATAAACGCCAGAAAAATGACTAAGTCCAAAAAAAAAATTTTTTAAACTTTTTTCAATTTTACCCCCGTGGGATATATATTCTACCCACACACATTTGGAACTCTCCTGGGTTACCCTCACACATATTATTCCCTCATTTAGTGGATATTTTCACAAAAAAGTGAAATTTTCAAAAATCCAGAAAATTGGCTGAAAACGACTAAATATCAAGGACTCATTGGGCGAATCGCTCTGGAGCTGAAATCGGAACGCTCACTGACATTTCTCGTATCTGAAAGTCTGATAAACGCCGGAAAAATGACTAAGTCCAAAAAAAAATTTTTTTCAACTTTTTTCAATTTTACCCCCGTGGGATATACATTCTTCCCACACACATTTGGTACTCTCCTGGGGTACCCTCACACATATTATTCCCTCATTTAGTGGATATTTTCACAAAAAAGTGAAATTTTCAAAAATCCAGAATATTGGCTGAAAACGACTAAATATCAAGGACTCATTGGGCGAAACGCTCTGGAACTGAAATCGGAACGCTCACTGACATTTCCCCTATCTGAAAGTCTGATAAACGCCAGAAAAATGAATAAGTCCAAAAAAAAATTTTTTCAACTTTTTTCAATTTTACCCCCGTGGGATATATATTCTACACACACACATTTGGAAATCTCCTGGGTTACCTTCACACATATTATTCCCTCATTTAGTGGATATTTTCACAAAAAAGAGAAATTTTCAAAAATCCAGATAATTGGCTGAAAACGACTAAATAACAAGGACTCATTGGGCGAATCGCTCTGGAACTGAAATCGTAATGGTCACTGACATTTCCCCTATCTGAAAGTCTGATAAACGGCAGAATAATGACTAAGTCTAAAAAAAATTTTTCTCAACTTTTTTCAATTTTACCCCCGTCGGATATATATTCTACCCACACACATTTGGAACTCTTTTGGGGTACCTTCACACATATTATTCCCTCATTTAGTGGATATTTTCACAAAAAAGTGAAATTTTCAAAAATCCAGAAAATTGGCTGAAAATGACTAAATATCAAGGACTCATTGGGCGAATCGCTCTGGAACTGAAATTGGAATGCTCACTGACATTTCCCCTATCTGAAAGTCTGATAAACGGCAGAATAATGACGAAGTCCAAAAAAAAAATTTTTTTTCAACTTTTTTCAATTTTACCCCCGTCGGATATATATTCTACCCACACACATTTGGAACTCTCCTGGGTTACCCTCACACATATTATTCCCTCATTTCGTGGATATTTTAAAAAAAAAGTGAAATTTTCAAAAATCCAGAAAATTGGCTGAAAATGACTAAATATCAAGGACTCATTGGGCGAATCGCTCTGGAACTGAAATTGGAATGTTCACTGACATTTCCCCTACCTGAAAGTCTGATAAACGCCGGAAAAATGACTAAGTCCAAAAAAAAATTTTTTTCAACTTTTTTCAATTTTACCCCGTGGGATATATATTCTACCCACACACATTTGAAACTCTCCTGGGGTACCCTCACACATATTATTCCCTCATTTAGTGGATATTTTCACAAAAAAGTGAAATTTTCAAAAATCCAGAAAATTGGCTGAAAACGACTAAATATCAAGGACTCATTGGGCGTATCGCTCTGAAACTGAAATCGGAATGCTCACTGACATTTCCCCTATCTGAAAGTCTGATAAACGCCGGAAAAATGACTAAGTCCAAAAAAAAATTTTTTTCAACTTTTTTCAATTTTACCCCGTGGGATATATATTCTTCCCACACACATTTAGAGCTCTCCTGGGGTACCCTCACACATATTATTCCCTCATTTAGTGGATATTTTCACAAAAAAGTGAAATTTTCAAAAATCCAGAAAATTGGCTGAAAACGACTAAATATCAAGGACTCATTGGGCGAATCGCTCTGGAACTGAAATCGGAACGCTCACTGACATTTCCCCTATCTGAAAGTCTGATAAACGCCGGAAAAATGACTAAGTCCAAAAAAAAATTTTTTTCAATTTTACCCCCGTGGGATATATATTCTACCCACACACATTTGGAACTCTCCTGGGTTACCCTCACACATATTATTCCCTCATTTAGTGGATATTTTCACAAAAAAGTGAAATTTTCAAAAACACTGAAAATTGGCTGAAAACGACTAAATATCAAGGACTCATTGGGCGAATCGCTCTGGAGCTGAAATCGGAACGCTCACTGACATTTCTCGTATCTGAAAGTCTGATAAACGCCGGAAAAATGACTAAGTCCAAAAAAAAAATTTTTTCAACTTTTTTCAATTTTACCCCCATGGGATATATATTCTTCCCACACACTTTTGGTACTCTCCTGGGTTACCCTCACACATATTATTCCCTCATTTAGTGGATATTTTCACAAAAAAGTGACATTTTCAAAAATCCAGAAAATTGGCTGAAAACGACTAAATAACAAGGACTCATTGGGCGAATCACTCTGGAACTGAAATCGTAATGGTCACTGACATTTCCCCTATCTGAAAGTCTGATAAATGTCGGAAAAATGACTTAGTCCAAAAAAAATTTTAATCCAACTTTTTTCAATTTTACCCCCGTCGGATATATATTCTACCCACACACATTTGAAACTCTCCTGGGGTACCCTCACACATATTATTCCCTCATTTAGTGGATATTTTCACAAAAAAGTGAAATTTTCAAAAATCCAGAAAATTGGCTGAAAACGACTAAATATCAAGGACTCATTGGGCGTATCGCTCTGGAACTGAAATCGGAACGCTCACTGACATTTCCCCTATCTGAAAGTCTGATCAACGGCAGAAAAATGACTAAGTCCAAAAAAAAATTTTTTTAAACTTTTTTCAATTTTACCCCCGTCGGATATATATTCTACCCACACACATTTGGAACTCTTCTGGGGTACCCTCACACTTATTATTTCCTCATTTAGTGGATATTTTCACAAAAAAGTGAAATTTTCAAAAATCCAGAAAATTGGCTGAAAACGACTAAATATCAAGGACTCATTGGGCGTATCGCTCTGGAACTGAAATCGGAATGCTCACTGACATTTCCCCTATCTGAAAGTCTGATCAACGGCAGAAAAATGACTAAGTCCAAAAAAAAATTTTTTTCAACTTTTTTCAATTTTTCCCCCGTGGGATATATATTCTTCCCACACACATTTAGAGCTCTCCTGGGGTACCCTCACACATATTATTCCCTCATTTAGTGGATATTTTCACAAAAAAGTGAAATTTTCAAAAACACTGAAAATTGGCTGAAAACGACTAAATATCAAGGACTCATTGGGCGTATCGCTCTGGAACTGAAATCGGAACGCTCACTAACATTTCCCCTATCTGAAAGTCTGATCAACGCCAGAAAAATGACTAAGTCCAAAAAAAATTGTTTTTCAACTTTTTTAAATTTTACCCCCGTGGAATATATATTCTTCCCACACACATTTGGTACTCTCCTGCGGTACCTCACACATATTATTCCCTCATTTAGTGGATATTTTCACAAAAAAGTGAAATTTTCAAAAATCCAAAAAATTGGCTGAAAACGACTAAATATCAAAGACTCATTGGGCGAATCGCTCTGGAACTGAAATCGGAACGCTCACTGACATTTCCCCTATCTGAAAGTCTGATAAACGGCAGAAGAATGACTAAGTCCAAAAAAAAATTTTTTTCAACTTTTTTCAATTTTACCCCCTTGGGATATATATTCTTCCCACACACAATTAGAGCTCTCCTGGGGTACCCTCACACATATTATTCCCTCATTTAGTGGATATTTTCACAAAAAAGTGAAATTTTCAAAAATCCAGAAAATTGGCTGAAAACGACTAAATAAGAAGGACTCATTGGGCGAATCGCTCTGGAACTGAAATCGTAATGGTCACTGACATTTCCCCTATCTGAAAGTTTGATAAATGTCGGAAAAATGACTTAGTCCAAAAAAAATTTTTTTCCAACTTTTTTCAATTTTACACCCGTCGGATATATATTCTACCCACACACATTTGGAACTCTCCTTTGGTACCCTCACACATATTATTCCCTCATTTAGTGGATATTTTCACAAAAAAGTGAAATTTTCAAAAATCCAGAAAATTGGCTGAAAACGACTAAATATCAAGGACTCATTGGGCGAATCGCTCTGGAACTGAAATCGGAACGCTCACTGACATTTCCCCTATCTGAAAGTCTGATAAACGTCGGAAAAATGACTAAGTCCAAAAAAAAATTTTTTTCAACTTTTTTCAATTTTTCCCCCGTGGGATATATATTCTTCCCACACACATTTAGAGCTCTCCTGGGGTACCCTCACACATATTATTCCCTCATTTAGTGGATATTTTCACAAAAAAGTGAAATTTTCAAAAACACTGAAAATTGGCTGAAAACGACTAAATATCAAGGACTCATTGGGCGAATCGCTCTGGAGCTGAAATCGGAACGCTCACTGACATTTCTCGTATCTGAAAGTCTGATAAACGCCGCAAAAATGACTAAGTCCAAAAAAAATTTTTTTCAGCTTTTTTCAATTTTACCCCCGTGGGATATATATTCTACCCAAACACATTTGGAACTCTCCTGGGGTACCCTCACACATATTATTCCCTCATTTAGTGGATATTTTCACAAAAAAGTGAAATTTTCAAAAATCCAGAAAATTGGCTGAAAACGACTAAATATCAAGGACTCATTGGGCGAATCGCTCTGGAACTGAAATTGGAACGCTCACTGACATTTCCCCTATCTGAAAGTCTGATAAACGCCGGAAAAATGACTAAGTCCAAAAAAATATTTTTTTCAACTTTTTTCAATTTTACCCCCGTGGGATATATATTCTTCCCACACACATTTGGTACTCTCCTGCGATACCCTCACACATATTATTCCCTCATTTAGTGGATATTTTCACAAAAAAGTGACATTTTCAAAAATCCAGAAAATTGGCTGAAAACGACTAAATATCAAGGACTCATTGGGCGTATCGCTCTGGAACTGAAGTCGGAATGCTCACTGACATTTCCCCTATCTGAAAGTCTGATAAACACTGGAAAAATGACGAAGTCCAAAAAAAAATTTTTTTCAACTTTTTTCAATTTTACCCCCGTGGGATATATATTCTACCCACACACATTTGGAACTCTCCTGGGTTACCCTCACACATATTATTCCCTCATTTAGTGGATATTTTCACAAAAAAGTGAAATTTTCAAAAATCCAGAATATTGGCTGAAAACGACTAAATAACAAGGACTCATTGGGCGAATCGCTCTGGAACTGAAATCGTAAAGGTCACTGACATTTCCCCTATCTGAAAGTCTGATAAATGTTGGAAAAATGACTTAGTCCAAAAAAAATTTTTTTCCAACTTTTTTCAATTTTACCCCCGTGGGATATATATTCTTCCCACACACATTTGGTACTCTCCTGGGGTACCCTCACACATATTATTCCCTCATTTAGTGGATGTTTTCACAAAAAAGTGAAATTTTCAAAAATCCAGAAAATTGGCTGAAAACGACTAAATATCAAAGACTCATTGGGCTCATCGCTCTGGAACTGAAATCGGAACGCTCACTGACATTTCCCCTATCTGAAAGTCTGATCAACGCCAGAAAAATGACTAAGTCCAAAAAAAAATTTTTTCAGCTTTTTTCAATTTTACCCCCGTGGGATATATATTCTACCCACACACATTTGGAACTCTCCTGGGGTACCCTCACACATATTATTCCCTCATTTAGTGGATATTTTCACAAAAAAGTGAAATTTTCAAAAATCCAGAAAATTGGCTGAAAACGACTAAATATCAAAGACGCATTGGGTGAATCGCTCTGGAACTGAAATCGGAATGCTCACTCACATTTCCCCTACCTGAAAGTCTGATAAACGCCGGAAAAATGACTAAGTCCAAAAAAAAAAATTTTTCAACTTTTTTCAATTTTACCCCGTGGGATATATATTCTTCCCACACACATTTGGTACTCTTCTGGGGTACCCTCACACATATTATTCCCTCATTTAGTGGATATTTTCACAAAAAAGTGAAATTTTCAAAAATCCAGAAAATTGGCTGAAAACGACTAAATATCAAGGACTCATTGGGCGAATCGCTCTGGAACTGAAATCGGAACGCTCACTGACATTTCCCCTATCTGAAAGTCTGATAAACGCCGGAAAAATGACTAAGTCCAAAAAAAAATTTTTTTCAATTTTACCCCCGTGGGATATATATTCTACCCACACACATTTGGAACTCTCCTGGGTTACCCTCACACATATTATTCCCTCATTTAGTGGATATTTTCACAAAAAAGTGAAATTTTCAAAAATCCAGAAAATTGGCTGAAAACGACTAAATATCAAAGACTCATTGGGCGAATCGCTCTGGAACTGAAATCGGAACGCTCACTGACATTTCCCCTATCTGAAAGTCTGATAAACGGCAGAATAATGACTAAGTCCAAAAAAAAAATTTTTTCAACTTTTTTCAATTTTACCCCCTTGGGATATATATTCTTCCCACACACATTTAGAGCTCTCCTGGGGTACCCTCACACATATTATTCCCTCATTTAGTGGATATTTTCACAAAAAAGTGAAATTTTCAAAAATCCAGAAAATTGGCTGAAAACTACTAAATATCAAGGACTCATTTGGAGAATCGCTCTGGAACTGAAATCGGAACGCTCACTGACATTTCCCCTATCTGAAAGTCTGATAAACGCCAGAAAAATGACTAAGTCCAAAAAAAATTTTTTTCAACTTTTTTCAATTTTACCCCCGTGGGATATATATTCTTCCCACACACATTTGGTACTCTCCTGCGGTACCATTACACATATTATTCCCTCATTTAGTGGATATTTTCACAAAAAAGTGAAATTTTCAAAAACACTGAAAATTGGCTGAAAACGACTAAATATCAAGGACTCATTGGCCGAATCGCTCTGGAGCTGAAATCGGAACGCTCACTGACATTTCTCGTATCTGAAAGTCTGATAAACGCCGCAAAAATGACTAAGTCCAAAAAAAATTTTTTTCAGCTTTTTTCAATTTTACCCCCGTGGGATATATATTCTACCCAAACACATTTGGAACTCTCCTGGGGTACCCTCACACATATTATTCCCTCATTTAGTGGATATTTTCACAAAAAAGTGAAATTTTAAAAAATCCAGAAAATTGGCTGAAAACGACTAAATATCAAGGACTCATTGGGCGTATCGCTCTGGAACTGAAGTCGGAACGCTCACTGACATTTCCCCTATCTGAAAGTCTGATCAACGCCAGAAAAATAACTAAGTCCAAAAAAAAATTTTTTTCAGCTTTTTTCAATTTTACCCCCGTGGGATATATATTCTACCCACACACATTTGGAACTCTCCTGGGGTACCCTCACACATATTATTCCCTCATTTAGTGGATATTTTCACAAAAAAGTGAAATTTTCAAAAATCCAGAAAATTGGCTGAAAACGACTAAATATCAAGGACTCATTGGGCGAATCGCTCTGGAACTGAAATCGGAATGCTCACTGACATTTCCCCTATCTGAAAGTCTGATAAACGCTGGAAAAATGACGAAGTCCAAAAAAAATTTTTTTTCAACTTTTTTCAATTTTACCCCCGTGGGATATATATTCTACCCACACACATTTGGAACTCTCCTGGGTTACCCTCACACATATTATTCCCTCATTTAGTGGATATTTTCACAAAAAAGTGAAATTTTCAAAAATCCAGAATATTGGCTGAAAACGACTAAATAACAAGGACTCATTGGGCGAATCGCTCTGGAACTGAAATCGTAAAGGTCACTGACATTTCCCCTATCTGAAAGTCTGATAAATGTTGGAAAAATGACTTAGTCCAAAAAAAATTTTTTTCCAACTTTTTTCAATTTTACCCCCGTGGGATATATATTCTACCCACACACATTTGGAACTCTCCTGGGGTACCCTCACACATATTATTCCCTCATTTAGTGGATATTTTCACAAAAAAGTGAAATTTTCAAAAATCCAGAAAATTGGCTGAAAACGACTAAATATCAAAGACTCATTGGGTGAATCGCTCTGGAACTGAAATCGTAATGGTCACTGACATTTCCCCTATCTGAAAGTTTGATAAATGTCGGAAAAATGACTTAGTCCCAAAAAAATTTTTTTCCAACTTTTTTCAATTTTACACCCGTCGGATATATATTCTACCCACACACATTTGGAACTCTCCTTTGGTACCCTCACACATATTATTCCCTCATTTAGTGGATATTTTCACAAAAAAGTGAAATTTTCAAAAATCCAGAAAATTGGCTGAAAACTACTAAATATCAAGGACTCATTGGGAGAATCGCTCTGGAACTGAAATCGGAACGCTCACTGACATTTCCCCTATCTGAAAGTCTGATAAACGCCAGAAAAATGACTAAGTCCAAAAAAAATTTTTTCAACTTTTTTCAATTTTACCCCCGTGGGATATATATTCTTCCCACACACATTTGGTACTCTCCTGCGGTACCATCACACATATTATTCTCTCATTTAGTGGATATTTTCACAAAAAAGTGAAATTTTCAAAAACACTGAAAATTGGCTGAAAACGACTAAATATCAAGGACTCATTGGCCGAATCGCTCTGGAGCTGAAATCGGAACGCTCACTGACATTTCTCGTATCTGAAAGTCTGATAAACGGCGGAAAAATGACTAAGTCCAAAAAAAAATTTATTTCAACTTTTTTAATTTTACCCTCGTGGGATATATATTCTTCCCCCACACTTTTGGTACTCTCCTGGGGTACCCTCACACATATTATTCCCTCATTTAGTGGATATTTTCAGAAAAAAGTGAAATTTTCAAACATCCAGAAAATTGTCTGAAAACGACTAAATATAAAGGACTGATTGGGCGAATCGCTCTGGAGCTGAAATCGGAACGCTCACTGACATTTCTCGTATCTGAAAGTCTGATAAACTCCGCAAAAATGACTAAGTCCAAAAAAAATTTTTTTCAGCTTTTTTCAATTTTACCCCCGTGGGATATATATTCTACCCAAACACATTTGGAACTCTCCTGGGGTACCCTCACACATATTATTCCCTCATTTAGTGGATATTTTCACAAAAAAGTGAAATTTTAAAAAATCCAGAAAATTGGCTGAAAACGACTAAATATCAAGGACTCATTGGGCGTATCGCTCTGGAACTGAAGTCGGAATGCTCACTGACATTTCCCCTATCTGAAAGTCTGATCAACGGCAGAAAAATAACTAAGTCCAAAAAAAATTTTTTTTCAACTTTTTTCAATTTTACCTCCGTCGGATATATATTCTACCCACACACATTTAGAACTCTTCTGGGGTACCCTCACACTTATTATTCCCTCATTTAGTGGATATTTTCACAAAAAAGTGAAATTTTCAAAAATCCAGAAAATTGGCTGAAAACGACTAAATATCAAGGACTCATTGGGCGTATCGCTCTGGAACTGAAGTCGGAATGCTCACTGACATTTCCCCTATCTGAAAGTCTGATAAACGCCGGAAAAATGACTAAGTCCAAAAAAAAATTTTTTTCAACTTTTTTCAATTTTACCCCCGTGGGATATATATTCTTCCCACATACATTTAGAGCTCTCCTGGGGTACCCTCACACATATTATTCCCTCATTTAGTGGATATTTTCACAAAAAAGTGAAATTTTCAAAAATCCAGAAAATTGGCTGAAAACGACTAAATATCAAAGACTCATTGGGCGAATCGCTCTGGAACTGAAATCGGAATGCTCACTGACATTTCCCCTATCTGAAAGTCTGATAAACGCTGGAAAAATGACGAAGTCCAAAAAAAAAATTTTTTCAACTTTTTTCAATTTTACCCCCGTGGGATATATATTCTACCCACACACATTTGGAACTCTCCTGGGTTACCCTCACACATATTATTCCCTCATTTAGTGGATATTTTCACAAAAAAGTGAAATTTTCAAAAATCCAGAATATTGGCTGAAAACGACTAAATAACAAGGACTCATTGGGCGAATCGCTCTGGAACTGAAATCGTAAAGGTCACTGACATTTCCCCTATCTGAAAGTCTGATAAATGTTGGAAAAATGACTTAGTCCAAAAAAAATTTTTTTCCAACTTTTTTCAATTTTACCCCCGTGGGATATATTCTTCCCACACACATTTGGTACTCTCCTGGGGTACCCTCACACATATTATTCCCTCATTTAGTGGATATTTTCACAAAAAAGTGAAATTTTAAAAAATCCAGAAAATTGGCTGAAAACGACTAAATATCAAGGACTCATTGGGCGTATCGCTCTGGAACTGAAGTCGGAATGCTCACTGACATTTCCCCTATCTGAAAGTCTGATCAACGCCAGAAAAATAACTAAGCCAAAAAAAAATTTTTTTAAACATTTTTCAATTTTACCCCCGTCGGATATATATTCTACCCACACACATTTGGAACTCTTCTGGGGTACCCTCACACATATTATTCCCTCATTTAGTGGATATTTTCACAAAAAAGTGAAATTTTCAAAAATCCAGAAAATTGGCTGAAAACGACTAAATATCAAAGACTCATTGGGCGAATCGCTCTGGAACTGAAATCGGAACGCTCACTGACATTTCCCCTATCTGAAAGTCTGATAAACGGCAGAATAATGACTAAGTCCAAAAAAAAATTTTTTTCAACTTTTTTCAATTTTACCCCCTTGGGATATATATTCTTCCCACACACATTTAGAGCTCTCCTGGGGTAACCTCACACATATTATTCCCTCATTTAGTGGATATTTTCACAAAAAAGTGAAATTTTCAAAAATCCAGAAAATTGGCTGAAAACGAGTAAATATCAAAGACTCATTGGGCGAATCGCTCTGGAACTGAAATCGGAACGCTCACTGACATTTCCCCTATCTGAAAGTCTGATAAACGCCAGAAAAATGACTAAGTCCAAAAAAAATTTTTTTCAACTTTTTTCAATTTTACCCCCGTGGGATATATATTCTTCCCACACACATTTGGTACTCTCCTGCGGTACCATCACACATATTATTCCCTCATTTAGTGGATATTTTCACAAAAAAGTGAAATTTTCAAAAACACTGAAAATTGGCTGAAAACGACTAAATATCAAGGACTCATTGGCCGAATCGCTCTGGAGCTGAAATCGGAACGCTCACTGACATTTCTCGTATCTGAAAGTCTGATAAACGGCGGAAAAATGACTAAGTCCAAAAAAAAATTTATTTCAACTTTTTTAATTTTACCCTCGTGGGATATATATTCTTCCCCCACACTTTTGGTACTCTCCTGGGGTACCCTCACACATATTATTCCCTCATTTAGTGGATATTTTCAGAAAAAAGTGAAATTTTCAAACATCCAGAAAATTGGCTGAAAACGACTAAATATAAAGGACTGATTGGGCGAATCGCTCTGGAGCTGAAATCGGAACGCTCACTGACATTTCTCGTATCTGAAAGTCTGATAAACGCCGCAAAAATGACTAAGTCCAAAAAAAATTTTTTTCAGCTTTTTTCAATTTTACCCCCGTGGGATATATATTCTACCCAAACACATTTGGAACTCTCCTGGGGTACCCTCACACATATTATTCCCTCATTTAGTGGATATTTTCACAAAAAAGTGAAATTTTCAAAAATCCAGAAAATTGGCTGAAAACGACTAAATATCAAAGACTCATTAGGCTCATCGCTCTGGAACTGAAATCGGAACGCTCACTGACATTTCCCCTATCTGAAAGTCTGATCAACGCCAGAAAAATGACTAAGTCCCAAAAAAAATTTTTTCAGCTTTTTTCAATTTTACCCCCGTGGGATATATATTCTACCCACACACATTTGGAACTCTCCTGGGGTACCCTCACACATATTATTCCCTCATTTAGTGGATATTTTCACAAAAAAGTGAAATTTTCAAAAATCCAGAAAATTGGCTGAAAACGAGTAAATATCAAAGACTCATTGGGCGAATCGCTCTGGAGCTGAAATCGGAACGCTCACTGACATTTCCCCTATCTGAAAGTCTGATAAACGGCAGAATAATGACTAAGTCCAAAAAAAATTTTTTTTCAATTTTACCCCCGTGGGATATATATTCTACCCACACACATTTGGAACTCTCCTGGGTTACCCTCACACATATTATTCCCTCATTTAGTGGATATTTTCACAAAAAAGTGAAATTTTCAAAAATCCAGAAAATTGCCTGAAAACGACTAAATATCAAAGACTCATTGGGCGAATCGCTCTGGAACTGAAATCGGAACGCTCACTGACATTTCCCCTATCTGAAAGTCTGATAAACGGCAGAATAATGACTAAGTCCAAAAAAAAATTTTTTTCAACTTTTTTCAATTTTACCCCCGTCGGATATATATTCTACACACACACATTTGGAAATCTCCTGGGTTACCTTAACACATATTATTCCCTCATTTAGTGGATATTTTCACAAAAAAGAGAAATTTTCAAAAATCCAGAAAATTGGCTGAAAACGACTAAATAACACGGACTCATTGGGCGAATCGCTCTGGAACTGAAATCGTAATGGTCACTGACATTTCCCCTATCTGAAAGTCTGATAAACGGCAGAATAATGACTAAGTCTAAAAAATTTTTTTTTCAACTTTTTTCAATTTTACCCCCGTCGGATATATATTCTACCCACACACATTTGGAACTCTTTTGGGGTACCTTCACACATATTATTCCCTCATTTCGTGGATATTTTCAAAAAAAAGTGAAATTTTCAAAAATCCAGAAAATTGGCTGAAAACGACTAAATAACAAGGACTCATTGGGCGAATCGCTCTGGAACTGAAATTGGAATGCTCACTGACATTTCCCCTACCTGAAAGTCTGATAAACGCCGGAAAAATGACTAAGTCCAAAAAAAAATTTTTTTCAACTTTTTTCAATTTTACCCCGTGGGATATATATTCTTCCCACACACATTTAGAGCTCTCCTGGGGTACCCTCACACATATTATTCCCTCATTTAGTGGATATTTTCACAAAAAAGTGAAATTTTCAAAAATCCAGAAAATTGGCTGAAAACGACTAAATATCAAGGACTCATTGGGCGAATCGCTCTGGAATTGAAATCGGAACGCTCACTGACATTTCCCCTATCTGAAAGTCTGATAAACGCCGGAAAAATGACTAAGTCCAAAAAAAAATTTTTTTCAATTTTACCCCCGTGGGATATATATTCTACCCACACACATTTGGAACTCTCCTGGGTTACCCTCACACATATTATTCCCTCATTTAGTGGATATTTTCACAAAAAAGTGACATTTTCAAAAATCCAGAAAATTGGCTGAAAACGACTAAATAACAAGGACTCATTGGGCGAATCACTCTGGAACTGAAATCGTAATGGTCACTGACATTTCCCCTATCTGAAAGTCTGATAAATGTCGGAAAAATGACTTAGTCCCAAAAAAATTTTTTTCCAACTTTTTTCAATTTTACCCCCGTCGGATATATATTCTACCCACACACATTTGAAACTCTCCTGGGGTACCCTCACACATATTATTCCCTCATTTAGTGGATATTTTCACAAAAAAGTGAAATTTTCAAAAATCCAGAAAATTGGCTGAAAACGACTAAATATCAAGGACTCATTGGGCGTATCGCTCTGGAACTGAAATCGGAACGCTCACTGACATTTCCCCTATCTGAAAGTCTGATCAACGGCAGAAAAATGACTAAGTCCAAAAAAAAATTTTTTTAAACATTTTTCAATTTTACCCCCGTCGGATATATATTCTACCCACACACATTTGGAACTCTTCTGGGGTACCCTCACACATATTATTCCCTCATTTAGTGGATATTTTCACAAAAAAGTGAAATTTTCAAAAATCCAGAAAATTGGCTGAAAACGACTAAATATCAAAGACTCATTGGGCGAATCGCTCTGGAACTGAAATCGGAACGCTCACTGACATTTCCCCTATCTGAAAGTCTGATAAACGGCAGAATAATGACTAAGTCCAAAAAAAAATTTTTTTCAACTTTTTTCAATTTTACCCCCTTGGGATATATATTCTTCCCACACACATTTAGAGCTCTCCTGGGGTAACCTCACACATATTATTCCCTCATTTAGTGGATATTTTCACAAAAAAGTGAAATTTTCAAAAATCCAGAAAATTGGCTGAAAACTACTAAATATCAAGGACTCATTGGGAGAATCGCTCTGGAACTGAAATCGGAACGCTCACTGACATTTCCCCTATCTGAAAGTCTGATAAACGCCAGAAAAATGACTAAGTCCAAAAAAAATTTTTTTCAACTTTTTTCAATTTTACCCCCGTGGGATATATATTCTTCCCACACACATTTGGTACTCTCCTGCGGTACCATCACACATATTATTCCCTCATTTAGTGGATATTTTCACAAAAAAGTGAAATTTTCAAAAACACTGAAAATTGGCTGAAAACGACTAAATATCAAGGACTCATTGGCCGAATCGCTCTGGAGCTGAAATCGGAACGCTCACTGACATTTCTCGTATCTGAAAGTCTGATAAACGCCGGAAAAATGACTAAGTCCAAAAAAAAATTTATTTCAACTTTTTTAATTTTACCCTCGTGGGATATATATTCTTCCCACACACTTTTGGTACTCTCCTGGGGTACCCTCACACATATTATTCCCTCATTTAGTGGATATTTTCAGAAAAAAGTGAAATTTTCAAACATCCAGAAAATTGGCTGAAAACGACTAAATATAAAGGACTGATTGGGCGAATCGCTCTGGAGCTGAAATCGGAACGCTCACTGACATTTCTCGTATCTGAAAGTTTGATAAACGCCGCAAAAATGACTAAGTCCAAAAAAAATTTTTTTCAGCTTTTTTCAATTTTACCCCCGTGGGATATATATTCTACCCAAACACATTTGGAACTCTCCTGGGGTACCCTCACACATATTATTCCCTCATTTAGTGGATATTTTCACAAAAAAGTGAAATTTTAAAAAATCCAGAAAATTGGCTGAAAACGACTAAATATCAAGGACTCATTGGGCGTATCGCTCTGGAACTGAAGTCGGAATGCTCACTGACATTTCCCCTATCTGAAAGTCTGATCAACGCCAGAAAAATAACTAAGTCCAAAAAAAATTTTTTTTCAACTTTTTTCAATTTTACCTCCGTCGGATATATATTCTACCCACACACATTTAGAACTCTTCTGGGGTACCCTCACACTTATTATTCCCTCATTTAGTGGATATTTTCACAAAAAAGTGAAATTTTCAAAAATCCAGAAAATTGGCTGAAAACGACTAAATATCAAGGACTCATTGGGCGTATCGCTCTGGAACTGAAGTCGGAATGCTCACTGACATTTCCCCTATCTGAAAGTCTGATAAACGCCGGAAAAATGACTAAGTCCAAAAAAAAAATTTTTTCAACTTTTTTCAATTTTACCCCCGTGGGATATATATTCTTCCCACATACATTTAGAGCTCTCCTGGGGTACCCTCACACATATTATTCCCTCATTTAGTGGATATTTTCACAAAAAAGTGAAATTTTCAAAAATCCAGAATATTGGCTGAAAACGACTAAATAACAAGGACTCATTGGGCGAATCGCTCTGGAACTGAAATCGTAAAGGTCACTGACATTTCCCCTATCTGAAAGTCTGATAAATGCTGGAAAAATGACTTAGTCCAAAAAAAATTTTTTTCCAACTTTTTTCAATTTTACCCCCGTGGGATATATATTCTTCCCACACACATTTGGTACTCTCCTGGGGTACCCTCACACATATTATTCCCTCATTTAGTGGATATTTTCACAAAAAAGTGAAATTTTCAAAAATCCAGAAAATTGGCTGAAAACGACTAAATATCAAAGACTCATTAGGCTCATCGCTCTGGAACTGAAATCGGAACGCTCACTGACATTTCCCCTATCTAAAAGTCTGATCAACGCCAGAAAAATGACTAAGTCCAAAAAAAAATTTTTTTAGCTTTTTTCAATTTTACCCCCGTGGGATATATATTCTACCCACACACATTTGGAACTCTCCTGGGGTACCCTCACACATATTATTCCCTCATTTAGTGGATATTTTCACAAAAAAGTGAAATTTTCAAAAATCCAGAAAATTGGCTGAAAACGACTAAATATCAAAGACTCATTGGGTGAATCGCTCTGGAACTGAAATCGGAATGCTCACTGACATTTCCCCCACCTGAAAGTCTGATAAACGCCGGAAAAATGACTAAGTCCAAAAAAAAAATTTTTTCAACTTTTTTCAATTTTACCCCGTGGGATATATATTCTTCCCACACACATTTGGTACTCTTCTGGGGTACCCTCACACATATTATTCCCTCATTTAGTGGATATTTTCACAAAAAAGTGAAATTTTCAAAAATCCAGAAAATTGGCTGAAAACGAGTAAATATCAAAGACTCATTGGGCGAATCGCTCTGGAGCTGAAATCGGAACGCTCACTGACATTTTTCGTATCTGAAAGTCTGATAAACGCCGGAAAAATGACTAAGTCCAAAAAAAAATTTTTTTTAACTTTTTTCAATTTTACCCCCATGGGATTTATATTCTTCCCACACACTTTTGGTACTCTCCTGGGTTACCCTCACACATATTATTCCCTCATTTAGTGGATATTTTCACAAAAAAGTGACATTTTCAAAAATCCAGAAAATTGGCTGAAAACAACTAAATAACAAGGACTCATTGGGCGAATCACTCTGGAACTGAAATCGTAATGGTCACTGACATTTCCCCTATCTAAAAGTCTGATAAATGTCGGAAAAATGACTCAGTCCAAAAAAAATTTTTTTCAACTTTTTTCAATTTTACCCCCGTCGGATATATATTCTACCCACACACATTTGAAACTCTCCTGGGGTACCCTCACACATATTATTCCCTCATTTAGTGGATATTTTCACAAAAAAGTGAAATTTTCAAAAATCCAGAAAATTGGCTGAAAACGACTAAATATCAAGGACTCATTGGGCGTATCGCTCTGGAACTGAAATCGGAACGCTCACTGACATTTCCCCTATCTGAAAGTCTGATCAACGGCAGAAAAATGACTAAGTCCAAAAAAAAATTTTTTTAAACTTTTTTCAATTTTACCCCCGTCGAATATATATTCTACCCACACACATTTGGAACTCTTCTGGGGTACCCTCACACTTATTATTTCCTCATTTAGTGGATATTTTCACAAAAAAGTGAAATTTTCAAAAATCCAGAAAATTGGCTGTAAACGACTAAATATCAAGGACTCATTGGGCGAATCGCTCTGGAACTGAAATCGGAACGCTCACTGACATTTCCCCTATCTGAAAGTCTGATAAACGCCGGAAAAATGACTAAGTCCAAAAAAAATTTTTTTTCAATTTTACCCCCGTGGGATATATGTTCTACCCACACACATTTGGAACTCTCCTGGGTTACCCTCACACATATTATTCCCTCATTTAGTGGATATTTTCACAAAAAAGTGAAATTTTCAAAAATCCAGAAAATTGGCTGAAAACGACTAAATATCAAAGACTCATTGGGCGAATCGCTCTGGAACTGAAATCGGAACGCTCACTGACATTTCCCCTATCTGAAAGTCTGATAAACGGCAGAATAATGACTAAGTCCAAAAAAAAATTTTTTTCAACTTTTTTCAATTTTATCCCCTTGGGATATATATTCTTCCCACACACATTTAGAGCTCTCCTGGGGTACCCTCACACATATTATTCCCTCATTTAGTGGATATTTTCACAAAAAAGTGAAATTTTCAAAAATCCAGAAAATTGGCTGAAAACGACTAAATATCAAAGACTTATTGGGCGAATCGCTCTGGAACTGAAACTGGAACGCTCACTGACATTTCCCCTATTTGAAAGTCTGATAAACGGCAGAATAATGACTAAGTCCAAAAAAAAATTTTTTTCAACTTTTTTCAATTTTACCCCCGTCGGATATATATTCTACACACACACATTTGGAACTCTCCTAGGTTACCCTCACACATATTATTCCCTCATTTAGTGGATATTTTCACAAAAAAGTGAAATTTTCAAAAATCCAGAAAATTTGCTGAAAACGACTAAATATGAAGGACTCATTGGGCGAATCGCTCTGGAACTGAAATTGGAACACTCACTGACATTTCCCCTATCTGAAAGTCTGATAAACGCCGGAAAAATGACTAAGTCCAAAAAAAAATTTTTTTCAACTTTTTTCAATTTTACCCCCGTGGGATATATATTCTTCCCACACACATTTGGTACTCTCCTGCGGTACCCTCACACATATTATTCCCTCATTTAGTGGATATTTTCAGAAAAAAGTGAAATTTTCAAACATCCAGAAAATTGGCTGAAAACGACTAAATATAAAGGACTGATTGGGCGAATCGCTCTGGAGCTGAAATCGGAACGCTCACTGACATTTCTCGTATCTGAAAGTCTGATAAACGCCGCAAAAATGACTAAGTCCAAAAAAAATTTTTTTCAGCTTTTTTCAATTTTACCCCCGTGGGATATATATTCTACCCAAACACATTTGGAACTCTCCTGGGGTACCCTCACACATATTATTCCCTCATTTAGTGGATATTTTCACAAAAAAGTGAAATTTTAAAAAATCCAGAAAATTGGCTGAAAACGACTAAATATCAAGGACTCATTGGGCGTATCGCTCTGGAACTGAAGTCGGAACGCTCACTGACATTTCCCCTATCTGAAAGTCTGATCAACGCCAGAAAAATAACTAAGTCCAAAAAAAATTTTTTTTCAACTTTTTTCAATTTTACCTCCGTCTTATATATATTCTACCCACACACATTTAGAACTCTTCTGGGGTACCCTCACACTTATTATTCCCTCATTTAGTGGATATTTTCACAAAAAAGTGAAATTTTCAAAAATCCAGAAAATTGGCTGAAAACGACTAAATATCAAGGACTCATTGGGCGAATCGCTCTGGAACTGAAATTGGAACGCTCACTGACATTTCCCCTATCTGAAAGTCTGATCAACGCCAGACAAATGACTAAGTCCCAAAAAAAATTTTTTTCAACTTTTTTCAATTTTACCCCCGTCGGATATATATTCTACCCACACACATTTGAAACTCTCCTGGGGTACCCTCACACATATTATTCCCTCATTTAGTGGATATTTTCACAAAAAAGTGAAATTTTCAAAAATCCAGGAAATTGGCTGAAAACGACTAATTATCAAGGACTCATTGGGCGAATCGCTCTGGAACTGAAATCGGAACACTCACTGACATTTCCCCTATCTGAAAGTCTGATAAACGCCAGAAAAATGACTAAGTCTAAAAAAAAATTTTTTTCAACTTTTTTCAATTTTACCCCCGTGGGATATATATTCTACCCACACACATTTGGAACTCTCCTGGGTTACCCTCACACATATTATTCCCTCATTTAGTGGATATTTTCACAAAAAAGTGAAATTTTCAAAAATCCTGAAAATTGGCTGAAAACGACTAAATATCAAGGACTCATTGGGCGAATCGCTCTGGAACTGAAATTGGAACGCTCACTGACATTTCCCCTATCTGAAAGTCTGATAAACGCCGGAAAAATGACTAAGTCCAAAAAAAAATTTTTTTAAACTTTTTTCAATTTTACCCCCGTCGAATATATATTCTACCCACACACATTTGGAACTCTTCTGGGGTACCCTCACACTTATTATTTCCTCATTTAGTGGATATTTTCACAAAAAAGTGAAATTTTCAAAAATCCAGAAAATTGGCTGAAAACGACTAAATATCAAGGACTCATTGGGCGAATCGCTCTGGAACTGAAATCGGAACGCTCACTGACATTTCCCCTATCTGAAAGTCTGATAAACGCCGGAAAAATGACTAAGTCCAAAAAAAATTTTTTTCAATTTTACCCCCGTGGGATATATATTCTACCCACACACATTTGGAACTCTCCTGGGTTACCCTCACACATATTATTCCCTCATTTAGTGGATATTTTCACAAAAAAGTGAAATTTTCAAAAATCCAGAAAATTGGCTGAAAACGAGTAAATATCAAAGACTCATTAGGCGAATCGCTCTGGAACTGAAATCGGAACGCTCACTGACATTTCCCCTATCTGAAAGTCTGATAAACGGCAGAATAATGACTAAGTCCAAAAAAAAATTTTTTTCAACTTTTTTCAATTTTACCCCCGTCGGATATATATTCTACACACACACATTTGGAAATCTCCTGGGTTACCTTAACACATATTATTCCCTCATTTAGTGGATATTTTCACAAAAAAGAGAAATTTTCAAAAATCCAGAAAATTGGCTGAAAACGACTAAATAACACGGACTCATTGGGCGAATCGCTCTGGAACTGAAATTGGAATGCTCACTGACATTTCCCCTACCTGAAAGTCTGATAAACGCCGGAAAAATGACTAAGTCCAAAAAAAAATATTTTTAAACTTTTTTCAATTTTACCCTCGTCAGATATATATTCTACCCACACACATTTGGAACTCTCCTGGGGTACCCTCACACATATTATTCCCTCATTTAGTGGATATTTTCACAAAAAAGTGACATTTTCAAAAATCCAGAAAATTGGCTGAAAACGACTAAATAACAAGGACTCATTGGGCGAATCACTCTGGAACTGAAATCGTAATGGTCACTGACATTTCCCCTATCTGAAAGTCTGATAAATGTCGGAAAAATGACTCAGTCCAAAAAAAATTTTTTTCCAACTTTTTTCAATTTTACCCCCGTCGGATATATATTCTACCCACACACATTTGGAACTCTCCTGGGTTACCCTCACACATATTATTCCCTCATTTAGTGGATATTTTCACAAAAAAGTGAAATTTTCAAAAATCCAGAAAATTGGCTGAAAACGAGTAAATATCAAAGACTCATTGGGCGAATCGCTCTGGAACTGAAATCGGAACGCTCACTGACATTTCCCCTATCTGAAAGTCTGATAAACGGCAGAATAATGACTAAGTCCAAAAAAAAATTTTTTTCAACTTTTTTCAATTTTACCCCCGTCGGATATATATTCTACACACACACATTTGGAAATCTCCTGGGTTACCTTAACACATATTATTCCCTCATTTAGTGGATATTTTCACAAAAAAGAGAAATTTTCAAAAATCCAGAAAATTGGCTGAAAACGCCTAAATATCAAGGACTCATTGGGCGAATCACTCTGGAACTGAAATCGTAATGGTCACTGACATTTCCCCTATCTGAAAGTCTGATAAACGGCAGAATAATGACTAAGTCTAAAAAATTTTTTTTTCAACTTTTTTCAATTTTACCCCCGTCGGATATATATTCTACCCACACACATTTGGAACTCTTCTGGGGTACCCTCACACTTATTATTTCCTCATTTAGTGGATATTTTCACAAAAAAGTGAAATTTTCAAAAATCCAGAAAATTGGCTGAAAACGACTAAATATCAAGGACTCATTGGGCAAATCGCTCTGGAACTGACGTCGGAACGCTCACTGACATTTCCCCTATCTGAAAGTCTGATCAACGCCAGAAAAATGACTAAGTCCAAAAAAATTTTTTTTTAAACTTTTTTCAATTTTACCCACGTGGGATATATATTCTACCCACACACATTTGGAACTCTCCTGGGTTACCCTCACACATATTATTCCCTCATTTAGTGGATATTTTCACAAAAAAGTGAAATTTTCA
Organism: Phyllobates terribilis; assembly: GCF_046119375.1. Lineage (NCBI taxonomy): Eukaryota > Metazoa > Chordata > Amphibia > Anura > Dendrobatidae > Phyllobates > Phyllobates terribilis. Next base: position 155,610 of record NW_027362783.1, read on the forward strand.
AAAATCCTGAAAATTGGCTGAAAACGACTAAATATCAAGGACTCATTGGGCGAATCGCTCTGAAGCTGAAATCGGAACGCTCACTGACATTTCTCGTATCTGAAAGTCTGATAAACGCCAGAAAAATGACTAAGTCCAAAAAAAAAATTTTTTCAACTTTTTTCAATTTTACCAACGTGGGATATATATTCTACCCACACAAATTTGGAACTCTCCTTCGGGACCCTCACACATATTATTCCCTCATTTAGTGGATATTTTCACAAAAAAGTTAAATTTTCAAAAATCCAGAAAATTGGCTGAAAACGACTAAATATCAAAGACACATTGGGCGAATCACTCTGGAACTGAAATGGGAATGCTCACTGACATTTCCCCTATCTTAAAGTCTGATAAACGCCAGAAAAATGACTAAGTCCAAAAAAAAATTTTTTTCAACTTTTTTCAATTTTACCCCCGTGGGATAAATATTCTACCCACACACATTTGGAACTCTCCTGGGGTACCCTCACACATATTATTACCTCATTTAGTGGATATTTTCACAAAAAAGTGACATTTTCAAAAATCCAGAAAATTGGCTGAAAACGACTAAATATCAAAGACTCATTGGGCGAACCGCTCTGGAACTGAAATCGGAATGCTCACTGACATTTCCCCTATCTTAAAGTCTGATAAACGCCGGAAAAATGACTAAGTCCAAAAAAAAATGTTTTCAACTTTTTTCAATTTCACTCCCCTTTTGATATATATTCTACCCACACACATTTGGAACTCTCCTGGGGTACCCTCACACATATTATTCCCTCATTTAGTGGATATTTTCACAATAAAGTGAAATTTTCAAAAATCCAAAAAATTGGCTGAAAACGAATAAACATCAAGGACTCATTGGGCGAATCACTATGGAACTGAAATCGGAACGCTCACTGACATTTGCCCTATGTGAAAGTCTGATAAACGCCAGAAAAATGACTAAGTCCAAAAAAAAATATTTTTAAACTTTTTTCAATTTTACCCTCGTCAGATATATATTCTACCCACACACATTTGGAACTCTCCTGGGGTACCCTCACACATATTATTCCCTCATTTAGTGGATATTTTCAAAAAAAAGTGAAATTTTCAAAAATCCAAAAAATTGGCTGAAAACGACTAAATATCAAGGACTCATTGGGCGATTCGCTCTGGAACTGAAATCAGAACGCTCACTGACATTTCCCCTATCTAAAAGTCTGCTAAACGCCGGAAAAATAACTAAGTCCTAAAAAAATTTTTTTCAATTTTACCCCCGTGGGATATATATTCTACCCACTCACATTTGGAACTCTCCTTCGGTACCCTCACACATATTATTCCCTCATTTAGTGGATATTTTCACAAAAAAGTGAAATTTTCAAAAATCCAGAAAATTGGCTGAAAACGACTAAATATCAAAGAATCATTGGGCGAATCGCTCTGGAACTGAAATCGGAACGCTCACTGACATTTCCCATATCTGAAAGTCTGATAAACGCCAGAAAAATGACTAAGTCCAAAAAAAAAATTTTTTCAACTTTTTTCAATTTTACCCCCGTGGGATATATATTCTACCCACACACATTTGGAACTCTCCTGGGTTACCCTCACACATATTATTCCCTCATTTAGTGGATATTTTCACAAAAAAGTGAAATTTTCAAAAATCCAGAAAATTGGCTGAAAACGACTAAATATCAAAGAATCATTGGGCGAATCGCTCTGGAACTGAAATCGGAACGCTCACTGACATTTCCCATATCTGAAAGTCTGATAAACGCCAGAAAAATGACTAAGTCCAAAAAAAAATGTTTTCAACTTTTTTCAATTTCACTCCCCTTGGGATATATATTCTACCCACACACATTTGGAACTCTCCTGGGGTACCCTCACACATATTATTCCCTCATTTAGTGGATATTTTCACAATAAAGTGAAATTTTCAAAAATCCAAAAAATTGGCTGAAAACGAATAATTATCAAGGACTCATTGGGCGAATCACTCTGGAACTGAAATCGGAACGCTCACTGACATTTCCCCTATCTGAAAGTCTGATAAAAGCCAGAAAAATGACTAAGTCCAAAAAAAAATATTTTTAAACTTTTTTCAATTTTACCCTCGTCAGATATATATTCTACCCACACACATTTGGAACTCTCCTGGGGTACCCTCACACATATTATTCCCTCATTTAGTGGATATTTTCAAAAAAAAGTGAAATTTTCAAAAATCAAGAAAACTGGCTGAAAACTACTAAATAACAAGGACTCATTGGGCGAATCGCTCTGGAACTGAAATCGGAACGCTCACTGATATTTCCCCTATCTGAAAGACTGATACACGCCGGAAAAATGACTAAGTCCAAAAAAAAATGTTTTCAACTTTTTTCAATTTTACCCCCGTGGGATATATATTCTACCCACACACATTTGGAACTCTCCTGGGGTACCCTCACACATATTATTCCCTCATTTAGTGGATATTTTCACAAAAAAGTGAAATTTTCAAAAATCCAAAAAATTGGCTGAAAACGACTAAATATCAAGGACTCATTGGGCGATTCGCTCTGGAACTGAAATCGGAACGCTCACTGACATTTCTCCTATCTAAAAGTCTGCTAAACGCCGGAAAAATAACTAAGTCCTAAAAAAATTTTTTTCAATTTTACCCCCGTGGGATATATATTCTACCCACTCACATTTGGAACTCTCCTTCGGTACCCTCACACATATTATTCCCTCATTTAGTGGATATTTTCACAAAAAAGTGAAATTTTCAAAAATCCAGAAAATTGGCTGAAAACGACTAAATATCAAGGACTCATTGGGCGAATCGATCTGGAACTGAAATCGGAACGCTCACTGACATTTGCCCTATCAGAAAGTCTGATAAACGCCGGAAAATTGACTAAGTCCAAAAAAAAAAATTTTTTTCAACTTTTTTCAATTTTACCCCCGTGGGATATATATTCTACCCACACACATTTGGAACTCTCCTGGGTTACCCTCACACATATTATTCCCTCATTTAGTGGATATTTTCACAAAAAAGTAAAATTTTCAAAAATCCAGAAAATTGGCTGAAAACGACTAAATATCAAAGACTCATTGGGCGAATCGCTCTGGAACTGAAATCGGAACGCTCACTGACATTTCCCATATCTGAAAGTCTGATAAACGCCAGAAAAATGACTAAGTCCAAAAAAAAATGTTTTCAACTTTTTTCAATTTTACTCCCGTGGGATATATATTCTACCCACACACATTTGGAACTCTCCTGGGGTACCCTCACACATATTATTCCCTCATTTAGTGGATATTTTCACAATAAAGTGAAATTTTCAAAAATCCAAAAAATTGGCTGAAAATGAATAAATATCAAGGACTCATTGGGCGAATCACTCTGGAACTGAAATCGGAACGCTCACTGACATTTCCCCTATCTGAAAGTCTGATAAACGCCGGAAAAATGACTAAGTCCAAAAAAAAAAATTTTTCAACTTTTTTCAATTTTACCCCCGTCGGATATATATTCTACCACACACATTTGGAACTCTCCTGGGGTACCCTCACACATATTATTCCCTCATTTAGTGGATATTTTCACAAAAAAGTGAAATTTTCAAAAATCCAAAAAATTGGCTGAAAACGACTAATTATCAAGGACTCATTGGGCGAATCGCTCTGGAACTGAAATCGGAACGCTCACTGACATTTCCCCTATCTGAAAGTCTGATGAACGCCAGAAAAATGACTAAGTCCAAAAAAAAATATTTTTAAACTTTTTTCAATTTTACCCTCGTCAGATATATATTCTACCCACACACATTTGGAACTCTCCTGGGGTACCCTCACACATATTATTCCCTCATTTAGTGGATATTTTCAAAAAAAAGTGAAATTTTCAAAAATCAAGAAAATTGGCTGAAAACGACTAAATAACAAGGACTCATTGGGCGAATCGCTCTGGAACTGAAATCGGAACGCTCACTGATATTTCCCCTATCTGAAAGACTGATACACGCCGGAAAAATGACTAAGTCCAAAAAAAAATGTTTTCAACTTTTTTCAATTTTACTCCCGTGGGATATATATTCTACCCACACACATTTGGAACTCTCCTGGGGTACCCTCACACATATTATTCCCTCATTTAGTGGATATTTTCACAATAAAGTGAAATTTTCAAAAATCCAAAAAATTGGCTGAAAATGAATAAATATCAAGGACTCATTGGGCGAATCACTCTGGAACTGAAATCGGAACGCTCACTGACATTTCCCCTATCTGAAAGTCTGATAAACGCCGGAAAAATGACTAAGTCCAAAAAAAAAATTTTTCAACTTTTTTCAATTTTACCCCCGTCGGATATATATTCTACCCACACACATTTGGAACTCTCCTGGGGTACCCTCACACATATTATTCCCTCATTTAGTGGATATTTTCACAAAAAAGTGAAATTTTCAAAAATCCAAAAAATTGGCTGAAAACGACTAAATATCAAGTACTCATTGGGCGATTCGTTCTGGAACTGAAACCGGAACGCTCACTGACATTTCCCGTATCTGAAATTCTGCTAAACGCCGGAAAAATGACTAAGTCCTAAAAAAAATTTTTTCAATTTTACCCCCGTGGGATATATATTCTACCCACTCACATTTGGAACTCTCCTTCGGTACCCTCATACATAGTATTCCCTCATTTAGTGGATATTTTCACAAAAAAGTGAAATTTTCAAAAATCCAGAAAATTGGCTGAAAACGACTAAATATCAAAGACTCATTGGGCGAATCGCTCTGGAACTGAAATTGGAACGCTCACTGACATTTGCCCTATCTGAAAGTCTGATAAACGCCGGAAAAATGACTAAGTCCAAAAAAAAATTTTTTTCAACTTTTTTCAATTTTACCCCCGTAGGATACATATTCTACCCACACACATTTGGAACTCTCCTGGGGTACCCTCACACATATTATTCCCTCATTTAGTGGATATTTTCACAAAAAAGTGAAATTTTCAAAAATCCAAAAAATTGGCTGAAAACGACTAAATATCAAGGACTCATTGGGCGATTCGCTCTGGAACTGAAATCGGAACGCTCACTGACATTTCCCCTATCTAAAAGTCTGCTAAACGCCGGAAAAATAACTAAGTCCTAAAAAATTTTTTTTCAATTTTACCCCCGTGGGATATATATTCTACCCACTCACATTTGGAACTCTCCTTCGGTACCCTCACACATATTATTCCCTCATTTAGTGGATATTTTCACAAAAAAGTGAAATTTTCAAAAATCCAGAAAATTGGCTGAAAATGACTAAATATCAAGGACTCATTGGGCGAATCGATCTGGAACTGAAATCGGAACGCTCACTGACATTTGCCCTATCAGAAAGTCTGATAAACGCCGGAAAATTGACTAAGTCCAAAAAAAAAAATTTTTTTCAACTTTTTTCAATTTTACCCCCGTGGGATATATATTCTACCCACACACATTTGGAACTCTCCTGGGTTACCCTCACACATATTATTCCCTCATTTAGTGGATATTTTCACAATAAAGTGAAATTTTCAAAAATCCAAAAAATTGGCTGAAAATGAATAAATATCAAGGACTCATTGGGCGAATCACTCTGGAACTGAAATCGGAACGCTCACTGACATTTCCCCTATCTGAAAGTCTGATAAACGCCGGAAAAATGACTAAGTCCAAAAAAAAAAATTTTTCAACGTTTTTCAATTTTACCCCCGTCGGATATATATTCTACCACACACATTTGGAACTCTCCTGGGGTACCCTCACACATATTATTCCCTCATTTAGTGGATATTTTCACAAAAAAGTGAAATTTTCAAAAATCCAAAAAATTGGCTGAAAACGACTAATTATCAAGGACTCATTGGGCGAATCGCTCTGGAACTGAAATCGGAACGCTCACTGACATTTCCCCTATCTGAAAGTCTGATGAACGCCAGAAAAATGACTAAGTCCAAAAAAAAATATTTTTAAATTTTTTTCAATTTTACCCTCGTCAGATATATATTCTACCCACACACATTTGGAACTCTCCTGGGGTACCCTCACACATATTATTCCCTCATTTAGTGGATATTTTCAAAAAAAAGTGAAATTTTCAAAAATCAAGAAAATTGGCTGAAAACGACTAAATAACAAGGACTCATTGGGCGAATCGCTCTGGAACTGAAATCGGAACGCTCACTGATATTTCCCCTATCTGAAAGACTGATACACGCCGGAAAAATGACTAAGTCCTAAAAAAATTTTTTTCAATTTTACCCCCGTGGGATATATATTCTACCCACTCACATTTGGAACTCTCCTTCGGTACCCTCACACATATTATTCCCTCATTTAGTGGATATTTTCACAAAAAAGTGAAATTTTCAAAAATCCAGAAAATTGGCTGAAAACGACTAAATATCAAAGACTCATTGGGCGAATCGCTCTGGAACTGAAATTGGAACGCTCACTGACATTTGCCCTATCTGAAAGTCTGATAAATGCCAGAAAAATGACTAAGTCAAAAAAAATTTTTTTTCAACTTTTTTCAATTTTACCCCCGTGGGATATATATTCTACCCACACACATTTGGAACTCTCCTGGGTTACCCTCACACATATTATTCCCTCATTTAGTGGATATTTTCACAAAAAAGTGAAATTTTCAAAAATCCAGAAAATTGGCTGAAAACGACTAAATATCAAAGACTCATTGGGCGAATCGCTCTGGAACTGAAATCGGAACACTCACTGACATTTCCCATATCTGAAAGTCTGATAAACGCCGGAAAAATGACTAAGTCCAAAAAAAAAAATTTTTAAACTTTTTTCAATTTTACCCCCGTCGGATATATATTCTACCCACACACATTTGGAACTCTCCTGGGGTACCCTCACACATATTAGTCCCTCATTTAGTGGATATTTTCAAAAAAAAGTGAAATTTTCAAAAATCAAGAAAATTGGCTGAAAACGACTAAATAACAAGGACTCATTGGGCGAATCGCTCTGGAACTGAAATCGGAACGCTCACTGATATTTCCCCTATCTGAAAGACTGATACACGCCGGAAAAATGACTAAGTCCAAAAAAAAATGTTTTCAACTTTTTTCAATTTTACTCCCGTGGGATATATATTCTACCCACACACATTTGGAACTCTCCTGGGGTACCCTCACACATATTATTCCCTCATTTAGTGGATATTTTCACAAAAAAGTGAAATTTTCAAAAATCCAGAAAATTGGCTGAAAACGACTAAATATCAAAGACTCATTGGGCGAATCGCTCTGGAACTTAAATTGGAACGCTCACTGACATTTGCCCTATCTGAAAGTCTGATAAACGCCAGAAAAATGACTAAGTCCAAAAAAAAATGTTTTCAACTTTTTTCAATTTTACTCCCGTGGGATATATATTCTACCCACACACATTTGGAACTCTCCTGGGGTACCCTCACACATATTATTCCCTCATTTAGTGGATATTTTCACAAAGAAGTGAAATTTTCAAAAATCCAGAAAATTGGCTGAAAAAGACAAATTATCAAGGACTCATTGGGCGAATCGCTCTGGAACTGAAATCGGAACGCTCACTGACATTTCCCCTATCTGAAAGTCTGATAAACGCCGGAAAAATGACTAAGTCCCAAAAAAAATTTTTTTCAACTTTTTTCAATTTTACCCCCGTGGGATATATATTCTACCCACACAAATTTGGAACTCTCCTTCGGTACCCTCACACATATTATTCCCTCATTTAGTGGATATTTTCACAAAAAAGTGAAATTTTCAAAAATCCAGAAAATTGCCTGAAAACGACTAAATATCAAAGACTCATTGGGCGAATCGCTTTGGAGCTGAAATAGGAATGCTCACTGATATTTGCCCTATCTGAAAGTCTGATAAACGCCGGAAAAATGACTAAGTCCAAAAAAAAATTTTTTTCAACTTTTTTCAATATTACCCCCGTGGGATATATATTCTACCAACACACATTTGGAACTCTCCTGGGGTACCCTCACACATATTATTCCCTCATTTAGTGGATATTTTCACAAAAAAGTGAAATTTTCAAAAATCCAGAAAATTGGCTGAAAACGACTAAATATCAAGGACTCATTGGGCGAATCGCTCTGGAACTGAAATCGGAACGCTCACTGACATTTCCCCTATCTGAAATTCTGCTAAACGCCGGAAAAATGACTAAGTCCTAAAAAAATTTTTTTCAATTTTACCCCCGTGGGATATATATTCTACCCACTCACATTTGGAACTCTCCTTCGGTACCCTCATACATAGTATTCCCTCATTTAGTGGATATTTTCACAAAAAAGTGAAATTTTCAAAAATCCAGAAAATTGGCTGAAAACGACTAAATATCAAAGACTCATTGGGCGAATCGCTCTGGAACTGAAATTGGAACGCTCACTGACATTTGCCCTATCTGAAAGTCTGATAAACGCCGGAAAAATGACTAAGTCCAAAAAAAAAATTTTTTCAACTTTTTTCAATTTTACCCCCGTGGGATATATATTTTACCCACACACATTTGGAACTCTCCTGGGGTACCCTCACACATATTATTCCCTCATTTAGTGGATATTTTCACAAAGAAGTGAAATTTTCAAAAATCCAGAAAATTGGCTGAAAAAGACAAATTATCAAGGACTCATTGGGCGAATCGCTCTGGAACTGAAATCGGAACGCTCACTGACATTTCCCCTATCTGAAAGTCTGATAAACGCCGGAAAAATGACTAAGTCCCAAAAAAAAATTTTTTCAACTTTTTTCAATTTTACCCCCGTGGGATATATATTCTACCCACACAAATTTGGAACTCTCCTTCGGTACCCTCACACATATTATTCCCTCATTTAGTGGATATTTTCACAAAAAAGTGAAATTTTCAAAAATCCAGAAAATTGCCTGAAAACGACTAAATATCAAGGACTCATTGGGCGAATCGCTTTGGAGCTGAAATAGGAATGCTCACTGATATTTGCCCTATCTGAAAGTCTGATAAACGCCGGAAAAATGACTAAGTCCAAAAAAAAATTTTTTTCAACTTTTTTCAATATTACCCCCGTGGGATATATATTCTACCAACACACATTTGGAACTCTCCTGGGGTACCCTCACACATATTATTCCCTCATTTAGTGGATATTTTCACAAAAAAGTGAAATTTTCAAAAATCCAGAAAATTGGCTGAAAACGACTAAATATCAAGGACTCATTGGGCGAATCGCTCTGGAACTGAAATCGGAACGCTCACTGACATTTGCCCTATCTGAAAGTCTGATAAACGCCGGAAAAATGACTAAGTCCAAAAAAAATATTTTTTCAACTTTTTTCAATTTTACCCCCGTGGGATATATATTCTTCACACACACATTTAGAAGTCTCCTGGGGTACCCTCACACATATTATTCCCTCATTTAGTGGATATTTTCACAAAAAAGTGAAATTTTCAAAAATCCAGAAAATTGGCTGAAAACGACTAAATATCAAGGACTCATTGGGCGAATCGCTCTGGAACTGAAATCGGAATGCTCACTGATATTTGCCCTATTTGAAAGTCTGATAAACGCCGGAAAAATGACTAAGTCAAAAAAAAAATTTTTTTAAACTTTTTTCAATTTTACCCCCGTGCGATATATATTCTACCCACACATATTTGGAACTCTCTTTCGGTACCCTCACACATATTATTCCCTCATTTAGTGGATATTTTCACAAAAAAGTGAAATTTTCAAAAATCCAGAAAATTGGCTGAAAACAACTAAATAACAAGGACTCATTGGGCGAATCGCTCTGGAACTGAAATTGGAATGCTCACTGACATTTGCCCTATCTGAAAGTCTGATAAATGCCAGAAAAATGACTAAGTCAAAAAAAAATTTTTTTCAACTTTTTTCAATTTTACCCCCGTGGGATCTATATTCTACCCACACACATTTGGAACTCTCCTGGGTTACCCTCACACATATTATTCCCTCATTTAGTGGATATTTTCACAAAAAAGTGAAATTTTCAAAAATCCAGAAAATTGGCTGAAAACGAATAAATATCAAAGACTCATTGGGCGAATCGCTCTGGAACTGAAATCGGAACGCTCACTGACATTTCCCATATCTGAAAGTCTGATAAACGCCAGAAAAATGACTAAGTCCAAAAAAAAAAATTTTTCAACTTTTTTCAATTTTACCCCCGTCGGATATATATTCTACCCACACACATTTGGAACTCTCCTGGGTTACCCTCACACATATTATTCCCTCATTTAGTGTATATTTTCACAAAAAAGTGAAATTTTCAAAAATCCAGAAAATTGGCTGAAAACGACTAAATATCAAAGACTCATAGGGCGAATCGCTCTGGAACTGAAATCGGAATGCTCACTGACATTTCCCCTATCTTAAAGTCTGATAAACGCAGGAAAAATGACTAAGTCCAAAAAAAATGTTTTCAACTTTTTTCAATTTTACCCCCGTGGGATATATATTCTACCCACTCACATTTGGAACTCTCATTCGGTACCCTCATACATATTATTCCCTCATTTAGTGGATATTTTCACAAAAAAGTGAAATTTTCAAAAATCCAGAAAATTGGCTGAAAACGACTAAATATCAAAGACTCATTGGGCGAATCGCTCTGGAACTGAAATTGGAACGCTCACTGACATTTGCCCTATCTGAAAGTCTGATAAACGCCGGAAAAATGACTAAGTCCAAAAAAAAATTTTTTTCAACTTTTTTCAATTTTACCCCCGTGGGATATATATGCTACCCACACACATTTGGAACTCTCCTGGGGTACCCTCACACATATTATTCCCTCATTTAGTGGATATTTTCACAAAGAAGTGAAATTTTCAAAAATCCAGAAAATTAGATGAAAAAGACAAATTATCAAGGACTCATTGGGCGAATCACTCTGGAACTGAAATCGGAACGCTCACTGACATTTCCCATATCTGAAAGTCTGATAAACGCCGGAAAAATGACTAAGTCCAGAAAAAAAATTTTTTCAACTTTTTTCAATTTTACCGCCGTGGGATATATATTTTACCCACACACATTTGGAACTCTCCTGGGGTACCCTCACACATATTATTCCCTCATTTAGTGGATATTTTCAAAAAAAAGTGAAATTTTCAAAAATCAAGAAAATTGGCTGAAAACGACTAAATAACAAGGACTCATTGGGCGAATCGCTCTGGAACTGAAATCGGAACGCTCACTGATATTTCCCCTATCTGAAAGACTGATACACGCCGGAAAAATGACTAAGTCCTAAAAAAATTTTTTTCAATTTTACCCCCGTGGGATATATATTCTACCCACTCACATTTGGAACTCTCCTTCGGTACCCTCACACATATTATTCCCTCATTTAGTGGATATTTTCACAAAAAAGTGAAATTTTCAAAAATCCAGAAAATTGGCTGAAAACGACTAAATATCAAAGACTCATTGGGCGAATCGCTCTGGAACTGAAATTGGAACGCTCACTGACATTTGCCCTATCTGAAAGTCTGATAAATGCCAGAAAAATGACTAAGTCCAAAAAAATTTTTTTTCAACTTTTTTCAATTTTACCCCCGTGGGATATATATTCTACCCACACACATTTGGAACTCTCCTGGGTTACCCTCACACATATTATTCCCTCATTTAGTGGATATTTTCACAAAGAAGTGAAATTTTCAAAAATCCAGAAAATTGGCTGAAAAAGACAAATTATCAAGGACTCATTGGGCGAATCGCTCTGGAACTGAAATCGGAACGCTCACTGACATTTCCCATATCTGAAAGTCTGAAAAACGCCAGAAAAATGACTAAGTCCAAAAAAAAATGTTTTCAACTTTTTTCAATTTTACCGCCGTGGGATATATATTTTACCCACACACATTTGGAACTCTCCTGGGGTACCCTCACACATATTATTCCCTCATTTAGTGGATATTTTCAAAAAAAAGTGAAATTTTCAAAAATCAAGAAAATTGGCTGAAAACGACTAAATAACAAGGACTCATTGGGCGAATCGCTCTGGAACTGAAATCGGAACGCTCACTGAAATTTCCCCTATCTGAAAGACTGATACACGCCGGAAAAATGACTAAGTCCTAAAAAAATTTTTTTAAATTTTACCCCCGTGGGATATATATTCTACCCACTCACATTTGGAACTCTCCTTCGGTACCCTCACACATATTATTCCCTCATTTAGTGGATATTTTCACAAAAAAGTGAAATTTTCAAAAATCCAGAAAATTGGCTGAAAACGACTAAATATCAAAGACTCATTGGGCGAATCGCTCTGGAACTGAAATTGGAACGCTCACTGACATTTGCCCTATCTGAAAGTCTGATAAATGCCAGAAAAATGACTAAGTCAAAAAAAAATTTTTTTCAACTTTTTTCAATTTTACCCCCGTGGGATATATATTCTACCCACACACATTTGGAACTCTCCTGGGTTACCCTCACACATATTATTCCCTCATTTAGTGGATATTTTCACAAAAAAGTGAAATTTTCAAAAATCCAGAAAATTGGCTGAAAACGACTAAATATCAAAGACTCATTGGGCGAATCGCTCTGGAACTGAAATCGGAACGCTCACTGACATTTCCCATATCTGAAAGTCTGATAAACGCCAGAAAAATGACTAAGTCCAAAAAAAAATTTTTTCAACTTTTTTCAATTTTACCCCCGTGGGATATATATTCTACCCAGACAAATTTGGAACTCTCCTTCGGTACCCTCACACATATTATTCCCTCATTTAGTGGATATTTTCACAAAAAAGTGAAATTTTCAAAAATCCAGAAAATTGGCTGAAAACGACTAAATATCAAGGACTCATTGGGCGAATCGCTTTGGAGCTGAAATAGGAATGCTCACTGATATTTGCCCTATCTGAAAGTCTGATAAACGCCGGAAAAATGACTAAGTCCAAAAAAAAATTTTTTTCAACTTTTTTCAATTTTACCCCCGTGGGATATTTATTCTACCCACACACATTTGGAACTCTCCTGGGGTACCCTCACACATATTATTCCCTCATTTAGTGGATATTTTCACAAAAAAGTGAAATTTTCAAAAATCCAGAAAATTGGCTGAAAACGACTAAATATCAAGGACTCATTGGGCGACTCACTCTGGAACTGAAATCGGAATGCTCACTGACATTTCCCCTATCTGAAAGTCTGATAAACGCCGGAAAAATGACTAAGTCCAAAAAAAAAAATTTTTCAACTTTTTTCAATTTTACCCCCGTGGGATATATATTCTTCCCACACACATTTAGAACTCTCCTGGGGTACCCTCACACATATTATTCCCTCATTTAGTGGATATTTTCACAAAAAAAGTGAAATTTTCAAAAATCCAGAAAATTGGCTGAAAACGACTAAATATCAAAGACTCATTGGGCGAATCGCTCTGGAACTGAAATGGGAATGCTCACTGACATTTCCCCTGTCTTAAAGTCTGATAAACGCCAGAAAAATGACTAAGTCCAAAAAAATATCTTTTTCAACTTTTTTCAATTTTACCCCCGTGGGATATATATTCTACCCACACACATTTGGAACTCTCCTGGGGTACCCTCACACATATTATTCCCTCATTTAGTGGATATTTTCAAAAAAAAGTGAAATTTTCAAAAATCAAGAAAATTGGCTGAAAACGACTAAATCATAAGGACTCATTGGGCGAATCGCTCTGGAACTGAAATCGGAACGCTCACTGATATTTCCCCTATCTGAAAGACTGATACACGCCGGAAAAATGACTAAGTCCAAAAAAAAATGTTTTCAACTTTTTTCAATTTTACCCCCGTGGGATATATATTCTACCCACACACATTTGGAACTCTCCTGGGGTACCCTCACACATATTATTCCCTCATTTAGTGGATATTTTCAAAAAAAAGTGAAATTTTCAAAAATCAAGAAAATTGGCTGAAAACGACTAAATAACAAGGACTCATTGGGCGAATCGCTCTGGAACTGAAATCGGAACGCTCACTGATATTTCCCCTATCTGAAAGACTGATACACGCCGGAAAAATGACTAAGTCCTAAAAAAATTTTTTTCAATTTTACCCCCGTGGGATATATATTCTACCCACTCACATTTGGAACTCTCCTTCGGTACCCTCACACATATTATTCCCTCATTTAGTGGATATTTTCACAAAAAAGTGAAATTTTCAAAAATCCAGGAAATTGGCTGAAAACGACTAAATATCAAAGACTCATTGGGCGAATCGCTCTGGAACTGAAATTGGAACGCTCACTGACATTTGCCCTATCTGAAAGTCTGATAAATGCCAGAAAAATGACTAAGTCAAAAAAAATTTTTTTTCAACTTTTTTCAATTTTACCCCCGTGGGATATATATTCTACCCACACACATTTGGAACTCTCCTGGGTTACCCTCACACATATTATTCCCTCATTTAGTGGATATTTTCACAAAAAAGTGAAATTTTCAAAAATCCAGAAAATTGGCTGAAAACGACTAAATATCAAAGACTCATTGGGCGAATCGCTCTGGAACTGAAATCGGAACGCTCACTGACATTTCCCATATCTGAAAGTCTGATAAACGCCAGAAAAATGACTAAGTCCAAAAAAAAATTTTTTTCACCAATTTTCAATTTTCCCCCCGTGGGATATATATTCTACCCACACACATTTGGAACTCTCCTGGGGTACCCTCACACATATTATTCCCTCATTTAGTGGATATTTTCACAAAGAAGTGAAATTTTCAAAAATCCAGAAAATTGGCTGAAAACGACTAAATATCAAGGACTCATTGGGCGAATCGCTCTGGAACTGAAATCGGAATGCTCACTGATATTTGCCCTATTTGAAAGTCTGATAAACGCCGGAAAAATGACTAAGTCAAAAAAAAAATTTTTTTCAACTTTTTTCAATTTTACCCCCGTGCGATATATATTCTACCCACACACATTTGGAACTCTCTTTCGGTACCCTCACACATATTATTCCCTCATTTAGTGGATATTTTCACAAAAAAGTGAAATTTTCAAAAATCCAGAAAATTGACTGAAAACAACTAAATAACAAGGACTCATTGGGCGAATCGCTCTGGAACTGAAATTGGAACGCTCACTGACATTTGCCCTATCTGAAAGTCTGATAAATGCCAGAAAAATGACTAAGTCAAAAAAATTTTTTTTTCAACTTTTTTCAATTTTACCCCCGTCGGATATATATTCTACCCACACACATTTGGAACTCTCCTGGGTTACCCTCACACATATTATTCCCTCATTTAGTGGATATTTTCACAAAAATGTGAAATTTTCAAAAATCCAGAAAATTGGCTGAAAACGACTAAATATCAAGGACTCATTGGGCGATTCGCTCTGGAACTGAAATGGGAACGCTCACTGACATTTCCCCTATCTGAAATTCTGCTAAACGCCGGAAAAATGACTAAGTCCTAAAAAAATTTTTTTCAATTTTACCCCCGTGGGATATATATTCTACCAACTCACATTTGGAACTCTCCTTCGGTACCCTCATACATATTATTCCCTCATTTAGTGGATATTTTCACAAAAAAGTGAAATTTTCAAAAATCCAGAAAATTGGCTGAAAACGACTAAATATCAAGGACTCATTGGACGAATGGCTCTGGAACTGAAATCGGAACTCTCACTAACATTTCCCCTATCTGAAAGTCTGATAAACGCCGGAAAAATTACTAAGTCCCAAAAAAAAATTTTTTCAACTTTTTTCAATTTTACCCCCGTGGGATATATATTCTACCCACACACATTTGGAACTCTCCTGGGGTACCCTCACACATATTATTCCCTCATTTAGTGGATATTTTCACAAAGAAGTGAAATTTTCAAAAAATCCAGAAAATTGGCTGAAAAAGACTAACTATCAAGGACTCATTGGGCGAATCGCTCTGGAACTGAAATCCGAATGCTCACTGACATTTCCCCTATCTGAAAGTCTGATAAACGCCGGAAAAATGACTAAGTCCAAAAAAAAATTTTTTTCAACTTTTTTCAATTTTACCCCTGTGGGATATATATTCTACCCACACACATTTGGAACTCTCCTGGGGTACCCTCACACATATTATTCCCTCATTTAGTGGATATTTTCACAAAGAAGTGAAATTTTCAAAAATCCAGAAAATTGGCTGAAAAAGACTAATTATCAAGGACTCATTGGGCGAATCGCTCTGGAACTGAAATCGGAACGCTCACTGACATTTCCCCTATCTGAAAGTCTGATAAACGCCGGAAAAATGACTAAGTCCCAAAAAAAATTTTTTTCAACTTTTTTCAATTTTACCCCCGTGGGATATATATTCTACCCACACAAATTTGGAATTCTCCTTCGGTACCCTCACACATATTATTCCCTCATTTAGTGGATATTTTCACAAAAAAGTGAAATTTTCAAAAATCCAGAAAATTGGCTGAAAACGACTAAATATCAAGGAATCATTGGGCGAATCGCTTTGGAGCTGAAATCGGAATGCTCACTGATATTTGCCCTACCTGAAAGTCTGATAAACGGCGGAAAAATGACTAAGTCCAAAAAAAAAATTTTTTCAACTTTTTTCAATTTTACCCCCGTGGGATATATATTCTACCCACACAAATTTGGAACTCTCCTTCGGTACCCTCACACATATTATTCCCTCATTTAGTGGATATTTTCACAAAAAAGTGAAATTTTCAAAAATCCAGAAAATTGGCTGAAAACAACTAAATAACAAGGACTCATTGGGCGAATCGCTCTGGAACTAAAATCGGAACGCTCACTGACATTTCCCCTATCTGAAAGTCTGATAAACGCCGGAAAAATGACTAAGTCCAAAAAAATATTTTTTTCAACTTTTTTCAATTTTACCCCCGTGGGATATATATTCTACCCACACACATTTGGAACTCTCCTGGGGTACCCTCACACATATTATTCCCTCATTTAGTGGATATTTTCACAAAAAAGTGAAATTTTCAAAAATCCAGAAAATTGGCTGAAAACGACTAAATATCAAGGACTCATTGGGCGAATCGCTCTGGAACTGAAATCGGAACGCTCACTGACATTTGCCCTATCTGAAAGTCTGATAAACGCCGGAAAAATGACTAAGTCCAAAAAAAATATTTTTTCAACTTTTTTCAATTTTACCCCCGTGGGATATATATTCTTCACACGCACATTTAGAACTCTCCTGGGGTACCCTCACACATATTATTCCCTCATTTAGTGGATATTTTCACAAAAAAGTGAAATTTTCAAAAATCCAGAAAATTGGCTGAAAACGACTAAATATCAAGGACTCATTGGGCGAATCGCTCTGGAACTGAAATCGGAACGCTCACTGACATTTCCCCTATCTGAAAGTCTGATAAACGCCGGAAAAATGACTAAGTCCAAAAAAAAAATTTTTTTCAACTTTTTTCAATTTTACCGCCGTGGGATATATATTTTACCCACACACATTTGGAACTCTCCTGGGGTACCCTCACACATATTATTCCCTCATTTAGTGGATATTTTCGCAAAAAAGTGAAATTTTCAAAAATCCAGAAAATTGGCTGAAAACAACTAAACAACAAGGACTCATTGGGCGAATCGCTCTGGAACTGAAATCGGAACGCTCACTGACATTTCCCCTATCTGAAAGTCTGATAAACACCGGAAAAATGACTAAGTCCAAAAAAAAATATTTTTCAACTTTTTTCAATTTTACCCCCGTGGGATATATATTCTTCCCACACACATTTAGAACTCTCCTGGGGTACCCTCACACATATTATTCCCTCATTTATTGGATATTTTCACAAAAAAGTGAAATTTTCAAAAATCCAGAAAATTGGCTGAAAACGTCTAAATATCAAGGACTCATTGGGCGAATCGCTCTGGAACTGAAATCGGAATGCTCACTGACATTTCCCCTATCTGAAAGTCTGATAAACGCCGGAAAAATGAGTAAGTCCAAAAAAAAAATTTTTTCAACTTTTTTCAATTTTACCCCCGTGGGATATATATTCTACCAACACACATTTGGAACTTTCCTGGGGTACCCTCACACATATTATTCCCTCATTTAGTGGATATTTTCACAAAAAAGTGAAATTTTCAAAAATCCAGAAAATTGGCTGTAAACGACTAAATATCAAGGACTCATTGGGCGAATCGCTCTGGAACTGAAATCGGAACGCTCACTGACATTTCCCCTATCTGAAAGTCTGATAAACGCCGGAAAAATGACTAAGTCCAAAAAAAAAATTTTTTCAACTTTTTTCAATTTTACCCCCGTGGGATATATATTCTACCCACACACATTTGGAACTCTCCTTCGGTACCCTCACACATATTATTCCCTCATTTAGTGGATATTTTCACAAAAAAGTGAAATTTTCAAAAATCCAGAAAATTGGCTGAAAACAACTAAATAACAAGGACTCATTGGGCGAATCGCTCTGGAACTAAAATCGGAACGCTCACTGGCATTTCCCCTATCTGAAAGTCTGATAAACACCGGAAAAATGACTAAGTCCAAAAAAAAATTTTTTTCAACTTTTTTCAATTTTACCCCCGTGGGATATATATTCTACCCACACACATTTGGAACTCTCCTGGGGTACCCTCACACATATTATTCCCTCATTTAGTGGATATTTTCACAAAAAAGTGAAATTTTCAAAAATCCAGAAAATTGGCTGAAAACAACTAAATAACAAGGACTCATTGGGCGAATCGCTCTGGAACTGAAATCGGAACGCTCACTGACATTTCCCCTTACTGAAAGTTTGATAAACGCCGGAAAAATGACTAAGTCCAAAAAAAAATTTTTTTCCACTTTTTTCAATTTTACCCCCGTGTGATATAAATTCTACCCACGCACATTTGGAACTTTCCTGGGGTACCCTCACACATATTATTCCCTCATTTAGTGGATATTTTCACAAAAAAGTGACATTTTCAAAAATCCAGAAAATTGGTTGAAAACGACTAAATATCAAAGACTCATTGGGCGAATCGCTCTGGAACTGAAATGGGAATGCTCACTGACATTTCCCCTGTCTTAAAGTCTGATAAACGACAGAAAAATGACTAAGTAAAAAAAAAAAATTTTTTCAACTTTTTTCAATTTTACCCCCGTGGGATATATATTCTACCCACACACATTTGGAACTCTCCTGGGGTATCCTCATACATATTATTCCCTCATTTAGTGGATATTTTCACAAAAAAGTGAAATTTTCAAAAATCCAGAAAATTGGCTGAAAACGACTAAATATCAAGGACTCATTGGGCGAATCGCTCTGGAACTGAAATCGGAACGCTCACTGACATTTGCCCTATCTGAAAGTCTGATAAACGCCGGAAAAATGACTAAGTCTAAAAAAAATATTTTTTCAACTTTTCTCAATTTTACCCCAGTGGGATATGTATTCTTCCCACACACATTTAGAACTCTCCTTCGGTACCCTCACACATATTATTCCCTCATTTAGTGGATATTTTCACAAAAAAGTGAAATTTTCAAGAATTCAGAAAATTGGCTGAAAACGAATAAATATCAAGGACTCATTGGGCGATTCGCTCTGGAACTGAAATCGGAATGCTCACTGATATTTGCCCTATCTGAAAGTCTGATAAACGCCGGAAAAATGTCTAAGTCCAAAAAAAAATTTTTTTCAACTTTTTTCAATTTTACCCCCGTGGGATAAATATTCTTCCCACACACATTTAGAACTCTCCTGGGGCACCCTCACACATATTATTCCCTCATTTAGTGGATATTTTCACAAAAAAGTGAAATTTTCAAAAATCCAGAAAATTGGCTGAAAACGACTAAATATCAAGGACTCATTGGGCGAATTGCTCTGGAACTGAAATGGGAATGCTCACTGACATTTCCCCTGTCTTAAAGTCTGATAAACGACAGAAAAATGACTAAGTCAAAAAAAAAAAATTTTTTCAACTTTTTTCAATTTTACCCCCGTGGGATATATATTCTACCCACACACATTTGGAACTCTCCTGGGGTATCCTCATACATATTATTCCCTCATTTAGTGGATATTTTCACAAAAAAGTGAAATTTTCAAAAATCCAGAAAATTGGCTGAAAACGACTAAATATCAAGGACTCATTGGGCGAATCGCTCTGGAACTGAAATCGGAACGCTCACTCACATTTGCCCTATCTGAAAGTCTGATAAACGCCGGAAAAATGACTAAGTCCAAAAAAAAAATTTTTTCAACTTTTCTCAATTTTACCCCCGTGGGATATATATTCTTCCCACACACATTTAGAACTCTCCTGGGGTACCCTCACGCATATTATTCCCTCATTTAGTGGATATTTTCACAAAAAAGTGAAATTTTCAAAAATCCAGAAAATTGGCTGAAAATGACTAAATAACAAGGACTCATTGGGCGAATCGCTCTGGAACTAAAATCGGAACGCTCACTGACATTTCCCCTATCTGAAAGTCTGATAAACGCCGGAAAAATGACTAAGTCCAAAAAAAATTTTTTTTCAACTTTTTTCAATTTTACCCCCGCGGGATATATATTCTACCCACACACATTTGGAACTCTCCTGGGGTATCCTCATACATATTATTCCCTCATTTAGTGAATATTTTCACAAAAAAGTGAAATTTTCAAAAATCCAGAAAATTGGCTGAAAACGACTAAATATCAAGGACTCATTGGGCGAATCGCTCTGGAACTGAAATCAGAACGCTCACTGACATTTGCCCTATCTGAAAGTCTGATAAACGTCGGAAAAATGACGAAGTCCAAAAAATAATTTTTTTCAACTTTTTTCAATTTTACCCCCGTGGGATAAATATTCTTACCACACACATTTAGAACTCTCCTGGGGTACCCTCACACATATTATTCCCTCATTTAGTGGATATTTTCACAAAAAAGTGAAATTTTCAAAAATCCAGAAAATTGGCTGAAAACGACTAAATATCAAGGACTCATTGGGCGAATCGCTCTGGAACTGAAATCGGAATGCTTACTGACATTTCCCTTATCTGAAAGTCTGATAAACGCCAGAAAAGTGACTAAGTCCAAAAAAAAAATTTTTTCAACTTTTTTCAATTTTACCGCCGTGGGATATATATTTTACCCACACACATTTGGAACTCTCCTGGGGTACCCTGACACATATTATTCCCTCATTTAGTGGATATTTTCACAAAAAAGTGAAATTTTCAAAAATCCAGAAAATTGGCTGAAAACAACTAAATAACAAGGACTCATTGGGAGAATCGCTCTAGAACTGAAATTGGAATGCTCACTGACATTTGCCCTATCTGAAAGTCTGATAAACGCCGGAAAAATGACTAAGTCCAAAAAAAATTTTTTTTCAACTTTTTTCAATTTTACCCCCGCGGGATATATATTCTACCCACACACATTTGGAACTCTCCTGGGGTACCCTCACACATATTCTTCCCTCATTTAGTGGATATTTTCACAAAGAAGTGAAATTTTCAAAAATCCAGAAAATTGGCTGAAAACGACTAAGTATCAAGTACTCATTGGGCGAATCGCTCTGGAACTGAAATCGGAACGCTCACTGACATTTCCCCTTACTGAAAGTTTGATAAACGCCGGAAAAATGACTAAGTCCAAAAAAAAATTTTTTTCCACTTTTTTCAATTTTACCCCCGTGTGATATAAATTCTACCCACGCACATTTGGAACTTTCCTGGGGTACCCTCACACATATTATTCCCTCATTTAGTGGATATTTTCACAAAAAAGTGAAATTTTCAAAAATCCAGAAAATTGGCTGAAAACGACTAAATATCAAGGACTCTTTGGGCGAATCGCTCTGGAACTGAAATCGGAACGCTCACTGACATTTGCCCTATGTGAAAGTCTGATAAACGCCGGAAAAATGACTAAGTCCAAAAAAAAATTTTTTCAACTTTTTTCAATTTTACCCCCGTGGGATATATATTCTACCCACACACATTTGGAACTCTAATGGGGTACCCTCACACATTATTCCCTCATTTAGTGGATATTTTCACAAAAAAGTGAAATTTTCAAAAATCCAGAAAATTGGCTGAAAACGATTAAATATCAAAGACTCATTGGGCGAATCGCTCTGGAACTGAAATGGGAATGCTCACTGACATTTCCCCTGTCTTAAAGTCTGATAAACGACAGAAAAATGACTAAGTAAAAAAAAAAAATTTTTTCAACTTTTTTCAATTTTACCCCCGTGGGATATATATTCTACCCACACACATTTGGAACTCTCCTGGGGTATCCTCATACATATTATTCCCTCATTTAGTGGATATTTTCACAAAAAAGTGAAATTTTCAAAAATCCAGAAAATTGGCTGAAAACGACTAAATATCAAGGACTCATTGGGCGAATCGCTCTGAAACTGAAATCGGAACGCTCACTGACATTTGCCCTATCTGAAAGTCTGATAAACGCCGGAAAAATGACTAAGTCTAAAAAAAATATTTTTTCAACTTTTCTCAATTTTACCCCAGTGGGATATGTATTCTTCCCACACACATTTAGAACTCTCCTTCGGTACCCTCACACATATTATTCCCTCATTTAGTGGATATTTTCACAAAAAAGTGAAATTTTCAAAAATCCAGAAAATTGGCTGAAAACAACTAAATAACAAGGACTCATTGGGCGAATTGCTCCGGAACTAAAATCGGAACGCTCACTGACATTTCCCCTATCTGAAAGTCTGATAAACGCCGGAAAAATGACTAAGTCCCAAAAAAATTTTTTTTCAACTTTTTTCAATTTTACCCCCGTGGGATATATATTCTACCCACACACATTTGGAACTCTCCTGGGGTACCCTCACACATATTATTCCCTCATTTAGTGGATATTTTCACAAAAAAGTGAAATTTTCAAGAATTCAGAAAATTGGCAGAAAACGAATAAATATCAAGGACTCATTGGGCGATTCGCTCTGGAACTGAAATCGGAATGCTCACTGATATTTGCCCTATCTGAAAGTCTGATAAACGCCGGAAAAATGTCTAAGTCCAAAAAAAAATTTTTTTCAACTTTTTTCAATTTTACCCCCATGGGATAAATATTCTTCCCACACACATTTAGAACTCTCCTGGGGCACCCTCACACATATTATTCCCTCATTTAGTGGATATTTTCACAAAAAAGTGAAATTTTCAAAAATCCAGAAAATTGGCTGAAAACGACTAAATGTCAAGGACTCATTGGGCGAATCGCTCTGGAACTGAAATCGGAATGCTCACTGACATTTCCCTTATCTGAAAGTCTGATAAACGCCGGAAAAATGACTAAGTCCAAAAAAAAAATTTTTTCAACTTTTTTCAATTTTACCGCCGTGGGATATATATTCTACCCACACACATTTGGAACTCTCCTGGGGTACCCTCACACATATTATTCCCTCATTTAGTGGATATTTTCACAAAAAAGTGAAATTTTCAAAAATCCAGAAAATTGGCTGAAAATGACTATATAACAAGGACTCATTGGGCGAATCGCTCTGGAACTAAAATCGGAACGCTCACTGACATTTCCCCTATCTGAAAGTCTGATAAACGCCGGAAAAATGACTAAGTCCAAAAAAAAATTTTTTTCAACTTTTTTCAATTTTACCCCCGCGGGATATATATTCTACCCACACACATTTGGAACTCTCCTGGGGTATCCTCATACATATTATTCCCTCATTTAGTGAATATTTTCCCAAAAAAGTGAAATTTTCAAAAATCCAGAAAATTGGCTGAAAACGACTAAATATCAAGGACTCATTGGGCGAATCGCTCTGGAACTGAAATCGGAACGCTCCCTGACATTTGCCCTATCTGAAAGTCTGATAAACGTCGGAAAAATGACGAAGTCCAAAAAATAATTTTTTTCAACTTTTTTCAATTTTACCCCCGTGGGATAAATATTCTTACCACACACATTTAGAACTCTCCTGGGGTACCCTCACACATATTATTCCCTCATTTAGTGGATATTTTCACAAAAAAGTGAAATTTTCAAAAATCCAGAAAATTGGCTGAAAACGACTAAATATCAAGGACTCATTGGGCGAATCGCTCTGGAACTGAAATCGGAATGCTTACTGACATTTCCCTTATCTGAAAGTCTGATAAACGCCGGAAAAATGACTAAGTCCAAAAAAAAAATTTTTTCAACTTTTTTCAATTTTACCGCCGTGGGATATATATTTTACCCACACACATTTGGAACTCTCCTGGGGTACCCTGACACATATTATTCCCTCATTTAGTGGATATTTTCACAAAAAAGTGAAATTTTCAAAAATCCAGAAAATTGGCTGAAAACAACTAAATAACAAGGACTCATTGGGAGAATCGCTCTAGAACTGAAATTGGAATGCTCACTGACATTTGCCCTATCTGAAAGTCTGATAAACGCCGGAAAAATGACTAAGTCCAAAAAAAATTTTTTTTCAACTTTTTTCAATTTTACCCCCGCGGGATATATATTCTACCCACACACATTTGGAACTCTCCTGTGGTACCCTCACACATATTCTTCCCTCATTTAGTGGATATTTTCACAAAGAAGTGAAATTTTCAAAAATCCAGAAAATTGGCTGAAAACGACTAAGTATCAAGTACTCATTGGGCGAATCGCTCTGGAACTGAAATCGGAGCGCTCACTGACATTTTCCCTATCTGAAAGTCTGATAAACGCCGGAAAAATGACTAAGTCCAAAAAAAAATTTTTTTAAACTTTTTTCAATTTTACCCTCGTGGGATATATATTCTACCCACACACATTTGGAACTCTCCTGGGGTACCCTCACACATATTATTCCCTCATTTAGTGGATATTTTCACAAAAAAGTGAAATTTTCAAAAATCCAGAAAATTGGCTGAAAACGACTAAATATCAAGGACTCATTGGGCGAATCGCTCTGGAACTGAAATCGGAACGCTCACTGACATTTCCCCTATCTGAAAGTCTGATAAACGCCGGAAAAATGACTAAGTCCAAAAAAAAATTTTTTTCAACTTTTTTCAATTTTACCGCCGCGGGATATATATTCTACCCACACACATTTGGAACTCTCCTGGGGTACCCTCACACATATTATTCCCTCATTTAGTGGATATTTTCACAAAAAAGTGAAATTTTCAAGAATCCAGAAAATTGGCTGAAAACGACTAAATATCAAGGACTCATTGGGCGAATCGCTCTGGAACTGAAATCGGAATGCTCACTGATATTTGCCCTATCTGAAAGTCTGATAAACGCCGGAAAAATGACTAAGTCCAAAAAAACATTTTTTTCAACTTTTTTCAATTTTACCCCCGTGGGATATATATTCTTCACACACACATTTAGAACTGTCCTGGGGTACCCTCACACATATTATTCCCTCATTTAGTGGATATTTTCACAAAAAAGTGAAATTTTCAAAAATCCAGAAAATTGGCTGAAAACGATTAAATATCAAAGACTCATTGGGCGAATCGCTCTGGAACTGAAATGGGAATGCTCACTGACATTTCCCCTGTCTTAAAGTCTGATAAACGACAGAAAAATGACTAAGTAAAAAAAAAAAATTTTTTCAACTTTTTTCAATTTTACCCCCGTGGGATATATATTCTACCCACACACATTTGGAACTCTCCTGGGGTATCCTCATACATATTATTCCCTCATTTAGTGGATATTTTCACAAAAAAGTGAAATTTTCAAAAATCCAGAAAATTGGCTGAAAACGACTAAATATCAAGGACTCATTGGGCGAATCGCTCTGGAACTGAAATCGGAACGCTCACTGACATTTGCCCTATCTGAAAGTCTGATAAACGCCGGAAAAATGACTAAGTCTAAAAAAAATATTTTTTCAACTTTTCTCAATTTTACCCCAGTGGGATATGTATTCTTCCCACACACATTTAGAACTCTCCTTCGGTACCCTCACACATATTATTCCCTCATTTAGTGGATATTTTCACAAAAAAGTGAAATTTTCAAAAATCCAGAAAATTGGCTGAAAACAACTAAATAACAAGGACTCATTGGGCGAATTGCTCTGGAACTAAAATCGGAACGCTCACTGACATTTCCCCTATCTGAAAGTCTGATAAACGCCGGAAAAATGACTAAGTCCCAAAAAAATTTTTTTTCAACTTTTTTCAATTTTACCCCCGTGGGATATATATTCTACCCACACACATTTGGAACTCTCCTGGGGTACCCTCACACATATTATTCCCTCATTTAGTGGATATTTTCACAAAAAAGTGAAATTTTCAAGAATTCAGAAAATTGGCTGAAAACGAATAAATATCAAGGACTCATTGGGCGAATCGCTCTGGAACTGAAATCGGAATGCTCACTGATATTTGCCCTATCTGAAAGTCTGATAAACGCCGGAAAAATGTCTAAGTCCAAAAAAAAATTTTTTTCAACTTTTTTCAATTTTACCCCCATGGGATAAATATTCTTCCCACACACATTTAGAACTCTCCTGGGGCACCCTCACACATATTATTCCCTCATTTAGTGGATATTTTCACAAAAAAGTGAAATTTTCAAAAATCCAGAAAATTGGCTGAAAACGACTAAATGTCAAGGACTCATTGGGCGAATCGCTCTGGAACTGAAATCGGAATGCTCACTGACATTTCCCTTATCTGAAAGTCTGATAAACGCCGGAAAAATGTCTAAGTCCAAAAAAAAATTTTTTTCAACTTTTTTCAATTTTACCCCCATGGGATAAATATTCTTCCCACACACATTTAGAACTCTCCTGGGGCACCCTCACACATATTATTCCCTCATTTAGTGGATATTTTCACAAAAAAGTGAAATTTTCAAAAATCCAGAAAATTGGCTGAAAACGACTAAATGTCAAGGACTCATTGGGCGAATCGCTCTGGAACTGAAATCGGAATGCTCACTGACATTTCCCTTATCTGAAAGTCTGATAAACGCCGGAAAAATGACTAAGTCCAAAAAAAAAATTTTTTCAACTTTTTTCAATTTTACCGCCGTGGGATATATATTCTACCCACACACATTTGGAACTCTCCTGGGGTACCCTCACACATATTATTCCCTCATTTAGTGGATATTTTCACAAAAAAGTGAAATTTTCAAGAATCCAGAAAATTGGCTGAAAACGAATAAATATCAAGGACTCATTGGGCGATTCGCTCTGGAACTGAAATCGGAATGCTCACTGATATTTGCCCTATCTGAAAGTCTGATAAACGCCGGAAAAATGTCTAAGTCCAAAAAAAAATTTTTTTCAACTTTTTTCAATTTTACCCCCGTGGGATAAATATTCTTCCCACACACATTTAGAACTCTCCTGGGGCACCCTCACACATATTATTCCCTCATTTAGTGGATATTTTCACAAAAAAGTGAAATTTTCAAAAATCCAGAAAATTGACTGAAAACGACTAAATATCAAGGACTCATTGGGCGAATCGCTCTGGAACTGAAATCGGAATGCTCACTGACATTTCCCTTATCTGAAAGTCTGATAAACGCCGGAAAAATTACTAAGTCCAAAAAAAAAATTTTTTCAACTTTTTTCAATTTTACCGCCGTGGGATATATATTTTACCCACACACATTTGGAACTCTCCTGGGGTACCCTCACACATATTGTTCCCTCATTTAGTGGATATTTTCACAAAAAAGTGAAATTTTCAAAAATCCAGAAAATTGGCTGAAAACAACTAAATAACAAGGACTCATTGGGCGAATCGCTCTGGAATTGAAATCGGAACGCTCACTGACATTTCCCCTATCTGAAAGTCTGATAAACGCCGGAAAAATGACTAAGTCCAAAAAAAAATTTTTTTCAACTTTTTTCAATTTTACCCCCGTGGGATATATATTCTACCCACACACATTTGGAACTCTCCTGGGGTACCCTCACACATATTATTCCCTCATTTAGTGGATATTTTCACAAAAAAGTGAAATTTTCAAAAATCCAGAAAATTGGCTGAAAACGACTAAATATCAAGGACTCATTGGGCGAATCGCTCTGGAACTGAAATCGGAATGCTCACTTACATTTCCCTTATCTGAAAGTCTGATAAACGCCGGAAAAATGACTAAGTCCAAAAAGAAAATTTTTTCAACTTTTTTCAATTTTACCGCCGTGGGATATATATTTTACCCACACACATTTGGAACTCTCCTGGGGTACCTTCACACATATTATTCCCTCCTTTAGTGGATATTTTTACAAAAAAGTGAAATTTTCAAAAATCCAGAAAATTGGCTGAAAACAACTAAATAACAAGGACTCATTGGGAGAATCGCTCTGGAACTGAAATGGAAATGCTCACTGACATTTCCCCTGTCTTAAAGTCTGATAAACGACAGAAAAATGACTAAGTCAAAAAAAAAAATTTTTTCAACTTTTTTCAATTTTACCCCCGTGGGATATATATTCTACCCACACACATTTGGAACTCTCCTGGGGTATCCTCATACATATTATTCCCTCATTTAGTGGATATTTTCACAAAAAAGTGAAATTTTCAAAAATCCAGAAAATTGGCTGAAAACGACTAAATATCAAGGACTCATTGGGCCAATCGCTCTGGAACTGAAATCGGAATGCTCACTCACATTTGCCCTATCTGAAAGTCTGATAAACGCCGGAAAAATGACTAAGTCCAAAAAAAAAATTTTTTCAACTTTTTTCAATTTTACCCCCGCGGGATATATATTCTACCCACACACATTTGGAACTCTCCTGGGGTACCCTCACACATATTATTCCCTCATTTAGTGGATATTTTCACAAAAAAGTGAAATTTTCAAGAATCCAGAAAATTGGCTGAAAACGACTAAATATCAAGGACTCATTGGGCGAATCGCTCTGGAACTGAAATCGGAATGCTCACTTATATTTGCCCTATCTGAAAGTCTGATAAACGCCGGAAAAATGACTAAGTCCAAAAAAACATTTTTTTCAACTTTTTTCAATTTTACCCCCGTGGGATATATATTCTTCACACACACATTTAGAACTGTCCTGGGGTACCCTCACACATATTATTCCCTCATTTAGTGGATATTTTCACAAAAAAGTGAAATTTTCAAAAATCCAGAAAATTGGCTGAAAACGACTAAATATCAAGGACTCATTGGGCGAATCGCTCTGGAATTGAAATCGGAATGCTCACTGACATTTCCCCTATCTGAAAGTCTGATAAACGCCGGAAAAATGACTAAGTCCAAAAAAAAAATTTTTTCAACTTTTTTCAATTTTACCGCCGTGGGATATATATTTTACCCACACACATTTGGAACTCTCCTGGGGTACCCTCACACATATTATTCCCTCATTTAGTGGATATTTTCAAAAAAAAGTGAAATTTTCAAAAATCCAGAAAATTGGCTGAAAACGACTAAATATCAATGACTCATTAGGCGAATCGCTCTGGAACTGAAATGGGAATGATCACTGACATTTCCCCTATCTTAAAGTCTGATAAACACCAGAAAAATGACTAAGTCCAAAAAAAATTTTTTTTCAACTTTTTTCAATTTTACCCCCATGGGATAAATATTCTTCCCACACACATTTAGAACTCTCCTGGGGCACCCTCACACATATTATTCCCTCATTTAGTGGATATTTTCACAAAAAAGTGAAATTTTCAAAAATCCAGAAAATTGGCTGAAAACGACTAAATGTCAAGGACTCATTGGGCGAATCGCTCTGGAACTGAAATCGGAATGCTCACTGACATTTCCCTTATCTGAAAGTCTGATAAACGCCGGAAAAATGACTAAGTCCAAAAAAAAAATTTTTTCAACTTTTTTCAATTTTACCGCCGTGGGATATATATTCTACCCACACACATTTGGAACTCTCCTGGGGTACCCTCACACATATTATTCCCTCATTTAGTGGATATTTTCACAAAAAAGTGAAATTTTCAAGAATCCAGAAAATTGGCTGAAAACGAATAAATATCAAGGACTCATTGGGCGATTCGCTCTGGAACTGAAATCGGAATGCTCACTGATATTTGCCCTATCTGAAAGTCTGATAAACGCCGGAAAAATGTCTAAGTCCAAAAAAAAATTTTTTTCAACTTTTTTCAATTTTACCCCCGTGGGATAAATATTCTTCCCACACACATTTAGAACTCTCCTGGGGCACCCTCACACATATTATTCCCTCATTTAGTGGATATTTTCACAAAAAAGTGAAATTTTCAAAAATCCAGAAAATTGACTGAAAACGACTAAATATCAAGGACTCATTGGGCGAATCGCTCTGGAACTGAAATCGGAATGCTCACTGACATTTCCCTTATCTGAAAGTCTGATAAACGCCGGAAAAATTACTAAGTCCAAAAAAAAAATTTTTTCAACTTTTTTCAATTTTACCGCCGTGGGATATATATTTTACCCACACACATTTGGAACTCTCCTGGGGTACCCTCACACATATTGTTCCCTCATTTAGTGGATATTTTCACAAAAAAGTGAAATTTTCAAAAATCCAGAAAATTGGCTGAAAACAACTAAATAACAAGGACTCATTGGGCGAATCGCTCTGGAATTGAAATCGGAACGCTCACTGACATTTCCCCTATCTGAAAGTCTGATAAACGCCGGAAAAATGACTAAGTCCAAAAAAAAATTTTTTTCAACTTTTTTCAATTTTACCCCCGTGGGATATATATTCTACCCACACACATTTGGAACTCTCCTGGGGTACCCTCACACATATTATTCCCTCATTTAGTGGATATTTTCACAAAAAAGTGAAATTTTCAAAAATCCAGAAAATTGGCTGAAAACGACTAAATATCAAGGACTCATTGGGCGAATCGCTCTGGAACTGAAATCGGAATGCTCACTTACATTTCCCTTATCTGAAAGTCTGATAAACGCCGGAAAAATGACTAAGTCCAAAAAGAAAATTTTTTCAACTTTTTTCAATTTTACCGCCGTGGGATATATATTTTACCCACACACATTTGGAACTCTCCTGGGGTACCTTCACACATATTATTCCCTCCTTTAGTGGATATTTTTACAAAAAAGTGAAATTTTCAAAAATCCAGAAAATTGGCTGAAAACAACTAAATAACAAGGACTCATTGGGAGAATCGCTCTGGAACTGAAATGGGAATGCTCACTGACATTTCCCCTGTCTTAAAGTCTGATAAACGACAGAAAAATGACTAAGTCAAAAAAAAAAATTTTTTCAACTTTTTTCAATTTTACCCCCGTGGGATATATATTCTACCCACACACATTTGGAACTCTCCTGGGGTATCCTCATACATATTATTCCCTCATTTAGTGGATATTTTCACAAAAAAGTGAAATTTTCAAAAATCCAGAAAATTGGCTGAAAACGACTAAATATCAAGGACTCATTGGGCGAATCGCTCTGGAACTGAAATCGGAATGCTCACTGATATTTGCCCTATCTGAAAGTCTGATAAACGCCGGAAAAATGACTAAGTCCAAAAAAACATTTTTTTCAACTTTTTTCAATTTTACCCCCGTGGGATATATATTCTTCACACACACATTTAGAACTGTCCTGGGGTACCCTCACACATATTATTCCCTCATTTAGTGGATATTTTCACAAAAAAGTGAAATTTTCAAAAATCCAGAAAATTGGCTGAAAACGACTAAATATCAAGGACTCATTGGGCGAATCGCTCTGGAATTGAAATCGGAATGCTCACTGACATTTCCCCTATCTGAAAGTCTGATAAACGCCGGAAAAATGACTAAGTCCAAAAAAAAAATTTTTTCAACTTTTTTCAATTTTACCGCCGTGGGATATATATTTTACCCACACACATTTGGAACTCTCCTGGGGTACCCTCACACATATTATTCCCTCATTTAGTGGATATTTTCAAAAAAAAGTGAAATTTTCAAAAATCCAGAAAATTGGCTGAAAACGACTAAATATCAAAGACTCATTAGGCGAATCGCTCTGGAACTGAAATGGGAATGATCACTGACATTTCCCCTATCTTAAAGTCTGATAAACACCAGAAAAATGACTAAGTCCAAAAAAAATTTTTTTTCAACTTTTTTCAATTTTACCCCCGTGGGATATATATTCTACCCACACACATTTGGAACTCTCCTGGGGTACCCTCACACATATTATTCCCTCATTTAGTGGATATTTTCACAAAGAAGTGAAATTTTCAAAAATCCAGAAAATTGGCTGAAAACGACTAAGTATCAAGAACTCATTGGGCGAATCGCTCTGGAACTGAAATCAGAACGCTCACTGACATTTTCCCTATCTGAAAGTCTGATAAACGCCGGAAAAATGACTAAGTCCAAAAAAAAATTTTTTTAAACTTTTTTCAATTTTACCCCCGTGGGATATATATTCTACCCACACACATTTGGAACTCTCCTGGGGTACCCTCACACATATTATTCCCTCATTTAGTGGATATTTTCACAAAAAAGTGAAATTTTCAAAAATCCAGAAAATTGGCTGAAAACAACTAAATAACAAGGACACATTGGGTGAATCGCTCTGGAACTAAAATTGGAACGCTCACTGACATTTCCCCTATCTGAAAGTCTGATAAACGCCGGAAAAATGACTAAGTCCAAAAAAAAAATTTTTTCAACTTTTTTCAATTTTACCCCCGTGGGATATATATTCTACCCACACACATTTGGAACTCTCCTGGGGTACCCTCACACATATTATTCCCTCATTTAGTGGATATTTTCACAAAAAAGTGAAATTTTCAAAAATCCAGAAAATTGGCTGAAAACGACTAAATATCAAAGACTCATTGGGCGAATCGCTCTGGAACTGAAATGGGAATGCTCACTGACATTTCCCCTATCTTAAAGTCTGATAAACGCCAGAAAAATGACTAAGTCCAAAAAAAAATTTTTTTCAACTTTTTTCAATTTTACCCCCGTGGGATATATATTCTACCCACACACATTTGGAACTCTCCTGGGGTACCCTCACACATATTATTCCCTCATTTAGTGGATATTTTCACAAAGAAGTGAAATTTTCAAAAATCCAGATAATTGGCTGAAAACGACTAAGTATCAAGGACTCATTGGGCGAATCGCTCTGGAACTGAAATCGGAACGCTCACTGACATTTTCCCTATCTGAAAGTCTGATAAATGCCGGAAAAATGACTAAGTCCAAAAAAAAAATTTTTTCAACTTTTTTCAATTTTACCCCCGTGGGATATATATTCTACCCACACACATTTGGAACTCTCCTGGGGTACCCTCACACATATTATTCCCTCATTTAGTGGATATTTTCACAAAAAAGTGAAATTTTCAAAAATCCAGAAAGTTGGCTGAAAACGACTAAATATCAAAGACTCATTGGGCGAATCGCTCTGGAACTGAAATGGGAATGCTCACTGACATTTCCCTTATCTTAACGTCTGATAAACGCCAGAAAAATGACTAAGTCCAAAAAAAAATTTTTTTCAACTTTTTTCAATTTTACCCCCGTGGGATATATATTCTACCCACACACATTTGGAACTCTCCTGGGGTACCCTCACACATATTCTTCCCTCATTTAGTGGATATTTTCACAAAGAAGTGAAATTTTCAAAAATCCAGAAAATTGGCTGAAAATGACTCAATAACAAGGACTCATTGGGCGAATCGCTCTGGAACTAAAATCGGAACGCTCACTGACATTTCCCCTATCTGAAAGTCTGATAAACGCCGGAAAAATGACTAAGTCCAAAAAAAAATTTTTTTCAACTTTTTTCAATTTTACCCCCGCGGGATATATATTCTACCCACACACATTTGGAACTCTCCTGGGGTACCCTCACACATATTATTCCCTCATTTAGTGGATATTTTCACAAAAAAGTAAAATTTTCAAAAATCCAGAAAATTGGCTGAAAACGACTAAATATCAAGGACTCATTGGGCGAATCGCTCTGGAACTGAAATCGGAACGCTCACTGACATTTCCCCTATCTGAAAGTCTGATAAACGCCGGAAAAATGACTAAGTCCAAAAAAAATTTTTTTTCAACTTTTTTCAATTTTACCCCCGCGGGATATATATTCTACCCACACACATTTGGAACTCTCCTGGGGTACCCTCACACATATTATTCCCTCATTTAGTGGATATTTTCACAAAAAAGTGAAATTTTCAAGAATCCAGAAAATTGGCTGAAAACGACTAAATATCAAGGACTCATTGGGCGAATCGCTCTGGAACTGAAATCGGAATGCTCACTGATATTTGCCCTATCTGAAAGTCTGATAAACGCCGGAAAAATGACTAAGTCCAAAAAAACATTTTTTTCAACTTTTTTCAATTTTACCCCCGTGGGATATATATTCTTCACACACACATTTAGAACTGTCCTGGGGTACCCTCACACATATTATTCCCTCATTTAGTGGATATTTTCACAAAAAAGTGAAATTTTCAAAAATCCAGAAAATTGGCTGAAAACGACTAAATATCAAGGACTCATTGGGCGAATCGCTCTGGAATTGAAATCGGAATGCTCACTGACATTTCCCCTATCTGAAAGTCTGATAAACGCCGGAAAAATGACTAAGTCCAAAAAAAAAATTTTTTCAACTTTTTTCAATTTTACCGCCGTGGGATATATATTTTACCCACACACATTTGGAACTCTCCTGGGGTACCCTCACACATATTATTCCCTCATTTAGTGGATATTTTCAAAAAAAAGTGAAATTTTCAAAAATCCAGAAAATTGGCTGAAAACGACTAAATATCAAAGACTCATTAGGCGAATCGCTCTGGAACTGAAATGGGAATGATCACTGACATTTCCCCTATCTTAAAGTCTGATAAACACCAGAAAAATGACTAAGTCCAAAAAAAAATTTTTTTCAACTTTTTTCAATTTTACCCCCGTGGGATATATATTCTACCCACACACATTTGGAACTCTCCTGGGGTACCCTCACACATATTATTCCCTCATTTAGTGGATATTTTCACAAAGAAGTGAAATTTTCAAAAATCCATAAAATTGGCTGAAAACGACTAAGTATCAAGAACTCATTGGGCGAATCGCTCTGGAACTGAAATCAGAACGCTCACTGACATTTTACCTATCTGAAAGTCTGATAAACGCCGGAAAAATGACTAAGTCCAAAAAAAAATTTTTTTAAACTTTTTTCAATTTTACCCCCGTGGGATATATATTCTACCCACACACATTTGGAACTCTCCTGGGGTACCCTCACACATATTATTCCCTCATTTAGTGGATATTTTCACAAAGAAGTGAAATTTTCAAAAATCCAGAAAATTGGCTGAAAACGACTAAGTATCAAGGACTCATTGGGCGAATCGCTCTGGAACTGAAATCGGAACGCTCACTGACATTTTCCCTATCTGAAAGTCTGATAAATGCCGGAAAAATGACTAAGTCCAAAAAAAAAATTTTTTCAACTTTTTTCAATTTTACCCCCGTGGGATATATATTCTACCCACACACATTTGGAACTCTCCTGGGGTACCCTCACACATATTATTCCCTCATTTAGTGGATATTTTCACAAAAAAGTGAAATTTTCAAAAATCCAGAAAGTTGGCTGAAAACGACTAAATATCAAAGACTCATTGGGCGAATCGCTCTGGAACTGAAATGGGAATGCTCACTGACATTTCCCTTATCTTAACGTCTGATAAACGCCAGAAAAATGACTAAGTCCAAAAAAAAATTTTTTTCAACTTTTTTCAATTTTACCCCCGTGGGATATATATTCTACCCACACACATTTGGAACTCTCCTGGGGTACCCTCACACATATTCTTCCCTCATTTAGTGGATATTTTCACAAAGAAGTGAAATTTTCAAAAATCCAGAAAATTGGCTGAAAATGACTCAATAACAAGGACTCATTGGGCGAATCGCTCTGGAACTGAAATCAGAACGCTCACTGACATTTTCCCTATCTGAAAGTCTGATAAACGCCGGAAAAATGACTAAGTCCAAAAAAAAATTTTTTTAAACTTTTTTCAATTTTACCCCCGTGGGATATATATTCTACCCACACACATTTGGAACTCTCCTGGGGTACCCTCACACATATTATTCCCTCATTTAGTGGATATTTTCACAAAAAAGTGAAATTTTCAAAAATCCAGAAAATTGGCTGAAAACGACTAAATATCAAAGACTCATTGGGCGAATCGCTCTGGAACTGAAATGGGAATGCTCACTGACATTTCCCCTATCTTAAAGTCTGATAAACGCCAGAAAAATGACTAAGTCCAAAAAAAAATTTTTTTCAACTTTTTTCAATTTTACCCCCGTGGGATATATATTCTACCCACACACATTTGGAACTCTCCTGGGGTACCCTCACACATATTATTCCCTCATTTAGTGGATATTTTCACAAAGAAGTGAAATTTTCAAAAATCCAGAAAATTGGCTGAAAACGACTAAGTATCAAGGACTCATTGGGCGAATCGCTCTGGAACTGAAATCGGAACGCTCACTGACATTTTCCCTATCTGAAAGTCTGATAAATGCCGGAAAAATGACTAAGTCCAAAAAAAAAATTTTTTCAACTTTTTTCAATTTTACCCCCGTGGGATATATATTCTACCCACACACATTTGGAACTCTCCTGGGGTACCCTCACACATATTATTCCCTCATTTAGTGGATATTTTCACAAAAAAGTGAAATTTTCAAAAATCCAGAAAGTTGGCTGAAAACGACTAAATATCAAAGACTCATTGGGCGAATCGCTCTGGAACTGAAATGGGAATGCTCACTGACATTTCCCTTATCTTAGCGTCTGATAAACGCCAGAAAAATGACTAAGTCCAAAAAAAAATTTTTTTCAACTTTTTTCAATTTTACCCCCGTGGGATATATATTCTACCCACACACATTTGGAACTCTCCTGGGGTACCCTCACACATATTCTTCCCTCATTTAGTGGATATTTTCACAAAGAAGTGAAATTTTCAAAAATCCAGAAAATTGGCTGAAAATGACTCAATAACAAGGACTCATTGGGCGAATCGCTCTGGAACTAAAATCGGAACGCTCACTGACATTTCCCCTATCTGAAAGTCTGATAAACGCCGGAAAAATGACTAAGTCCAAAAAAAAATTTTTTTCAACTTTTTTCAATTTTACCCCCGCGGGATATATATTCTACCCACACACATTTGGAACTCTCCTGGGGTACCCTCACACATATTATTCCCTCATTTAGTGGATATTTTCACAAAAAAGTAAAATTTTCAAAAATCCAGAAAATTGGCTGAAAACGACTAAATATCAAGGACTCATTGGGCGAATCGCTCTGGAACTGAAATCGGAACGCTCACTGACATTTCCCCTATCTGAAAGTCTGATAAACGCCGGAAAAATGACTAAGTCCAAAAAAAATTTTTTTTCAACTTTTTTCAATTTTACCCCCGCGGGATATATATTCTACCCACACACATTTGGAACTCTCCTGGGGTACCCTCACACATATTATTCCCTCATTTAGTGGATATTTTCACAAAAAAGTGAAATTTTCAAGAATCCAGAAAATTGGCTGAAAACGACTAAATATCAAGGACTCATTGGGCGAATCGCTCTGGAACTGAAATCGGAATGCTCACTGATATTTGCCCTATCTGAAAGTCTGATAAACGCCGGAAAAATGACTAAGTCCAAAAAAACATTTTTTTCAACTTTTTTCAATTTTACCCCCGTGGGATATATATTCTTCACACACACATTTAGAACTGTCCTGGGGTACCCTCACACATATTATTCCCTCATTTAGTGGATATTTTCACAAAAAAGTGAAATTTTCAAAAATCCAGAAAATTGGCTGAAAACGACTAAATATCAAGGACTCATTGGGCGAATCGCTCTGGAATTGAAATCGGAATGCTCACTGACATTTCCCCTATCTGAAAGTCTGATAAACGCCGGAAAAATGACTAAGTCCAAAAAAAAAATTTTTTCAACTTTTTTCAATTTTACCGCCGTGGGATATATATTTTACCCACACACATTTGGAACTCTCCTGGGGTACCCTCACACATATTATTCCCTCATTTAGTGGATATTTTCAAAAAAAAGTGAAATTTTCAAAAATCCAGAAAATTGGCTGAAAACGACTAAATATCAAAGACTCATTAGGCAAATCGCTCTGGAACTGAAATGGGAATGATCACTGACATTTCCCCTATCTTAAAGTCTGATAAACACCAGAAAAATGACTAAGTCCAAAAAAAAATTTTTTTCAACTTTTTTCAATTTTACCCCCGTGGGATATATATTCTACCCACACACATTTGGAACTCTCCTGGGGTACCCTCACACATATTATTCCCTCATTTAGTGGATATTTTCACAAAGAAGTGAAATTTTCAAAAATCCATAAAATTGGCTGAAAACGACTAAGTATCAAGAACTCATTGGGCGAATCGCTCTGGAACTGAAATCAGAACGCTCACTGACATTTTCCCTATCTGAAAGTCTGATAAACGCCGGAAAAATGACTAAGTCCAAAAAAAAATTTTTTTAAACTTTTTTCAATTTTACCCCCGTGGGATATATATTCTACCCACACACATTTGGAACTCTCCTGGGGTACCCTCACACATATTATTCCCTCATTTAGTGGATATTTTCACAAAAAAGTGAAATTTTCAAAAATCCAGAAAATTGGCTGAAAACAACTAAATAACAAGGACACATTGGGTGAATCGCTCTGGAACTAAAATCGGAACGCTCACTGACATTTCCCCTATCTGAAAGTCTGATAAACGCCGGAAAAATGACTAAGTCCAAAAAAAAAATTTTTTCAACTTTTTTCAATTTTACCCCCGTGGGATATATATTCTACCCACACACATTTGGAACTCTCCTGGGGTACCCTCACACATATTATTCCCTCATTTAGTGGATATTTTCACAAAAAAGTGAAATTTTCAAAAATCCAGAAAATTGGCTGAAAACGACTAAATATCAAAGACTCATTGGGCGAATCGCTCTGGAACTGAAATGGGAATGCTCACTGACATTTCCCCTATCTTAAAGTCTGATAAACGCCAGAAAAATGACTAAGTCCAAAAAAAAATTTTTTTCAACTTTTTTCAATTTTACCCCCGTGGGATATATATTCTACCCACACACATTTGGAACTCTCCTGGGGTACCCTCACACATATTATTCCCTCATTTAGTGGATATTTTCACAAAGAAGTGAAATTTTCAAAAATCCAGATAATTGGCTGAAAACGACTAAGTATCAAGGACTCATTGGGCGAATCGCTCTGGAACTGAAATCGGAACGCTCACTGACATTTTCCCTATCTGAAAGTCTGATAAATGCCGGAAAAATGACTAAGTCCAAAAAAAAAATTTTTTCAACTTTTTTCAATTTTACCCCCGTGGGATATATATTCTACCCACACACATTTGGAACTCTCCTGGGGTACCCTCACACATATTATTCCCTCATTTAGTGGATATTTTCACAAAAAAGTGAAATTTTCAAAAATCCAGAAAGTTGGCTGAAAACGACTAAATATCAAAGACTCATTGGGCGAATCGCTCTGGAACTGAAATGGGAATGCTCACTGACATTTCCCTTATCTTAACGTCTGATAAACGCCAGAAAAATGACTAAGTCCAAAAAAAAATTTTTTTCAACTTTTTTCAATTTTACCCCCGTGGGATATATATTCTACCCACACACATTTGGAACTCTCCTGGGGTACCCTCACACATATTCTTCCCTCATTTAGTGGATATTTTCACAAAGAAGTGAAATTTTCAAAAATCCAGAAAATTGGCTGAAAATGACTCAATAACAAGGACTCATTGGGCGAATCGCTCTGGAACTAAAATCGGAACGCTCACTGACATTTCCCCTATCTGAAAGTCTGATAAACGCCGGAAAAATGACTAAGTCCAAAAAAAAATTTTTTTCAACTTTTTTCAATTTTACCCCCGCGGGATATATATTCTACCCACACACATTTGGAACTCTCCTGGGGTACCCTCACACATATTATTCCCTCATTTAGTGGATATTTTCACAAAAAAGTAAAATTTTCAAAAATCCAGAAAATTGGCTGAAAACGACTAAATATCAAGGACTCATTGGGCGAATCGCTCTGGAACTGAAATCGGAATGCTCACTGATATTTGCCCTATCTGAAAGTCTGATAAACGCCGGAAAAATGACTAAGTCCAAAAAAACATTTTTTTCAACTTTTTTCAATTTTACCCCCGTGGGATATATATTCTTCACACACACATTTAGAACTGTCCTGGGGTACCCTCACACATATTATTCCCTCATTTAGTGGATATTTTCACAAAAAAGTGAAATTTTCAAAAATCCAGAAAATTGGCTGAAAACGACTAAATATCAAGGACTCATTGGGCGAATCGCTCTGGAATTGAAATCGGAATGCTCACTGACATTTCCCCTATCTGAAAGTCTGATAAACGCCGGAAAAATGACTAAGTCCAAAAAAAAAATTTTTTCAACTTTTTTCTATTTTACCGCCGTGGGATATATATTTTACCCACACACATTTGGAACTCTCCTGGGGTACCCTCACACATATTATTCCCTCATTTAGTGGATATTTTCAAAAAAAAGTGAAATTTTCAAAAATCCAGAAAATTGGCTGAAAACGACTAAATATCAAAGACTCATTAGGCGAATCGCTCTGGAACTGAAATGGGAATGATCACTGACATTTCCCCTATCTTAAAGTCTGATAAACACCAGAAAAATGACTAAGTCCAAAAAAAAATTTTTTTCAACTTTTTTCAATTTTACCCCCGTGGGATATATATTCTACCCACACACATTTGGAACTCTCCTGGGGTACCCTCACACATATTATTCCCTCATTTAGTGGATATTTTCACAAAGAAGTGAAATTTTCAAAAATCCATAAAATTGGCTGAAAACGACTAAGTATCAAGAACTCATTGGGCGAATCGCTCTGGAACTGAAATCAGAACGCTCACTGACATTTTCCCTATCTGAAAGTCTGATAAACGCCGGAAAAATGACTAAGTCCAAAAAAAAATTTTTTTAAACTTTTTTCAATTTTACCCCCGTGGGATATATATTCTACCCACACACATTTGGAACTCTCCTGGGGTACCCTCACACATATTATTCCCTCATTTAGTGGATATTTTCACAAAGAAGTGAAATTTTCAAAAATCCAGAAAATTGGCTGAAAACGACTAAGTATCAAGGACTCATTGGGCGAATCGCTCTGGAACTGAAATCGGAACGCTCACTGACATTTTCCCTATCTGAAAGTCTGATAAATGCCGGAAAAATGACTAAGTCCAAAAAAAAAATTTTTTCAACTTTTTTCAATTTTACCCCCGTGGGATATATATTCTACCCACACACATTTGGAACTCTCCTGGGGTACCCTCACACATATTATTCCCTCATTTAGTGGATATTTTCACAAAAAAGTGAAATTTTCAAAAATCCAGAAAGTTGGCTGAAAACGACTAAATATCAAAGACTCATTGGGCGAATCGCTCTGGAACTGAAATGGGAATGCTCACTGACATTTCCCTTATCTTAACGTCTGATAAACGCCAGAAAAATGACTAAGTCCAAAAAAAAATTTTTTTCAACTTTTTTCAATTTTACCCCCGTGGGATATATATTCTACCCACACACATTTGGAACTCTCCTGGGGTACCCTCACACATATTCTTCCCTCATTTAGTGGATATTTTCACAAAGAAGTGAAATTTTCAAAAATCCAGAAAATTGGCTGAAAATGACTCAATAACAAGGACTCATTGGGCGAATCGCTCTGGAACTGAAATCAGAACGCTCACTGACATTTTCCCTATCTGAAAGTCTGATAAACGCCGGAAAAATGACTAAGTCCAAAAAAAAATTTTTTTAAACTTTTTTCAATTTTACCCCCGTGGGATATATATTCTACCCACACACATTTGGAACTCTCCTGGGGTACCCTCACACATATTATTCCCTCATTTAGTGGATATTTTCACAAAAAAGTGAAATTTTCAAAAATCCAGAAAATTGGCTGAAAACGACTAAATATCAAAGACTCATTGGGCGAATCGCTCTGGAACTGAAATGGGAATGCTCACTGACATTTCCCCTATCTTAAAGTCTGATAAACGCCAGAAAAATGACTAAGTCCAAAAAAAAATTTTTTTCAACTTTTTTCAATTTTACCCCCGTGGGATATATATTCTACCCACACACATTTGGAACTCTCCTGGGGTACCCTCACACATATTATTCCCTCATTTAGTGGATATTTTCACAAAGAAGTGAAATTTTCAAAAATCCAGAAAATTGGCTGAAAACGACTAAGTATCAAGGACTCATTGGGCGAATCGCTCTGGAACTGAAATCGGAACGCTCACTGACATTTTCCCTATCTGAAAGTCTGATAAATGCCGGAAAAATGACTAAGTCCAAAAAAAAAATTTTTTCAACTTTTTTCAATTTTACCCCCGTGGGATATATATTCTACCCACACACATTTGGAACTCTCCTGGGGTACCCTCACACATATTATTCCCTCATTTAGTGGATATTTTCACAAAAAAGTGAAATTTTCAAAAATCCAGAAAGTTGGCTGAAAACGACTAAATATCAAAGACTCATTGGGCGAATCGCTCTGGAACTGAAATGGGAATGCTCACTGACATTTCCCTTATCTTAACGTCTGATAAACGCCAGAAAAATGACTAAGTCCAAAAAAAAATTTTTTTCAACTTTTTTCAATTTTACCCCCGTGGGATATATATTCTACCCACACACATTTGGAACTCTCCTGGGGTACCCTCACACATATTCTTCCCTCATTTAGTGGATATTTTCACAAAGAAGTGAAATTTTCAAAAATCCAGAAAATTGGCTGAAAATGACTCAATAACAAGGACTCATTGGGCGAATCGCTCTGGAACTAAAATCGGAACGCTCACTGACATTTCCCCTATCTGAAAGTCTGATAAACGCCGGAAAAATGACTAAGTCCAAAAAAAAATTTTTTTCAACTTTTTTCAATTTTACCCCCGCGGGATATATATTCTACCCACACACATTTGGAACTCTCCTGGGGTACCCTCACACATATTATTCCCTCATTTAGTGGATATTTTCACAAAAAAGTAAAATTTTCAAAAATCCAGAAAATTGGCTGAAAACGACTAAATATCAAGGACTCATTGGGCGAATCGCTCTGGAACTGAAATCGGAACGCTCACTGACATTTCCCCTATCTTAAAGTCTGATAAACGCCAGAAAAATGACTAAGTCCAAAAAAAAATTTTTTTCAACTTTTTTCAATTTTACCCCCGTGGGATATATATTCTACCCACACACATTTGGAACTCTCCTGGGGTACCCTCACACATATTATTCCCTCATTTAGTGGATATTTTCACAAAGAAGTGAAATTTTCAAAAATCCAGAAAATTGGCTGAAAACGACTAAGTATCAAGGACTCATTGGGCGAATCGCTCTGGAACTGAAATCGGAACGCTCACTGACATTTTCCCTATCTGAAAGTCTGATAAATGCCGGAAAAATGACTAAGTCCAAAAAAAAAATTTTTTCAACTTTTTTCAATTTTACCCCCGTGGGATATATATTCTACCCACACACATTTGGAACTCTCCTGGGGTACCCTCACACATATTATTCCCTCATTTAGTGGATATTTTCACAAAAAAGTGAAATTTTCAAAAATCCAGAAAGTTGGCTGAAAACGACTAAATATCAAAGACTCATTGGGCGAATCGCTCTGGAACTGAAATGGGAATGCTCACTGACATTTCCCTTATCTTAACGTCTGATAAACGCCAGAAAAATGACTAAGTCCAAAAAAAAATTTTTTTCAACTTTTTTCAATTTTACCCCCGTGGGATATATATTCTACCCACACACATTTGGAACTCTCCTGGGGTACCCTCACACATATTCTTCCCTCATTTAGTGGATATTTTCACAAAGAAGTGAAATTTTCAAAAATCCAGAAAATTGGCTGAAAATGACTCAATAACAAGGACTCATTGGGCGAATCGCTCTGGAACTAAAATCGGAACGCTCACTGACATTTCCCCTATCTGAAAGTCTGATAAACGCCGGAAAAATGACTAAGTCCAAAAAAAAATTTTTTTCAACTTTTTTCAATTTTACCCCCGCGGGATATATATTCTACCCACACACATTTGGAACTCTCCTGGGGTACCCTCACACATATTATTCCCTCATTTAGTGGATATTTTCACAAAAAAGTAAAATTTTCAAAAATCCAGAAAATTGGCTGAAAACGACTAAATATCAAGGACTCATTGGGCGAATCGCTC
Source organism: Phyllobates terribilis (assembly GCF_046119375.1). Classification (NCBI taxonomy): domain Eukaryota; kingdom Metazoa; phylum Chordata; class Amphibia; order Anura; family Dendrobatidae; genus Phyllobates; species Phyllobates terribilis. Next base: position 200,102 of record NW_027362783.1, read on the forward strand.
TGGAACTGAAATCGGAACGCTCACTGACATTTCCCCTATCTGAAAGTCTGATAAACGCCGGAAAAATGACTAAGTCCAAAAAAAATTTTTTTTCAACTTTTTTCAATTTTACCCCCGCGGGATATATATTCTACCCACACACATTTGGAACTCTCCTGGGGTACCCTCACACATATTATTCCCTCATTTAGTGGATATTTTCACAAAAAAGTGAAATTTTCAAGAATCCAGAAAATTGGCTGAAAACGACTAAATATCAAGGACTCATTGGGCGAATCGCTCTGGAACTGAAATCGGAATGCTCACTGATATTTGCCCTATCTGAAAGTCTGATAAACGCCGGAAAAATGACTAAGTCCAAAAAAACATTTTTTTCAACTTTTTTCAATTTTACCCCCGTGGGATATATATTCTTCACACACACATTTAGAACTGTCCTGGGGTACCCTCACACATATTATTCCCTCATTTAGTGGATATTTTCACAAAAAAGTGAAATTTTCAAAAATCCAGAAAATTGGCTGAAAACGACTAAATATCAAGGACTCATTGGGCGAATCGCTCTGGAATTGAAATCGGAATGCTCACTGACATTTCCCCTATCTGAAAGTCTGATAAACGCCGGAAAAATGACTAAGTCCAAAAAAAAAATTTTTTCAACTTTTTTCAATTTTACCGCCGTGGGATATATATTTTACCCACACACATTTGGAACTCTCCTGGGGTACCCTCACACATATTATTCCCTCATTTAGTGGATATTTTCAAAAAAAAGTGAAATTTTCAAAAATCCAGAAAATTGGCTGAAAACGACTAAATATCAAAGACTCATTAGGCGAATCGCTCTGGAACTGAAATGGGAATGATCACTGACATTTCCCCTATCTTAAAGTCTGATAAACACCAGAAAAATGACTAAGTCCAAAAAAAAATTTTTTTCAACTTTTTTCAATTTTACCCCCGTGGGATATATATTCTACCCACACACATTTGGAACTCTCCTGGGGTACCCTCACACATATTATTCCCTCATTTAGTGGATATTTTCACAAAGAAGTGAAATTTTCAAAAATCCATAAAATTGGCTGAAAACGACTAAGTATCAAGAACTCATTGGGCGAATCGCTCTGGAACTGAAATCAGAACGCTCACTGACATTTTCCCTATCTGAAAGTCTGATAAACGCCGGAAAAATGACTAAGTCCAAAAAAAAATTTTTTTAAACTTTTTTCAATTTTACCCCCGTGGGATATATATTCTACCCACACACATTTGGAACTCTCCTGGGGTACCCTCACACATATTATTCCCTCATTTAGTGGATATTTTCACAAAAAAGTGAAATTTTCAAAAATCCAGAAAATTGGCTGAAAACAACTAAATAACAAGGACACATTGGGTGAATCGCTCTGGAACTAAAATCGGAACGCTCACTGACATTTCCCCTATCTGAAAGTCTGATAAACGCCGGAAAAATGACTAAGTCCAAAAAAAAAATTTTTTCAACTTTTTTCAATTTTACCCCCGTGGGATATATATTCTACCCACACACATTTGGAACTCTCCTGGGGTACCCTCACACATATTATTCCCTCATTTAGTGGATATTTTCACAAAAAAGTGAAATTTTCAAAAATCCAGAAAATTGGCTGAAAACGACTAAATATCAAAGACTCATTGGGCGAATCGCTCTGGAACTGAAATGGGAATGCTCACTGACATTTCCCCTATCTTAAAGTCTGATAAACGCCAGAAAAATGACTAAGTCCAAAAAAAAATTTTTTTCAACTTTTTTCAATTTTACCCCCGTGGGATATATATTCTACCCACACACATTTGGAACTCTCCTGGGGTACCCTCACACATATTATTCCCTCATTTAGTGGATATTTTCACAAAGAAGTGAAATTTTCAAAAATCCATAAAATTGGCTGAAAACGACTAAGTATCAAGAACTCATTGGGCGAATCGCTCTGGAACTGAAATCAGAACGCTCACTGACATTTTCCCTATCTGAAAGTCTGATAAACGCCGGAAAAATGACTAAGTCCAAAAAAAAATTTTTTTAAACTTTTTTCAATTTTACCCCCGTGGGATATATATTCTACCCACACACATTTGGAACTCTCCTGGGGTACCCTCACACATATTATTCCCTCATTTAGTGGATATTTTCACAAAAAAGTGAAATTTTCAAAAATCCAGAAAATTGGCTGAAAACAACTAAATAACAAGGACACATTGGGTGAATCGCTCTGGAACTAAAATCGGAACGCTCACTGACATTTCCCCTATCTGAAAGTCTGATAAACGCCGGAAAAATGACTAAGTCCAAAAAAAAAATTTTTTCAACTTTTTTCAATTTTACCCCCGTGGGATATATATTCTACCCACACACATTTGGAACTCTCCTGGGGTACCCTCACACATATTATTCCCTCATTTAGTGGATATTTTCACAAAAAAGTGAAATTTTCAAAAATCCAGAAAATTGGCTGAAAACGACTAAATATCAAAGACTCATTGGGCGAATCGCTCTGGAACTGAAATGGGAATGCTCACTGACATTTCCCCTATCTTAAAGTCTGATAAACGCCAGAAAAATGACTAAGTCCAAAAAAAAATTTTTTTCAACTTTTTTCAATTTTACCCCCGTGGGATATATATTCTACCCACACACATTTGGAACTCTCCTGGGGTACCCTCACACAAATTCTTCCCTCATTTAGTGGATATTTTCACAAAGAAGTGAAATTTTCAAAAATCCAGAAAATTGGCTGAAAACGACTAAGTATCAAGGACTCATTGGGCGAATCGCTCTGGAACTGAAATCGGAACGCTCACTGACATTTTCCCTATGTGAAAGTCTGATAAATGCCGGAAAAATGACTAAGTCCAAAAAAAAAATTTTTTCAACTTTTTTCAATTTTACCCCCATGGGATATATATTCTACCCACACACATTTGGAACTCTCCTGGGGTACCCTCACACATATTATTCCCTCATTTAGTGGATATTTTCACAAAAAAGTGAAATTTTCAAAAATCCAGAAAGTTGGCTGAAAACGACTAAATATCAAAGACTCATTGGGCGAATCGCTCTGGAACTGAAATGGGAACGCTCACTGACATTTTCCCTATCTGAAAGTCTGATAAACGCCGGAAAAATGACTAAGTCCAAAAAAAAATTTTTTCAACTTTTTTCAATTTTACCCCCGTGGGATATATATTCTACCCACACACATTTGGAACTCTCCTGGGGTACCCTCACACATATTATTCCCTCATTTAGTGGATATTTTCACAAAGAAGTGAAATTTTCAAAAATCCAGAAAATTGGCTGAAAACGACTAAATATCAAAGACTCATTGGGCGAATCGCTCTGGAACTGAAATAGGAATGCTCACTGACATTTCCCCTATCTTAAAGTCTGATAAACGCCAGAAAAATGACTAAGTCCAAAAAAAAAATTTTTTCAACTTTTTTCAATTTTACCCCCGTGGGATATATATTCTACCCACACACATTTGGAACTCTCCTGGGGTACCCTCACACATATTATTCCCTCATTTAGTGGATATTTTCACAAAGAAGTGAAATTTTCAAAAATCCACAAAATTGGCTGAAAACGATTAAGTATCAAGGACTCATTGGGCGAATCGCTCTAGAACTGAAATCGGAACGCTCACTGACATTTTCCCTATCTGAAAGTCTGATAAACGCCGGAAAAATGACTAAGTCCAAAAAAATTTTTTTTTCAACTTTTTTCAATTTTACCCCCGTGGGATATATATTCTACCCACACACATTTGGAACTCTCCTGGGGTACCCTCACACATATTATTCCCTCATTTAGTGGATATTTTCACAAAGAAGTGAAAGTTTCAAAAATCCAGAAAATTGGCTGAAAACGACTAAGTATCAAGGACTCATTGGTCGAATCGCTCTGGAACTGAAATCGGAACGCTCACTGACATTTTCCCTATCTGAAAGTCTGATAAACGCCGGAAAAATGACTAAGTCCAAAAAAAAATTTTTTTCAACTTTTTTCAATTTTACCCCCGTGGGATATATATTCTACCCACACACATTTGGAACTCTCCTGGGGTACCCTCACACATATTATTCCCTCATTTAGTGGATATTTTCAAAAAAAAGTGAAATTTTCAAAAATCCAGAAAATTGGCTGAAAACGACTAAATATCAAAGACTCATTGGGCGAATCGCTCTGGAACTGAAATCGGAACGCTCACTGACATTTTCCCTATCTGAAAGTCTGATAAACGCCGGAAAAATGACTAAGTCCAAAAAAAAAATTTTTTAAACTTTTTTCAATTTTACCCCCGTGGGATATATATTCTACCCACACACATTTGGAACTCTCCTGGGGTACCCTCACACATATTATTCCCTCATTTAGTGGATATTTTCACAAAAAAGTGAAATTTTCAAAAATCCAGAAAATTGGCTGAAAACAACTAAATAACAAGGACACATTGGGTGAATCGCTCTGGAACTAAAATCGGAACGCTCACTGACATTTCCCCTATCTGAAAGTCTGATAAACGCCGGAAAAATGACTAAATCCAAAAAAAAAATTTTTTCAACTTTTTTCAATTTTACCCCCGTGGGATATATATTCTACCCACACACATTTGGAACTCTCCTGGGGTACCCTCACACATATTATTCCCTCATTTAGTGGATATTTTCAAAAAAAAGTGACATTTTCAAAAATCCAGAAAATTGGCTGAAAACGACTAAATATCAAAGACTCATTGGGCGAATCGCTCTGGTACTGAAATGGGAATGCTCACTGACATTTCCCCTATCTTAAAGTCTGATAAACGCCAGAAAAATGACTAAGTCCAAAAAAAAATTTTTTTAAACTTTTTTCAATTTTACCCCCGTGGGATATATATTCTACCCACACACATTTGGAACTCTCCTGGGGTACCCTCACACATATTCTTCCCTCATTTAGTGGATATTTTCACAAAGAAGTGAAATTTTCAAAAATCCAGAAAATTGGCTGAAAACGACTAAGTATCAAGGACTCATTGGGCGAATCGCTCTGGAACTGAAATCGGAATGCTCACTGACATTTTCCCTATCTGAAAGTCTGATAAACGCCGGAAAAATGACTAAGTCCAAAAAAAAATTTTTTTCAGCTTTTTTCAATTTTACCCCCGTGGGTTATATATTCTAACCACACACATTTGGAACTCTCCTGGGGTACCCTCACACATATTATTCCCTTATTTAGTGGATATTTTCACAAAGAAGTGAAATTTTCAAAAATCCAGAAAATTGGCTGAAAACGACTAAATATCAAAGACTCATTGGGCGAATCGCTCTGGAACTGAAATGGGAATGATGACTGACATTTCCCCTATCTTAAAGTCTGATAAACACCAGAAAAATGACTAAGTCCAAAAAAAAAATTGTTTTCAACTTTTTTCAATTTTACCCCCGTGGGATATATATTCTACCCACACACATTTGGAACTCTCCTGGGGTACCCTCACACATATTATTCCCTCATTTAGTGGATATTTTCACAAAGAAGTGAAATTTTCAAAAATCCAGAAAATTGGCTGAAAACGACTAAGTATCAAGGACTCATTGGGCCAATCGCTCTGGAACTGAAATCGGAACGCTCACTGACATTTCCCCTATCTGAAAGTCTGATAAACGCCGGAAAAATGACTAAGTCCAAAAAAAAATTTTTTTAAACTTTTTTCAATTTTACCCCCGTGGGATATATATTCTACCCACACACATTTGGAACTCTCCTGGGGTAACCTCACACATTTTATTCCCTCATTTAGTGGATATTTTCCAAAAAAAGTGAAATTTTCAAAAATCCAGAAAATTGGCTGAAAATGACTCAATAACAAGGACTCATTGGGCGAATCGCTCTGGAACTAAAATCGGAACGCTCACTGACATTTCCCCTATCTGAAAGTCTGATAAACGCCGGAAAAATGACTAAGTCCAAAAAAAAATTTTTTTCAACTTTTTTCAATTTTACCCCCGCGGGATATATATTCTACCCACACACATTTGGAACTCTCCTGGGGTACCCTCACACATATTATTCCCTCATTTAGTGGATATTTTCACAAAAAAGTAAAATTTTCAAAAATCCAGAAAATTGGCTGAAAACGACTAAATATCAAGGACTCATTGGGCGAATCGCTCTGGAACTGAAATCGGAACGCTCACTGACATTTCCCCTATCTGAAAGTCTGATAAACGCCGGAAAAATGACTAAGTCCAAAAAAAATTTTTTTTCAACTTTTTTCAATTTTACCCCCGCGGGATATATATTCTACCCACACACATTTGGAACTCTCCTGGGGTACCCTCACACATATTATTCCCTCATTTAGTGGATATTTTCACAAAAAAGTGAAATTTTCAAGAATCCAGAAAATTGGCTGAAAACGACTAAATATCAAGGACTCATTGGGCGAATCGCTCTGGAACTGAAATCGGAATGCTCACTGATATTTGCCCTATCTGAAAGTCTGATAAACGCCGGAAAAATGACTAAGTCCAAAAAAACATTTTTTTCAACTTTTTTCAATTTTACCCCCGTGGGATATATATTCTTCACACACACATTTAGAACTGTCCTGGGGTACCCTCACACATATTATTCCCTCATTTAGTGGATATTTTCACAAAAAAGTGAAATTTTCAAAAATCCAGAAAATTGGCTGAAAACGACTAAATATCAAGGACTCATTGGGCGAATCGCTCTGGAATTGAAATCGGAATGCTCACTGACATTTCCCCTATCTGAAAGTCTGATAAACGCCGGAAAAATGACTAAGTCCAAAAAAAAAATTTTTTCAACTTTTTTCAATTTTACCGCCGTGGGATATATATTTTACCCACACACATTTGGAACTCTCCTGGGGTACCCTCACACATATTATTCCCTCATTTAGTGGATATTTTCAAAAAAAAGTGAAATTTTCAAAAATCCAGAAAATTGGCTGAAAACGACTAAATATCAAAGACTCATTAGGCGAATCGCTCTGGAACTGAAATGGGAATGATCACTGACATTTCCCCTATCTTAAAGTCTGATAAACACCAGAAAAATGACTAAGTCCAAAAAAAAATTTTTTTCAACTTTTTTCAATTTTACCCCCGTGGGATATATATTCTACCCACACACATTTGGAACTCTCCTGGGGTACCCTCACACATATTATTCCCTCATTTAGTGGATATTTTCACAAAGAAGTGAAATTTTCAAAAATCCATAAAATTGGCTGAAAACGACTAAGTATCAAGAACTCATTGGGCGAATCGCTCTGGAACTGAAATCAGAACGCTCACTGACATTTTCCCTATCTGAAAGTCTGATAAACGCCGGAAAAATGACTAAGTCCAAAAAAAAATTTTTTTAAACTTTTTTCAATTTTACCCCCGTGGGATATATATTCTACCCACACACATTTGGAACTCTCCTGGGGTACCCTCACACATATTATTCCCTCATTTAGTGGATATTTTCACAAAAAAGTGAAATTTTCAAAAATCCAGAAAATTGGCTGAAAACAACTAAATAACAAGGACACATTGGGTGAATCGCTCTGGAACTAAAATCGGAACGCTCACTGACATTTCCCCTATCTGAAAGTCTGATAAACGCCGGAAAAATGACTAAGTCCAAAAAAAAAATTTTTTCAACTTTTTTCAATTTTACCCCCGTGGGATATATATTCTACCCACACACATTTGGAACTCTCCTGGGGTACCCTCACACATATTATTCCCTCATTTAGTGGATATTTTCACAAAAAAGTGAAATTTTCAAAAATCCAGAAAATTGGCTGAAAACGACTAAATATCAAAGACTCATTGGGCGAATCGCTCTGGAACTGAAATGGGAATGCTCACTGACATTTCCCCTATCTTAAAGTCTGATAAACGCCAGAAAAATGACTAAGTCCAAAAAAAAATTTTTTTCAACTTTTTTCAATTTTACCCCCGTGGGATATATATTCTACCCACACACATTTGGAACTCTCCTGGGGTACCCTCACACAAATTCTTCCCTCATTTAGTGGATATTTTCACAAAGAAGTGAAATTTTCAAAAATCCAGAAAATTGGCTGAAAACGACTAAGTATCAAGGACTCATTGGGCGAATCGCTCTGGAACTGAAATCGGAACGCTCACTGACATTTTCCCTATGTGAAAGTCTGATAAATGCCGGAAAAATGACTAAGTCCAAAAAAAAAATTTTTTCAACTTTTTTCAATTTTACCCCCATGGGATATATATTCTACCCACACACATTTGGAACTCTCCTGGGGTACCCTCACACATATTATTCCCTCATTTAGTGGATATTTTCACAAAAAAGTGAAATTTTCAAAAATCCAGAAAGTTGGCTGAAAACGACTAAATATCAAAGACTCATTGGGCGAATCGCTCTGGAACTGAAATGGGAACGCTCACTGACATTTTCCCTATCTGAAAGTCTGATAAACGCCGGAAAAATGACTAAGTCCAAAAAAAAATTTTTTCAACTTTTTTCAATTTTACCCCCGTGGGATATATATTCTACCCACACACATTTGGAACTCTCCTGGGGTACCCTCACACATATTATTCCCTCATTTAGTGGATATTTTCACAAAGAAGTGAAATTTTCAAAAATCCAGAAAATTGGCTGAAAACGACTAAATATCAAAGACTCATTGGGCGAATCGCTCTGGAACTGAAATAGGAATGCTCACTGACATTTCCCCTATCTTAAAGTCTGATAAACGCCAGAAAAATGACTAAGTCCAAAAAAAAAATTTTTTCAACTTTTTTCAATTTTACCCCCGTGGGATATATATTCTACCCACACACATTTGGAACTCTCCTGGGGTACCCTCACACATATTATTCCCTCATTTAGTGGATATTTTCACAAAGAAGTGAAATTTTCAAAAATCCACAAAATTGGCTGAAAACGATTAAGTATCAAGGACTCATTGGGCGAATCGCTCTGGAACTGAAATCGGAACGCTCACTGACATTTTCCCTATCTGAAAGTCTGATAAACGCCGGAAAAATGACTAAGTCCAAAAAAATTTTTTTTTCAACTTTTTTCAATTTTACCCCCGTGGGATATATATTCTACCCACACACATTTGGAACTCTCCTGGGGTACCCTCACACATATTATTCCCTCATTTAGTGGATATTTTCACAAAGAAGTGAAAGTTTCAAAAATCCAGAAAATTGGCTGAAAACGACTAAGTATCAAGGACTCATTGGTCGAATCGCTCTGGAACTGAAATCGGAACGCTCACTGACATTTTCCCTATCTGAAAGTCTGATAAACGCCGGAAAAATGACTAAGTCCAAAAAAAAATTTTTTTCAACTTTTTTCAATTTTACCCCCGTGGGATATATATTCTACCCACACACATTTGGAACTCTCCTGGGGTACCCTCACACATATTATTCCCTCATTTAGTGGATATTTTCAAAAAAAAGTGAAATTTTCAAAAATCCAGAAAATTGGCTGAAAACGACTAAATATCAAAGACTCATTGGGCGAATCGCTCTGGAACTGAAATCGGAACGCTCACTGACATTTTCCCTATCTGAAAGTCTGATAAACGCCGGAAAAATGACTAAGTCCAAAAAAAAAATTTTTTAAACTTTTTTCAATTTTACCCCCGTGGGATATATATTCTACCCACACACATTTGGAACTCTCCTGGGGTACCCTCACACATATTATTCCCTCATTTAGTGGATATTTTCACAAAAAAGTGAAATTTTCAAAAATCCAGAAAATTGGCTGAAAACAACTAAATAACAAGGACACATTGGGTGAATCGCTCTGGAACTAAAATCGGAACGCTCACTGACATTTCCCCTATCTGAAAGTCTGATAAACGCCGGAAAAATGACTAAATCCAAAAAAAAAATTTTTTCAACTTTTTTCAATTTTACCCCCGTGGGATATATATTCTACCCACACACATTTGGAACTCTCCTGGGGTACCCTCACACATATTATTCCCTCATTTAGTGGATATTTTCAAAAAAAAGTGACATTTTCAAAAATCCAGAAAATTGGCTGAAAACGACTAAATATCAAAGACTCATTGGGCGAATCGCTCTGGTACTGAAATGGGAATGCTCACTGACATTTCCCCTATCTTAAAGTCTGATAAACGCCAGAAAAATGACTAAGTCCAAAAAAAAATTTTTTTAAACTTTTTTCAATTTTACCCCCGTGGGATATATATTCTACCCACACACATTTGGAACTCTCCTGGGGTACCCTCACACATATTCTTCCCTCATTTAGTGGATATTTTCACAAAGAAGTGAAATTTTCAAAAATCCAGAAAATTGGCTGAAAACGACTAAGTATCAAGGACTCATTGGGCGAATCGCTCTGGAACTGAAATCGGAATGCTCACTGACATTTTCCCTATCTGAAAGTCTGATAAACGCCGGAAAAATGACTAAGTCCAAAAAAAAATTTTTTTCAGCTTTTTTCAATTTTACCCCCGTGGGTTATATATTCTAACCACACACATTTGGAACTCTCCTGGGGTACCCTCACACATATTATTCCCTTATTTAGTGGATATTTTCACAAAGAAGTGAAATTTTCAAAAATCCAGAAAATTGGCTGAAAACGACTAAATATCAAAGACTCATTGGGCGAATCGCTCTGGAACTGAAATGGGAATGATGACTGACATTTCCCCTATCTTAAAGTCTGATAAACACCAGAAAAATGACTAAGTCCAAAAAAAAAATTGTTTTCAACTTTTTTCAATTTTACCCCCGTGGGATATATATTCTACCCACACACATTTGGAACTCTCCTGGGGTACCCTCACACATATTATTCCCTCATTTAGTGGATATTTTCACAAAGAAGTGAAATTTTCAAAAATCCAGAAAATTGGCTGAAAACGACTAAGTATCAAGGACTCATTGGGCCAATCGCTCTGGAACTGAAATCGGAACGCTCACTGACATTTCCCCTATCTGAAAGTCTGATAAACGCCGGAAAAATGACTAAGTCCAAAAAAAAATTTTTTTAAACTTTTTTCAATTTTACCCCCGTGGGATATATATTCTACCCACACACATTTGGAACTCTCCTGGGGTAACCTCACACATTTTATTCCCTCATTTAGTGGATATTTTCCAAAAAAAGTGAAATTTTCAAAAATCCAGAAAATTGGCTGAAAACAACTAAATAACAAGGACTCATTGGGCGAATCGCTCTGGAACTTAAATCGGAATGCTCACTGATATTTGCCCTATCTGAAAGTCTGATAAACGCCGGAAAAATGTCTAAGTCCAAAAAAAAATTTTTTTCAACTTTTTTTAATTTTACCCCCGTGGGATATATATTTTTCCCACACACATTTGGAACTCTCCTGGGGTACCCTCACACATATTATTCCCTCATTTAGTGGATATTTTCACAAAAAAGTGAAATTTTCAAGAATCCAGAAAATTGGCTGAAAACGACTAAATAACAAGGACTCATTGGGCGAATCGCTCTGGAACTGAAATGGGAATGCTCACTGACATTTCCGCTATCTTAAAGTCTGATAAACGCCGGAAAAATGACTTAAGTCCCCAAAAAATTTTTTTTAAACTTTTTTCAATTTTACCCCCGTGGGATATATATTCTACCCACACAAATTTGGAACTCTCCTTCGGTACCCTCACACATATTATTCCCTCATTTAGTGGATATTTTCACAAAAAAGTGAAATTTTCAAAAATCCAGAAAATTGGCTGAAAACGACTAAATATCAAAGACCCATTGGGCGAATCACTCTGGAACTGAAATGGGAATGCTCACTGACATTTCCCCTATCTTAAAGTCTGATAAACGCAAGAAAAATGACTAAGTCCAAAAAAAAATTTTTTTCAACTTTTTTCAATTTTACCCCCGTGGGATATATATTCTACCCACACACATTTGGAACTCTCCTGGGGTACCCTCACACATATTATTCCCTCATTTAGTGGATATTTTCACAAAGAAGTGAAATTTTCAAAAATCCAGAAAATTCACTGAAAACGACTAAGTATCAAGGACTCATTGGTCGAATCGCTCTGGAACTGAAATCGGAACGCTCACTGACATTTTCCCTATCTGAAAGTCTGATAAACGCCGGAAAAATGACTAAGTCCAAAAAAAAAATTTTTTTCAACTTTTTTCAATTTTACCCCCGTGGGATATATATTCTACCCACACACATTTGGAACTCTCCTGGGGTACCCTCACACATATTATTCCCTCATTTAGTGGATATTTTCACAAAGAAGTGAAATTTTCAAAAATCCAGAAAATTGGCTGAAAACGATTAAGTATCAAGGACTCATTGGGCGAATCGCTCTGGAACTGAAATCGGAACACTCACTGACATTTTCCCTATCTGAAAGTCTGATAAACGCCGGAAAAATGACTAAGTCCAAAAAAAATTTTTTTTCAACTTTTTTCAATTTTACCCCCGTGGGATATATATTCTACCCACACACATTTGGAACTCTCGTGGGGTACCCTCACACATATTATTCCCTCATTTAGTGGATGTTTTCACAAAGAAGTGAAATTTTCAAAAATCCAGAAAATTGGCTGAAAATGACTAAATATCAAAGACTCATTGGGCGAATCGCTCTGGAACTGAAATCGGAACGCTCACTGACATTTTCCCTATCTTAAAGTCTGATAAACGCCAGAAAAATGACTAAGTCCAAAAAAAAATTTTTTTCAACTTTTTTCAATTTTACCCCCGTGGGATATATATTCTACCCACACACATTTGGAACTCTCCTGGGGTACCCTCACACATATTATTCCCTCATTTAGTGGATATTTTCACAAAGAAGTGAAATTTTCAAAAATCCAGAAAATTGGCTGAAAACGACTAAGTATCAAGGACTCATTGGGCGAATCGCTCTGGAACTGAAATCGGAACGCTCACTGACATTTTCCCTATCTGAAAGTCTGATAAACGCCGGAAAAATGACTAAGTCCAAAAAAAAATTTTTTTCAACTTTTTTCAATTTTACCCCCGTGGGATATATATTCTACCCACACACATTTGGAACTCTCCTGGGGTACCCTCACACATATTATTCCCTCATTTAGTGGATATTTTCACAAAGAAGTGAAATTTTCAAAAATCCAGAAAATTGGCTGAAAACGACTAAGTATCAAGGACTCATTAGGCGAATCGCTCTGGAACTGAAATCGGAACGCTCACTGACATTTTCCCTATCTGAAAGTCTGATAAACGCCGGAAAAATGACTAAGTCCAAAAAAAAATTTTTTTCAACTTTTTTCAATTTTACCCCCGTGGGATATATATTCTACCCACACACATTTGGAACTCTCCTGGGGTACCCTCACACATATTATTCCCTCATTTAGTGGATATTTTCACAAAGAAGTGAAATTTTCAAAAATCCAGAAAATTGGCTGAAAACGACTAAGTATCAAGGACTCATTGGGCGAGTACCTCTGGAACTGAAATCGGAACGCTCACTGACATTTCCCCTATCTGAAAGTCTGATAAACGCCGGAAAAATGACTAAGTCCAAAAAAAATTTTTTTTCAACTTTTTTCAATTTTACTCCCGTGGGATATATATTCTACCCACACACATTTGGAACTCTCCTGGGGTACCCTCACACATATTATTCCCTCATTTAGTGGATATTTTCACAAAGAAGTGAAATTTTCAAAAATCCAGAAAATTGGCTGAAAACGACTAAGTATCAAGGACTCATTGGGCGAATCGCTCTGGAACTGAAATCGGAACGCTCACTGACATTTTCCCTATCTGAAAGTCTGATAAACGCCGGAAAAATGACTAAGTCCAAAAAAAAATTTTTTTCAACTTTTTTCAATTTTACCCCCGTGGGATATATATTCTACCCACACACATTTGGAACTCTCCTGGGGTACCCTCACACATATTATTCCCTCATTTAGTGGATATTTTCACAAAAAAGTGAAATTTTCAAAAATCCAGAAAATTGGCTGAAAACGACTAAATATCAAAGACTCATTGGGCGAATCGCTCTGGAACTGAAATGGGAATGCTCACTGACATTTCCCCTATCTTAAAGTCTGATAAACGCCGGAAAAATGACTAAGTCCAAAAAAAAAATTTTTTCAACTTTTTTCAATTTTACCCCCGTGGGATATATATTCTACCCACACACATTTGGAACTCTCCTGGGGTACCCTCACACATATTATTCCCTCATTTAGTGGATATTTTCACAAAGAAGTGAAATTTTCAAAAATCCACAAAATTGGCTGAAAACGATTAAGTATCAAGGACTCATTGGGCGAATCGCTCTGGAACTGAAATCGGAACGCTCACTGACATTTTCCCTATCTGAAAGTCTGATAAACGCCGGAAAAATGACTAAGTCCAAAAAAAATTTTTTTTCAACTTTTTTCAATTTTACCCCCGTGGGATATATATTCTACCCACACACATTTGGAACTCTCCTGGGGTACCCTCACACATATTATTCCCTCACTTAGTGGATATTTTCACAAAGAAGTGAAATTTTCAAAAATCCAGAAAATTGGCTGAAAACGACTAAGTATCAAGGACTCATTGGGCGAGTCGCTCTGGAACTGAAATCGGAACGCTCACTGACATTTCCCCTATCTTAAAGTCTGATAAACGCCAGAAAAATGACTAAGTCCAAAAAAAAAATTTTTTCAACTTTTTTCAATTTTACCCCCGTGGGATATATATTCTACCCACACACATTTGGAACTCTCCTGGGGTACCCTCACACATATTATTCCCTCATTTAGTGGATATTTTCACAAAGAAGTGAAAGTTTCAAAAATCCAGAAAATTGGCTGAAAACGACTAAGTATCAAGGACTCATTGGTCGAATCGCTCTGGAACTGAAATCGGAACGCTCACTGACATTTTCCCTATCTGAAAGTCTGATAAACGCCGGAAAAATGACTAAGTCCAAAAAAAAAATTTTTTAAACTTTTTTCAATTTTACCCCCGTGGGATATATATTCTACCCACACACATTTGGAACTCTCCTGGGGTACCCTCACACATATTATTCCCTCATTTAGTGGATATTTTCACAAAAAAGTGAAATTTTCAAAAATCCAGAAAATTGGCTGAAAACAACTAAATAACAAGGACACATTGGGTGAATCGCTCTGGAACTAAAATCGGAACGCTCACTGACATTTCCCCTATCTGAAAGTCTGATAAACGCCGGAAAAATGACTAAATCCAAAAAAAAAATTTTTTCAACTTTTTTCAATTTTACCCCCGTGGGATATATATTCTACCCACACACATTTGGAACTCTCCTGGGGTACCCTCACACATATTATTCCCTCATTTAGTGGATATTTTCAAAAAAAAGTGACATTTTCAAAAATCCAGAAAATTGGCTGAAAACGACTAAATATCAAAGACTCATTGGGCGAATCGCTCTGGTACTGAAATGGGAATGCTCACTGACATTTCCCCTATCTTAAAGTCTGATAAACGCCAGAAAAATGACTAAGTCCAAAAAAAAATTTTTTTAAACTTTTTTCAATTTTACCCCCGTGGGATATATATTCTACCCACACACATTTGGAACTCTCCTGGGGTACCCTCACACATATTCTTCCCTCATTTAGTGGATATTTTCACAAAGAAGTGAAATTTTCAAAAATCCAGAAAATTGGCTGAAAACGACTAAGTATCAAGGACTCATTGGGCGAATCGCTCTGGAACTGAAATCGGAATGCTCACTGACATTTTCCCTATCTGAAAGTCTGATAAACGCCGGAAAAATGACTAAGTCCAAAAAAAAATTTTTTTCAACTTTTTTCAATTTTACCCCCGTGGGTTATATATTCTAACCACACACATTTGGAACTCTCCTGGGGTACCCTCACACATATTATTCCCTTATTTAGTGGATATTTTCACAAAGAAGTGAAATTTTCAAAAATCCAGAAAATTGGCTGAAAACGACTAAATATCAAAGACTCATTGGGCGAATCGCTCTGGAACTGAAATGGGAATGATGACTGACATTTCCCCTATCTTAAAGTCTGATAAACACCAGAAAAATGACTAAGTCCAAAAAAAAATTGTTTTCAACTTTTTTCAATTTTACCCCCGTGGGATATATATTCTACCCACACACATTTGGAACTCTCCTGGGGTACCCTCACACATATTATTCCCTCATTTAGTGGATATTTTCACAAAGAAGTGAAATTTTCAAAAATCCAGAAAATTGGCTGAAAACGACTAAGTATCAAGGACTCATTGGGCCAATCGCTCTGGAACTGAAATCGGAACGCTCACTGACATTTCCCCTATCTGAAAGTCTGATAAACGCCGGAAAAATGACTAAGTCCAAAAAAAAATTTTTTTAAACTTTTTTCAATTTTACCCCCGTGGGATATATATTCTACCCACACACATTTGGAACTCTCCTGGGGTAACCTCACACATTTTATTCCCTCATTTAGTGGATATTTTCCAAAAAAAGTGAAATTTTCAAAAATCCAGAAAATTGGCTGAAAACAACTAAATAACAAGGACTCATTGGGCGAATCGCTCTGGAACTTAAATCGGAATGCTCACTGATATTTGCCCTATCTGAAAGTCTGATAAACGCCGGAAAAATGTCTAAGTCCAAAAAAAAATTTTTTTCAACTTTTTTTAATTTTACCCCCGTGGGATATATATTTTTCCCACACACATTTGGAACTCTCCTGGGGTACCCTCACACATATTATTCCCTCATTTACTGGATATTTTCACAAAAAAGTGAAATTTTCAAGAATCCAGAAAATTGGCTGAAAACGACTAAATATCAAGGACTCATTGGGCGAATCGCTCTGGAACTGAAATCGGAACGCTCACTGACATTTCCCCTATCTGAAAGTCTGATAAACGCCGGAAAAATGACTAAGTCCAAAAAAAAATTTTTTTCAACTTTTTTCATTTTTACCCCCGTGGGATATATATTCTACCCACACACATTTGGAACTCTCCTGGGGTACCCTCACACATATTATTCCCTCATTTAGTGGATATTTTCACAAAAAAGTGAAATTTTCAAAAATCCTGAAAATTGGCTGAAAACAACTAAATAACAAGGACTAATTGGGCGAATCGCTCTGGAACTGAAATGGGAATGCTCACTGACATTTCCCCTATCTTAAAGTCTGATAAACGCCGGAAAAATGACTTAAGTCCAAAAAAAAATTTTTTTCAACTTTTTTCAATTTTACCGCCGTGGGATATATATTTTACCCACACACATTTGGAACTCTCCTGGGGTACCCTCACACATATTATTCCCTCATTTAGTGGATATTTTCACAAAAAAGTGAAATTTTCAAAAATCCAGAAAATTGGCTGAAAACGACTAAATATCAAAGACTCATTGGGCGAATCGCTCTGGAACTGAAATGGGAATGCTCACTGACATTTGCCCTATCTTAAAGTCTGATAAACGCCAGAAAAATGACTAAGTCCAAAAAAAATTTTTTCTCAACTTTTTTCAATTTTACCCCCGTGGGATATATATTCTACCCACACACATTTAGAACTCTCCTGGGGTACCCTCACACATATTATTCCCTCATTTAGTGGATATTTTCACAAAAAAGTGAAATTTTCAAGAATCCAGAAAATTGGCTGAAAACGACTAAATAACAAGGACTCATTGGGCGAATCGCTCTGGAACTAAAATCGGAACGCTCACTGACATTTCCCCTATCTGAAAGTCTGATAAACGCCGGAAAAATGACTAAGTCCAAAAAAAAATTTTTTTCAACTTTTTTCAATTTTACCCCTGTGGGATATATATTCTACCCACACACATTTGGAACTCTCCTGGGGTACCCTCACACATATTATTCCCTCATTTAGTGGATATTTTCACAAAAAAAGTGAAATTTTCAAAAATCCAGAAAATTGGCTGAAAACGACTAAATATCAAAGACTCATTGGGCGAATCACTCTGGAACTGAAATGGGAATGCTCACTGACATTTCCGCTATCTTAAAGTCTGATAAACGCCGGAAAAATGACTTAAGTCCCCCAAAAAATTTTTTTAAACTTTTTTCAATTTTACCCCCGTGGGATATATATTCTACCCACACAAATTTGGAACTCTCCTTCGGTACCCTCACACATATTATTCCCTCATTTAGTGGATATTTTCACAAAAAAGTGAAATTTTCAAAAATCCAGAAAATTGGCTGAAAACGACTAAATATCAAAGACCCATTGGGCGAATCACTCTGGAACTGAAATGGGAATGCTCACTGACATTTCCCCTATCTTAAAGTCTGATAAACGCCAGAAAAATGACTAAGTCCAAAAAAAAATTTTTTTCAACTTTTTTCAATTTTACCCCCGTGGGATATATATTCTACCCACACACATTTGGAACTCTCCTGGGGTACCCTCACACATATTATTCCCTCATTTAGTGGATATTTTCACAAAAAAGTGAAATTTTCAAAAATCCAGAAAATTGGCTGAAAACGACTAAATATCAAAGACTCATTGGGCGAATCGCTCTGGAACTGAAATGGGAATGCTCACTGACATTTCCCCTATCTTAAAGTCTGATAAACGCCGGAAAAATGACTAAGTCCAAAAAAAAAATTTTTTCAACTTTTTTCAATTTTACCCCCGTGGGATATATATTCTACCCACACACATTTGGAACTCTCCTGGGGTACCCTCACACATATTATTCCCTCATTTAGTGGATATTTTCACAAAGAAGTGAAATTTTCAAAAATCCACAAAATTGGCTGAAAACGATTAAGTATCAAGGACTCATTGGGCGAATCGCTCTGGAACTGAAATCGGAACGCTCACTGACATTTTCCCTATCTGAAAGTCTGATAAACGCCGGAAAAATGACTAAGTCCAAAAAAAATTTTTTTTCAACTTTTTTCAATTTTACCCCCGTGGGATATATATTCTACCCACACACATTTGGAACTCTCCTGGGGTACCCTCACACATATTATTCCCTCACTTAGTGGATATTTTCACAAAGAAGTGAAATTTTCAAAAATCCAGAAAATTGGCTGAAAACGACTAAGTATCAAGGACTCATTGGGCGAGTCGCTCTGGAACTGAAATCGGAACGCTCACTGACATTTCCCCTATCTTAAAGTCTGATAAACGCCAGAAAAATGACTAAGTCCAAAAAAAAAATTTTTTCAACTTTTTTCAATTTTACCCCCGTGGGATATATATTCTACCCACACACATTTGGAACTCTCCTGGGGTACCCTCACACATATTATTCCCTCATTTAGTGGATATTTTCACAAAGAAGTGAAAGTTTCAAAAATCCAGAAAATTGGCTGAAAACGACTAAGTATCAAGGACTCATTGGTCGAATCGCTCTGGAACTGAAATCGGAACGCTCACTGACATTTTCCCTATCTGAAAGTCTGATAAACGCCGGAAAAATGACTAAGTCCAAAAAAAAAATTTTTTAAACTTTTTTCAATTTTACCCCCGTGGGATATATATTCTACCCACACACATTTGGAACTCTCCTGGGGTACCCTCACACATATTATTCCCTCATTTAGTGGATATTTTCACAAAAAAGTGAAATTTTCAAAAATCCAGAAAATTGGCTGAAAACAACTAAATAACAAGGACACATTGGGTGAATCGCTCTGGAACTAAAATCGGAACGCTCACTGACATTTCCCCTATCTGAAAGTCTGATAAACGCCGGAAAAATGACTAAATCCAAAAAAAAAATTTTTTCAACTTTTTTCAATTTTACCCCCGTGGGATATATATTCTACCCACACACATTTGGAACTCTCCTGGGGTACCCTCACACATATTATTCCCTCATTTAGTGGATATTTTCAAAAAAAAGTGACATTTTCAAAAATCCAGAAAATTGGCTGAAAACGACTAAATATCAAAGACTCATTGGGCGAATCGCTCTGGTACTGAAATGGGAATGCTCACTGACATTTCCCCTATCTTAAAGTCTGATAAACGCCAGAAAAATGACTAAGTCCAAAAAAAAATTTTTTTAAACTTTTTTCAATTTTACCCCCGTGGGATATATATTCTACCCACACACATTTGGAACTCTCCTGGGGTACCCTCACACATATTCTTCCCTCATTTAGTGGATATTTTCACAAAGAAGTGAAATTTTCAAAAATCCAGAAAATTGGCTGAAAACGACTAAGTATCAAGGACTCATTGGGCGAATCGCTCTGGAACTGAAATCGGAATGCTCACTGACATTTTCCCTATCTGAAAGTCTGATAAACGCCGGAAAAATGACTAAGTCCAAAAAAAAATTTTTTTCAACTTTTTTCAATTTTACCCCCGTGGGTTATATATTCTAACCACACACATTTGGAACTCTCCTGGGGTACCCTCACACATATTATTCCCTTATTTAGTGGATATTTTCACAAAGAAGTGAAATTTTCAAAAATCCAGAAAATTGGCTGAAAACGACTAAATATCAAAGACTCATTGGGCGAATCGCTCTGGAACTGAAATGGGAATGATGACTGACATTTCCCCTATCTTAAAGTCTGATAAACACCAGAAAAATGACTAAGTCCAAAAAAAAATTGTTTTCAACTTTTTTCAATTTTACCCCCGTGGGATATATATTCTACCCACACACATTTGGAACTCTCCTGGGGTACCCTCACACATATTATTCCCTCATTTAGTGGATATTTTCACAAAGAAGTGAAATTTTCAAAAATCCAGAAAATTGGCTGAAAACGACTAAGTATCAAGGACTCATTGGGCCAATCGCTCTGGAACTGAAATCGGAACGCTCACTGACATTTCCCCTATCTGAAAGTCTGATAAACGCCGGAAAAATGACTAAGTCCAAAAAAAAATTTTTTTAAACTTTTTTCAATTTTACCCCCGTGGGATATATATTCTACCCACACACATTTGGAACTCTCCTGGGGTAACCTCACACATTTTATTCCCTCATTTAGTGGATATTTTCCAAAAAAAGTGAAATTTTCAAAAATCCAGAAAATTGGCTGAAAACAACTAAATAACAAGGACTCATTGGGCGAATCGCTCTGGAACTTAAATCGGAATGCTCACTGATATTTGCCCTATCTGAAAGTCTGATAAACGCCGGAAAAATGTCTAAGTCCAAAAAAAAATTTTTTTCAACTTTTTTTAATTTTACCCCCGTGGGATATATATTTTTCCCACACACATTTGGAACTCTCCTGGGGTACCCTCACACATATTATTCCCTCATTTACTGGATATTTTCACAAAAAAGTGAAATTTTCAAGAATCCAGAAAATTGGCTGAAAACGACTAAATATCAAGGACTCATTGGGCGAATCGCTCTGGAACTGAAATCGGAACGCTCACTGACATTTCCCCTATCTGAAAGTCTGATAAACGCCGGAAAAATGACTAAGTCCAAAAAAAAATTTTTTTCAACTTTTTTCATTTTTACCCCCGTGGGATATATATTCTACCCACACACATTTGGAACTCTCCTGGGGTACCCTCACACATATTATTCCCTCATTTAGTGGATATTTT
Source organism: Phyllobates terribilis (assembly GCF_046119375.1). Taxonomy (NCBI): domain Eukaryota; kingdom Metazoa; phylum Chordata; class Amphibia; order Anura; family Dendrobatidae; genus Phyllobates; species Phyllobates terribilis. The sequence goes on from NW_027362783.1 coordinate 221,740, forward strand.
CACAAAAAAGTGAAATTTTCAAAAATCCTGAAAATTGGCTGAAAACAACTAAATAACAAGGACTAATTGGGCGAATCGCTCTGGAACTGAAATGGGAATGCTCACTGACATTTCCCCTATCTTAAAGTCTGATAAACGCCGGAAAAATGACTTAAGTCCAAAAAAAAATTTTTTTCAACTTTTTTCAATTTTACCGCCGTGGGATATATATTTTACCCACACACATTTGGAACTCTCCTGGGGTACCCTCACACATATTATTCCCTCATTTAGTGGATATTTTCACAAAAAAGTGAAATTTTCAAAAATCCAGAAAATTGGCTGAAAACGACTAAATATCAAAGACTCATTGGGCGAATCGCTCTGGAACTGAAATGGGAATGCTCACTGACATTTGCCCTATCTTAAAGTCTGATAAACGCCAGAAAAATGACTAAGTCCAAAAAAAATTTTTTCTCAACTTTTTTCAATTTTACCCCCGTGGGATATATATTCTACCCACACACATTTAGAACTCTCCTGGGGTACCCTCACACATATTATTCCCTCATTTAGTGGATATTTTCACAAAAAAGTGAAATTTTCAAGAATCCAGAAAATTGGCTGAAAACGACTAAATAACAAGGACTCATTGGGCGAATCGCTCTGGAACTAAAATCGGAACGCTCACTGACATTTCCCCTATCTGAAAGTCTGATAAACGCCGGAAAAATGACTAAGTCCAAAAAAAAATTTTTTTCAACTTTTTTCAATTTTACCCCTGTGGGATATATATTCTACCCACACACATTTGGAACTCTCCTGGGGTACCCTCACACATATTATTCCCTCATTTAGTGGATATTTTCACAAAAAAAGTGAAATTTTCAAAAATCCAGAAAATTGGCTGAAAACGACTAAATATCAAAGACTCATTGGGCGAATCACTCTGGAACTGAAATGGGAATGCTCACTGACATTTCCGCTATCTTAAAGTCTGATAAACGCCGGAAAAATGACTTAAGTCCCCCAAAAAATTTTTTTAAACTTTTTTCAATTTTACCCCCGTGGGATATATATTCTACCCACACAAATTTGGAACTCTCCTTCGGTACCCTCACACATATTATTCCCTCATTTAGTGGATATTTTCACAAAAAAGTGAAATTTTCAAAAATCCAGAAAATTGGCTGAAAACGACTAAATATCAAAGACCCATTGGGCGAATCACTCTGGAACTGAAATGGGAATGCTCACTGACATTTCCCCTATCTTAAAGTCTGATAAACGCCAGAAAAATGACTAAGTCCAAAAAAAAATTTTTTTCAACTTTTTTCAATTTTACCCCCGTGGGATATATATTCTACCCACACACATTTGGAACTCTCCTGGGGTACCCTCACACATATTATTCCCTCATTTAGTGGATATTTTCACAAAGAAGTGAAATTTTCAAAAATCCAGAAAATTGGCTGAAAACGACTAAGTATCAAGGACTCATTGGTCGAATCGCTCTGGAACTGAAATCGGAACGCTCACTGACATTTTCCCTATCTGAAAGTCTGATAAACGCCGGAAAAATGACTAAGTCCAAAAAAAAATTTTTTTCAACTTTTTTCAATTTTACCCCCGTGGGATATATATTCTACCCACACACATTTGGAACTCTCCTGGGGTACCCTCACACATATTATTCCCTCATTTAGTGGATATTTTCACAAAGAAGTGAAATTTTCAAAAATCCAGAAAATTGGCTGAAAACGACTAAATAACAAGGACTCATTGGGCGAATCGCTCTGGAACTAAAATCGGAACGCTCACTGACATTTCCCCTATCTGAAAGTCTGATAAACGCCGGAAAAATGACTAAGTCCAAAAAAAAATTTTTTTCAACTTTTTTCAATTTTACCCCTGTGGGATATATATTCTACCCACACACATTTGGAACTCTCCTGGGGTACCCTCACACATATTATTCCCTCATTTAGTGGATATTTTCACAAAAAAAGTGAAATTTTCAAAAATCCAGAAAATTGGCTGAAAACGACTAAATATCAAAGACTCATTGGGCGAATCACTCTGGAACTGAAATGGGAATGCTCACTGACATTTCCGCTATCTTAAAGTCTGATAAACGCCGGAAAAATGACTTAAGTCCCCCAAAAAATTTTTTTAAACTTTTTTCAATTTTACCCCCGTGGGATATATATTCTACCCACACAAATTTGGAACTCTCCTTCGGTACCCTCACACATATTATTCCCTCATTTAGTGGATATTTTCACAAAAAAGTGAAATTTTCAAAAATCCAGAAAATTGGCTGAAAACGACTAAATATCAAAGACCCATTGGGCGAATCACTCTGGAACTGAAATGGGAATGCTCACTGACATTTCCCCTATCTTAAAGTCTGATAAACGCCAGAAAAATGACTAAGTCCAAAAAAAAATTTTTTTCAACTTTTTTCAATTTTACCCCCGTGGGATATATATTCTACCCACACACATTTGGAACTCTCCTGGGGTACCCTCACACATATTATTCCCTCATTTAGTGGATATTTTCACAAAGAAGTGAAATTTTCAAAAATCCAGAAAATTGGCTGAAAACGACTAAGTATCAAGGACTCATTGGTCGAATCGCTCTGGAACTGAAATCGGAACGCTCACTGACATTTTCCCTATCTGAAAGTCTGATAAACGCCGGAAAAATGACTAAGTCCAAAAAAAAATTTTTTTCAACTTTTTTCAATTTTACCCCCGTGGGATATATATTCTACCCACACACATTTGGAACTCTCCTGGGGTACCCTCACACATATTATTCCCTCATTTAGTGGATATTTTCACAAAGAAGTGAAATTTTCAAAAATCCAGAAAATTGGCTGAAAACGACTAAATATCAAAGACTCATTGGGCGAATCGCTCTGGAACTGAAATAGGAATGCTCACTGACATTTCCCCTATCTTAAAGTCTGATAAACGCCAGAAAAATGACTAAGTCCAAAAAAAAAATTTTTTCAACTTTTTTCAATTTTACCCCCGTGGGATATATATTCTACCCACACACATTTGGAACTCTCCTGGGGTACCCTCACACATATTATTCCCTCATTTAGTGGATATTTTCACAAAGAAGTGAAATTTTCAAAAATCCAGAAAATTGGCTGAAAACGATTAAGTATCAAGGACTCATTGGGCGAATCGCTCTGGAACTGAAATCGGAACGCTCACTGACATTTTCCCTATCTGAAAGTCTGATAAACGCCGGAAAAATGACTAAGTCCAAAAAAAAATTTTTTTCAACTTTTTTCAATTTTACCCCCGTGGGATATATATTCTACCCACACACATTTGGAACTCTCCTGGGGTACCCTCACACATATTATTCCCTCATTTAGTGGATATTTTCACAAAGAAGTGAAATTTTCAAAAATCCAGAAAATTGGCTGAAAACGACTAAATATCAAAGACTCATTGGGCGAATCGCTCTGGAACTGAAATAGGAATGCTCACTGACATTTCCCCTATCTTAAAGTCTGATAAACACCAGAAAAATGACTAAGTCCAAAAAAAAAATTTTTTCAACTTTTTTCAATTTTACCCCCGTGGGATATATATTCTACCCACACACATTTGGAACTCTCCTGGGGTACCCTCACACATATTATTCCCTCATTTAGTGGATATTTTCACAAAGAAGTGAAATTTTCAAAAATCCAGAAAATTGGCTGAAAACGACTAAGTATCAAGGACTCATTGGGCGAATCGCTCTGGAACTGAAATCGGAACGCTCACTGACATTTTCCCTATCTGAAAGTCTGATAAACGCCGGAAAAATGACTAAGTCCAAAAAAAAATTTTTTTAAACTTTTTTCAATTTTACCCCCGTGGGATATATATTCTACCCACACACATTTGGAACTCTCCTGGGGTACCCTCACACATATTATTCCCTCATTTAGTGGATATTTTCACAAAGAAGTGAAATTTTCAAAAATCCAGAAAATTGGCTGAAAACGACTAAGTATCAAGGACTCATTGGGCGAGTCGCTCTGGAACTGAAATCGGAACGCTCACTGACATTTCCCCTATCTGAAAGTCTGATAAACGCCGGAAAAATGACTAAGTCCAAAAAAAATTTTTTTTCAACTTTTTTCAATTTTACCCCCGTGGGATATATATTCTACCCACACACATTTGGAACTCTCCTGGGGTACCCTCACACATATTATTCCCTCATTTAGTGGATATTTTCACAAAGAAGTGAAATTTTCAAAAATCCAGAAAATTGGCTGAAAATGATTAAGTATCAAGGACTCATTAGGCGAATCGATCTGGAACTGAAATCGGAACGCTCACTGACATTTTCCCTATCTGAAAGTCTGATAAACGCCGGAAAAATGACTAAGTCCAAAAAAAAATTTTTTTCAACTTTTTTCAATTTTACCCCCGTGGGATATATATTCTACCCACACACATTTGGAACTCTCCTGGGGTACCCTCACACATATTATTCCCTCATTTAGTGGATATTTTCACAAAGAAGTGAAATTTTCAAAAATCCAGAAAATTGGCTGAAAACGACTAAGTATCAAGGACTCATTGGGCGAGTCGCTCTGGAACTGAAATCGGAACGCTCACTGACATTTCCCCTATCTGAAAGTCTGATAAACGCCGGAAAAATGACTAAGTCCAAAAAAATTTTTTTTCAACTTTTTTCAATTTTACCCCCGTGGGATATATATTCTACCCACAGACATTTGGAACTCTCCTGGGGTACCCTCACACATATTATTCCCTCATTTAGTGGATATTTTCACAAAGAAGTGAAATTTTCAAAAATCCAGAAAATTGGCTGAAAACGACTAAATATCAAAGACTCATTGGGCGAATCGCTCTGGAACTGAAATCGGAACGCTCACTGACATTTTCCCTATCTTAAAGTCTGATAAACGCCAGAAAAATGACTAAGTCCAAAAAAAAATTTTTTTCAACTTTTTTCAATTTTACCCCCGTGGGATATATATTCTACCCACACACATTTGGAACTCTCCTGGGGTACCCTCACACATATTATTCCCTCATTTAGTGGATATTTTCACAAAGAAGTGAAATTTTCAAAAATCCAGAAAATTGGCTGAAAACGACTAAGTATCAAGGACTCATTGGGCGAATCGCTCTGGAACTGAAATCGGAACGCTCACTGACATTTTCCCTATCTGAAAGTCTGATAAACGCCGGAAAAATGACTAAGTCCAAAAAAAAATTTTTTTCAACTTTTTTCAATTTTACCCCCGTGGGATATATATTCTACCCACACACATTTGGAACTCTCCTGGGGTACCCTCACACATATTATTCCCTCATTTAGTGGATATTTTCACAAAGAAGTGAAATTTTCAAAAATCCAGAAAATTGGCTGAAAACGACTAAGTATCAAGGACTCATTAGGCGAATCGCTCTGGAACTGAAATCGGAACGCTCACTGACATTTTCCCTATCTGAAAGTCTGATAAACGCCGGAAAAATGACTAAGTCCAAAAAAAAATTTTTTTCAACTTTTTTCAATTTTACCCCCGTGGGATTTGTATTCTACCCACACACATTTGGAACTCTCCTGGGGTACCCTCACACATATTATTCCCTCATTTAGTGGATATTTTCACAAAGAAGTGAAATTTTCAAAAATCCAGAAAATTGGCTGAAAACGACTAAGTATCAAGGACTCATTGGGCGAGTCGCTCTGGAACTGAAATCGGAACGCTCACTGACATTTCCCCTATCTGAAAGTCTGATAAACGCCGGAAAAATGACTAAGTCCAAAAAAAATTTTTTTTCAACTTTTTTCAATTTTACTCCCGTGGGATATATATTCTACCCACACACATTTGGAACTCTCCTGGGGTACCCTCACACATATTATTCCCTCATTTAGTGGATATTTTCACAAAGAAGTGAAATTTTCAAAAATCCAGAAAATTGGCTGAAAACGACTAAATATCAAAGACTCATTGGGCGAATCGCTCTGGAACTGAAATCGGAACGCTCACTGACATTTTCCCTATCTGAAATTCTGATAAACGCCGGAAAAATGACTAAGTCCAAAAAAAAATTTTTTTCAACTTTTTTCAATTTTACCCCCGTGGGATATATATTCTACCCACACACATTTGGAACTCTCCTGGGGTACCCTCACACATATTATTCCCTCATTTAGTGGATATTTTCACAAAAAAGTGAAATTTTCAAAAATCCAGAAAATTGGCTGAAAACGACTAAATATCAAAGACTCATTGGGCGAATCGCTCTGGAACTGAAATGGGAATGCTCACTGACATTTCCCCTATCTTAAAGTCTGATAAACGCCAGAAAAATGACTAAGTCCAAAAAAAAATTTTTTTCAACTTTTTTCAATTTTACCCCCGTGGGATATATATTCTACCCACACACATTTGGAACTCTCCTGGGGTACCATCACACATATTATTCCCTCATTTAGTGGATATTTTCACAAAGAAGTGAAATTTTCAAAAATCCAGAAAATTGGCTGAAAACGACTAAGTATCAAGGACTCATTGGGCGAATCGCTCTGGAACTGAAATCGGAATGCTCACTGACATTTTCCCTATCTGAAAGTCTGATAAACGCCGGAAAAATGACTAAGTCCAAAAAAAAATTTTTTTCAACTTTTTTCAATTTTACCCCCGTGGGATATATATTCTACCCACACACATTTGGAACTCTCCTGGGGTACCCTCACACATATTATTCCCTCATTTAGTGGATATTTTCACAAAGAAGTGAAATTTTCAAAAATCCAGAAAATTGGCTGAAAACGACTAAGTATCAAGGACTCATTGGGCGAGTCGCTCTGGAACTGAAATCGGAACGCTCACTGACATTTCCCCTATCTGAAAGTCTGATAAACGCCGGAAAAATGACTAAGTCCAAAAAAATTTTTTTTCAACTTTTTTCAATTTTACCCCCGTGGGATATATATTCTACCCACAGACATTTGGAACTCTCCTGGGGTACCCTCACACATATTATTCCCTCATTTAGTGGATATTTTCACAAAGAAGTGAAATTTTCAAAAATCCAGAAAATTGGCTGAAAACGACTAAATATCAAAGACTCATTGGGCGAATCGCTCTGGAACTGAAATCGGAACGCTCACTGACATTTTCCCTATCTTAAAGTCTGATAAACGCCAGAAAAATGACTAAGTCCAAAAAAAAATTTTTTTCAACTTTTTTCAATTTTACCCCCGTGGGATATATATTCTACCCACACACATTTGGAACTCTCCTGGGGTACCCTCACACATATTATTCCCTCATTTAGTGGATATTTTCACAAAGAAGTGAAATTTTCAAAAATCCAGAAAATTGGCTGAAAACGACTAAGTATCAAGGACTCATTGGGCGAATCGCTCTGGAACTGAAATCGGAACGCTCACTGACATTTTCCCTATCTGAAAGTCTGATAAACGCCGGAAAAATGACTAAGTCCAAAAAAAAATTTTTTTCAACTTTTTTCAATTTTACCCCCGTGGGATATATATTCTACCCACACACATTTGGAACTCTCCTGGGGTACCCTCACACATATTATTCCCTCATTTAGTGGATATTTTCACAAAGAAGTGAAATTTTCAAAAATCCAGAAAATTGGCTGAAAACGACTAAGTATCAAGGACTCATTAGGCGAATCGCTCTGGAACTGAAATCGGAACGCTCACTGACATTTTCCCTATCTGAAAGTCTGATAAACGCCGGAAAAATGACAAAGTCCAAAAAAAAATTTTTTTCAACTTTTTTCAATTTTACCCCCGTGGGATATATATTCTACCCACACACATTTGGAACTCTCCTGGGGTACCCTCACACATATTATTCCCTCATTTAGTGGATATTTTCACAAAGAAGTGAAATTTTCAAAAATCCAGAAAATTGGCTGAAAACGACTAAGTATCAAGGACTCATTGGGCGAGTCGCTCTGGAACTGAAATCGGAACGCTCACTGACATTTCCCCTATCTGAAAGTCTGATAAACGCCGGAAAAATGACTAAGTCCAAAAAAAATTTTTTTTCAACTTTTTTCAATTTTACTCCCGTGGGATATATATTCTACCCACACACATTTGGAACTCTCCTGGGGTACCCTCACACATATTATTCCCTCATTTAGTGGATATTTTCACAAAGAAGTGAAATTTTCAAAAATCCAGAAAATTGGCTGAAAACGACTAAATATCAAAGACTCATTGGGCGAATCGCTCTGGAACTGAAATCGGAACGCTCACTGACATTTTCCCTATCTGAAATTCTGATAAACGCCGGAAAAATGACTAAGTCCAAAAAAAAATTTTTTTAAACTTTTTTCAATTTTACCCCCGTGGGATATATATTCTACCCACACACATTTGGAACTCTCCTGGGGTACCCTCACACATATTATTCCCTCATTTAGTGGATATTTTCACAAAAAAGTGAAATTTTCAAAAATCCAGAAAATTGGCTGAAAACGACTAAATATCAAAGACTCATTGGGCGAATCGCTCTGGAACTGAAATGGGAATGCTCACTGACATTTCCCCTATCTTAAAGTCTGATAAACGCCAGAAAAATGACTAAGTCCAAAAAAAAATTTTTTTCAACTTTTTTCAATTTTACCCCCGTGGGATATATATTCTACCCACACACATTTGGAACTCTCCTGGGGTACCATCACACATATTATTCCCTCATTTAGTGGATATTTTCACAAAGAAGTGAAATTTTCAAAAATCCAGAAAATTGGCTGAAAACGACTAAGTATCAAGGACTCATTGGGCGAATCGCTCTGGAACTGAAATCGGAACGCTCACTGACATTTTCCCTATCTGAAAGTCTGATAAACGCCGGAAAAATGACTAAGTCCAAAAAAAAATTTTTTTCAACTTTTTTCAATTTTACCCCCGTGGGATATATATTCTACCCACACACATTTGGAACTCTCCTGGGGTACCCTCACACATATTATTCCCTCATTTAGTGGATATTTTCACAAAAAAGTGAAATTTTCAAAAATCCAGAAAATTGGCTGAAAACGACTAAATATCAAAGACTCATTGGGCGAATCGCTCTGGAACTGAAATGGGAATGCTCACTGACATTTCCCCTATCTTAAAGTCTGATAAACGCCAGAAAAATGACTAAGTCCAAAAAAAAATTTTTTTCAACTTTTTTCAATTTTACCCCCGTGGGATATATATTCTACCCACACACATTTGGAACTCTCCTGGGGTACCATCACACATATTATTCCCTCATTTAGTGGATATTTTCACAAAGAAGTGAAATTTTCAAAAATCCAGAAAATTGGCTGAAAACGACTAAGTATCAAGGACTCATTGGGCGAATCGCTCTGGAACTGAAATCGGAACGCTCACTGACATTTTCCCTATCTGAAAGTCTGATAAACGCCGGAAAAATGACTAAGTCCAAAAAAAAATTTTTTTCAACTTTTTTCAATTTTACCCCCGTGGGATATATATTCTACCCACACACATTTGGAACTCTCCTGGGGTACCCTCACACATATTATTCCCTCATTTAGTGGATATTTTCACAAAAAAGTGAAATTTTCAAAAATCCAGAAAATTAGCTGAAAACGACTAAGTATCAAGGACTCATTGGGCGAATCGCTCTGGAACTGAAATCGGAACACTCACTGACATTTTCCCTATCTGAAAGTCTGATAAACGCCGGAAAAATGACTAAGTCCAAAAAAAATTTTTTTTCAACTTTTTTCAATTTTACCCCCGTGGGATATATATTCTACCCACACACATTTGGAACTCTCCTGGGGTACCCTCACACATATTATTCTCTCATTTAGTGGATATTTTCACAAAGAAGTGAAATTTTCAAAAATCCAGGAAATTGGCTGAAAACGACTAAGTATCATGGACTCATTGGGCGAATCGCTCTGGAACTCAATTCGGAACGCTCACTGACATTTTCCCTATCTGAAAGTCTGATAAACGCCGGAAAAATGACTAAGTCCAAAAAAAATTTTTTTCAACTTTTTTCAATTTTACCCCCGTGGGATATATATTCTACCCACACACATTTGGAACTCTCCTGGGGTACCCTCACACATATTATTCCCTCATTTAGTGGATATTTTCACAAAAAAGTGAAATTTTCAAAAATCCAGAAAATTGGCTGAAAACGACTAAATATCAAAGACTCATTGGGCGAATCGCTCTGGAACTGAAATGGGAATGCTCACTGACATTTCCCCTATCTTAAAGTCTGATAAACGCCAGAAAAATGACTAAGTCCAAAAAAAAATTATTTTCAACTTTTTTCAATTTTACCCCCGTGGGATATATATTCTACCCACACACATTTGGAACTCTCCTGGGGTACCATCACACATATTATTCCCTCATTTAGTGGATATTTTCACAAAGAAGTGAAATTTTCAAAAATCCAGAAAATTGGCTGAAAACGACTAAGTATCAAGGACTCATTGGGCGAATCGCTCTGGAACTGAAATCGGAACGCTCACTGACATTTTCCCTATCTGAAAGTCTGATAAACGCCGGAAAAATGACTAAGTCCAAAAAAAAATTTTTTTCAACTTTTTTCAATTTTACCCCCGTGGGATATATATTCTACCCACACACATTTGGAACTCTCCTGGGGTACCCTCACACATATTATTCCCTCATTTAGTGGATATTTTCACAAAAAAGTGAAATTTTCAAAAATCCAGAAAATTGGCTGAAAACGACTAAATATCAAAGACTCATTGGGCGAATCGCTCTGGAACTGAAATGGGAATGCTCACTGACATTTCCCCTATCTTAAAGTCTGATAAACGCCAGAAAAATGACTAAGTCCAAAAAAAAATTTTTTTCAACTTTTTTCAATTTTACCCCCGTGGGATATATATTCTACCCACACACATTTGGAACTCTCCTGGGGTACCATCACACATATTATTCCCTCATTTAGTGGATATTTTCACAAAGAAGTGAAATTTTCAAAAATCCAGAAAATTGGCTGAAAACGACTAAGTATCAAGGACTCATTGGGCGAATCGCTCTGGAACTGAAATCGGAACGCTCACTGACATTTTCCCTATCTGAAAGTCTGATAAACGCCGGAAAAATGACTAAGTCCAAAAAAAAATTTTTTTCAACTTTTTTCAATTTTACCCCCGTGGGATATATATTCTACCCACACACATTTGGAACTCTCCTGGGGTACCCTCACACATATTATTCCCTCATTTAGTGGATATTTTCACAAAAAAGTGAAATTTTCAAAAATCCAGAAAATTAGCTGAAAACGACTAAGTATCAAGGACTCATTGGGCGAATCGCTCTGGAACTGAAATCGGAACACTCACTGACATTTTCCCTATCTGAAAGTCTGATAAACGCCGGAAAAATGACTAAGTCCAAAAAAAATTTTTTTTCAACTTTTTTCAATTTTACCCCCGTGGGATATATATTCTACCCACACACATTTGGAACTCTCCTGGGGTACCCTCACACATATTATTCTCTCATTTAGTGGATATTTTCACAAAGAAGTGAAATTTTCAAAAATCCAGGAAATTGGCTGAAAACGACTAAGTATCATGGACTCATTGGGCGAATCGCTCTGGAACTCAATTCGGAACGCTCACTGACATTTTCCCTATCTGAAAGTCTGATAAACGCCGGAAAAATGACTAAGTCCAAAAAAAATTTTTTTCAACTTTTTTCAATTTTACCCCCGTGGGATATATATTCTACCCACACACATTTGGAACTCTCCTGGGGTACCCTCACACATATTATTCCCTCATTTAGTGGATATTTTCACAAAAAAGTGAAATTTTCAAAAATCCAGAAAATTGGCTGAAAACGACTAAATATCAAAGACTCATTGGGCGAATCGCTCTGGAACTGAAATGGGAATGCTCACTGACATTTCCCCTATCTTAAAGTCTGATAAACGCCAGAAAAATGACTAAGTCCAAAAAAAAATTATTTTCAACTTTTTTCAATTTTACCCCCGTGGGATATATATTCTACCCACACACATTTGGAACTCTCCTGGGGTACCATCACACATATTATTCCCTCATTTAGTGGATATTTTCACAAAGAAGTGAAATTTTCAAAAATCCAGAAAATTGGCTGAAAACGACTAAGTATCAAGGACTCATTGGGCGAATCGCTCTGGAACTGAAATCGGAACGCTCACTGACATTTTCCCTATCTGAAAGTCTGATAAACGCCGGAAAAATGACTAAGTCCAAAAAAAAATTTTTTTCAACTTTTTTCAATTTTACCCCCGTGGGATATATATTCTACCCACACACATTTGGAACTCTCCTGGGGTACCCTCACACATATTATTCCCTCATTTAGTGGATATTTTCACAAAAAAGTGAAATTTTCAAAAATCCAGAAAATTGGCTGAAAACGACTAAATATCAAAGACTCATTGGGCGAATCGCTCTGGAACTGAAATGGGAATGCTCACTGACATTTCCCCTATCTTAAAGTCTGATAAACGCCAGAAAAATGACTAAGTCCAAAAAAAAATTTTTTTCAACTTTTTTCAATTTTACCCCCGTGGGATATATATTCTACCCACACACATTTGGAACTCTCCTGGGGTACCATCACACATATTATTCCCTCATTTAGTGGATATTTTCACAAAGAAGTGAAATTTTCAAAAATCCAGAAAATTGGCTGAAAACGACTAAGTATCAAGGACTCATTGGGCGAATCGCTCTGGAACTGAAATCGGAACGCTCACTGACATTTTCCCTATCTGAAAGTCTGATAAACGCCGGAAAAATGACTAAGTCCAAAAAAAAATTTTTTTCAACTTTTTTCAATTTTACCCCCGTGGGATATATATTCTACCCACACACATTTGGAACTCTCCTGGGGTACCCTCACACATATTATTCCCTCATTTAGTGGATATTTTCACAAAAAAGTGAAATTTTCAAAAATCCAGAAAATTAGCTGAAAACGACTAAGTATCAAGGACTCATTGGGCGAATCGCTCTGGAACTGAAATCGGAACACTCACTGACATTTTCCCTATCTGAAAGTCTGATAAACGCCGGAAAAATGACTAAGTCCAAAAAAAATTTTTTTTCAACTTTTTTCAATTTTACCCCCGTGGGATATATATTCTACCCACACACATTTGGAACTCTCCTGGGGTACCCTCACACATATTATTCTCTCATTTAGTGGATATTTTCACAAAGAAGTGAAATTTTCAAAAATCCAGGAAATTGGCTGAAAACGACTAAGTATCATGGACTCATTGGGCGAATCGCTCTGGAACTCAATTCGGAACGCTCACTGACATTTTCCCTATCTGAAAGTCTGATAAACGCCGGAAAAATGACTAAGTCCAAAAAAAATTTTTTTCAACTTTTTTCAATTTTACCCCCGTGGGATATATATTCTACCCACACACATTTGGAACTCTCCTGGGGTACCCTCACACATATTATTCCCTCATTTAGTGGATATTTTCACAAAAAAGTGAAATTTTCAAAAATCCAGAAAATTGGCTGAAAACGACTAAATATCAAAGACTCATTGGGCGAATCGCTCTGGAACTGAAATGGGAATGCTCACTGACATTTCCCCTATCTTAAAGTCTGATAAACGCCAGAAAAATGACTAAGTCCAAAAAAAAATTATTTTCAACTTTTTTCAATTTTACCCCCGTGGGATATATATTCTACCCACACACATTTGGAACTCTCCTGGGGTACCATCACACATATTATTCCCTCATTTAGTGGATATTTTCACAAAGAAGTGAAATTTTCAAAAATCCAGAAAATTGGCTGAAAACGACTAAGTATCAAGGACTCATTGGGCGAATCGCTCTGGAACTGAAATCGGAACGCTCACTGACATTTTCCCTATCTGAAAGTCTGATAAACGCCGGAAAAATGACTAAGTCCAAAAAAAAATTTTTTTCAACTTTTTTCAATTTTACCCCCGTGGGATATATATTCTACCCACACACATTTGGAACTCTCCTGGGGTACCCTCACACATATTATTCCCTCATTTAGTGGATATTTTCACAAAAAAGTGAAATTTTCAAAAATCCAGAAAATTGGCTGAAAACGACTAAATATCAAAGACTCATTGGGCGAATCGCTCTGGAACTGAAATGGGAATGCTCACTGACATTTCCCCTATCTTAAAGTCTGATAAACGCCAGAAAAATGACTAAGTCCAAAAAAAAATTTTTTTCAACTTTTTTCAATTTTACCCCCGTGGGATATATATTCTACCCACACACATTTGGAACTCTCCTGGGGTACCATCACACATATTATTCCCTCATTTAGTGGATATTTTCACAAAGAAGTGAAATTTTCAAAAATCCAGAAAATTGGCTGAAAACGACTAAGTATCAAGGACTCATTGGGCGAATCGCTCTGGAACTGAAATCGGAACGCTCACTGACATTTTCCCTATCTGAAAGTCTGATAAACGCCGGAAAAATGACTAAGTCCAAAAAAAAATTTTTTTCAACTTTTTTCAATTTTACCCCCGTGGGATATATATTCTACCCACACACATTTGGAACTCTCCTGGGGTACCCTCACACATATTATTCCCTCATTTAGTGGATATTTTCACAAAAAAGTGAAATTTTCAAAAATCCAGAAAATTAGCTGAAAACGACTAAGTATCAAGGACTCATTGGGCGAATCGCTCTGGAACTGAAATCGGAACACTCACTGACATTTTCCCTATCTGAAAGTCTGATAAACGCCGGAAAAATGACTAAGTCCAAAAAAAATTTTTTTTCAACTTTTTTCAATTTTACCCCCGTGGGATATATATTCTACCCACACACATTTGGAACTCTCCTGGGGTACCCTCACACATATTATTCTCTCATTTAGTGGATATTTTCACAAAGAAGTGAAATTTTCAAAAATCCAGGAAATTGGCTGAAAACGACTAAGTATCATGGACTCATTGGGCGAATCGCTCTGGAACTCAATTCGGAACGCTCACTGACATTTTCCCTATCTGAAAGTCTGATAAACGCCGGAAAAATGACTAAGTCCAAAAAAAATTTTTTTCAACTTTTTTCAATTTTACCCCCGTGGGATATATATTCTACCCACACACATTTGGAACTCTCCTGGGGTACCCTCACACATATTATTCTCTCATTTAGTGGATATTTTCACAAAAAAGTGAAATTTTCAAAAATCCAGAAAATTGGCTGAAAACGACTAAATATCAAAGACTCATTGGGCGAATCGCTCTGGAACTGAAATCGGAACGCTCACTGACATTTTCCCTATCTGAAAGTCTGATAAACGCCGGAAAAATGACTAAGTCCAAAAAAAAATTTTTTTCAACTTTTTTCAATTTTACCCCCGTGGGATATATATTCTACCCACACACATTTGGAACTCTCCTGGGGTACCCTCACACATATTATTCCCTCATTTAGTGGATATTTTCACAAAAAAGTGAAATTTTCAAAAATCCAGAAAATTGGCTGAAAACGACTAAATATCAAAGACTCATTGGGCGAATCGCTCTGGAACTGAAATGGGAATGCTCACTGACATTTCCCCTATCTTAAAGTCTGATAAACGCCAGAAAAATGACTAAGTCCAAAAAAAAATTTTTTTCAACTTTTTTCAATTTTACCCCCGTGGGATATATATTCTACCCACACACATTTGGAACTCTCCTGGGGTACCCTCACACATATTATTCCCTCATTTAGTGGATATTTTCACAAAGAAGTGAAATTTTCAAAAATCCAGAAAATTTGCTGAAAACGACTAAGTATCAAGGACTCATTGGGCGAATCGCTCTGGAACTGAAATCGGAACGCTCACTGACATTTTCCCTATCTGAAAGTCTGATAAACGCCGGAAAAATGACTAAGTCCCCAAAAAAATTTTTTTCAACTTTTTTCAATTTTGCCCCCGTGGGATATATATTCTACCCACACACATTTGGAACTCTCCTGGGGTACCCTCACACATATTATTCCCTCATTTAGTGGATATTTTCACAAAAAAGTGAAATTTTCAAAAATCCAGAAAATTGGCTGAAAACGACTAAATATCAAAGACTCATTGGGCGAATCGCTCTGGAACTGAAATGGGAATGCTCACTGACATTTCCCCTATCTTAAAGTCTGATAAACGCCAGAAAAATGACTAAGTCCAAAAAAAAATTTTTTTCAACTTTTTTCAATTTTACCCCCGTGGGATATATATTCTACCCACACACATTTGGAACTCTCCTGGGGTACCCTCACACATATTATTCCCTCATTTAGTGGATATTTTCACAAAGAAGTGAAATTTTCAAAAATCCAGAAAATTTGCTGAAAACGACTAAGTATCAAGGACTCATTGGGCGAATCGCTCTGGAACTGAAATCTGAACGCTCACTGACATTTTCCCTATCTGAAAGTCTGATAAACGCCGGAAAAATGACTAAGTCCCCAAAAAAATTTTTTTCAACTTTTTTCAATTTTGCCCCCGTGGGATATATATTCTACCCACACACATTTGGAACTCTCCTGGGGTACCCTCACACATATTATTCCCTCATTTAGTGGATATTTTCACAAAGAAGTGAAATTTTCAAAAATCCAGAAAATTGGCTGAAAACGACTAAATATCAAAGACTCATTGGGCGAATCGCTCTGGAACTGAAATCGGAACGCTCACTGACATTTTCCCTATCTGAAAGTCTGATAAACGCCGGAAAAATGACTAAGTCCAAAAAAAAATTTTTTTCAACTTTTTTCAATTTTACCCCCGTGGGATATATATTCTACCCACACACATTTGGAACTCTCCTGGGGTACCCTCACACATATTATTCCCTCATTTAGTGGATATTTTCACAAAGAAGTGAAATTTTCAAAAATCCAGAAAATTGGCTGAAAACGACTAAGTATCAAGGACTCATTGGGCGAATCGCTCTGGAACTGAAATCGGAACGCTCACTGACATTTTCCCTATCTGAAAGTCTGATAAACGCCGGAAAAATGACTAAGTCCAAAAAAAAATTTTTTTCAACTTTTTTCAATTTTACCCCCGTGGGATATATATTCTACCCACACACATTTGGAACTCTCCTGGGGTACCCTCACACATATTATTCCCTCATTTAGTGGATATTTTCACAAAAAAGTGAAATTTTCAAAAATCCAGAAAATTAGCTGAAAACGACTAAGTATCAAGGACTCATTGGGCGAATCGCTCTGGAACTGAAATCGGAACACTCACTGACATTTTCCCTATCTGAAAGTCTGATAAACGCCGGAAAAATGACTAAGTCCAAAAAAAATTTTTTTTCAACTTTTTTCAATTTTACCCCCGTGGGATATATATTCTACCCACACACATTTGGAACTCTCCTGGGGTACCCTCACACATATTATTCTCTCATTTAGTGGATATTTTCACAAAGAAGTGAAATTTTCAAAAATCCAGGAAATTGGCTGAAAACGACTAAGTATCATGGACTCATTGGGCGAATCGCTCTGGAACTCAATTCGGAACGCTCACTGACATTTTCCCTATCTGAAAGTCTGATAAACGCCGGAAAAATGACTAAGTCCAAAAAAAATTTTTTTCAACTTTTTTCAATTTTACCCCCGTGGGATATATATTCTACCCACACACATTTGGAACTCTCCTGGGGTACCCTCACACATATTATTCTCTCATTTAGTGGATATTTTCACAAAAAAGTGAAATTTTCAAAAATCCAGAAAATTGGCTGAAAACGACTAAATATCAAAGACTCATTGGGCGAATCGCTCTGGAACTGAAATCGGAACGCTCACTGACATTTTCCCTATCTGAAAGTCTGATAAACGCCGGAAAAATGACTAAGTCCCCAAAAAAATTTTTTTCAACTTTTTTCAATTTTGCCCCCGTGGGATATATATTCTACCCACACACATTTGGAACTCTCCTGGGGTACCCTCACACATATTATTCCCTCATTTAGTGGATATTTTCACAAAAAAGTGAAATTTTCAAAAATCCAGAAAATTGGCTGAAAACGACTAAATATCAAAGACTCATTGGGCGAATCGCTCTGGAACTGAAATGGGAATGCTCACTGACATTTCCCCTATCTTAAAGTCTGATAAACGCCAGAAAAATGACTAAGTCCAAAAAAAAATTTTTTTCAACTTTTTTCAATTTTACCCCCGTGGGATATATATTCTACCCACACACATTTGGAACTCTCCTGGGGTACCCTCACACATATTATTCCCTCATTTAGTGGATATTTTCACAAAGAAGTGAAATTTTCAAAAATCCAGAAAATTTGCTGAAAACGACTAAGTATCAAGGACTCATTGGGCGAATCGCTCTGGAACTGAAATCTGAACGCTCACTGACATTTTCCCTATCTGAAAGTCTGATAAACGCCGGAAAAATGACTAAGTCCCCAAAAAAATTTTTTTCAACTTTTTTCAATTTTGCCCCCGTGGGATATATATTCTACCCACACACATTTGGAACTCTCCTGGGGTACCCTCACACATATTATTCCCTCATTTAGTGGATATTTTCACAAAGAAGTGAAATTTTCAAAAATCCAGAAAATTGGCTGAAAACGACTAAATATCAAAGACTCATTGGGCGAATCGCTCTGGAACTGAAATCGGAACGCTCACTGACATTTTCCCTATCTGAAAGTCTGATAAACGCCGGAAAAATGACTAAGTCCAAAAAAAAATTTTTTTCAACTTTTTTCAATTTTACCCCCGTGGGATATATATTCTACCCACACACATTTGGAACTCTCCTGGGGTACCCTCACACATATTATTCCCTCATTTAGTGGATATTTTCACAAAGAAGTGAAATTTTCAAAAATCCAGAAAATTGGCTGAAAACGACTAAGTATCAAGGACTCATTGGGCGAATCGCTCTGGAACTGAAATCGGAACGCTCACTGACATTTTCCCTATCTGAAAGTCTGATAAACGCCGGAAAAATGACTAAGTCCAAAAAAAAATTTTTTTCAACTTTTTTCAATTTTACCCCCGTGGGATATATATTCTACCCACACACATTTGGAACTCTCCTGGGGTACCCTCACACATATTATTCCCTCATTTAGTGGATATTTTCACAAAAAAGTGAAATTTTCAAAAATCCAGAAAATTAGCTGAAAACGACTAAGTATCAAGGACTCATTGGGCGAATCGCTCTGGAACTGAAATCGGAACACTCACTGACATTTTCCCTATCTGAAAGTCTGATAAACGCCGGAAAAATGACTAAGTCCAAAAAAAATTTTTTTTCAACTTTTTTCAATTTTACCCCCGTGGGATATATATTCTACCCACACACATTTGGAACTCTCCTGGGGTACCCTCACACATATTATTCTCTCATTTAGTGGATATTTTCACAAAGAAGTGAAATTTTCAAAAATCCAGGAAATTGGCTGAAAACGACTAAGTATCATGGACTCATTGGGCGAATCGCTCTGGAACTCAATTCGGAACGCTCACTGACATTTTCCCTATCTGAAAGTCTGATAAACGCCGGAAAAATGACTAAGTCCAAAAAAAATTTTTTTCAACTTTTTTCAATTTTACCCCCGTGGGATATATATTCTACCCACACACATTTGGAACTCTCCTGGGGTACCCTCACACATATTATTCTCTCATTTAGTGGATATTTTCACAAAAAAGTGAAATTTTCAAAAATCCAGAAAATTGGCTGAAAACGACTAAATATCAAAGACTCATTGGGCGAATCGCTCTGGAACTGAAATCGGAACGCTCACTGACATTTTCCCTATCTGAAAGTCTGATAAACGCCGGAAAAATGACTAAGTCCAAAAAAAAATTTTTTTCAACTTTTTTCAATTTTACCCCCGTGGGATATATATTCTACCCACACACATTTGGAACTCTCCTGGGGTACCCTCACACATATTATTCCCTCATTTAGTGGATATTTTCACAAAAAAGTGAAATTTTCAAAAATCCAGAAAATTGGCTGAAAACGACTAAATATCATAGACTCATTGGGCGAATCGCTCTGGAACTGAAATGGGAATGCTCACTGACATTTCCCCTATCTTAAAGTCTGATAAACGCCAGAAAAATGACTAAGTCCAAAAAAAAATTTTTTTCAACTTTTTTCAATTTTACCCCCGTGGGATATATATTCTACCCACACACATTTGGAACTCTCCTGGGGTACCCTCACACATATTATTCCCTCATTTAGTGGATATTTTCACAAAGAAGTGAAATTTTCAAAAATCCAGAAAATTTGCTGAAAACGACTAAGTATCAAGGACTCATTGGGCGAATCGCTCTGGAACTGAAATCTGAACGCTCACTGACATTTTCCCTATCTGAAAGTCTGATAAACGCCGGAAAAATGACTAAGTCCCCAAAAAAATTTTTTTCAACTTTTTTCAATTTTGCCCCCGTGGGATATATATTCTACCCACACACATTTGGAACTCTCCTGGGGTACCCTCACACATATTATTCCCTCATTTAGTGGATATTTTCACAAAGAAGTGAAATTTTCAAAAATCCAGAAAATTGGCTGAAAACGACTAAATATCAAAGACTCATTGGGCGAATCGCTCTGGAACTGAAATCGGAACGCTCACTGACATTTTCCCTATCTGAAAGTCTGATAAACGCCGGAAACATGACTAAGTCCAAAAAAAATATTTTTTTCAACTTTTTTCAATTTTACCCCCGTGGGATATATATTCTACCCACACACATTTGGAACTCTCCTGGGGTACCCTCACACATATTATTCCCTCATTTAGTGGATATTTTCACAAAGAAGTGAAATTTTCAAAAATCCATAAAATTGGCTGAAAACGACTAAGTATCAAGGACTCATTGGGCGAATCGCTCTGGAACTGAAATCGGAACGCTCACTGACATTTTCCCTATCTGAAAGTCTGATAAACGCCGGAAAAATGACTAAGTCCAAAAAAAATTTTTTTTCAACTTTTTTCAATTTTACCCCCGTGGGATATATATTCTACCCACACACATTTGGAACTCTCCTGGGGTACCCTCACACATATTATTCCCTCATTTAGTGGATATTTTCACAAAAAAAGTGAAATTTTCAAAAATCCAGAAAATTGGCTGAAAACGAATAAATATCAAAGACTCTTTGGGCGAATCGCTCTGGAACTGAAATCGGAATGCTCACTGACATTTTCCCTATCTGAAAGTCTGATAAACGCCGGAAAAATGACTAAGTCCCAAAAAAAAATTTTTTCAACTTTTTTCAATTTTACCACCGTGGGATATATATTCTACCCACACACATTTGGAACTCTCCTGGGGTACCCTCACACATATTATTCCCTCATTTAGTGGATATTTTCACAAAGAAGTGAAATTTTCAAAAATCCAGAAAATTGGCTGAAAACGACTAAGTATCAAGGACTCATTGGGCGAATCGCTCTGGAACTGAAATCGGAACGCTCACTGACATTTTCCCTATCTGAAAGTCTGATAAACGCCGGAAAAATGACTAAGTCCAAAAAAAAATTTTTTTCAACTTTTTTCAATTTTACCCCCGTGGGATATATATTCTACCCACACACATTTGGAACTCTCCTGGGGTACCCTCACACATATTATTCCCTCATTTAGTGGATATTTTCACAAAGAAGTGAAATTTTCAAAAATCCAGAAAATTGGCTGAAAACGACTAAGTATCAAGGACTCATTGGGCGAATCGCTCTGGAACTGAAATCGGAACGCTCACTGACATTTTCCCTATCTGAAAGTCTGATAAACGCCGGAAAAATGACTAAGTCCGAAAAAAAATTTTTTTCAACTTTTTTCAATTTTACCCCCGTGGGATATATATTCTACCCACACACATTTGGAACTCTCCTGGGGTACCCTCACACATATTATTCCCTCATTTAGTGGATATTTTCACAAAGAAGTGAAATTTTCAAAAATCCAGAAAATTGGCTGAAAACGACTAAGTATCAAGGACTCATTGGGCGAGTCGCTCTGGAACTGAAATCGGAACGCTCACTGACATTTCCCCTATCTTAAAGTCTGATAAACGCCAGAAAAATGACTAAGTCCAAAAAAAAATTTTTTTCAACTTTTTTCAATTTTACCCCCGTGGGATATATATTCTACCCACACACATTTGGAACTCTCCTGGGGTACCCTCACACATATTATTCCCTCATTTAGTAGATATTTTCACAAAGAAGTGAAATTTTCAAAAATCCAGAAAATTGGCTGAAAACGACTAAGTATCAAGGACTCATTGGTCGAATCGCTCTGGAACTGAAATCGGAACGCTCACTGACATTTTCCCTATCTGAAAGTCTGATAAACGCCGGAAAAATGACTAAGTCCAAAAAAAAATTTTTTTCAACTTTTTTCAATTTTACCCCCGTGGGATATATATTCTACCCACACACATTTGGAACTCTCCTGGGGTACCCTCACACATATTATTCCCTCATTTAGTGGATATTTTCACAAAGAAGTGAAATTTTCAAAAATCCAGAAAATTGGCTGAAAACGACTAAATATCAAAGACTCATTGGGCGAATCGCTCTGGAACTGAAATAGGAATGCTCACTGACATTTCCCCTATCTTAAAGTCTGATAAACGCCAGAAAAATGACTAAGTCCAAAAAAAAAATTTTTTCAACTTTTTTCAATTTTACCCCCGTGGGATATATATTCTACCCACACACATTTGGAACTCTCCTGGGGTACCCTCACACATATTATTCCCTCATTTAGTGGATATTTTCACAAAGAAGTGAAATTTTCAAAAATCCAGAAAATTGGCTGAAAACGACTAAGTATCAAGGACTCATTGGGCGAATCGCTCTGGAACTGAAATCGGAACGCTCACTGACATTTTCCCTATCTGAAAGTCTGATAAACGCCGGAAAAATGACTAAGTCCAAAAAAAAATTTTTTTCAACTTTTTTCAATTTTACCCCCGTGGGATATATATTCTACCCACACACATTTGGAACTCTCCTGGGGTACCCTCACACATATTATTCCCTCATTTAGTGGATATTTTCACAAAGAAGTGAAATTTTCAAAAATCCAGAAAATTGGCTGAAAACGACTAAGTATCAAGGACTCATTGGGCGAATCGCTCTGGAACTGAAATCGGAACGCTCACTGACATTTTCCCTATCTGAAAGTCTGATAAACGCCGGAAAAATGACTAAGTCCAAAAAAAATTTTTTTTCAACTTTTTTCAATTTTACCCCCGTGGGATATATATTCTACCCACACACATTTGGAACTCTCCTGGGGTACCCTCACACATATTATTCCCTCATTTAGTGGATATTTTCACAAAGAAGTGAAATTTTTAAAAATCCAGAAAATTGGCTGAAAACGACTAAGTATCAAGGACTCATTGGGCGAGTCGCTCTGGAACTGAAATCGGAACGCTCACTGACATTTCCCCTATCTTAAAGTCTGATAAACGCCAGAAAAATGACTAAGTCCAAAAAAAAATTTTTTTCAACTTTTTTCAATTTTACCCCCGTGGGATATATATTCTACCCACACACATTTGGAACTCTCCTGGGGTACCCTCACACATATTATTCCCTCATTTAGTGGATATTTTCACAAAGAAGTGAAATTTTCAAAAATCCAGAAAATTGGCTGAAAACGACTAAGTATCAAGGACTCATTGGTCGAATCGCTCTGGAACTGAAATCGGAACGCTCACTGACATTTTCCCTATCTGAAAGTCTGATAAACGCCGGAAAAATGACTAAGTCCAAAAAAAAATTTTTTTCAACTTTTTTCAATTTTACCCCCGTGGGATATATATTCTACCCACACACATTTGGAACTCTCCTGGGGTACTCTCACACATATTATTCCCTCATTTAGTGGATATTTTCACAAAGAAGTGAAATTTTCAAAAATCCAGAAAATTGGCTGAAAACGACTAAGTATCAAGGACTCATTGGGCGAATCGCTCTGGAACTGAAATCGGAACGCTCACTGACATTTTCCCTATCTGAAAGTCTGATAAACGCCGGAAAAATGACTAAGTCCAAAAAAAAATTTTTTTCAACTTTTTTCAATTTTACCCCCGTGGGATATATATTCTACCCACACACATTTGGAACTCTCCTGGGGTACCCTCACACATATTATTCCCTCATTTAGTGGATATTTTCACAAAGAAGTGAAATTTTCAAAAATCCAGAAAATTGGCTGAAAACGACTAAGTATCAAGGACTCATTGGGCGAGTCGCTCTGGAACTGAAATCGGAACGCTCACTGACATTTCCCCTATCTGAAAGTCTGATAAACGCCGGAAAAATGACTAAGTCCAAAAAAAATTTTTTTTAAACTTTTTTCAATTTTACCCCCGTGGGATATATATTCTACCCACACACATTTGGAACTCTCCTGGGGTACCCTCACACATATTATTCCCTCATTTAGTGGATATTTTCACAAAGAAGTGAAATTTTCAAAAATCCAGAAAATTGGCTGAAAACGACTAAGTATCAAGGACTCATTAGGCGAATCGCTCTGGAACTGAAATCGGAACGCTCACTGACATTTTCCCTATCTGAAAGTCTGATAAACGCCGGAAAAATGACTAAGTCCAAAAAAAAATTTTTTTCAACTTTTTTCAATTTTACCCCCGTGGGATATATATTCTACCCACACACATTTGGAACTCTCCTGGGGTACCCTCACACATATTATTCCCTCATTTAGTGGATATTTTCACAAAGAAGTGAAATTTTCAAAAATCCAGAAAATTGGCTGAAAACGACTAAATATCAAAGACTCATTGGGCGAATCGCTCTGGAACTGAAATAGGAATGCTCACTGACATTTCCCCTATCTTAAAGTCTGATAAACGCCAGAAAAATGACTAAGTCCAAAAAAAAAATTTTTTCAACTTTTTTCAATTTTACCCCCGTGGGATATATATTGTACCCACACACATTTGGAACTCTCCTGGGGTACCCTCACACATATTATTCCCTCATTTAGTGGATATTTTCACAAAGAAGTGAAATTTTCAAAAATCCAGAAAATTGGCTGAAAACGACTAAGTATCAAGGACTCATTGGGCGAGTCGCTCTGGAACTGAAATCGGAATGCTCACTGACATTTCCCCTATCTGAAAGTCTGATAAACGCCGGAAAAATGACTAAGTCCAAAAAAAATTTTTTTTCAACTTTTTTCAATTTTACCCCCGTGGGATATATATTCTACCCACACACATTTGGAACTCTCCTGGGGTACCCTCACACATATTATTCCCTCATTTAGTGGATATTTTCACAAAGAAGTGAAATTTTCAAAAATCCAGAAAATTGGCTGAAAACGACTAAGTATCAAGGACTCATTAGGCGAATCGCTCTGGAACTGAAATCGGAACGCTCACTGACATTTTCCCTATCTGAAAGTCTGATAAACGCCGGAAAAATGACTAAGTCCAAAAAAAAATTTTTTTCAACTTTTTTCAATTTTACCCCCGTGGGATATATATTCTACCCACACACATTTGGAACTCTCCTGGGGTACCCTCACACATATTATTCCCTCATTTAGTGGATATTTTCACAAAGAAGTGAAATTTTCAAAAATCCAGAAAATTGGCTGAAAACGACTAAGTATCAAGGACTCATTGGGCGAGTCGCTCTGGAACTGAAATCGGAACGCTCACTGACATTTCCCCTATCTGAAAGTCTGATAAACGCCGGAAAAATGACTAAGTCCAAAAAAAATTTTTTTTCAACTTTTTTCAATTTTACCCCCGTGGGATATATATTCTACCCACACACATTTGGAACTCTCCTGGGGTACCCTCACACATATTATTCCCTCATTTAGTGGATATTTTCACAAAGAAGTGAAATTTTCAAAAATCCAGAAAATTGGCTGAAAACGACTAAATATCAAAGACTCATTGGGCGAATCGCTCTGGAACTGAAATCGGAACGCTCACTGACATTTTCCCTATCTGAAATTCTGATAAACGCCGGAAAAATGACTAAGTCCAAAAAAAAATTTTTTTCAACTTTTTTCAATTTTACCCCCGTGGGATATATATTCTACCCACACACATTTGGAACTCTCCTGGGGTACCCTCACACATATTATTCCCTCATTTAGTGGATATTTTCACAAAAAAGTGAAATTTTCAAAAATCCAGAAAATTGTCTGAAAACGACTAAATATCAAAGACTCATTGGGCGAATCGCTCTGGAACTGAAATGGGAATGGTCACTGACATTTCCCCTATCTTAAAGTCTGATAAACGCCAGAAAAATGACTAAGTCCAAAAAAAAAATTTTTTCAACTTTTTTCAATTTTACCCCGGTGGGATATATATTCTACCCACACACATTTGGAACTCTCCTGGGGTACCCTCACACATATTATTCCCTCATTTAGTGGATATTTTCACAAAGAAGTGAAATTTTCAAAAATCCAGAAAATTGGCTGAAAACGACTAAGTATCAAGGACTCATTGGGCGAATCGCTCTGGAACTGAAATCGGAACGCTCACTGACATTTTCCCTATCTGAAAGTCTGATAAACGCCGGAAAAATGACTAAGTCCAAAAAATAATTTTTTTCAACTTTTTTCAATTTTACCCCCGTGGGATATATATTCTACCCACACACATTTGGAACTCTCCTGGGGTACCCTCACACATATTATTCCCTCATTTAGTGGATATTTTCACAAAAAAGTGAAATTTTCAAAAATCCAGAAAATTGGCTGAAAACGACTAAGTATCAAGGACTCATTGGGCGAGTCGCTCTGGAACTGAAATCGGAACACTCGCTGACATTTCCCCTATCTGAAAGTCTGATAAACGCCGGAAAAATGACTAAGTCCAAAAAAAATTTTTTTTCAACTTTTTTCAATTTTACCCCCGTGGGATATATATTCTACCCACACACATTTGGAACTCTCCTGGGGTACCCTCACACATATTATTCCCTCATTTAGTGGATATTTTCACAAATAAGTGAAATTTTCAAAAATCCAGAAAATTGGCTGAAAACGACTAAGTATCAAGGACTCATTAGGCGAATCGCTCTGGAACTGAAATCGGAACGCTCACTGACATTTTCCCTATCTGAAAGTCTGATAAACGCCGGAAAAATGACTAAGTCCAAAAAAAAATTTTTTTCAACTTTTTTCAATTTTACCCCCGTGGGATATATATTCTACCCACACACATTTGGAACTCTCCTGGGGTACCCTCACACATATTATTCCCTCATTTAGTGGATATTTTCACAAAGAAGTGAAATTTTCAAAAATCCAGAAAATTGGCTGAAAACGACTAAGTATCAAGGACTCATTGGGCGAGTCGCTCTGGAACTGAAATCGGAACGCTCACTGACATTTCCCCTATCTGAAAGTCTGATAAACGCCGGAAAAATGACTAAGTCCAAAAAAAAAATTTTTTCAACTTTTTTCAATTTTACCCCCGTGGGATATATATTCTACCCACACACATTTGGAACTCTCCTGGGGTACCCTCACACATATTATTCCCTCATTTAGTGGATATTTTCACAAAAAAGTGAAATTTTCAAAAATCCAGAAAATTGGCTGAAAACGACTAAATATCAAAGACTCATTGGGCGAATCGCTCTGGAACTGAAATGGGAATGCTCACTGACATTTCCCCTATCTTAAAGTCTGATAAACGCCAGAAAAATGACTAAGTCCAAAAAAAAATTTTTTTCAATTTTACCCCCGTGGGATATATATTCTACCCACACACATTTGGAACTCTCCTGGGGTACCATCACACATATTATTCCCTCATTTAGTGGATATTTTCACAAAGAAGTGAAATTTTCAAAAATCCAGAAAATTGGCTGAAAACGACTAAGTATCAAGGACTCATTGGGCGAATCGCTCTGGAACTGAAATCGGAACGCTCACTGACATTTTCCCTATCTGAAAGTCTGATAAACGCCGGAAAAATGACTAAGTCCAAAAAAAAATTTTTTTCAACTTTTTTCAATTTTACCCCCGTGGGATATATATTCTACCCACACACATTTGGAACTCTCCTGGGGTACCCTCACACATATTATTCCCTCATTTAGTGGATATTTTCACAAAAAAGTGAAATTTTCAAAAATCCAGAAAATTGGCTGAAAACGACTAAGTATCAAGGACTCATTGGGCGAATCGCTCTGGAACTGAAATCGGAACACTCACTGACATTTTCCCTATCTGAAAGTCTGATAAACGCCGGAAAAATGACTAAGTCCAAAAAAAAATTTTTTTCAACTTTTTTCAATTTTACCCCCGTGGGATATATATTCTACCCACACACATTTGGAACTCTCCTGGGGTACCCTCACACATATTATTCTCTCATTTAGTGGATATTTTCACAAAGAAGTGAAATTTTCAAAAATCCAGAAAATTGGCTGAAAACGACTAAATATCAAAGACTCATTGGGCGAATCGCTCTGGAACTGAAATCGGAACGCTCACTGACATTTTCCCTATCTGAAAGTCTGATAAACGCCGGAAAAATGACTTAGTCCAAAAAAAAATTTTTTTCAACTTTTTTCAATTTTACCCCCGTGGGATATATATTCTACCCACACACATTTGGAACTCTCCTGGGGTACCCTCACACATATTATTCCCTCATTTAGTGGATATTTTCACAAAGAAGTGAAATTTTCAAAAATCCAGAAAATTGGCTGAAAACGACTAAATATCAAAGACTCATTGGGCGAATCGCTCTGGAACTGAAATAGGAATGCTCACTGACATTTCCCCTATCTTAAAGTCTGATAAACGCCAGAAAAATGACTAAGTCCAAAAAAAAAATTTTTTCAACTTTTTTCAATTTTACCCCCGTGGGATATATATTGTACCCACACACATTTGGAACTCTCCTGGGGTACCCTCACACATATTATTCCCTCATTTAGTGGATATTTTCACAAAGAAGTGAAATTTTCAAAAATCCAGAAAATTGGCTGAAAACGACTAAGTATCAAGGACTCATTGGGCGAATCGCTCTGGAACTGAAATCGGAACGCTCACTGACATTTTCCCTATCTGAAAGTCTGATAAACGCCGGAAAAATGACTAAGTCCAAAAAAAAATTTTTTTCAACTTTTTTCAATTTTACCCCCGTGGGATATATATTCTACCCACACACATTTGGAACTCTCCTGGGGTACCCTCACACATATTATTCCCTCATTTAGTGGATATTTTCACAAAGAAGTGAAATTTTCAAAAATCCAGAAAATTGGCTGAAAACGACTAAGTATCAAGGACTCATTGGGCGAGTCGCTCTGGAACTGAAATCGGAACGCTCACTGACATTTCCCCTATCTGAAAGTCTGATAAACGCCGGAAAAATGACTAAGTCCAAAAAAAATTTTTTTTCAACTTTTTTCAATTTTACCCCCGTGGGATATATATTCTACCCACACACATTTGGAACTCTCCTGGGGTACCCTCACACATATTATTCCCTCATTTAGTGGATATTTTCACAAAGAAGTGAAATTTTCAAAAATCCAGAAAATTGGCTGAAAACGACTAAATATCAAAGACTCATTGGGCGAATCGCTCTGGAACTGAAATCGGAACGCTCACTGACATTTTCCCTATCTGAAATTCTGATAAACGCCGGAAAAATGACTAAGTCCAAAAAAAAATTTTTTTCAACTTTTTTCAATTTTACCCCCGTGGGATATATATTCTACCCACACACATTTGGAACTCTCCTGGGGTACCCTCACACATATTATTCCCTCATTTAGTGGATATTTTCACAAAAAAGTGAAATTTTCAAAAATCCAGAAAATTGTCTGAAAACGACTAAATATCAAAGACTCATTGGGCGAATCGCTCTGGAACTGAAATGGGAATGCTCACTGACATTTCCCCTATCTTAAAGTCTGATAAACGCCAGAAAAATGACTAAGTCCAAAAAAAAATTTTTTTCAACTTTTTTCAATTTTACCCCCGTGGGATATATATTCTACCCACACACATTTGGAACTCTCCTGGGGTACCCTCACACATATTATTCCCTCATTTAGTGGATATTTTCACAAAGAAGTGAAATTTTCAAAAATCCAGAAAATTGGCTGAAAACGACTAAGTATCAAGGACTCATTGGGCGAATCGCTCTGGAACTGAAATCGGAACGCTCACTGACATTTTCCCTATCTGAAAGTCTGATAAACGCCGGAAAAATGACTAAGTCCAAAAAATAATTTTTTTCAACTTTTTTCAATTTTACCCCCGTGGGAAATATATTCTACCCACACACATTTGGAACTCTCCTGGGGTACCCTCATACATATTATTCCCTCATTTAGTGGATATTTTCACAAAAAAGTGAAATTTTCAAAAATCCAGAAAATTGGCTGAAAACGACTAAGTATCAAGGACTCATTGGGCGAATCGCTCTGGAACTGAAATCGGAACACTCACTGACATTTTCCCTATCTGAAAGTCTGATAAACGCCGGAAAAATGACTAAGTCCAAAAAAAAATTTTTTTCAACTTTTTTCAATTTTACCCCCGTGGGATATATATTCTACCCACACACATTTGGAACTCTCCTGGGGTACCCTCACACATATTATTCCCTCATTTAGTGGATATTTTCACAAAGAAGTGAAATTTTCAAAAATCCAGAAAATTGGCTGAAAACGACTAAGTATCAAGGACTCATTGGGCGAGTCGCTCTGGAACTGAAATCGGAACGCTCACTGACATTTCCCCTATCTGAAAGTCTGATAAACGCCGGAAAAATGACTAAGTCCAAAAAAAATTTTTTTTCAACTTTTTTCAATTTTACCCCCGTGGGATATATATTCTACCCACACACATTTGGAACTCTCCTGGGGTACCCTCACACATATTATTCCCTCATTTAGTGGATATTTTCACAAAGAAGTGAAATTTTCAAAAATCCAGAAAATTGGCTGAAAACGACTAAGTATCAAGGACTCATTAGGCGAATCGCTCTGGAACTGAAATCGGAACGCTCACTGACATTTTCCCTATCTGAAAGTCTGATAAACGCCGGAAAAATGACTAAGTCCAAAAAAAAATTTTTTTCAACTTTTTTCAATTTTACCCCCGTGGGATATATATTCTACCCACACACATTTGGAACTCTCCTGGGGTACCCTCACACATATTATTCCCTCATTTAGTGGATATTTTCACAAAGAAGTGAAATTTTCAAAAATCCAGAAAATTGGCTGAAAACGACTAAGTATCAAGGACTCATTGGGCGAGTCGCTCTGGAACTGAAATCGGAACGCTCACTGACATTTCCCCTATCTGAAAGTCTGATAAACGCCGGAAAAATGACTAAGTCCAAAAAAAATTTTTTTTCAACTTTTTTCAATTTTACCCCCGTGGGATATATATTCTACCCACACACATTTGGAACTCTCCTGGGGTACCCTCACACATATTATTCCCTCATTTAGTGGATATTTTCACAAAGAAGTGAAATTTTCAAAAATCCAGAAAATTGGCTGAAAACGACTAAATATCAAAGACTCATTGGGCGAATCGCTCTGGAACTGAAATAGGAATGCTCACTGACATTTCCCCTATCTTAAAGTCTGATAAACGCCAGAAAAATGACTAAGTCCAAAAAAAAAATTTTTTCAACTTTTTTCAATTTTACCCCCGTGGGATATATATTGTACCCACACACATTTGGAACTCTCCTGGGGTACCCTCACACATATTATTCCCTCATTTAGTGGATATTTTCACAAAGAAGTGAAATTTTCAAAAATCCAGAAAATTGGCTGAAAACGACTAAGTATCAAGGACTCATTGGGCGAATCGCTCTGGAACTGAAATCGGAACGCTCACTGACATTTTCCCTATCTGAAAGTCTGATAAACGCCGGAAAAATGACTAAGTCCAAAAAAAAATTTTTTTCAACTTTTTTCAATTTTACCCCCGTGGGATATATATTCTACCCACACACATTTGGAACTCTCCTGGGGTACCCTCACACATATTATTCCCTCATTTAGTGGATATTTTCACAAAGAAGTGAAATTTTCAAAAATCCAGAAAATTGGCTGAAAACGACTAAGTATCAAGGACTCATTGGGCGAGTCGCTCTGGAACTGAAATCGGAACGCTCACTGACATTTCCCCTATCTGAAAGTCTGATAAACGCCGGAAAAATGACTAAGTCCAAAAAAAATTTTTTTTCAACTTTTTTCAATTTTACCCCCGTGGGATATATATTCTACCCACACACATTTGGAACTCTCCTGGGGTACCCTCACACATATTATTCCCTCATTTAGTGGATATTTTCACAAAGAAGTGAAATTTTCAAAAATCCAGAAAATTGGCTGAAAACGACTAAATATCAAAGACTCATTGGGCGAATCGCTCTGGAACTGAAATCGGAACGCTCACTGACATTTTCCCTATCTGAAATTCTGATAAACGCCGGAAAAATGACTAAGTCCAAAAAAAAATTTTTTTCAACTTTTTTCAATTTTACCCCCGTGGGATATATATTCTACCCACACACATTTGGAACTCTCCTGGGGTACCCTCACACATATTATTCCCTCATTTAGTGGATATTTTCACAAAAAAGTGAAATTTTCAAAAATCCAGAAAATTGTCTGAAAACGACTAAATATCAAAGACTCATTGGGCGAATCGCTCTGGAACTGAAATGGGAATGCTCACTGACATTTCCCCTATCTTAAAGTCTGATAAACGCCAGAAAAATGACTAAGTCCAAAAAAAAATTTTTTTCAACTTTTTTCAATTTTACCCCCGTGGGATATATATTCTACCCACACACATTTGGAACTCTCCTGGGGTACCCTCACACATATTATTCCCTCATTTAGTGGATATTTTCACAAAGAAGTGAAATTTTCAAAAATCCAGAAAATTGGCTGAAAACGACTAAGTATCAAGGACTCATTGGGCGAATCGCTCTGGAACTGAAATCGGAACGCTCACTGACATTTTCCCTATCTGAAAGTCTGATAAACGCCGGAAAAATGACTAAGTCCAAAAAATAATTTTTTTCAACTTTTTTCAATTTTACCCCCGTGGGAAATATATTCTACCCACACACATTTGGAACTCTCCTGGGGTACCCTCATACATATTATTCCCTCATTTAGTGGATATTTTCACAAAAAAGTGAAATTTTCAAAAATCCAGAAAATTGGCTGAAAACGACTAAGTATCAAGGACTCATTGGGCGAATCGCTCTGGAACTGAAATCGGAACACTCACTGACATTTTCCCTATCTGAAAGTCTGATAAACGCCGGAAAAATGACTAAGTCCAAAAAAAAATTTTTTTCAACTTTTTTCAATTTTACCCCCGTGGGATATATATTCTACCCACACACATTTGGAACTCTCCTGGGGTACCCTCACACATATTATTCCCTCATTTAGTGGATATTTTCACAAAGAAGTGAAATTTTCAAAAATCCAGAAAATTGGCTGAAAACGACTAAGTATCAAGGACTCATTGGGCGAGTCGCTCTGGAACTGAAATCGGAACGCTCACTGACATTTCCCCTATCTGAAAGTCTGATAAACGCCGGAAAAATGACTAAGTCCAAAAAAAATTTTTTTTCAACTTTTTTCAATTTTACCCCCGTGGGATATATATTCTACCCACACACATTTGGAACTCTCCTGGGGTACCCTCACACATATTATTCCCTCATTTAGTGGATATTTTCACAAAGAAGTGAAATTTTCAAAAATCCAGAAAATTGGCTGAAAACGACTAAGTATCAAGGACTCATTAGGCGAATCGCTCTGGAACTGAAATCGGAACGCTCACTGACATTTTCCCTATCTGAAAGTCTGATAAACGCCGGAAAAATGACTAAGTCCAAAAAAAAATTTTTTTCAACTTTTTTCAATTTTACCCCCGTGGGATATATATTCTACCCACACACATTTGGAACTCTCCTGGGGTACCCTCACACATATTATTCCCTCATTTAGTGGATATTTTCACAAAGAAGTGAAATTTTCAAAAATCCAGAAAATTGGCTGAAAACGACTAAGTATCAAGGACTCATTGGGCGAGTCGCTCTGGAACTGAAATCGGAACGCTCACTGACATTTCCCCTATCTGAAAGTCTGATAAACGCCGGAAAAATGACTAAGTCCAAAAAAAATTTTTTTTCAACTTTTTTCAATTTTACCCCCGTGGGATATATATTCTACCCACACACATTTGGAACTCTCCTGGGGTACCCTCACACATATTATTCCCTCATTTAGTGGATATTTTCACAAAGAAGTGAAATTTTCAAAAATCCAGAAAATTGGCTGAAAACGACTAAATATCAAAGACTCATTGGGCGAATCGCTCTGGAACTGAAATCGGAACGCTCACTGACATTTTCCCTATCTGAAATTCTGATAAACGCCGGAAAAATGACTAAGTCCAAAAAAAAATTTTTTTCAACTTTTTTCAATTTTACCCCCGTGGGATATATATTCTACCCACACACATTTGGAACTCTCCTGGGGTACCCTCACACATATTATTCCCTCATTTAGTGGATATTTTCACAAAAAAGTGAAATTTTCAAAAATCCAGAAAATTGGCTGAAAACGACTAAATATCAAAGACTCATTGGGCGAATCGCTCTGGAACTGAAATGGGAATGCTCACTGACATTTCCCCTATCTTAAAGTCTGATAAACGCCAGAAAAATGACTAAGTCCAAAAAAAAATTTTTTTCAATTTTACCCCCGTGGGATATATATTCTACCCACACACATTTGGAACTCTCCTGGGGTACCCTCACACATATTATTCCCTCATTTAGTGGATATTTTCACAAAGAAGTGAAATTTTCAAAAATCCAGAAAATTGGCTGAAAACGACTAAGTATCAAGGACTCATTGGGCGAGTCGCTCTGGAACTGAAATCGGAACGCTCACTGACATTTCCCCTATCTGAAAGTCTGAGAAACGCCGGAAAAATGACTAAGTCCAAAAAAAATTTTTTTTCAACTTTTTTCAATTTTACCCCCGTGGGATATATATTCTACCCACACACATTTGGAACTCTCCTGGGGTACCCTCACACATATTATTCCCTCATTTAGTGGATATTTTCACAAAGAAGTGAAATTTTCAAAAATCCAGAAAATTGGCTGAAAACGACTAAGTATCAAGGACTCATTAGGCGAATCGCTCTGGAACTGAAATCGGAACGCTCACTGACATTTTCCCTATCTGAAAGTCTGATAAACGCCGGAAAAATGACTAAGTCCAAAAAAAAATTTTTTTCAACTTTTTTCAATTTTACCCCCGTGGGATATATATTCTACCCACACACATTTGGAACTCTCCTGGGGTACCCTCACACATATTATTCCCTCATTTAGTGGATATTTTCACAAAAAAGTGAAATTTTCAAAAATCCAGAAAATTGGCTGAAAACGACTAAATGTCAAAGACTCATTGGGCGAATCGCTCTGGAACTGAAATGGGAATGCTCACTGACATTTCCCCTATCTTAAAGTCTGATAAACGCCAGAAAAATGACTAAGTCCAAAAAAAAATTTTTTTCAATTTTACCCCCGTGGGATATATATTCTACCCACACACATTTGGAACTCTCCTGGGGTACCCTCACACATATTATTCCCTCATTTAGTGGATATTTTCACAAAGAAGTGAAATTTTCAAAAATCCAGAAAATTGGCTGAAAACGACTAAGTATCAAGGACTCATTGGGCGAGTCGCTCTGGAACTGAAATCGGAACGCTCACTGACATTTCCCCTATCTGAAAGTCTGATAAACGCCGGAAAAATGACTAAGTCCAAAAAAAATTTTTTGCAACTTTTTTCAATTTTACCCCCGTGGGATATATATTCTACCCACACACATTTGGAACTCTCCTGGGGTACCCTCACACATATTATTCCCTCATTTAGTGGATATTTTCACAAAAAAGTGAAATTTTCAAAAATCCAGAAAATTGTCTGAAAACGACTAAATATCAAAGACTCATTGGGCGAATCGCTCTGGAACTGAAATGGGAATGCTCACTGACATTTCCCCTATCTTAAAGTCTGATAAACGCCAGAAAAATGACTAAGTCCAAAAAAAAAATTTTTTCAACTTTTTTCAATTTTACCCCCGTGGGATATATATTCTACCCACACACATTTGGAACTCTCCTGGGGTACCCTCACACATATTATTCCCTCATTTAGTGGATATTTTCACAAAGAAGTGAAATTTTCAAAAATCCAGAAAATTGGCTGAAAACGACTAAGTATCAAGGACTCATTGGGCGAATCGCTCTGGAACTGAAATCGGAACGCTCACTGACATTTTCCCTATCTGAAAGTCTGATAAACGCCGGAAAAATGACTAAGTCCAAAAAATAATTTTTTTCAACTTTTTTCAATTTTACCCCCGTGGGATATATATTCTACCCACACACATTTGGAAC
Organism: Phyllobates terribilis; assembly: GCF_046119375.1. Taxonomy (NCBI): domain Eukaryota; kingdom Metazoa; phylum Chordata; class Amphibia; order Anura; family Dendrobatidae; genus Phyllobates; species Phyllobates terribilis. Next base: position 258,318 of record NW_027362783.1, read on the forward strand.
TCTCCTGGGGTACCCTCATACATATTATTCCCTCATTTAGTGGATATTTTCACAAAAAAGTGAAATTTTCAAAAATCCAGAAAATTGGCTGAAAACGACTAAGTATCAAGGACTCATTGGGCGAGTCGCTCTGGAACTGAAATCGGAACGCTCACTGACATTTCCCCTATCTGAAAGTCTGATAAACGCCGGAAAAATGACTAAGTCCAAAAAAAATTTTTTTTCAACTTTTTTCAATTTTACCCCCGTGGGATATATATTCTACCCACATACATTTGGAACTCTCCTGGGGTACCCTCACACATATTATTCCCTCATTTAGTGGATATTTTCACAAAGAAGTGAAATTTTCAAAAATCCAGAAAATTGGCTGAAAACGACTAAATATCAAAGACTCATTGGGCGAATCGCTCTGGAACTGAAATCGGAACGCTCACTGACATTTTCCCTATCTGAAATTCTGATAAACGCCGGAAAAATGACTAAGTCCAAAAAAAAATTTTTTTCAACTTTTTTCAATTTTACCCCCGTGGGATATATATTCTACCCACACACATTTGGAACTCTCCTGGGGTACCCTCACACATATTATTCCCTCATTTAGTGGATATTTTCACAAAAAAGTGAAATTTTCAAAAATCCAGAAAATTGGCTGAAAACGACTAAATATCAAAGACTCATTGGGCGAATCGCTCTGGAACTGAAATGGGAATGCTCACTGACATTTCCCCTATCTTAAAGTCTGATAAACGCCAGAAAAATGACTAAGTCCAAAAAAAAATTTTTTTCAATTTTACCCCCGTGGGATATATATTCTACCCACACACATTTGGAACTCTCCTGGGGTACCCTCACACATATTATTCCCTCATTTAGTGGATATTTTCACAAAGAAGTGAAATTTTCAAAAATCCAGAAAATTGGCTGAAAACGACTAAGTATCAAGGACTCATTGGGCGAGTCGCTCTGGAACTGAAATCGGAACGCTCACTGACATTTCCCCTATCTGAAAGTCTGAGAAACGCCGGAAAAATGACTAAGTCCAAAAAAAATTTTTTTTCAACTTTTTTCAATTTTACCCCCGTGGGATATATATTCTACCCACACACATTTGGAACTCTCCTGGGGTACCCTCACACATATTATTCCCTCATTTAGTGGATATTTTCACAAAGAAGTGAAATTTTCAAAAATCCAGAAAATTGGCTGAAAACGACTAAGTATCAAGGACTCATTAGGCGAATCGCTCTGGAACTGAAATCGGAACGCTCACTGACATTTTCCCTATCTGAAAGTCTGATAAACGCCGGAAAAATGACTAAGTCCAAAAAAAAATTTTTTTCAACTTTTTTCAATTTTACCCCCGTGGGATATATATTCTACCCACACACATTTGGAACTCTCCTGGGGTACCCTCACACATATTATTCCCTCATTTAGTGGATATTTTCACAAAAAAGTGAAATTTTCAAAAATCCAGAAAATTGGCTGAAAACGACTAAATGTCAAAGACTCATTGGGCGAATCGCTCTGGAACTGAAATGGGAATGCTCACTGACATTTCCCCTATCTTAAAGTCTGATAAACGCCAGAAAAATGACTAAGTCCAAAAAAAAATTTTTTTCAATTTTACCCCCGTGGGATATATATTCTACCCACACACATTTGGAACTCTCCTGGGGTACCCTCACACATATTATTCCCTCATTTAGTGGATATTTTCACAAAGAAGTGAAATTTTCAAAAATCCAGAAAATTGGCTGAAAACGACTAAGTATCAAGGACTCATTGGGCGAGTCGCTCTGGAACTGAAATCGGAACGCTCACTGACATTTCCCCTATCTGAAAGTCTGATAAACGCCGGAAAAATGACTAAGTCCAAAAAAAATTTTTTGCAACTTTTTTCAATTTTACCCCCGTGGGATATATATTCTACCCACACACATTTGGAACTCTCCTGGGGTACCCTCACACATATTATTCCCTCATTTAGTGGATATTTTCACAAAAAAGTGAAATTTTCAAAAATCCAGAAAATTGTCTGAAAACGACTAAATATCAAAGACTCATTGGGCGAATCGCTCTGGAACTGAAATGGGAATGCTCACTGACATTTCCCCTATCTTAAAGTCTGATAAACGCCAGAAAAATGACTAAGTCCAAAAAAAAAATTTTTTCAACTTTTTTCAATTTTACCCCCGTGGGATATATATTCTACCCACACACATTTGGAACTCTCCTGGGGTACCCTCACACATATTATTCCCTCATTTAGTGGATATTTTCACAAAGAAGTGAAATTTTCAAAAATCCAGAAAATTGGCTGAAAACGACTAAGTATCAAGGACTCATTGGGCGAATCGCTCTGGAACTGAAATCGGAACGCTCACTGACATTTTCCCTATCTGAAAGTCTGATAAACGCCGGAAAAATGACTAAGTCCAAAAAATAATTTTTTTCAACTTTTTTCAATTTTACCCCCGTGGGATATATATTCTACCCACACACATTTGGAACTCTCCTGGGGTACCCTCATACATATTATTCCCTCATTTAGTGGATATTTTCACAAAAAAGTGAAATTTTCAAAAATCCAGAAAATTGGCTGAAAACGACTAAGTATCAAGGACTCATTAGGCGAATCGCTCTGGAACTGAAATCGGAACGCTCACTGACATTTTCCCTATCTGAAAGTCTGATAAACGCCGGAAAAATGACTAAGTCCAAAAAAAATTTTTTTCAACTTTTTTCAATTTTACCCCCGTGGGATATATATTCTACCCATACACATTTGGAACTCTCCTGGGGTACCCTCACACATATTATTCCCTCATTTAGTGGATATTTTCACAAAGAAGTGAAATTTTCAAAAATCCAGAAAATTGGCTGAAAACGACTAAGTATCAAGGACTCATTGGGCGAGTCGCTCTGGAACTGAAATCGGAACGCTCACTGACATTTCCCCTATCTGAAAGTCTGATAAACGCCGGAAAAATGACTAAGTCCAAAAAAAATTTTTTTTCAACTTTTTTCAATTTTACCCCCGTGGGATATATATTCTACCCACACACATTTGGAACTCTCCTGGGGTACCCTCACACATATTATTCCCTCATTTAGTGGATATTTTCACAAAGAAGTGAAATTTTCAAAAATCCAGAAAATTGGCTGAAAACGACTAAATATCAAAGACTCATTGGGCGAATCGCTCTGGAACTGAAATCGGAACGCTCACTGACATTTTCCCTATCTGAAATTCTGATAAACGCCGGAAAAATGACTAAGTCCAAAAAAAAATTTTTTTCAACTTTTTTCAATTTTACCCCCGTGGGATATATATTCTACCCACACACATTTGGAACTCTCCTGGGGTACCCTCACACATATTATTCCCTCATTTAGTGGATATTTTCACAAAAAAGTGAAATTTTCAAAAATCCAGAAAATTGGCTGAAAACGACTAAATATCAAAGACTCATTGGGCGAATCGCTCTGGAACTGAAATGGGAATGCTCACTGACATTTCCCCTATCTTAAAGTCTGATAAACGCCAGAAAAATGACTAAGTCCAAAAAAAAATTTTTTTCAATTTTACCCCCGTGGGATATATATTCTACCCACACACATTTGGAACTCTCCTGGGGTACCATCACACATATTATTCCCTCATTTAGTGGATATTTTCACAAAGAAGTGAAATTTTCAAAAATTCAGAAAATTGGCTGAAAACGACTAAGTATCAAGGACTCATTGGGCGAATCGCTCTGGAACTGAAATCGGAACGCTCACTGACATTTTCCCTATCTGAAAGTCTGATAAACGCCGGAAAAATGACTAAGTCCAAAAAATAATTTTTTTCAACTTTTTTCAATTTTACCCCCGTGGGATATATATTCTACCCACACACATTTGGAACTCTCCTGGGGTACCCTCATACATATTATTCCCTCATTTAGTGGATATTTTCACAAAGAAGTGAAATTTTCAAAAATCCAGAAAATTGGCTGAAAACGACTAAGTATCAAGGACTCATTGGGCGAGTCGCTCTGGAACTGAAATCGGAACGCTCACTGACATTTCCCCTATCTGAAAGTCTGATAAACGCCGGAAAAATGACTAAGTCCAAAAAAAATTTTTTTTCAACTTTTTTCAATTTTACCCCCGTGGGATATATATTCTACCCACACACATTTGGAACTCTCCTGGGGTACCCTCACACATATTATTCCCTCATTTAGTGGATATTTTCACAAAGAAGTGAAATTTTCAAAAATCCAGAAAATTGGCTGAAAACGACTAAATATCAAAGACTCATTGGGCGAATCGCTCTGGAACTGAAATCGGAACGCTCACTGACATTTTCCCTATCTGAAATTCTGATAAACGCCGGAAAAATGACTAAGTCCAAAAAAAATTTTTTTTCAACTTTTTTCAATTTTACCCCCGTGGGATATATATTCTACCCACACACATTTGGAACTCTCCTGGGGTACCCTCACACATATTATTCCCTCATTTAGTGGATATTTTCACAAAAAAGTGAAATTTTCAAAAATCCAGAAAATTGGCTGAAAACGACTAAATATCAAAGACTCATTGGGCGAATCGCTCTGGAACTGAAATGGGAATGCTCACTGACATTTCCCCTATCTTAAAGTCTGATAAACGCCAGAAAAATGACTAAGTCCAAAAAAAATTTTTTTTCAATTTTACCCCCGTGGGATATATATTCTACCCACACACATTTGGAACTCTCCTGGGGTACCATCACACATATTATTCCCTCATTTAGTGGATATTTTCACAAAGAAGTGAAATTTTCAAAAATCCAGAAAATTGGCTGAAAACGACTAAGTATCAAGGACTCATTGGGCGAGTCGCTCTGGAACTGAAATCGGAACGCTCACTGACATTTCCCCTATCTGAAAGTCTGATAAACGCCGGAAAAATGACTAAGTCCAAAAAAAATTTTTTTTCAACTTTTTTCAATTTTACCCCCGTGGGATATATATTCTACCCACACACATTTGGAACTCTCCTGGGGTACCCTCACACATATTATTCCCTCATTTAGTGGATATTTTCACAAAGAAGTGAAATTTTCAAAAATCCAGAAAATTGGCTGAAAACGACTAAGTATCAAGGACTCATTGGGTGAATCGCTCTGGAACTCAATTCGGAACGCTCACTGACATTTTCCCTATCTGAAAGTCTGATAAACGCCGGAAAAATGACTAAGTCCAAAAAAAAATTTTTTTCAACTTTTTTCAATTTTACCCCCGTGGGATATATATTCTACCCACACACATTTGGAACTCTCCTGGGGTATCCTCACACACATTATTCCCTCATTTAGTGGATATTTTCACAAAGAAGTGAAATTTTCAAAAATCCAGAAAATTGGCTGAAAACGACTAAGTATCAAGGACTCATTGGGCGAATCGCTCTGGAACTGAAATCGGAATGCTCACTGACATTTTCCCTATCTGAAAGTCTGATAAACGCCGGAAAAATGACTAAGTCCAAAAAAAAATTTTTTTCAACTTTTTTCAATTTTACCCCCGTGGGATATATATTCTACCCACACACATTTGGAACTCTCCTGGGGTACCCTCACACATATTATTCCCTCATTTAGTGGATATTTTCACAAAGAAGTGAAATTTTCAAAAATCCAGAAAATTGGCTGAAAACGACTAAATATCAAAGACTCATTGGGCGAATCGCTCTGGAACTGAAATCGGAACGCTCACTGACATTTCCCCTATCTGAAAGTCTGATAAACGCCGGAAAAATGACTAAGTCCAAAAAAAAAATTTTTTTCAACTTTTTTCAATTTTGCCCCCGTGGGATATATATTCTACCCACACACATTTGGAACTCTCCTGGGGTACCCTCACACATATTATTCCCTCATTTAGTGGATATTTTCACAAAAAAGTGAAATTTTCAAAAATCCAGAAAATTGGCTGAAAACGACTAAATATCAAAGACTCATTGGGCGAATCGCTCTGGAACTGAAATCGGAACGCTCACTGACATTTTCCCTATCTGAAAGTCTGATAAACGCCGGAAAAATGACTAAGTCCAAAAAAAAATTTTTTTCAACTTTTTTCAATTTTACCCCCGTGGGATATATATTCTACCCACACACATTTGGAACTCTCCTGGGGTACCCTCACACATATTATTCCCTCATTTAGTGGATATTTTCACAAAGAAGTGAAATTTTCAAAAATCCAGAAAATTGGCTGAAAACGACTAAGTATCAAGGACTCATTGGGCGAATCGCTCTGGAACTGAAATCTGAACGCTCACTGACATTTTCCCTCTCTGAAAGTCTGATAAACGCCGGAAAAATGACTAAGTCCCAAAAAAAATTTTTTTCAACTTTTTTCAATTTTGCCCCCGTGGGATATATATTCTACCCACACACATTTGGAACTCTCCTGGGGTACCCTCACACATATTATTCCCTCATTTAGTGGATATTTTCACAAAGAAGTGAAATTTTCAAAAATCCAGAAAATTGGCTGAAAACGACTAAATATCAAAGACTCATTGGGCGAATCGCTCTGGAACTGAAATCAGAACGCTCACTGACATTTTCCCTATCTGAAAGTCTGATAAACGCCGGAAAAATGACTAAGTCCAAAAAAAAATTTTTTTCAACTTTTTTCAATTTTACCCCCGTGGGATATATATTCTACCCACACACATTTGGAACTCTCCTGGGGTACCCTCACACATATTATTCCCTCATTTAGTGGATATTTTCACAAAGAAGTGAAATTTTCAAAAATCCAGAAAATTGGCTGAAAACGACTAAATATCAAAGACTCATTGGGCGAATCGCTCTGGAACTGAAATGGGAATGCTCACTGACATTTCCCCTATCTTAAAGTCTGATAAACGCCAGAAAAATGACTAAGTCCAAAAAAAAATTTTTTTCAACTTTTTTCAATTTTACCCCCGTGGGATATATATTCTACCCACACACATTTGGAACTCTCCTGGGGTACCCTCACACATATTATTCCCTCATTTAGTGGATATTTTCACAAAGAAGTGAAATTTTCAAAAATCCATAAAATTGGCTGAAAACGACTAAGTATCAAGGACTCATTGGGTGAATCGCTCTGGAACTGAAATCGGAACGCTCACTGACATTTTCCCTATCTGAAAGTCTGATAAACGCCGGAAAAATGACTAAGTCCAAAAAAAAATTTTTTTCAACTTTTTTCAATTTTACCCCCGTGGGATATATATTCTACCCACACACATTTGGAACTCTCCTGGGGTACCCTCACACATATTATTCCCTCATTTAGTGGATATTTTCACAAAAAAAGTGAAATTTTCAAAAATCCAGAAAATTGGCTGAAAACGAATAAATATCAAAGACTCTTTGGGCGAATCGCTCTGGAACTGAAATCGGAATGCTCACTGATATTTTCCCTATCTGAAAGTCTGATAAACGCCGGAAAAATGACTAAGTCCCAAAAAAAATTTTTTTCAACTTTTTTCAATTTTACCCCCGTGGGATATATATTCTACCCACACACATTTGGAACTCTCCTGGGGTACCCTCACACATATTATTCCCTCATTTAGTGGATATTTTCACAAAAAAGTGAAATTTTCAAAAATCCAGAAAATTGGCTGAAAACGACTAAGTATCAAGGACTCATTGGGTGAATCGCTCTGGAACTGAAATCGGAACACTCACTGACATTTTCCCTATCTGAAAGTCTGATAAACGCCGGAAAAATGACTAAGTCCAAAAAAAAATTTTTTTCAACTTTTTTCAATTTTACCCCCGTGGGATATATATTCTACCCACACACATTTGGAACTCTCCTGGGGTACCCTCACACATATTATTCCCTCATTTAGTGGATATTTTCACAAAGAAGTGAAATTTTCAAAAATCCAGAAAATTGGCTGAAAACGACTAAGTATCAAGGACTCATTGGGCGAATCGCTCTGGAACTGAAATTGGAACGCTCACTGACATTTTCCCTATCTGAAAGTCTGATAAACGGCGGAAAAATGACTAAGTCCAAAAAAAAATTTTTTTCAACTTTTTTCAATTTTACCCCTGTGGGATATATATTCTACCCACACACATTTGGAACTCTCCTGGGGTACCCTCACACATATTATTCCCTCATTTAGTGGATATTTTCACAAAAAAGTGAAATTTTCAAAAATCCAGAAAATTGGCTGAAAACGACTAAATATCAAAGACTCATTGGGCGAATCGCTCTGGAACTGAAATCGGAACGCTCACTGACATTTTCCCTATCTGAAAGTCTGATAAACGCCGGAAAAATGACTAAGTCCAAAAAAAAATTTTTTTCAACTTTTTTCAATTTTACCCCCGTGGGATATATATTCTACCCACACACATTTGGAACTCTCCTGGGGTACCCTCACACATATTATTCCCTCATTTAGTGGATATTTTCACAAAAAAGTGAAATTTTCAAAAATCCAGAAAATTGGCTGAAAACGACTAAATATCAAAGGCTCATTGGGCGAATCGCTCTGGAACTGAAATTGGAACGCTCACTGACATTTTCCCTATCTGAAAGTCTGATAAACGCCGGAAAAATGACTAAGTCAAAAAAAAAATTTTTTTCAACTTTTTTCAATTTTACCCCCGTGGGATATATATTCTACCCACACACATTTGGAACTCTCCTGGGGTACCCTCACACATATTATTCCCTCATTTAGTGGATATTTTCACAAAGAAGTGAAATTTTCAAAAATCCAGAAAATTGGCTGAAAACGACTAAATATCAAAGACTCATTGGGCGAATCGCTCTGGAACTGAAATGGGAATGCTCACTGACATTTCCCCTATCTTAAAGTCTGATAAACGCCAGAAAAATGACTAAGTCCAAAAAAAAATTTTTTTCAACTTTTTTCAATTTTACCCCCGTGGGATATATATTCTACCCACACACATTTGGAACTCTCCTGGGGTACCCTCACACATATTATTCCCTCATTTAGTGGATATTTTCACAAAAAAAGTGAAATTTTCAAAAATCCAGAAAATTGGCTGAAAACGAATAAATATCAAAGACTCTTTGGGCGAATCGCTCTGGAACTGAAATCGGAATGCTCACTGATATTTTCCCTATCTGAAAGTCTGATAAACGCCGGAAAAATGACTAAGTCCCAAAAAAAATTTTTTTCAACTTTTTTCAATTTTACCCCCGTGGGATATATATTCTACCCACACACATTTGGAACTCTCCTGGGGTACCCTCACACATATTATTCCCTCATTTAGTGGATATTTTCACAAAAAAGTGAAATTTTCAAAAATCCAGAAAATTGGCTGAAAACGACTAAGTATCAAGGACTCATTGGGTGAATCGCTCTGGAACTGAAATCGGAACACTCACTGACATTTTCCCTATCTGAAAGTCTGATAAACGCCGGAAAAATGACTAAGTCCAAAAAAAAATTTTTTTCAACTTTTTTCAATTTTACCCCCGTGGGATATATATTCTACCCACACACATTTGGAACTCTCCTGGGGTACCCTCACACATATTATTCCCTCATTTAGTGGATATTTTCACAAAGAAGTGAAATTTTCAAAAATCCAGAAAATTGGCTGAAAACGACTAAGTATCAAGGACTCATTGGGCGAATCGCTCTGGAACTGAAATTGGAACGCTCACTGACATTTTCCCTATCTGAAAGTCTGATAAACGGCGGAAAAATGACTAAGTCCAAAAAAAAATTTTTTTCAACTTTTTTCAATTTTACCCCTGTGGGATATATATTCTACCCACACACATTTGGAACTCTCCTGGGGTACCCTCACACATATTGTTCCCTCATTTAGTGGATATTTTCACAAAAAAGTGAAATTTTCAAAAATCCAGAAAATTGGCTGAAAACGACTAAATATCAAAGACTCATTGGGCGAATCGCTCTGGAACTGAAATCGGAACGCTCACTGACATTTTCCCTATCTGAAAGTCTGATAAACGCCGGAAAAATGACTAAGTCCAAAAAAAAATTTTTTTCAACTTTTTTCAATTTTACCCCCGTGGGATATATATTCTACCCACACACATTTGGAACTCTCCTGGGGTACCCTCACACATATTATTCCCTCATTTAGTGGATATTTTCACAAAGAAGTGAAATTTTCAAAAATCCATAAAATTGGCTGAAAACGACTAAGTATCAAGGACTCATTGGGTGAATCGCTCTGGAACTGAAATCGGAACGCTCACTGACATTTTCCCTATCTGAAAGTCTGATAAACGCCGGAAAAATGACTAAGTCCAAAAAAAAATTTTTTTCAACTTTTTTCAATTTTACCCCCGTGGGATATATATTCTACCCACACACATTTGGAACTCTCCTGGGGTACCCTCACACATATTATTCCCTCATTTAGTGGATATTTTCACAAAAAAAGTGAAATTTTCAAAAATCCAGAAAATTGGCTGAAAACGAATAAATATCAAAGACTCTTTGGGCGAATCGCTCTGGAACTGAAATCGGAATGCTCACTGACATTTTCCCTATCTGAAAGTCTGATAAACGCCGGAAAAATGACTAAGTCCCAAAAAAAATTTTTTTCAACTTTTTTCAATTTTACCCCCGTGGGATATATATTCTACCCACACACATTTGGAACTCTCCTGGGGTACCCTCACACATATTATTCCCTCATTTAGTGGATATTTTCACAAAAAAGTGAAATTTTCAAAAATCCAGAAAATTGGCTGAAAACGACTAAGTATCAAGGACTCATTGGGTGAATCGCTCTGGAACTGAAATCGGAACACTCACTGACATTTTCCCTATCTGAAAGTCTGATAAACGCCGGAAAAATGACTAAGTCCAAAAAAAAATTTTTTTCAACTTTTTTCAATTTTACCCCCGTGGGATATATATTCTACCCACACACATTTGGAACTCTCCTGGGGTACCCTCACACATATTATTCCCTCATTTAGTGGATATTTTCACAAAGAAGTGAAATTTTCAAAAATCCTGAAAATTGGCTGAAAACGACTAAGTATCAAGGACTCATTGGGCGAATCGCTCTGGAACTGAAATCGGAACGCTCACTGACATTTTCCCTATCTGAAAGTCTGATAAACGCCGGAAAAATGACTAAGTCCAAAAAATAATTTTTTTCAACTTTTTTCAATTTTGCCCCCGTGGGATATATATTCTACCCACACACATTTGGAACTCTCCTGGGGTACCCTCACACATATTATTCCCTCATTTAGTGGATATTTTCACAAAGAAGTGAAATTTTCAAAAATCCAGAAAATTGGCTGAAAACGACTAAATATCAAAGACTCATTGGGCGAATCGCTCTGGAACTGAAATGGGAATGCTCACTGACATTTCCCCTATCTTAAAGTCTGATAAACGCCAGAAAAATGACTAAGTCCAAAAAAAAATTTTTTTCAATTTTACCCCCGTGGGATATATATTCTACCCACACACATTTGGAACTCTCCTGGGGTACCATCACACATATTATTCCCTCATTTAGTGGATATTTTCACAAAGAAGTGAAATTTTCAAAAATTCAGAAAATTGGCTGAAAACGACTAAGTATCAAGGACTCATTGGGCGAATCGCTCTGGAACTGAAATCGGAACGCTCACTGACATTTTCCCTATCTGAAAGTCTGATAAACGCCGGAAAAATGACTAAGTCCAAAAAAAAATTTTTTTCAACTTTTTTCAATTTTACCCCCGTGGGATATATATTCTACCCACACACATTTGGAACTCTCCTGGGGTACCCTCACACATATTATTCCCTCATTTAGTGGATATTTTCACAAAGAAGTGAAATTTTCAAAAATCCAGAAAATTGGCTGAAAACGACTAAGTATCAAGGACTCATTGGGCGAGTCGCTCTGGAACTGAAATCGGAACGCTCACTGACATTTCCCCTATCTGAAAGTCTGATAAACGCCGGAAAAATGACTAAGTCCAAAAAAAATTTTTTTTCAACTTTTTTCAATTTTACCCCCGTGGGATATATATTCTACCCACACACATTTGGAACTCTCCTGGGGTACCCTCACACATATTATTCCCTCATTTAGTGGATATTTTCACAAAGAAGTGAAATTTTCAAAAATCCAGAAAATTGGCTGAAAACGACTAAATATCAAAGACTCATTGGGCGAATCGCTCTGGAACTGAAATCGGAACGCTCACTGACATTTTCCCTATCTGAAATTCTGATAAACGCCGGAAAAATGACTAAGTCCAAAAAAAATTTTTTTTCAATTTTACCCCCGTGGGATATATATTCTACCCACACACATTTGGAACTCTCCTGGGGTACCATCACACATATTATTCCCTCATTTAGTGGATATTTTCACAAAGAAGTGAAATTTTCAAAAATCCAGAAAATTGGCTGAAAACGACTAAGTATCAAGGACTCATTGGGCGAGTCGCTCTGGAACTGAAATCGGAACGCTCACTGACATTTCCCCTATCTGAAAGTCTGATAAACGCCGGAAAAATGACTAAGTCCAAAAAAAATTTTTTTTCAACTTTTTTCAATTTTACCCCCGTGGGATATATATTCTACCCACACACATTTGGAACTCTCCTGGGGTACCCTCACACATATTATTCCCTCATTTAGTGGATATTTTCACAAAGAAGTGAAATTTTCAAAAATCCAGAAAATTGGCTGAAAACGACTAAGTATCAAGGACTCATTGGGTGAATCGCTCTGGAACTCAATTCGGAACGCTCACTGACATTTTCCCTATCTGAAAGTCTGATAAACGCCGGAAAAATGACTAAGTCCAAAAAAAAATTTTTTTCAACTTTTTTCAATTTTACCCCCGTGGGATATATATTCTACCCACACACATTTGGAACTCTCCTGGGGTACCCTCACACACATTATTCCCTCATTTAGTGGATATTTTCACAAAGAAGTGAAATTTTCAAAAATCCAGAAAATTGGCTGAAAACGACTAAGTATCAAGGACTCATTGGGCGAATCGCTCTGGAACTGAAATCGGAATGCTCACTGACATTTTCCCTATCTGAAAGTCTGATAAACGCCGGAAAAATGACTAAGTCCAAAAAAAAATTTTTTTCAACTTTTTTCAATTTTACCCCCGTGGGATATATATTCTACCCACACACATTTGGAACTCTCCTGGGGTACCCTCACACATATTATTCCCTCATTTAGTGGATATTTTCACAAAGAAGTGAAATTTTCAAAAATCCAGAAAATTGGCTGAAAACGACTAAATATCAAAGACTCATTGGGCGAATCGCTCTGGAACTGAAATCGGAACGCTCACTGACATTTCCCCTATCTGAAAGTCTGATAAACGCCGGAAAAATGACTAAGTCCAAAAAAAAAATTTTTTTCAACTTTTTTCAATTTTGCCCCCGTGGGATATATATTCTACCCACACACATTTGGAACTCTCCTGGGGTACCCTCACACATATTATTCCCTCATTTAGTGGATATTTTCACAAAAAAGTGAAATTTTCAAAAATCCAGAAAATTGGCTGAAAACGACTAAATATCAAAGACTCATTGGGCGAATCGCTCTGGAACTGAAATCGGAACGCTCACTGACATTTTCCCTATCTGAAAGTCTGATAAACGCCGGAAAAATGACTAAGTCCAAAAAAAAATTTTTTTCAACTTTTTTCAATTTTACCCCCGTGGGATATATATTCTACCCACACACATTTGGAACTCTCCTGGGGTACCCTCACACATATTATTCCCTCATTTAGTGGATATTTTCACAAAGAAGTGAAATTTTCAAAAATCCAGAAAATTGGCTGAAAACGACTAAGTATCAAGGACTCATTGGGCGAATCGCTCTGGAACTGAAATCTGAACGCTCACTGACATTTTCCCTCTCTGAAAGTCTGATAAACGCCGGAAAAATGACTAAGTCCCAAAAAAAATTTTTTTCAACTTTTTTCAATTTTGCCCCCGTGGGATATATATTCTACCCACACACATTTGGAACTCTCCTGGGGTACCCTCACACATATTATTCCCTCATTTAGTGGATATTTTCACAAAGAAGTGAAATTTTCAAAAATCCAGAAAATTGGCTGAAAACGACTAAATATCAAAGACTCATTGGGCGAATCGCTCTGGAACTGAAATCAGAACGCTCACTGACATTTTCCCTATCTGAAAGTCTGATAAACGCCGGAAAAATGACTAAGTCCAAAAAAAAATTTTTTTCAACTTTTTTCAATTTTACCCCCGTGGGATATATATTCTACCCACACACATTTGGAACTCTCCTGGGGTACCCTCACACATATTATTCCCTCATTTAGTGGATATTTTCACAAAGAAGTGAAATTTTCAAAAATCCAGAAAATTGGCTGAAAACGACTAAATATCAAAGACTCATTGGGCGAATCGCTCTGGAACTGAAATGGGAATGCTCACTGACATTTCCCCTATCTTAAAGTCTGATAAACGCCAGAAAAATGACTAAGTCCAAAAAAAAATTTTTTTCAACTTTTTTCAATTTTACCCCCGTGGGATATATATTCTACCCACACACATTTGGAACTCTCCTGGGGTACCCTCACACATATTATTCCCTCATTTAGTGGATATTTTCACAAAGAAGTGAAATTTTCAAAAATCCATAAAATTGGCTGAAAACGACTAAGTATCAAGGACTCATTGGGTGAATCGCTCTGGAACTGAAATCGGAACGCTCACTGACATTTTCCCTATCTGAAAGTCTGATAAACGCCGGAAAAATGACTAAGTCCAAAAAAAAATTTTTTTCAACTTTTTTCAATTTTACCCCCGTGGGATATATATTCTACCCACACACATTTGGAACTCTCCTGGGGTACCCTCACACATATTATTCCCTCATTTAGTGGATATTTTCACAAAAAAAGTGAAATTTTCAAAAATCCAGAAAATTGGCTGAAAACGAATAAATATCAAAGACTCTTTGGGCGAATCGCTCTGGAACTGAAATCGGAATGCTCACTGATATTTTCCCTATCTGAAAGTCTGATAAACGCCGGAAAAATGACTAAGTCCCAAAAAAAATTTTTTTCAACTTTTTTCAATTTTACCCCCGTGGGATATATATTCTACCCACACACATTTGGAACTCTCCTGGGGTACCCTCACACATATTGTTCCCTCATTTAGTGGATATTTTCACAAAGAAGTGAAATTTTCAAAAATCCAGAAAATTGGCTGAAAACGACTAAATATCAAAGACTCATTGGGCGAATCGCTCTGGAACTGAAATGGGAATGCTCACTGACATTTCCCCTATCTTAAAGTCTGATAAACGCCAGAAAAATGACTAAGTCCCAAAAAAAATTTTTTTCAACTTTTTTCAATTTTACCCCCGTGGGATATATATTCTACCCACACACATTTGGAA
Organism: Phyllobates terribilis; assembly: GCF_046119375.1. Classification (NCBI taxonomy): domain Eukaryota; kingdom Metazoa; phylum Chordata; class Amphibia; order Anura; family Dendrobatidae; genus Phyllobates; species Phyllobates terribilis. Next base: position 273,771 of record NW_027362783.1, read on the forward strand.
CTCTCCTGGGGTACCCTCACACATATTATTCCCTCATTTAGTGGATATTTTCACAAAAAAGTGAAATTTTCAAAAATCCAGAAAATTGGCTGAAAACGACTAAGTATCAAGGACTCATTGGGTGAATCGCTCTGGAACTGAAATCGGAACACTCACTGACATTTTCCCTATCTGAAAGTCTGATAAACGCCGGAAAAATGACTAAGTCCAAAAAAAAATTTTTTTCAACTTTTTTCAATTTTACCCCCGTGGGATATATATTCTACCCACACACATTTGGAACTCTCCTGGGGTACCCTCACACATATTATTCCCTCATTTAGTGGATATTTTCACAAAGAAGTGAAATTTTCAAAAATCCAGAAAATTGGCTGAAAACGACTAAGTATCAAGGACTCATTGGGCGAATCGCTCTGGAACTGAAATTGGAACGCTCACTGACATTTTCCCTATCTGAAAGTCTGATAAACGGCGGAAAAATGACTAAGTCCAAAAAAAAATTTTTTTCAACTTTTTTCAATTTTACCCCTGTGGGATATATATTCTACCCACACACATTTGGAACTCTCCTGGGGTACCCTCACACATATTGTTCCCTCATTTAGTGGATATTTTCACAAAAAAGTGAAATTTTCAAAAATCCAGAAAATTGGCTGAAAACGACTAAATATCAAAGACTCATTGGGCGAATCGCTCTGGAACTGAAATCGGAACGCTCACTGACATTTTCCCTATCTGAAAGTCTGATAAACGCCGGAAAAATGACTAAGTCCAAAAAAAAATTTTTTTCAACTTTTTTCAATTTTACCCCCGTGGGATATATATTCTACCCACACACATTTGGAACTCTCCTGGGGTACCCTCACACATATTATTCCCTCATTTAGTGGATATTTTCACAAAGAAGTGAAATTTTCAAAAATCCATAAAATTGGCTGAAAACGACTAAGTATCAAGGACTCATTGGGTGAATCGCTCTGGAACTGAAATCGGAACGCTCACTGACATTTTCCCTATCTGAAAGTCTGATAAACGCCGGAAAAATGACTAAGTCCAAAAAAAAATTTTTTTCAACTTTTTTCAATTTTACCCCCGTGGGATATATATTCTACCCACACACATTTGGAACTCTCCTGGGGTACCCTCACACATATTATTCCCTCATTTAGTGGATATTTTCACAAAAAAAGTGAAATTTTCAAAAATCCAGAAAATTGGCTGAAAACGAATAAATATCAAAGACTCTTTGGGCGAATCGCTCTGGAACTGAAATCGGAATGCTCACTGACATTTTCCCTATCTGAAAGTCTGATAAACGCCGGAAAAATGACTAAGTCCCAAAAAAAATTTTTTTCAACTTTTTTCAATTTTACCCCCGTGGGATATATATTCTACCCACACACATTTGGAACTCTCCTGGGGTACCCTCACACATATTATTCCCTCATTTAGTGGATATTTTCACAAAAAAGTGAAATTTTCAAAAATCCAGAAAATTGGCTGAAAACGACTAAGTATCAAGGACTCATTGGGTGAATCGCTCTGGAACTGAAATCGGAACACTCACTGACATTTTCCCTATCTGAAAGTCTGATAAACGCCGGAAAAATGACTAAGTCCAAAAAAAAATTTTTTTCAACTTTTTTCAATTTTACCCCCGTGGGATATATATTCTACCCACACACATTTGGAACTCTCCTGGGGTACCCTCACACATATTATTCCCTCATTTAGTGGATATTTTCACAAAGAAGTGAAATTTTCAAAAATCCTGAAAATTGGCTGAAAACGACTAAGTATCAAGGACTCATTGGCCGAATCGCTCTGGAACTGAAATCGGAACGCTCACTGACATTTTCCCTATCTGAAAGTCTGATAAACGCCGGAAAAATGACTAAGTCCAAAAAATAATTTTTTTCAACTTTTTTCAATTTTGCCCCCGTGGGATATATATTCTACCCACACACATTTGGAACTCTCCTGGGGTACCCTCACACATATTATTCCCTCATTTAGTGGATATTTTCACAAAGAAGTGAAATTTTCAAAAATCCAGAAAATTGGCTGAAAACGACTAAATATCAAAGACTCATTGGGCGAATCGCTCTGGAACTGAAATCAGAACGCTCACTGACATTTTCCCTATCTGAAAGTCTGATAAACGCCGGAAAAATGACTAAGTCCAAAAAAAAATTTTTTTCAACTTTTTTCAATTTTACCCCCGTGGGATATATATTCTACCCACACACATTTGGAACTCTCCTGGGGTACCCTCACACATATTATTCCCTCATTTAGTGGATATTTTCACAAAGAAGTGAAATTTTCAAAAATCCAGAAAATTGGCTGAAAACGACTAAATATCAAAGACTCATTGGGCGAATCGCTCTGGAACTGAAATGGGAATGCTCACTGACATTTCCCCTATCTTAAAGTCTGATAAACGCCAGAAAAATGACTAAGTCCAAAAAAAAATTTTTTTCAACTTTTTTCAATTTTACCCCCGTGGGATATATATTCTACCCACACACATTTGGAACTCTCCTGGGGTACCCTCACACATATTATTCCCTCATTTAGTGGATATTTTCACAAAGAAGTGAAATTTTCAAAAATCCATAAAATTGGCTGAAAACGACTAAGTATCAAGGACTCATTGGGTGAATCGCTCTGGAACTGAAATCGGAACGCTCACTGACATTTTCCCTATCTGAAAGTCTGATAAACGCCGGAAAAATGACTAAGTCCAAAAAAAAATTTTTTTCAACTTTTTTCAATTTTACCCCCGTGGGATATATATTCTACCCACACACATTTGGAACTCTCCTGGGGTACCCTCACACATATTATTCCCTCATTTAGTGGATATTTTCACAAAAAAAGTGAAATTTTCAAAAATCCAGAAAATTGGCTGAAAACGAATAAATATCAAAGACTCTTTGGGCGAATCGCTCTGGAACTGAAATCGGAATGCTCACTGATATTTTCCCTATCTGAAAGTCTGATAAACGCCGGAAAAATGACTAAGTCCCAAAAAAAATTTTTTTCAACTTTTTTCAATTTTACCCCCGTGGGATATATATTCTACCCACACACATTTGGAACTCTCCTGGGGTACCCTCACACATATTATTCCCTCATTTAGTGGATATTTTCACAAAAAAGTGAAATTTTCAAAAATCCAGAAAATTGGCTGAAAACGACTAAGTATCAAGGACTCATTGGGTGAATCGCTCTGGAACTGAAATCGGAACACTCACTGACATTTTCCCTATCTGAAAGTCTGATAAACGCCGGAAAAATGACTAAGTCCAAAAAAAAATTTTTTTCAACTTTTTTCAATTTTACCCCCGTGGGATATATATTCTACCCACACACATTTGGAACTCTCCTGGGGTACCCTCACACATATTATTCCCTCATTTAGTGGATATTTTCACAAAGAAGTGAAATTTTCAAAAATCCAGAAAATTGGCTGAAAACGACTAAGTATCAAGGACTCATTGGGCGAATCGCTCTGGAACTGAAATTGGAACGCTCACTGACATTTTCCCTATCTGAAAGTCTGATAAACGGCGGAAAAATGACTAAGTCCAAAAAAAAATTTTTTTCAACTTTTTTCAATTTTACCCCTGTGGGATATATATTCTACCCACACACATTTGGAACTCTCCTGGGGTACCCTCACACATATTATTCCCTCATTTAGTGGATATTTTCACAAAAAAGTGAAATTTTCAAAAATCCAGAAAATTGGCTGAAAACGACTAAATATCAAAGACTCATTGGGCGAATCGCTCTGGAACTGAAATCGGAACGCTCACTGACATTTTCCCTATCTGAAAGTCTGATAAACGCCGGAAAAATGACTAAGTCCAAAAAAAAATTTTTTTCAACTTTTTTCAATTTTACCCCCGTGGGATATATATTCTACCCACACACATTTGGAACTCTCCTGGGGTACCCTCACACATATTATTCCCTCATTTAGTGGATATTTTCACAAAAAAGTGAAATTTTCAAAAATCCAGAAAATTGGCTGAAAACGACTAAATATCAAAGACTCATTGGGCGAATCGCTCTGGAACTGAAATTGGAACGCTCACTGACATTTTCCCTATCTGAAAGTCTGATAAACGCCGGAAAAATGACTAAGTCCAAAAAAAAATTTTTTTCAACTTTTTTCAATTTTACCCCCGTGGGATATATATTCTACCCACACACATTTGGAACTCTCCTGGGGTACCCTCACACATATTATTCCCTCATTTAGTGGATATTTTCACAAAGAAGTGAAATTTTCAAAAATCCAGAAAATTGGCTGAAAACGACTAAGTATCAAGGACTCATTGGGCGAATCGCTCTGGAACTGAAATCTGAACGCTCACTGACATTTTCCCTCTCTGAAAGTCTGATAAACGCCGGAAAAATGACTAAGTCCCAAAAAAAAATTTTTTCAACTTTTTTCAATTTTGCCCCCTGTGGGATATATATTCTACCCACACACATTTGGAACTCTCCTGGGGTACCCTCACACATATTATTCCCTCATTTAGTGGATATTTTCACAAAGAAGTGAAATTTTCAAAAATCCATAAAATTGGCTGAAAACGACTAAGTATCAAGGACTCATTGGGTGAATCGCTCTGGAACTGAAATCGGAACGCTCACTGACATTTTCCCTATCTGAAAGTCTGATAAACGCCGGAAAAATGACTAAGTCCAAAAAAAAATTTTTTTCAACTTTTTTCAATTTTACCCCCGTGGGATATATATTCTACCCACACACATTTGGAACTCTCCTGGGGTACCCTCACACATATTATTCCCTCATTTAGTGGATATTTTCACAAAGAAGTGAAATTTTCAAAAATCCAGAAAATTGGCTGAAAACGACTAAATATCAAAGACTCATTGGGCGAATCGCTCTGGAACTGAAATTGGAACGCTCACTGACATTTTCCCTATCTGAAAGTCTGATAAACGCCGGAAAAATGACTAAGTCCAAAAAAAAATTTTTTTCAACTTTTTTCAATTTTACCCCCGTGGGATATATATTCTACCCACACACATTTGGAACTCTCCTGGGGTACCCTCACACATATTATTCCCTCATTTAGTGGATATTTTCACAAAGAAGTGAAATTTTCAAAAATCCAGAAAATTGGCTGAAAACGACTAAGTATCAAGGACTCATTGGGCGAATCGCTCTGGAACTGAAATCTGAACGCTCACTGACATTTTCCCTCTCTGAAAGTCTGATAAACGCCGGAAAAATGACTAAGTCCCAAAAAAAAATTTTTTCAACTTTTTTCAATTTTGCCCCCGTGGGATATATATTCTACCCACACACATTTGGAACTCTCCTGGGGTACCCTCACACATATTATTCCCTCATTTAGTGGATATTTTCACAAAGAAGTGAAATTTTCAAAAATCCAGAAAATTGGCTGAAAACGACTAAATATCAAAGACTCATTGGGCGAATCGCTCTGGAACTGAAATCGGAACGCTCACTGACATTTTCCCTATCTGAAAGTCTGATAAACGCCGGAAAAATGACTAAGTCCAAAAAAAAATTTTTTTCAACTTTTTTCAATTTTACCCCCGTGGGATATATATTCTACCCACACACATTTGGAACTCTCCTGGGGTACCCTCACACATATTATTCCCTCATTTAGTGGATATTTTCACAAAGAAGTGAAATTTTCAAAAATCCAGAAAATTGGCTGAAAACGACTAAATATCAAAGACTCATTGGGCGAATCGCTCTGGAACTGAAATGGGAATGCTCACTGACATTTCCCCTATCTTAAAGTCTGATAAACGCCAGAAAAATGACTAAGTCCAAAAAAAAATTTTTTTCAACTTTTTTCAATTTTACCCCCGTGGGATATATATTCTACCCACACACATTTGGAACTCTCCTGGGGTACCCTCACACATATTATTCCCTCATTTAGTGGATATTTTCACAAAGAAGTGAAATTTTCAAAAATTCATAAAATTGGCTGAAAACGACTAAGTATCAAGGACTCATTGGGCGAATCGCTCTGGAACTGAAATCGGAACGCTCACTGACATTTTCCCTATCTGAAAGTCTGATAAACGCCGGAAAAATGACTAAGTCCAAAAAAAAATTTTTTTCAACTTTTTTCAATTTTGCCCCCGTGGGATATATATTCTACCCACACACATTTGGAACTCTCCTGGGGTACCCTCACACATATTATTCCCTCATTTAGTGGATATTTTCACAAAGAAGTGAAATTTTCAAAAATCCAGAAAATTGGCTGAAAACGACTAAATATCAAAGACTCATTGGGCGAATCGCTCTGGAACTGAAATCAGAACGCTCACTGACATTTTCCCTATCTGAAAGTCTGATAAACGCCGGAAAAATGACTAAGTCCAAAAAAAAATTTTTTTCAACTTTTTTCAATTTTACCCCCGTGGGATATATATTCTACCCACACACATTTGGAACTCTCCTGGGGTACCCTCACACATATTATTCCCTCATTTAGTGGATATTTTCACAAAGAAGTGAAATTTTCAAAAATCCAGAAAATTGGCTGAAAACGACTAAATATCAAAGACTCATTGGGCGAATCGCTCTGGAACTGAAATGGGAATGCTCACTGACATTTCCCCTATCTTAAAGTCTGATAAACGCCAGAAAAATGACTAAGTCCAAAAAAAAATTTTTTTCAACTTTTTTCAATTTTACCCCCGTGGGATATATATTCTACCCACACACATTTGGAACTCTCCTGGGGTACCCTCACACATATTATTCCCTCATTTAGTGGATATTTTCACAAAGAAGTGAAATTTTCAAAAATCCATAAAATTGGCTGAAAACGACTAAGTATCAAGGACTCATTGGGTGAATCGCTCTGGAACTGAAATCGGAACGCTCACTGACATTTTCCCTATCTGAAAGTCTGATAAACGCCGGAAAAATGACTAAGTCCAAAAAAAAATTTTTTTCAACTTTTTTCAATTTTACCCCCGTGGGATATATATTCTACCCACACACATTTGGAACTCTCCTGGGGTACCCTCACACATATTATTCCCTCATTTAGTGGATATTTTCACAAAAAAAGTGAAATTTTCAAAAATCCAGAAAATTGGCTGAAAACGAATAAATATCAAAGACTCTTTGGGCGAATCGCTCTGGAACTGAAATCGGAATGCTCACTGATATTTTCCCTATCTGAAAGTCTGATAAACGCCGGAAAAATGACTAAGTCCCAAAAAAAATTTTTTTCAACTTTTTTCAATTTTACCCCCGTGGGATATATATTCTACCCACACACATTTGGAACTCTCCTGGGGTACCCTCACACATATTATTCCCTCATTTAGTGGATATTTTCACAAAAAAGTGAAATTTTCAAAAATCCAGAAAATTGGCTGAAAACGACTAAGTATCAAGGACTCATTGGGTGAATCGCTCTGGAACTGAAATCGGAACGCTCACTGACATTTTCCCTATCTGAAAGTCTGATAAACGCCGGAAAAATGACTAAGTCCAAAAAAAAATTTTTTTCAACTTTTTTCAATTTTACCCCCGTGGGATATATATTCTACCCACACACATTTGGAACTCTCCTGGGGTACCCTCACACATATTATTCCCTCATTTAGTGGATATTTTCACAAAAAAGTGAAATTTTCAAAAATCCAGAAAATTGGCTGAAAACGACTAAATATCAAAGACTCATTGGGCGAATCGCTCTGGAACTGAAATTGGAACGCTCACTGACATTTTCCCTATCTGAAAGTCTGATAAACGCCGGAAAAATGACTAAGTCCAAAAAAAAATTTTTTTCAACTTTTTTCAATTTTACCCCCGTGGGATATATATTCTACCCACACACATTTGGAACTCTCCTGGGGTACCCTCACACATATTATTCCCTCATTTAGTGGATATTTTCACAAAGAAGTGAAATTTTCAAAAATCCAGAAAATTGGCTGAAAACGACTAAGTATCAAGGACTCATTGGGCGAATCGCTCTGGAACTGAAATCTGAACGCTCACTGACATTTTCCCTCTCTGAAAGTCTGATAAACGCCGGAAAAATGACTAAGTCCCAAAAAAAAATTTTTTCAACTTTTTTCAATTTTGCCCCCGTGGGATATATATTCTACCCACACACATTTGGAACTCTCCTGGGGTACCCTCACACATATTATTCCCTCATTTAGTGGATATTTTCACAAAGAAGTGAAATTTTCAAAAATCCAGAAAATTGGCTGAAAACGACTAAATATCAAAGACTCATTGGGCGAATCGCTCTGGAACTGAAATCGGAACGCTCACTGACATTTTCCCTATCTGAAAGTCTGATAAACGCCGGAAAAATGACTAAGTCCAAAAAAAAATTTTTTTCAACTTTTTTCAATTTTACCCCCGTGGGATATATATTCTACCCACACACATTTGGAACTCTCCTGGGGTACCCTCACACATATTATTCCCTCATTTAGTGGATATTTTCACAAAGAAGTGAAATTTTCAAAAATCCAGAAAATTGGCTGAAAACGACTAAATATCAAAGACTCATTGGGCGAATCGCTCTGGAACTGAAATGGGAATGCTCACTGACATTTCCCCTATCTTAAAGTCTGATAAACGCCAGAAAAATGACTAAGTCCAAAAAAAAATTTTTTTCAACTTTTTTCAATTTTACCCCCGTGGGATATATATTCTACCCACACACATTTGGAACTCTCCTGGGGTACCCTCACACATATTATTCCCTCATTTAGTGGATATTTTCACAAAGAAGTGAAATTTTCAAAAATCCTGAAAATTGGCTGAAAACGACTAAGTATCAAGGACTCATTGGGCGAATCGCTCTGGAACTGAAATCGGAACGCTCACTGACATTTTCCCTATCTGAAAGTCTGATAAACGCCGGAAAAATGACTAAGTCCAAAAAAAAATTTTTTTCAACTTTTTTCAATTTTACCCCCGTGGGATATATATTCTACCCACACACATTTGGAACTCTCCTGGGGTACCCTCACACATATTATTCCCTCATTTAGTGGATATTTTCACAAAGAAGTGAAATTTTCAAAAATCCAGAAAAATTGGCTGAAAACGACTAAGTATCAAGGACTCATTGGGGGAATCGCTCTGGAACTGAAATCGGAACGCTCACTGACATTTTCCCTATCTGAAAGTCTGATAAACGCCGGAAAAATGACTAAGTCCAAAAAAAAATTTTTTTCAACTTTTTTCAATTTTACCCCCGTGGGATATATATTCTACCCACACACATTTGGAACTCTCCTGGGGTACCCTCACACATATTATTCCCTCATTTAGTGGATATTTTCACAAAAAAAGTGAAATTTTCAAAAATCCAGAAAATTGGCTGAAAACGAATAAATATCAAAGACTCTTTGGGCGAATCGCTCTGGAACTGAAATCGGAATGCTCACTGATATTTTCCCTATCTGAAAGTCTGATAAACGCCGGAAAAATGACTAAGTCCCAAAAAAAATTTTTTTCAACTTTTTTCAATTTTACCCCCGTGGGATATATATTCTACCCACACACATTTGGAACTCTCCTGGGGTACCCTCACACATATTATTCCCTCATTTAGTGGATATTTTCACAAAAAAGTGAAATTTTCAAAAATCCAGAAAATTGGCTGAAAACGACTAAGTATCAAGGACTCATTGGGTGAATCGCTCTGGAACTGAAATCGGAACGCTCACTGACATTTTCCCTATCTGAAAGTCTGATAAACGCCGGAAAAATGACTAAGTCCAAAAAAAAATTTTTTTCAACTTTTTTCAATTTTACCCCCGTGGGATATATATTCTACCCACACACATTTGGAACTCTCCTGGGGTACCCTCACACATATTATTCCCTCATTTAGTGGATATTTTCACAAAAAAGTGAAATTTTCAAAAATCCAGAAAATTGGCTGAAAACGACTAAATATCAAAGACTCATTGGGCGAATCGCTCTGGAACTGAAATTGGAACGCTCACTGACATTTTCCCTATCTGAAAGTCTGATAAACGCCGGAAAAATGACTAAGTCCAAAAAAAAATTTTTTTCAACTTTTTTCAATTTTACCCCCGTGGGATATATATTCTACCCACACACATTTGGAACTCTCCTGGGGTACCCTCACACATATTATTCCCTCATTTAGTGGATATTTTCACAAAGAAGTGAAATTTTCAAAAATCCAGAAAATTGGCTGAAAACGACTAAATATCAAAGACTCATTGGGCGAATCGCTCTGGAACTGAAATCGGAACGCTCACTGACATTTTCCCTATCTGAAAGTCTGATAAACGCCGGAAAAATGACTAAGTCCAAAAAAAAATTTTTTTCAACTTTTTTCAATTTTACCCCCGTGGGATATATATTCTACCCACACACATTTGGAACTCTCCTGGGGTACCCTCACACATATTATTCCCTCATTTAGTGGATATTTTCACAAAGAAGTGAAATTTTCAAAAATCCAGAAAATTGGCTGAAAACGACTAAATATCAAAGACTCATTGGGCGAATCGCTCTGGAACTGAAATGGGAATGCTCACTGACATTTCCCCTATCTTAAAGTCTGATAAACGCCAGAAAAATGACTAAGTCCAAAAAAAAATTTTTTTCAACTTTTTTCAATTTTACCCCCGTGGGATATATATTCTACCCACACACATTTGGAACTCTCCTGGGGTACCCTCACACATATTATTCCCTCATTTAGTGGATATTTTCACAAAGAAGTGAAATTTTCAAAAATCCATAAAATTGGCTGAAAACGACTAAGTATCAAGGACTCATTGGGTGAATCGCTCTGGAACTGAAATCGGAACGCTCACTGACATTTTCCCTATCTGAAAGTCTGATAAACGCCGGAAAAATGACTAAGTCCAAAAAAAAATTTTTTTCAACTTTTTTCAATTTTACCCCCGTGGGATATATATTCTACCCACACACATTTGGAACTCTCCTGGGGTACCCTCACACATATTATTCCCTCATTTAGTGGATATTTTCACAAAAAAAGTGAAATTTTCAAAAATCCAGAAAATTGGCTGAAAACGAATAAATATCAAAGACTCTTTGGGCGAATCGCTCTGGAACTGAAATCGGAATGCTCACTGACATTTTCCCTATCTGAAAGTCTGATAAACGCCGGAAAAATGACTAAGTCCCAAAAAAAATTTTTTTCAACTTTTTTCAATTTTACCCCCGTGGGATATATATTCTACCCACACACATTTGGAACTCTCCTGGGGTACCCTCACACATATTATTCCCTCATTTAGTGGATATTTTCACAAAAAAGTGAAATTTTCAAAAATCCAGAAAATTGGCTGAAAACGACTAAGTATCAAGGACTCATTGGGTGAATCGCTCTGGAACTGAAATCGGAACACTCACTGACATTTTCCCTATCTGAAAGTCTGATAAACGCCGGAAAAATGACTAAGTCCAAAAAAAAATTTTTTTCAACTTTTTTCAATTTTACCCCCGTGGGATATATATTCTACCCACACACATTTGGAACTCTCCTGGGGTACCCTCACACATATTATTCCCTCATTTAGTGGATATTTTCACAAAGAAGTGAAATTTTCAAAAATCCTGAAAATTGGCTGAAAACGACTAAGTATCAAGGACTCATTGGGCGAATCGCTCTGGAACTGAAATCGGAACGCTCACTGACATTTTCCCTATCTGAAAGTCTGATAAACGCCGGAAAAATGACTAAGTCCAAAAAAAAATTTTTTTCAACTTTTTTCAATTTTACCCCCGTGGGATATATATTCTACCCACACACATTTGGAACTCTCCTGGGGTACCCTCACACATATTATTCCCTCATTTAGTGGATATTTTCACAAAGAAGTGAAATTTTCAAAAATCCAGAAAAATTGGCTGAAAACGACTAAGTATCAAGGACTCATTGGGGGAATCGCTCTGGAACTGAAATCGGAACGCTCACTGACATTTTCCCTATCTGAAAGTCTGATAAACGACGGAAAAATGACTAAGTCCAAAAAAAAATTTTTTTCAACTTTTTTCAATTTTACCCCCGTGGGATATATATTCTACCCACACACATTTGGAACTCTCCTGGGGTACCCTCACACATATTATTCCCTCATTTAGTGGATATTTTCACAAAGAAGTGAAATTTTCAAAAATCCAGAAAATTGGCTGAAAACGACTAAATATCAAAGACTCATTGGGCGAATCGCTCTGGAACTGAAATGGGAATGCTCACTGACATTTCCCCTATCTTAAAGTCTGATAAACGCCAGAAAAATGACTAAGTCCAAAAAAAAATTTTTTTCAACTTTTTTCAATTTTACCCCCGTGGGATATATATTCTACCCACACACATTTGGCACTCTCCTGGGGTACCCTCACACATATTATTCCCTCATTTAGTGGATATTTTCACAAAGAAGTGAAATTTTCAAAAATCCATAAAATTGGCTGAAAACGACTAAGTATCAAGGACTCATTGGGTGAATCGCTCTGGAACTGAAATCGGAACGCTCACTGACATTTTCCCTATCTGAAAGTCTGATAAACGCCGGAAAAATGACTAAGTCCAAAAAAAAATTTTTTTCAACTTTTTTCAATTTTACCCCCGTGGGATATATATTCTACCCACACACATTTGGAACTCTCCTGGGGTACCCTCACACATATTATTCCCTCATTTAGTGGATATTTTCACAAAGAAGTGAAATTTTCAAAAATCCTGAAAATTGGCTGAAAACGACTAAGTATCAAGGACTCATTGGTCGAATCGCTCTGGAACTGAAATCGGAACGCTCACTGACATTTTCCCTATCTGAAAGTCTGATAAACGCCGGAAAAATGACTAAGTCCAAAAAAAAATTTTTTTCAACTTTTTTCAATTTTACCCCCGTGGGATATATATTCTACCCACACACATTTGGAACTCTCCTGGGGTACCCTCACACATATTATTCCCTCATTTAGTGGATATTTTCACAAAGAAGTGAAATTTTCAAAAATCCAGAAAAATTGGCTGAAAACGACTAAGTATCAAGGACTCATTGGGGGAATCGCTCTGGAACTGAAATCGGAACGCTCACTGACATTTTCCCTATCTGAAAGTCTGATAAACGACGGAAAAATGACTAAGTCCAAAAAAAAATTTTTTTCAACTTTTTTCAATTTTACCCCCGTGGGATATATATTCTACCCACACACATTTGGAACTCTCCTGGGGTACCCTCACACATATTATTCCCTCATTTAGTGGATATTTTCACAAAAAAGTGAAATTTTCAAAAATCCAGAAAATTGGCTGAAAACGACTAAGTATCAAGGACTCATTGGGCGAATCGCTCTGGAACTGAAATTGGAACGCTCACTGACATTTTCCCTATCTGAAAGTCTGATAAACGCCGGAAAAATGACTAAGTCCAAAAAAAAATTTTTTTCAACTTTTTTCAATTTTACCCCCGTGGGATATATATTCTACCCACACACATTTGGAACTCTCCTGGGGTACCCTCACACATATTATTCCCTCATTTAGTGGATATTTTCACAAAAAAGTGAAATTTTCAAAAATCCAGAAAATTGGCTGAAAACGACTAAATATCAAAGACTCATTGGGCGAATCGCTCTGGAACTGAAATGGGAATGCTCACTGACATCTCCCCTATCTTAAAGTCTGATAAACGCCAGAAAAATGACTAAGTCCAAAAAAAAATTTTTTTCAACTTTTTTCAATTTTACCCCCGTGGGATATATATTCTACCCACACACATTTGGAACTCTCCTGGGGTACCCTCACACATATTATTCCCTCATTTAGTGGATATTTTCACAAAGAAGTGAAATTTTCAAAAATCCAGAAAATTGGCTGAAAACGACTAAGTATCAAGGACTCATTGGGCGAATCGCTCTGGAACTGAAATCTGAACGCTCACTGACATTTTCCCTATCTGAAAGTCTGATAAACGCCGGAAAAATGACTAAGTCCCCAAAAAAATTTTTTTCAACTTTTTTCAATTTTGCCCGCGTGGGATATATATTCTACCCACACACATTTGGAACTCTCCTGGGGTACCCTCACACATATTATTCCCTCATTTAGTGGATATTTTCACAAAGAAGTGAAATTTTCAAAAATCCAGAAAATTGGCTGAAAACGACTAAATATCAAAGACTCATTGGGCAAATCGCTCTGGAACTGAAATGGGAATGCTCACTGACATTTCCCCTATCTTAAAGTCTGATAAACGCCAGAAAAATGACTAAGTCCAAAAAAAAATTTTTTTCAACTTTTTTCAATTTTACCCCCGTGGGATATATATTCTACCCACACACATTTGGAACTCTCCTGGGGTACCCTCACACATATTATTCCCTCATTTAGTGGATATTTTCACAAAGAAGTGAAATTTTCAAAAATCCATAAAATTGGCTGAAAACGACTAAGTATCAAGTACTCATTGGGCGAATCGCTCTGGAACTGAAATCGGAACGCTCACTGACATTTTCCCTATCTGAAAGTCTGATAAACGCCGGAAAAATGACTAAGTCCAAAAAAAAATTTTTTTCAACTTTTTTCAATTTTACCCCCGTGGGATATATATTCTACCCACACACATTTGGAACTCTCCTGGGGTACCCTCACACATATTATTCCCTCATTTAGTGGATATTTTCACAAAGAAGTGAAATTTTCAAAAATCCATAAAATTGGCTGAAAACGACTAAGTATCAAGGACTCATTGGGTGAATCGCTCTGGAACTGAAATCGGAACGCTCACTGACATTTTCCCTATCTGAAAGTCTGATAAACGCCGGAAAAATGACTAAGTCCAAAAAAAAATTTTTTTCAACTTTTTTCAATTTTACCCCCGTGGGATATATATTCTACCCACACACATTTGGAACTCTCCTGGGGTACCCTCACACATATTATTCCCTCATTTAGTGGATATTTTCACAAAAAAAGTGAAATTTTCAAAAATCCAGAAAATTGGCTGAAAACGAATAAATATCAAAGACTCTTTGGGCGAATCGCTCTGGAACTGAAATCGGAATGCTCACTGTCATTTTCCCTATCTGAAAGTCTGATAAACGCCGGAAAAATGACTAAGTCCCAAAAAAAATTTTTTTCAACTTTTTTCAATTTTACCCCCGTGGGATATATATTCTACCCACACACATTTGGAACTCTCCTGGGGTACCCTCACACATATTATTCCCTCATTTAGTGGATATTTTCACAAAAAAGTGAAATTTTCAAAAATCCAGAAAATTGGCTGAAAACGACTAAGTATCAAGGACTCATTGGGTGAATCGCTCTGGAACTGAAATCGAAACACTCACTGACATTTTCCCTATCTGAAAGTCTGATAAACGCCGGAAAAATGACTAAGTCCAAAAAAAAATTTTTTTCAACTTTTTTCAATTTTACCCCCGTGGGATATATATTCTACCCACACACATTTGGAACTCTCCTGGGGTACCCTCACACATATTATTCCCTCATTTAGTGGATATTTTCACAAAGAAGTGAAATTTTCAAAAATCCAGAAAATTGGCTGAAAACGACTAAGTATCAAGGACTCATTGGGCGAATCGCTCTGGAACTGAAATCGGAACGCTCACTGACATTTTCCCTATCTGAAAGTCTGATAAACGCCGGAAAAATGACTAAGTCCAAAAAAAAATTTTTTTCAACTTTTTTCAATTTTACCCCCGTGGGATATATATTCTACCCACACACATTTGGAACTCTCCTGGGGTACCCTCACACATATTATTCCCTCATTTAGTGGATATTTTCACAAAGAAGTGAAATTTTCAAAAATCCAGAAAATTGGCTGAAAACGACTAAGTATCAAGGACTCATTGGGCGAATCGCTCTGGAACTGAAATCGGAACGCTCACTGACATTTTCCCTATCTGAAAGTCTGATAAACGCCGGAAAAATGACTAAGTCCAAAAAAAAATTTTTTCAACTTTTTTCAATTTTACCCCCGTGGGATATATATTCTACCCACACACATTTGGAACTCTCCTGGGGTACCCTCACACATATTATTCCCTCATTTAGTGGATATTTTCACAAAGAAGTGAAATTTTCAAAAATCCAGAAAAATTGGCTGAAAACGACTAAGTATCAAGGACTCATTGGGGGAATCGCTCTGGAACTGAAATCGGAACGCTCACTGACATTTTCCCTATCTGAAAGTCTGATAAACGACGGAAAAATGACTAAGTCCAAAAAAAAATTTTTTTCAACTTTTTTCAATTTTACCCCCGTGGGATATATATTCTACCCACACACATTTGGAACTCTCCTGGGGTACCCTCACACATATTATTCCCTCATTTAGTGGATATTTTCACAAAGAAGTGAAATTTTCAAAAATCCAGAAAATTGGCTGAAAACGACTAAGTATCAAGGACTCATTGGGCGAATCGCTCTGGAACTGAAATTGGAACGCTCACTGACATTTTCCCTATCTGAAAGTCTGATAAACGCCGGAAAAATGACTAAGTCCAAAAAAAAATTTTTTTCAACTTTTCTCAATTTTACCCCCGTGGGATATATATTCTACCCACACACATTTGGAACTCTCCTGGGGTACCCTCACACATATTATTCCCTCATTTAGTGGATATTTTCACAAAAAAGTGAAATTTTCAAAAATCCAGAAAATTGGCTGAAAACGACTAAATATCAAAGACTCATTGGGCGAATCGCTCTGGAACTGAAATCGGAACGCTCACTGACATTTTCCCTATCTGAAAGTCTGATAAACGCCGGAAAAATGACTAAGTCCAAAAAAAAATTTTTTTCAACTTTTTTCAATTTTACCCCCGTGGGATATATATTCTACCCATACACATTTGGAACTCTCCTGGGGTACCCTCACACATATTATTCCCTCATTTAGTGGATATTTTCACAAAAAAGTGAAATTTTCAAAAATCCAGAAAATTGGCTGAAAACGACTAAATATCAAAGACTCATTGGGCGAATCGCTCTGGAACTGAAATGGGAATGCTCACTGACATTTCCCCTATCTTAAAGTCTGATAAACGCCAGAAAAATGACTAAGTCCAAAAAAAAATTTTTTTCAACTTTTTTCAATTTTACCCCCGTGGGATATATATTCTACCCACACACATTTGGAACTCTCCTGGGGTACCCTCACACATATTATTCCCTCATTTAGTGGATATTTTCACAAAGAAGTGAAATTTTCAAAAATCCAGAAAATTGGCTGAAAACGACTAAGTATCAAGGACTCATTGGGCGAATCGCTCTGGAACTGAAATCTGAACGCTCACTGACATTTTCCCTATCTGAAAGTCTGATAAACGCCGGAAAAATGACTAAGTCCCCAAAAAAATTTTTTTCAACTTTTTTCAATTTTGCCCGCGTGGGATATATATTCTACCCACACACATTTGGAACTCTCCTGGGGTACCCTCACACATATTATTCCCTCATTTAGTGGATATTTTCACAAAGAAGTGAAATTTTCAAAAATCCAGAAAATTGGCTGAAAACGACTAAATATCAAAGACTCATTGGGCGAATCGCTCTGGAACTGAAATCGGAACGCTCACTGACATTTTCCCTATCTGAAAGTCTGATAAACGCCGGAAAAATGACTAAGTCCAAAAAAAAATTTTTTTCAACTTTTTTCAATTTTACCCCCGTGGGATATATATTCTACCCACACACATTTGGAACTCTCCTGGGGTACCCTCACACATATTATTCCCTCATTTAGTGGATATTTTCACAAAGAAGTGAAATTTTCAAAAATCCAGAAAATTGGCTGAAAACGACTAAATATCAAAGACTCATTGGGCGAATCGCTCTGGAACTGAAATGGGAATGCTCACTGACATTTCCCCTATCTTAAAGTCTGATAAACGCCAGAAAAATGACTAAGTCCAAAAAAAAATTTTTTTCAACTTTTTTCAATTTTACCCCCGTGGGATATATATTCTACCCACACACATTTGGAACTCTCCTGGGGTACCCTCACACATATTATTCCCTCATTTTGTGGATATTTTCACAAAAAAAGTGAAATTTTAAAAAATCCAGAAAATTAGCTGAAAACGAATAAATATCAAAGACTCTTTGGGCGAATCGCTCTGGAACTGAAATCGGAATGCTCACTGACATTTTCCCTATCTGAAAGTCTGATAAACGCCGGAAAAATGACTAAGTCCAAAAAAAAATTTTTTTCAACTTATTTCAATTTTACCCCCGTGGGATATATATTCTACCCACACACATTTGGAACTCTCCTGGGGTACCCTCACACATATTATTCCCTCATTTAGTGGATATTTTCACAAAGAAGTGAAATTTTCAAAAATCCAGAAAATTGGCTGAAAACGACTAAGTATCAAGGACTCATTGGGTGAATCGCTCTGGAACTGAAATCCGAACGCTCACTGACATTTTCCCTATCTGAAAGTCTGATAAACGCCGGAAAAATGACTAAGTCCAAAAAAAAATTTTTTTCAACTTTTTTCAATTTTACCCCCGTGGGATATATATTCTACCCACACACATTTGGAACTCTCCTGGGGTACCCTCACACATATTATTCCCTCATTTAGTGGATATTTTCACAAAGAAGTGAAATTTTCAAAAATCCAGAAAATTGGCTGAAAACGACTAAGTATCAAGGACTCATTGGGGGAATCGCTCTGGAACTGAAATCGGAACGCTCACTGACATTTTCCCTATCTGAAAGTCTGATAAACGACGGAAAAATGACTAAGTCCAAAAAAAAATTTTTTTCAACTTTTTTCAATTTTACCCCCGTGGGATATATATTCTACCCACACACATTTGGAACTCTCCTGGGGTACCCTCACACATATTATTCCCTCATTTAGTGGATATTTTCACAAAGAAGTGAAATTTTCAAAAATTCAGAAAATTGGCTGAAAACGACTAAGTATCAAGGACTCATTGGGCGAATCGCTCTGGAACTGAAATTGGAACGCTCACTGACATTTTCCCTATCTGAAAGTCTGATAAACGCCGGAAAAATGACTAAGTCCAAAAAAAAATTTTTTTCAACTTTTTTCAATTTTACCCCCGTGGGATATATATTCTACCCACACACATTTGGAACTCTCCTGGGGTACCCTCACACATATTATTCCCTCATTTAGTGGATATTTTCACAAAAAAGTGAAATTTTCAAAAATCCAGAAAATTGGCTGAAAACGACTAAATATCAAAGACTCATTGGGCGAATCGCTCTGGAACTGAAATTGGAACGCTCACTGACATTTTCCCTATCTGAAAGTCTGATAAACGCCGGAAAAATGACTAAGTCCAAAAAAAAATTTTTTTCAACTTTTTTCAATTTTACCCCCGTGGGATATATATTCTACCCACACACATTTGGAACTCTCCTGGGGTACCCTCACACATATTATTCCCTCATTTAGTGGATATTTTCACAAAAAAGTGAAATTTTCAAAAATCCAGAAAATTGGCTGAAAACGACTAAATATCAAAGACTCATTGGGCGAATCGCTCTGGAACTGAAATGGGAATGCTCACTGACATTTCACCTATCTTAAAGTCTGATAAACGCCAGAAAAATGACTAAGTCCAAAAAAAAAATTTTTTCAACTTTTTTCAATTTTACCCCCGTGGGATATATATTCTACCCACACACATTTGGAACTCTCCTGGGGTACCCTCACACATATTATTCCCTCATTTAGTGGATATTTTCACAAAGAAGTGAAATTTTCAAAAATCCAGAAAATTGGCTGAAAACGACTAAATATCAAAGACTCATTGGGCGAATCGCTCTGGAACTGAAATCGGAACGCTCACTGACATTTTCCCTATCTGAAAGTCTGATAAACGCCGGAAAAATGACTAAGTCCCCAAAAAAATTTTTTTCAACTTTTTTCAATTTTACCCCCGTGGGATATATATTCTACCCACACACATTTGGAACTCTCCTGGGGTACCCTCACACATATTATTCCCTCATTTAGTGGATATTTTCACAAAGAAGTGAAATTTTCAAAAATCCATAAAATTGGCTGAAAACGACTAAGTATCAAGGACTCATTGGGCGAATCGCTCTGGAACTGAAATCGGAACGCTCACTGACATTTTCCCTATCTGAAAGTCTGATAAACGCCGGAAAAATGACTAAGTCCAAAAAAAAATTTTTTTCAACTTTTTTCAATTTTACCCCCGTGGGATATATATTCTACCCACACACATTTGGAACTCTCCTGGGGTACCCTCACACATATTATTCCCTCATTTAGTGGATATTTTCACAAAAAAAGTGAAATTTTCAAAAATCCAGAAAATTGGCTGAAAACGAATAAATATCAAAGACTCTTTGGGCGAATCGCTCTGGAACTGAAATCGGAATGCTCACTGACATTTTCCCTATCTGAAAGTCTGATAAACGCCGGAAAAATGACTAAGTCCCAAAAAAAAATTTTTTCAACTTTTTTCAATTTTACCCCCGTGGGATATATATTCTACCCACACACATTTGGAACTCTCCTGGGGTACCCTCACACATATTATTCCCTCATTTAGTGGATATTTTCACAAAAAAGTGAAATTTTCAAAAATCCAGAAAATTGGCTGAAAACGACTAAGTATCAAGGACTCATTGGGTGAATCGCTCTGGAACTGAAATCGGAACACTCACTGACATTTTCCCTATCTGAAAGTCTGATAAACGCCGGAAGAATGACTAAGTCCAAAAAAAAATTTTTTTCAACTTTTTTCAATTTTACCCCCGTGGGATACATATTCTACCCACACACATTTGGAACTCTCCTGGGGTACCCTCACACATATTATTCCCTCATTTAGTGGATATTTTCACAAAGAAGTGAAATTTTCAAAAATCCAGAAAATTGGCTGAAAACGACTAAGTATCAAGGACTCATTGGGCGAATCGCTCTGGAACTGAAATCGGAACGCTCACTGACATTTTCCCTATCTGAAAGTCTGATAAACGCCGGAAAAATGACTAAGTCCAAAAAAAAATTTTTTTCAACTTTTTTCAATTTTACCCCCGTGGGATATATATTCTACCCACACACATTTGGAACTCTCCTGGGGTACCCTCACACATATTATTCCCTCATTTAGTGGATATTTTCACAAAGAAGTGAAATTTTCAAAAATCCAGAAAATTGGCTGAAAACGACAAAATATCAAAGACTCATTGGGCGAATCGCTCTGGAACTGAAATCGGAATGCTCACTGACATTTTCCCTATCTGAAAGTCTGATAAACGCCGGAAAAATGACTAAGTCCAAAAAAAAATTTTTTTCAACTTTTTTCAATTTTACCCCCGTGGGATATATATTCTACCCACACACATTTGGAACTCTCCTGGGGTACCCTCACACATATTATTCCCTCATTTAGTGGATATTTTCACAAAAAAGTGAAATTTTCAAAAATCCAGAAAATTGGCTGAAAACGACTAAATATCAAAGACTCATTGGGCGAATCACTCTGGAACTGAAATGGGAATGCTCACTGACATTTTCCCTATCTGAAAGTCTGATAAACGCCAGAAAAATGACTAAGTCCAAAAAAAAATTTTTTTCAACTTTTTTCAATTTTACCCCCGTGGGATATATATTCTACCCACACACATTTGGAACTCTCCTGGGGTACCCTCACACATATTATTCCCTCATTTAGTGGATATTTTCACAAAGAAGTGAAATTTTCAAAAATTCAGAAAATTGGCTGAAAACGACTAAGTATCAAGGACTCATTGGGCGAATCGCTCTGGAACTGAAATTGGAACGCTCACTGACATTTTCCCTATCTGAAAGTCTGATAAACGCCGGAAAAATGACTAAGTCCAAAAAAAAATTTTTTTCAACTTTTTTCAATTTTACCCCCGTGGGATATATATTCTACCCACACACATTTGGAACTCTCCTGGGGTACCCTCACACATATTATTCCCTCATTTAGTGGATATTTTCACAAAAAAGTGAAATTTTCAAAAATCCAGAAAATTGGCTGAAAACGACTAAATATCAAAGACTCATTGGGCGAATCGCTCTGGAACTGAAATTGGAACGCTCACTGACATTTTCCCTATCTGAAAGTCTGATAAACGCCGGAAAAATGACTAAGTCCAAAAAAAAATTTTTTTCAACTTTTTTCAATTTTACCCCCGTGGGATATATATTCTACCCACACACATTTGGAACTCTCCTGGGGTACCCTCACACATATTATTCCCTCATTTAGTGGATATTTTCACAAAAAAGTGAAATTTTCAAAAATCCAGAAAATTGGCTGAAAACGACTAAATATCAAAGACTCATTGGGCGAATCGCTCTGGAACTGAAATGGGAATGCTCACTGACATTTCACCTATCTTAAAGTCTGATAAACGCCAGAAAAATGACTAAGTCCAAAAAAAAAATTTTTTCAACTTTTTTCAATTTTACCCCCGTGGGATATATATTCTACCCACACACATTTGGAACTCTCCTGGGGTACCCTCACACATATTATTCCCTCATTTAGTGGATATTTTCACAAAGAAGTGAAATTTTCAAAAATCCAGAAAATTGGCTGAAAACGACTAAATATCAAAGACTCATTGGGCGAATCGCTCTGGAACTGAAATCGGAACGCTCACTGACATTTTCCCTATCTGAAAGTCTGATAAACGCCGGAAAAATGACTAAGTCCCCAAAAAAATTATTTTCAACTTTTTTCAATTTTACCCCCGTGGGATATATATTCTACCCACACACATTTGGAACTCTCCTGGGGTACCCTCACACATATTATTCCCTCATTTAGTGGATATTTTCACAAAGAAGTGAAATTTTCAAAAATCCATAAAATTGGCTGAAAACGACTAAGTATCAAGGACTCATTGGGCGAATCGCTCTGGAACTGAAATCGGAACGCTCACTGACATTTTCCCTATCTGAAAGTCTGATAAACGCCGGAAAAATGACTAAGTCCAAAAAAAAATTTTTTTCAACTTTTTTCAATTTTACCCCCGTGGGATATATATTCTACCCACACACATTTGGAACTCTCCTGGGGTACCCTCACACATATTATTCCCTCATTTAGTGGATATTTTCACAAAAAAAGTGAAATTTTCAAAAATCCAGAAAATTGGCTGAAAACGAATAAATATCAAAGACTCTTTGGGCGAATCGCTCTGGAACTGAAATCGGAATGCTCACTGACATTTTCCCTATCTGAAAGTCTGATAAACGCCGGAAAAATGACTAAGTCCCAAAAAAAATTTTTTCAACTTTTTTCAATTTTACCCCCGTGGGATATATATTCTACCCACACACATTTGGAACTCTCCTGGGGTACCCTCACACATATTATTCCCTCATTTAGTGGATATTTTCACAAAAAAGTGAAATTTTCAAAAATCCAGAAAATTGGCTGAAAACGACTAAGTATCAAGGACTCATTGGGTGAATCGCTCTGGAACTGAAATCGGAACACTCACTGACATTTTCCCTATCTGAAAGTCTGATAAACGCCGGAAGAATGACTAAGTCCAAAAAAAAATTTTTTTCAACTTTTTTCAATTTTACCCCCGTGGGATACATATTCTACCCACACACATTTGGAACTCTCCTGGGGTACCCTCACACATATTATTCCCTCATTTAGTGGATATTTTCACAAAGAAGTGAAATTTTCAAAAATCCAGAAAATTGGCTGAAAACGACTAAGTATCAAGGACTCATTGGGCGAATCGCTCTGGAACTGAAATCGGAACGCTCACTGACATTTTCCCTATCTGAAAGTCTGATAAACGCCGGAAAAATGACTAAGTCCAAAAAAAAATTTTTTTCAACTTTTTTCAATTTTACCCCCGTGGGATATATATTCTACCCACACACATTTGGAACTCTCCTGGGGTACCCTCACACATATTATTCCCTCATTTAGTGGATATTTTCACAAAGAAGTGAAATTTTCAAAAATCCAGAAAATTGGCTGAAAACGACTAAGTATCAAGGACTCATTGGGCGAATCGCTCTGGAACTGAAATCGGAACGCTCACTGACATTTTCCCTATCTGAAAGTCTGATAAACGCCGGAAAAATGACTAAGTCCAAAAAAAAATTTTTTTCAACTTTTTTCAATTTTACCCCCGTGGGATATATATTCTACCCACACACATTTGGAACTCTCCTGGGGTACCCTCACACATATTATTCCCTCATTTAGTGGATATTTTCACAAAGAAGTGAAATTTTCAAAAATCCAGAAAATTGGCTGAAAACGACAAAATATCAAAGACTCATTGGGCGAATCGCTCTGGAACTGAAATCGGAATGCTCACTGACATTTTCCCTATCTGAAAGTCTGATAAACGCCGGAAAAATGACTAAGTCCAAAAAAAAATTTTTTTCAACTTTTTTCAATTTTACCCCCGTGGGATATATATTCTACCCACACACATTTGGAACTCTCCTGGGGTACCCTCACACATATTATTCCCTCATTTAGTGGATATTTTCACAAAAAAGTGAAATTTTCAAAAATCCAGAAAATTGGCTGAAAACGACTAAATATCAAAGACTCATTGGGCGAATCACTCTGGAACTGAAATGGGAATGCTCACTGACATTTTCCCTATCTGAAAGTCTGATAAACGCCAGAAAAATGACTAAGTCCAAAAAAAAATTTTTTTCAACTTTTTTCAATTTTACCCCCGTGGGATATATATTCTACCCACACAAATTTGGAACTCTCCTGGGGTACCCTCACACATATTATTCCCTCATTTAGTGGATATTTTCACAAAAAAGTGAAATTTTCAAAAATCCAGAAAATTGGCTGAAAACGACTAAATATCAAAGACTCATTGGGCGAATCACTCTGGAACTGAAATGGGAATGCTCACTGACATTTCCCCTATCTTAAAGTCTGATAAACGCCAGAAAAATGACTAAGTCCAAAAAAAAATTTTTTTCAACTTTTTTCAATTTTACCCCCGTGGGATATATATTCTACCCACACACATTTGGAACTCTCCTGGGGTACCCTCACACATATTATTCCCTCATTTAGTGGATATTTTCACAAAGAAGTGAAATTTTCAAAAATCCAGAAAATTGGCTGAAAACGACTAAGTATCAAGGACTCATTGGGCGAATCGCTCTGGAACTGAAATCGGAATGCTCACTGACATTTTCCCTATCTGAAAGTCTGATAAACGCCAGAAAAATGACTAAGTCCAAAAAAAAATTTTTTTCAACTTTTTTCAATTTTACCCCCGTGGGATATATATTCTACCCACACACATTTGGAACTCTCCTGGGGTACCCTCACACATATTATTCCCTCATTTAGTGGATAATTTCACAAAAAAAGTGAAATTTTCAAAAATCCAGAAAATTGGCTGAAAACGACTAAATATCAAAGACTCATTGGGCGAATCGCTCTGGAACTGAAATGGGAATGCTCACTGACATTTACCCTATCTGAAAGTCTGATAAACGCCGGAAAAATGACTAAGTCCAAAAAAAAATTTTTTTCAACTTTTTTCAATTTTACCCCCGTGGGATATATATTCTACCCACACACATTTGGAACTCTCCTGGGGTACCCTCACACATATTATTCCCTCATTTAGTGGATATTTTCACAAAAAAGTGAAATTTTCAAAAATCCTGAAAATTGGCTGAAAACGAATAAATATCAAAGACTCTTTGGGCGAATCGCTCTGGAATTGAAATCGGAACGCTCACTGACATTTTCCCTATCTGAAAGTCTGATAAACGCCGGAAAAATGACTAAGTCCCAAAAAAAATTTTTTTCACCTTTTTTCAATTTTACCCCCGTGGGATATATATTCTACCCACACACATTTGGAACTCTCCTGGGGTACCCTCACACATATTATTCCCTCATTTAGTGGATATTTTCACAAAAAAGTGAAATTTTCAAAAATCCAGAAAATTGGCCGAAAACGACTAAATATCAAAGACTCATTGGGCGAATCGCTCTGGAACTGAAATGGGAATGCTCACTGACATTTCCCCTATCTTAAAGTCTGATAAACACCAGAAAAATGGCTAAGTCCAAAAAAAAAATTTTTTCAACTTTTTTCAATTTTACCCCCGTGGGATATATATTCTACCCACACACATTTGGAACTCTCCTGGGGTACCCTCACACATATTATTCCCTCATTTAGTGGATATTTTCACAAAGAAGTGAAATTTTCAAAAATCCAGAAAATTGGCTGAAAACGACTAAGTATCAAGGACTCATTGGGCGAATCGCTCTGGAACTGAAATCGGAACGCTCACTGACATTTTCCCTATCTGAAAGTCTGATAAACGCCGGAAAAATGACTAAATCCCAAAAAAAAATTTTTTCAACTTTTTTCAATTTTACCCGCGTGGGATATATATTGTACCCACACACATTTGGAACTCTCCTGGGGTACCCTCACACATATTATTCCCTCATTTAGTGGATATTTTCACAAAGAAGTGAAATTTTCAAAAATCCAGAAAATTGGCTGAAAACGACTAAGTATCAAGGACTCATTGGGCGAATCGCTCTGGAACTGAAATCGGAACGCTCACTGACATTTTCCCTATCTGAAAGTCTGATAAACGCCGGAAAAATGACTAAGTCCAAAAAAAAAATTTTTTCAACTTTTTTCAATTTTACCCCCGTGGGATATATATTCTACCCACACACATTTGGAACTCTCCTGGGGTACCCTCACACATATTATTCCCTCATTTAGTGGATATTTTCACAAAAAAGTGAAATTTTCAAAAATCCAGAAAATTGGCTGAAAACGACTAAATATCAAAGACTCATTGGGCGAATCGCTCTGGAACTGAAATGGGAATGCTCACTGACATTTCCCCTATCTTAAAGTCTGATAAACGCCAGAAAAATGACTAAGTCCAAAAAAAAATTTTTTTCACCTTTTTTCAATTTTACCCCCGTGGGATATATATTCTACGCACACACATTTGGAACTCTCCTGGGGTACCCTCACACATATTATTCCCTCATTTAGTGGATATTTTCACAAAAAAGTGAAATTTTCAAAAATCCAGAAAATTGGCCGAAAACGACTAAATATCAAAGACTCATTGGGCGAATCGCTCTGGAACTGAAATGGGAATGCTCACTGACATTTCCCCTATCTTAAAGTCTGATAAACGCCAGAAAAATGGCTAAGTCCAAAAAAAAATTTTTTTCAACTTTTTTCAATTTTACCCCCGTGGGATATATATTCTACCCACACACATTTGGAACTCTCCTGGGGTACCCTCACACATATTATTCCCTCATTTAGTGGATATTTTCACAAAGAAGTGAAATTTTCAAAAATCCAGAAAATTGGCTGAAAACGACTAAGTATCAAGGACTCATTGGGCGAATCGCTCTGGAACTGAAATCGGAACGCTCACTGACATTTTCCCTATCTGAAAGTCTGATAAACGCCGGAAAAATGACTAAATCCCAAAAAAAAATTTTTTCAACTTTTTTCAATTTTACCCCCGTGGGATATATATTGTACCCACACACATTTGGAACTCTCCTGGGGTACCCTCACACATATTATTCCCTCATTTAGTGGATATTTTCACAAAGAAGTGAAATTTTCAAAAATCCAGAAAATTGGCTGAAAACGACTAAGTATCAAGGACTCATTGGGCGAATCGCTCTGGAACTGAAATCGGAACGCTCACTGACATTTTCCCTATCTGAAAGTCTGATAAACGCCGGAAAAATGACTAAGTCCAAAAAAAAAATTTTTTCAACTTTTTTCAATTTTACCCCCGTGGGATATATATTCTACCCACACACATTTGGAACTCTCCTGGGGTACCCTCACACATATTATTCCCTCATTTAGTGGATATTTTCACAAAAAAGTGAAATTTTCAAAAATCCAGAAAATTGGCTGAAAACGACTAAATATCAAAGACTCATTGGGCGAATCGCTCTGGAACTGAAATGGGAATGCTCACTGACATTTCCCCTATCTTAAAGTCTGATAAACGCCAGAAAAATGACTAAGTCCAAAAAAAAATTTTTTTCAACTTTTTTCAATTTTACCCCCGTGGGATATATATTCTACCCACACACATTTGGAACTCTCCTGGGGTACCCTCACACATATTATTCCCTCATTTAGTGGATATTTTCACAAAGAAGTGAAATTTTCAAAAATCCAGAAAATTGGCTGAAAACGACTAAGTATCAAGGACTCATTGGGCGAATCGCTCTGGAACTGAAATCGGAACGCTCACTGACATTTTCCCTATCTGAAAGTCTGATAAACGCCGGAAAAATGACTAAATCCCCAAAAAAAATTTTTTCAACTTTTTTCAATTTTACCCCCGTGGGATATATATTGTACCCACACACATTTGGAACTCTCCTGGGGTACCCTCACACATATTATTCCCTCATTTAGTGGATACTTTCACAAAGAAGTGAAATTTTCAAAAATCCAGAAAATTCACTGAAAACGACTAAGTATCAAGGACTCATTGGGCGAATCGCTCTGGAACTGAAATCGGAACGCTCACTGACATTTTCCCTATCTGAAAGTCTGATAAACGCCGGAAAAATGACTAAGTCCAAAAAAAAAATTTTTTCAACTTTTTTCAATTTTACCCCCGTGGGATATATATTGTACCCACACACATTTGGAACTCTCCTGGGGTACCCTCACACATATTATTCCCTCATTTAGTGGATATTTTCACAAAGAAGTGAAATTTTCAAAAATCCAGAAAATTGGCTGAAAACGACTAAGTATCAAGGACTCATTGGGAGAATCGCTCTGGAACTGAAATCGGAACGCTCACTGACATTTTCCCTATCTGAAAGTCTGATAAACGCCGGAAAAATGACTAAGTCCAAAAAAAATTTTTTTTCAACTTTTTTCAATTTTACCCCCGTGGGATATATATTCTACCCACACACATTTGGAACTCTCCTGGGGTACCCTCACACATATTATTCCCTCATTTAGTGGATATTTTCACAAAGAAGTGAAATTTTCAAAAATCCAGAAAACTGGCTGAAAACGACTAAGTATCAAGGACTCATTGGGCGAATCGCTCTGGAACTGAAATCGGAACGCTCACTGACATTTTCCCTATCTGAAAGTCTGATAAACGCCGGAAAAATGACTAAGTCCAAAAAAAAATTTTTTTCAACTTTTTTCAATTTTACCCCCGTGGGATATATATTCTACCCACACACATTTGGAACTCTCCTGGGGTACCCTCACACATATTATTCCCTCATTTAGTGGATATTTTCACAAAAAAGTGAAATTTTCAAAAATCCAGAAAATTGGCTGAAAACGAATAAATATCAAAGACTCTTTGGGCGAATCGCTCTGGAACTGAAATCGGAACGCTCACTGACATTTTCCCTATCTGAAAGTCTGATAAACGCCGGAAAAATGACTAAGTCCCAAACAAAATTTTTTTCAACTTTTTTCAATTTTACCCCCGTGGGATATATATTCTACCCACACACATTTGGAACTCTCCTGGGGTACCCTCACACATATTATTCCCTCATTTAGTGGATATTTTCACAAAGAAGTGAAATTTTCAAAAATCCAGAAAATTGGCTGAAAACGACTAATTATCAAGGACTCATTGGGCGAATCGCTCTGGAACTGAAATCGGAACGCTCACTGACATTTTCCCTATCTGAAAGTCTGATAAACGCCGGAAAAATGACTAAGTCCAAAAAAAAATTTTTTTCAACTTTTTTCATTTTTACCCCCGTGGGATATATATTCTACCCACACACATTTGGAACTCTCCTGGGGTACCCTCACACATATTATTCCCTCATTTAGTGGATATTTTCACAAAAAAGTGAAATTTTCAAAAATCCAGAAAATTGGCTGAAAACGACTAAATATCAAAGACTCATTGGGCAAATCGCTCTGGAACTGAAATGGGAATGCTCACTGACATTTCCCCTATCTTAAAGTCTGATAAACGCCAGAAAAATGACTAAGTCCAAAAAAAAATTTTTTACAACTTTTTTCAATTTTACCCCCGTGGGATATATATTCTACCCAAACACATTTGGAACTCTCCTGGGGTAACCTCACACATATTATTCCCTCATTTAGTGGATATTTTCACAAAGAAGTGAAATTTTCAAAAATCCAGAAAATTGGCTGAAAACGACTAAGTATCAAGGACTCATTGGGCGAATCGCTCTGGAACTGAAATCGGAACGCTCACTGACATTTTCCCTATCTGAAAGTCTGATAAACGCCGGAAAAATGACTAAGTCCAAAAAAAAATTTTTTTCAACTTTTTTCAATTTTACCCCCGTGGGATATATATTCTACCCACACACATTTGGAACTCTCCTGGGGTACCCTCACACATATTATTCCCTCATTTAGTGGATATTTTCACAAAGAAGTGAAATTTTCAAAAATCCAGAAAACTGGCTGAAAACGACTAAGTATCAAGGACTCATTGGGCGAATCGCTCTGGAACTGAAATCGGAACGCTCACTGACATTTTCCCTATCTGAAAGTCTGATAAACGCCGGAAATATGACTAAGTCCAAAAAAAAATTTTTTTCAACTTTTTTCAATTTTACCCCCGTGGGATATATATTCTACCCACACACATTTGGAACTCTCCTGGGGTACCCTCACACATATTATTCCCTCATTTAGTGGATATTTTCACAAAAAAGTGAAATTTTCAAAAATCCCGAAAATTGGCTGAAAACGAATAAATATCAAAGACTCTTTGGGCGAATCGCTCTGGAACTGAAATCGGAATGCTCACTGACATTTTCCCTATCTGAAAGTCTGATAAACGCCGGAAAAATGACTAAGTCCCAAACAAAATTTTTTTCAACTTTTTTCAATTTTACCCCCGTGGGATATATATTCTACCCACACACATTTGGAACTCTCCGTGGATACCCTCACACATATTATTCCCTCATTTAGTGGATATTTTCACAAAAAAGTGAAATTTTCAAAAATCCAGAAAATTGGCTGAAAACGACTAAATATCAAAGACTCATTGGGCGAATCGCTCTGGAACTGAAATGGGAATGCTCACTGACATTTGCCCTATCTGAAAGTCTGATAAACGCCGGAAAAATGACTAAGTCCAAAAAAAAATTTTTTTCAACTTTTTTCAATTTTACCCCCGTGGGATATATATTCTACCCACACACATTTGGAACTCTCCTGGGGTACCCTCACACATATTATTCCCTCATTTAGTGGATATTTTCACAAAAAAGTGAAATTTTCAAAAATCCAGAAAATTGGCTGAAAACGACTAAATATCAAAGACTCATTGGGCAAATCGCTCTGGAACTGAAATGGGAATGCTCACTGACATTTCCCCTATCTTAAAGTCTGATAAACGCCAGAAAAATGACTAAATCCAAAAAAAAATTTTTTACAACTTTTTTCAATTTTACCCCCGTGGGATATATATTCTACCCAAACACATTTGGAACTCTCCTGGGGTACCCTCACACATATTATTCCCTCATTTAGTGGATATTTTCACAAAGAAGTGAAATTTTCAAAAATCCAGAAAATTGGCTGAAAACGACTAAGTATCAAGGACTCATTGGGCGAATCGCTCTGGAACTGAAATCGGAACGCTCACTGACATTTTCCCTATCTGAAAGTCTGATAAACGCCGGAAAAATGACTAAGTCCAAAAAAAAATTTTTTTAAACTTTTTTCAATTTTACCCCCGTGGGATATATATTCTACCCACACACATTTGGAACTCTCCTGGGGTACCCTCACACATATTATTCCCTCATTTAGTGGATATTTTCACAAAAAAGTGAAATTTTCAAAAATCCAGAAAATTGGCTGAAAACGACTAAGTATCAAGGACTCATTGGGCGAATCACTCTGGAACTGAAATCGGAACACTCACTGACATTTTCCCTATCTGAAAGTCTGATAAACGCCGGAAAAATGACTAAGTCCAAAAAAAAATTTTTTTCAACTTTTTTCAATTTTACCCCCGTGGGATATATATTCTACCCACACACATTTGGAACTCTCCTGGGGTACCCTCACACATATTATTCCCTCATTTAGTGGATATTTTCACAAAGAAGTGAAATTTTCAAAAATCCAGAAAATTGGCTGAAAACGACTAAGTATCAAGGACTCATTGGGCGAATCGCTCTGGAACTGAAATCGGAATGCTCACTGACATTTTCCCTATCTGAAAGTCTGATAAACGCCGGAAAAATGACTAAGTCCAAAAAAACATTTTTTTCAACTTTTTTCAATTTTACCCCCGTGGGATATATATTCTACCCACACACATTTGGAACTCTCCTGGGGTACCCTCACACATATTATTCCCTCATTTAGTGGATATTTTCACAAAGAAGTGAAATTTTCAAAAATCCAGAAAACTGGCTGAAAACGACTAAGTATCAAGGACTCATTGGGCGAATCGCTTTGAAACTGAAATCGGAACGCTCACTGACATTTTCCCTATCTGAAAGTCTGATAAACGCCGGAAAAATGACTAAGTCCAAAAAAAAATTTTTTTCAACTTTTTTCAATTTTACCCCCGTGGGATATATATTCTACCCACACACATTTGGAACTCTCCTGGGGTACCCTCACACATATTATTCCCTCATTTAGTGGATATTTTCACAAAGAAGTGAAATTTTCAAAAATCCAGAAAATTGGCTGAAAACGACTAAGTATCAAGGACTCATTGGGCGAATCGCTCTGGAACTGAAATCGGAAAGCTCACTGACATTTTCCCTATCTGAAAGTCTGATAAACGCCGGAAAAATGACTAAATCCCAAAAAAAAATTTTTTCAACTTTTTTCAATTTTACCCCCGTGGGATATATATTGTACCCACACACATTTGGAACTCTCCTGGGGTACCCTCACACATATTATTCCCTCATTTAGTGGATATTTTCACAAAGAAGTGAAATTTTCAAAAATCCAGAAAATTGGCCGAAAACGACTAAGTATCAAGGACTCATTGGGCGAATCGCTCTGGAACTGAAATCGGAACGCTCACTGACATTTTCCCTATCTGAAAGTCTGATAAACGCCGGAAAAATGACTAAGTCCAAAAAAAAAATTTTTTCAACTTTTTTCAATTTTACCCCCGTGGGATATATATTCTACCCACACACATTTGGAACTCTCCTGGGGTACCCTCACACATATTATTCCCTCATTTAGTGGATATTTTCACAAAAAAGTGAAATTTTCAAAAATCCAGAAAATTGGCTGAAAACGACTAAATATCAAAGACTCATTGGGCGAATCGCTCTGGAACTGAAATGGGAATGCTCACTGACATTTCCCCTATCTTAAAGTCTGATAAACGCCAGAAAAATGACTAAGTCCAAAAAAAAATTTTTTTCAACTTTTTTCAATTTTACCCCCGTGGGATATATATTCTACCCACACACATTTGGAACTCTCCTGGGGTACCCTCACACATATTATTCCCTCATTTAGTGGATATTTTCACAAAGAAGTGAAATTTTCAAAAATCCAGAAAATTGGCTGAAAACGACTAAGTATCAAGGACTCATTGGGCGAATCGCTCTGGAACTGAAATCGGAACGCTCACTGACATTTTCCCTATCTGAAAGTCTGATAAACGCCGGAAAAATGACTAAGTCCAAAAAAAAAATTTTTTCAACTTTTTTCAATTTTACCCCCGTGGGATATATATTGTACCCACACACATTTGGAACTCTCCTGGGGTACCCTCACACATATTATTCCCTCATTTAGTGGATATTTTCACAAAGAAGTGAAATTTTCAAAAATCCAGAAAATTGGCTGAAAACGACTAAGTATCGAGGACTCATTGGGCGAATCGCTCTGGAACTGAAATCGGAACGCTCACTGACATTTTCCCTATCTGAAAGTCTGATAAACGCCGGAAAAATGACTAAGTCCAAAAAAAAATTTTTTTCAACTTTTTTCAATTTTACCCCCGTGGGATATATATTCTACCCACACACATTTGGAACTCTCCTGGGGTACCCTCACACATATTATTCCCTCATTTAGTGGATATTTTCACAAAAAAGTGAAATTTTCAAAAATCCAGAAAATTGGCTGAAAACGACTAAATATCAAAGACTCATTGGGCAAATCGCTCTGGAACTGAAATGGGAATGCTCACTGACATTTCCCCTATCTTAAAGTCTGATAAACGCCAGAAAAATGACTAAGTCCAAAAAAAAATTTTTTACAACTTTTTTCAATTTTACCCCCGTGGGATATATATTCTACCCAAACACATTTGGAACTCTCCTGGGGTACCCTCACACATATTATTCCCTCATTTAGTGGATATTTTCACAAAGAAGTGAAATTTTCAAAAATCCAGAAAATTGGCTGAAAACGACTAAGTATCAAGGACTCATTGGGCGAATCGCTCTGGAACTGAAATCGGAACGCTCACTGACATTTTCCCTATCTGAAAGTCTGATAAACGCCGGAAAAATGACTAAGTCCAAAAAAAAATTTTTTTAAACTTTTTTCAATTTTACCCCTGTGGGATATATATTCTACCCACACACATTTGGAACTCTCCTGGGGTACCCTCACACATATTATTCCCTCATTTAGTGGATATTTTCACAAAGAAGTGAAATTTTCAAAAATCCAGAAAACTGGCTGAAAACGACTAAGTATCAAGGACTCATTGGGCGAATCGCTCTGGAACTGAAATCGGAACGCTCACTGACATTTTCCCTATCTGAAAGTCTGATAAACGCCGGAAATATGACTAAGTCCAAAAAAAAAATTTTTTCAACTTTTTTCAATTTTACCCCCGTGGGATATATATTCTACCCACACACATTTGGAACTCTCCTGGGGTACCCTCACACATATTATTCCCTCATTTAGTGGATATTTTCACAAAAAAGTGAAATTTTCAAAAATCCCGAAAATTGGCTGAAAACGAATAAATATCAAAGACTCTTTGGGCGAATCGCTCTGGAACTGAAATCGGAATGCTCACTGACATTTTCCCTATCTGAAAGTCTGATAAACGCCGGAAAAATGACTAAGTCCCAAACAAAATTTTTTTCAACTTTTTTCAATTTTACCCCCGTGGGATATATATTCTACCCACACACATTTGGAACTCTCCGTGGATACCCTCACACATATTATTCCCTCATTTAGTGGATATTTTCACAAAAAAGTGAAATTTTCAAAAATCCAGAAAATTGGCTGAAAACGACTAAATATCAAAGACTCATTGGGCGAATCGCTCTGGAACTGAAATGGGAATGCTCACTGACATTTGCCCTATCTGAAAGTCTGATAAACGCCGGAAAAATGACTAAGTCCAAAAAAAAATTTTTTTCAACTTTTTTCAATTTTACCCCCGTGGGATATATATTCTACCCACACACATTTGGAACTCTCCTGGGGTACCCTCACACATATTATTCCCTCATTTAGTGGATATTTTCACAAAGAAGTGAAATTTTCAAAAATCCAGAAAATTGGCTGAAAACGACTAAGTATCAAGGACTCATTGGGCGAATCGCTCTGGAACTGAAATCGGAACGCTCACTGACATTTTCCCTATCTGAAAGTCTGATAAACGCCGGAAAAATGACTAAGTCCAAAAAAAAATTTTTTTCAACTTTTTTCAATTTTACCCCCGTGGGATATATATTCTACCCACACACATTTGGAACTCTCCTGGGGTACCCTCACACATATTATTCCCTCATTTAGTGGATATTTTCACAAAAAAGTGAAATTTTCAAAAATCCAGAAAATTGGCTGAAAACGACTAAATATCAAAGACTCATTGGGCAAATCGCTCTGGAACTGAAATGGGAATGCTCACTGACATTTCCCCTATCTTAAAGTCTGATAAACGCCAGAAAAATGACTAAGTCCAAAAAAAAATTTTTTACAACTTTTTTCAATTTTACCCCCGTGGGATATATATTCTACCCAAACACATTTGGAACTCTCCTGGGGTACCCTCACACATATTATTCCCTCATTTAGTGGATATTTTCACAAAGAAGTGAAATTTTCAAAAATCCAGAAAATTGGCTGAAAACGACTAAGTATCAAGGACTCATTGGGCGAATCGCTCTGGAACTGAAATCGGAACGCTCACTGACATTTTCCCTATCTGAAAGTCTGATAAACGCCGGAAATATGACTAAGTCCAAAAAAAAATTTTTTTCAACTTTTTTCAATTTTACCCCCGTGGGATATATATTCTACCCACACACATTTGGAACTCTCCTGGGGTACCCTCACACATATTATTCCCTCATTTAGTGGATATTTTCACAAAGAAGTGAAAATTTTAAAAATCCCGAAAATTGGCTGAAAACGACTAAGTATCAAGGACTCATTGGGCAAATCGCTCTGGAACTGAAATCGGAACGCTCACTGACATTTTCCCTATCTGAAAGTCTGATAAACGCCGGAAAAATGACTAAGTCCAAAAAAAAATTTTTTTCAACTTTTTTCAATTTTACCCCCGTGGGATATATATTCTACCCACACACATTTGGAACTCTCCTGGGGTACCCTCACACATATTATTCCCTCATTTAGTGGATATTTTCACAAAAAAGTGAAATTTTCAAAAATCCCGAAAATTGGCTGAAAACGAATAAATATCAAAGACTCTTTGGGCGAATCGCTCTGGAACTGAAATCGGAACGCTCACTGACATTTTCCCTATCTGAAAGTCTGATAAACGCCGGAAAAATGACTAAGTCCCAAACAAAATTTTTTT
Organism: Phyllobates terribilis; assembly: GCF_046119375.1. Lineage (NCBI taxonomy): Eukaryota > Metazoa > Chordata > Amphibia > Anura > Dendrobatidae > Phyllobates > Phyllobates terribilis. Next base: position 310,669 of record NW_027362783.1, read on the forward strand.
CAACTTTTTTCAATTTTACCCCCGTGGGATATATATTCTACCCACACACATTTGGAACTCTCCTGGGGTACCCTCACACATATTATTCCCTCATTTAGTGGATATTTTCACAAAAAAGTGAAATTTTCAAAAATCCAGAAAATTGGCTGAAAACGACTAAATATCAAAGACTCATTGGGCAAATCGCTCTGGAACTGAAATGGGAATGCTCACTGACATTTCCCCTATCTTAAAGTCTGATAAACGCCAGAAAAATGACTAAGTCCAAAAAAAAATTTTTTACAACTTTTTTCAATTTTACCCCCGTGGGATATATATTCTACCCAAACACATTTGGAACTCTCCTGGGGTACCCTCACACATATTATTCCCTCATTTAGTGGATATTTTCACAAAGAAGTGAAATTTTCAAAAATCCAGAAAATTGGCTGAAAACGACTAAGTATCAAGGACTCATTGGGCGAATCGCTCTGGAACTGAAATCGGAACACTCACTGACATTTTCCCTATCTGAAAGTCTGATAAACGCCGGAAAAATGACTAAGTCCAAAAAAAAATTTTTTTCAACTTTTTTCAATTTTACCCCCGTGGGATATATATTCTACCCACACACATTTGGAACTCTCCTGGGGTACCCTCACACATATTATTCCCTCATTTAGTGGATATTTTCACAAAGAAGTGAAAATTTTAAAAATCCAGAAAATTGGCTGAAAACGACTAAGTATCAAGGACTCATTGGGCAAATCGCTCTGGAACTGAAATCGGAACGCTCACTGACATTTTCCCTATCTGAAAGTCTGATAAACGCCGGAAAAATGACTAAGTCCAAAAAAAAATTTTTTTCAACTTTTTTCAATTTTACCCCCGTGGGATATATATTCTACCCACACACATTTGGAACTCTCCTGGGGTACCCTCACACATATTATTCCCTCATTTAGTGGATATTTTCACAAAGAAGTGAAATTTTCAAAAATCCAGAAAACTGGCTGAAAACGACTAAGTATCAAGGACTCATTGGGCGAATCGCTCTGGAACTGAAATCGGAACGCTCACTGACATTTTCCCTATCTGAAAGTCTGATAAACGCCGGAAAAATGACTAAGTCCAAAAAAAAATTTTTTTCAACTTTTTTCAATTTTACCCCCGTGGGATATATATTCTACCCACACACATTTGGAACTCTCCTGGGGTACCCTCACACATATTATTCCCTCATTTAGTGGATATTTTCACAAAAAAGTGAAATTTTCAAAAATCCCGAAAATTGGCTGAAAACGAATAAATATCAAAGACTCTTTGGGCGAATCGCTCTGGAACTGAAATCGGAACGCTCACTGACATTTTCCCTATCTGAAAGTCTGATAAACGCCGGAAAAATGACTAAGTCCCAAACAAAATTTTTTTCAACTTTTTTCAATTTTACCCCCGTGGGATATATATTCTACCCACACACATTTGGAACTCTCCTGGGGTACCCTCACACATATTATTCCCTCATTTAGTGGATATTTTCACAAAAAAGTGAAATTTTCAAAAATCCAGAAAATTGGCTGAAAACGACTAAATATCAAAGACTCATTGGGCAAATCGCTCTGGAACTGAAATGGGAATGCTCACTGACATTTCCCCTATCTTAAAGTCTGATAAACGCCAGAAAAATGACTAAGTCCAAAAAAAAATTTTTTACAACTTTTTTCAATTTTACCCCCGTGGGATATATATTCTACCCAAACACATTTGGAACTCTCCTGGGGTACCCTCACACATATTATTCCCTCATTTAGTGGATATTTTCACAAAGAAGTGAAATTTTCAAAAATCCAGAAAATTGGCTGAAAACGACTAAGTATCAAGGACTCATTGGGCGAATCGCTCTGGAACTGAAATCGGAACGCTCACTGACATTTTCCCTATCTGAAAGTCTGATAAACGCCGGAAAAATGACTAAGTCCAAAAAAAAATTTTTTTAAACTTTTTTCAATTTTACCCCCGTGGGATATATATTCTACCCACACACATTTGGAACTCTCCTGGGGTACCCTCACACATATTATTCCCTCATTTAGTGGATATTTTCACAAAGAAGTGAAATTTTCAAAAATCCAGAAAACTGGCTGAAAACGACTAAGTATCAAGGACTCATTGGGCGAATCGCTTTGGAACTGAAATCGGAACGCTCACTGACATTTTCCCTATCTGAAAGTCTGATAAACGCCGGAAAAATGACTAAGTCCAAAAAAAAATTTTTTTCAACTTTTTTCAATTTTACCCCCGTGGGATATATATTCTACCCACACACATTTGGAACTCTCCTGGGGTACCCTCACACATATTATTCCCTCATTTAGTGGATATTTTCACAAAGAAGTGAAATTTTCAAAAATCCAGAAAATTGGCTGAAAACGACTAAGTATCAAGGACTCATTGGGCGAATCGCTCTGGAACTGAAATCGGAAAGCTCACTGACATTTTCCCTATCTGAAAGTCTGATAAACGCCGGAAAAATGACTAAATCCCCAAAAAAAATTTTTTCAACTTTTTTCAATTTTACCCCCGTGGGATATATATTGTACCCACACACATTTGGAACTCTCCTGGGGTACCCTCACACATATTATTCCCTCATTTAGTGGATATTTTCACAAAGAAGTGAAATTTTCAAAAATCCAGAAAATTGGCTGAAAACGACTAAGTATCAAGGACTCATTGGGCGAATCGCTCTGGAACTGAAATCGGAACGCTCACTGACATTTTCCCTATCTGAAAGTCTGATAAACGCCGGAAAAATGACTAAGTCCAAAAAAAAAATTTTTTCAACTTTTTTCAATTTTACCCCCGTGGGATATATATTCTACCCACACACATTTGGAACTCTCCTGGGGTACCCTCACACATATTATTCCCTCATTTAGTGGATATTTTCACAAAAAAGTGAAATTTTCAAAAATCCAGAAAATTGGCTGAAAACAACTAAATATCAAAGACTCATTGGGCGAATCGCTCTGGAACTGAAATGGGAATGCTCACTGACATTTCCCCTATCTTAAAGTCTGATAAACGCCAGAAAAATGACTAAGTCCAAAAAAAATTTTTTTCAACTTTTTTCAATTTTACCCCCGTGGGATATATATTCTACCCACACACATTTGGAACTCTCCTGGGGTACCCTCACACATATTATTCCCTCATTTAGTGGATATTTTCACAAAGAAGTGAAATTTTCAAAAATCCAGAAAATTGGCTGAAAACGACTAAGTATCAAGGACTCATTGGGCGAATCGCTCTGGAACTGAAATCGGAACGCTCACTGACATTTTCCCTATCTGAAAGTCTGATAAACGCCGGAAAAATGACTAAGTCCAAAAAAAAAATTTTTTCAACTTTTTTCAATTTTACCCCCGTGGGATATATATTGTACCCACACACATTTGGAACTCTCCTGGGGTACCCTCACACATATTATTCCCTCATTTAGTGGATATTTTCACAAAGAAGTGAAATTTTCAAAAATCCAGAAAATTGGCTGAAAACGACTAAGTATCAAAGACTCATTGGGCGAATCGCTCTGGAACTGAAATCGGAACGCTCACTGACATTTTCCCTATCTGAAAGTCTGATAAACGCCGGAAAAATGACTAAGTCCAAAAAAAAATTTTTTTAAACTTTTTTCAATTTTACCCCTGTGGGATATATATTCTACCCACACACATTTGGAACTCTCCTGGGGTACCCTCACACATATTATTCCCTCATTTAGTGGATATTTTCACAAAGAAGTGAAATTTTCAAAAATCCAGAAAATTGGCTGAAAACGACTAAATATCAAAGACTCATTGGGCAAATCGCTCTGGAACTGAAATGGGAATGCTCACTGACATTTCCCCTATCTTAAAGTCTGATAAACGCCAGAAAAATGACTAAGTCCAAAAAAAAATTTTTTACAACTTTTTTCAATTTTACCCCCGTGGGATATATATTCTACCCAAACACATTTGGAACTCTCCTGGGGTACCCTCACACATATTATTCCCTCATTTAGTGGATATTTTCACAAAGAAGTGAAATTTTCAAAAATCCAGAAAATTGGCTGAAAACGACTAAGTATCAAGGACTCATTGGGCGAATCGCTCTGGAACTGAAATCGGAACGCTCACTGACATTTTCCCTATCTGAAAGTCTGATAAACGCCGGAAAAATGACTAAGTCCAAAAAAAAATTTTTTTAAACTTTTTTCAATTTTACCCCCGTGGGATATATATTCTACCCACACACATTTGGAACTCTCCTGGGGTACCCTCACACATATTATTCCCTCATTTAGTGGATATTTTCACAAAGAAGTGAAATTTTCAAAAATCCAGAAAACTGGCTGAAAACGACTAAGTATCAAGGACTCATTGGGCGAATCGCTTTGGAACTGAAATCGGAACGCTCACTGACATTTTCCCTATCTGAAAGTCTGATAAACGCCGGAAAAATGACTAAGTCCAAAAAAAAATTTTTTTCAACTTTTTTCAATTTTACCCCCGTGGGATATATATTCTACCCACACACATTTGGAACTCTCCTGGGGTACCCTCACACATATTATTCCCTCATTTAGTGGATATTTTCACAAAGAAGTGAAATATTCAAAAATCCAGAAAATTGGCTGAAAACGACTAAGTATCAAGGACTCATTGGGCGAATCGCTCTGGAACTGAAATCGGAAAGCTCACTGACATTTTCCCTATCTGAAAGTCTGATAAACGCCGGAAAAATGACTAAATCCCAAAAAAAAATTTTTTCAACTTTTTTCAATTTTACCCCCGTGGGATATATATTGTACCCACACACATTTGGAACTCTCCTGGGGTACCCTCACACATATTATTCCCTCATTTAGTGGATATTTTCACAAAGAAGTGAAATTTTCAAAAATCCAGAAAATTGGCTGAAAACGACTAAGTATCAAGGACTCATTGGGCGAATCGCTCTGGAACTGAAATCGGAACGCTCACTGACATTTTCCCTATCTGAAAGTCTGATAAACGCCGGAAAAATGACTAAGTCCAAAAAAAAAATTTTTTCAACTTTTTTCAATTTTACCCCCGTGGGATATATATTCTACCCACACACATTTGGAACTCTCCTGGGGTACCCTCACACATATTATTCCCTCATTTAGTGGATATTTTCACAAAAAAGTGAAATTTTCAAAAATCCAGAAAATTGGCTGAAAACGACTAAATATCAAAGACTCATTGGGCGAATCGCTCTGGAACTGAAATGGGAATGCTCACTGACATTTCCCCTATCTTAAAGTCTGATAAACGCCAGAAAAATGACTAAGTCCCAAAAAAATTTTTTTCAACTTTTTTCAATTTTACCCCCGTGGGATATATATTCTACCCACACACATTTGGAACTCTCCTGGGGTACCCTCACACATATTATTCCCTCATTTAGTGGATATTTTCACAAAGAAGTGAAATTTTCAAAAATCCAGAAAATTGGCTGAAAACGACTAAGTATCAAGGACTCATTGGGCGAATCGCTCTGGAACTGAAATCGGAACGCTCACTGACATTTTCCCTATCTGAAAGTCTGATAAATGCCGGAAAAATGACTAAGTCCAAAAAAAAAATTTTTTCAACTTTTTTCAATTTTACCCCCGTGGGATATATATTCTACCCACACACATTTGGAACTCTCCTGGGGTACCCTCACACATATTATTCCCTCATTTAGTGGATATTTTCACAAAAAAGTGAAATTTTCAAAAATCCAGAAAATTGGCTGAAAACGACTAAATATCAAAGACTCATTGGGCGAATCGCTCTGGAACTGAAATGGGAATGCTCACTGACATTTCCCCTATCTTAAAGTCTGATAAACGCCAGAAAAATGACTAAGTCCAAAAAAAAATTTTTTTCAACTTTTTTCAATTTTACCCCCGTGGGATATATATTCTACCCACACACATTTGGAACTCTCCTGGGGTACCCTCACACATATTATTCCCTCATTTAGTGGATATTTTCACAAAGAAGTGAAATTTTCAAAAATCCAGAAAATTGGCTGAAAACGACTAAGTATCAAGGACTCATTGGGCGAATCGCTCTGGAACTGAAATCGGAACGCTCACTGACATTTTCCCTATCTGAAAGTCTGATAAACGCCGGAAAAATGACTAAGTCCAAAAAAAAAATTTTTTCAACTTTTTTCAATTTTACCCCCGTGGGATATATATTGTACCCACACACATTTGGAACTCTCCTGGGGTACCCTCACACATATTATTCCCTCATTTAGTGGATATTTTCACAAAGAAGTGAAATTTTCAAAAATCCAGAAAATTGGCTGAAAACGACTAAGTATCGAGGACTCATTGGGCGAATCGCTCTGGAACTGAAATCGGAACGCTCACTGACATTTTCCCTATCTGAAAGTCTGATAAACGCCGGAAAAATGACTAAGTCCAAAAAAAAATTTTTTTCAACTTTTTTCAATTTTACCCCCGTGGGATATATATTCTACCCACACACATTTGGAACTCTCCTGGGGTACCCTCACACATATTATTCCCTCATTTAGTGGATATTTTCACAAAAAAGTGAAATTTTCAAAAATCCAGAAAATTGGCTGAAAACGACTAAATATCAAAGACTCATTGGGCAAATCGCTCTGGAACTGAAATGGGAATGCTCACTGACATTTCCCCTATCTTAAAGTCTGATAAACGCCAGAAAAATGACTAAGTCCAAAAAAAAATTTTTTACAACTTTTTTCAATTTTACCCCCGTGGGATATATATTCTACCCAAACACATTTGGAACTCTCCTGGGGTACCCTCACACATATTATTCCCTCATTTAGTGGATATTTTCACAAAGAAGTGAAATTTTCAAAAATCCAGAAAATTGGCTGAAAACGACTAAGTATCAAGGACTCATTGGGCGAATCGCTCTGGAACTGAAATCGGAACGCTCACTGACATTTTCCCTATCTGAAAGTCTGATAAACGCCGGAAAAATGACTAAGTCCAAAAAAAAATTTTTTTAAACTTTTTTCAATTTTACCCCTGTGGGATATATATTCTACCCACACACATTTGGAACTCTCCTGGGGTACCCTCACACATATTATTCCCTCATTTAGTGGATATTTTCACAAAGAAGTGAAATTTTCAAAAATCCAGAAAACTGGCTGAAAACGACTAAGTATCAAGGACTCATTGGGCGAATCGCTCTGGAACTGAAATCGGAACGCTCACTGACATTTTCCCTATCTGAAAGTCTGATAAACGCCGGAAATATGACTAAGTCCAAAAAAAAAATTTTTTCAACTTTTTTCAATTTTACCCCCGTGGGATATATATTCTACCCACACACATTTGGAACTCTCCTGGGGTACCCTCACACATATTATTCCCTCATTTAGTGGATATTTTCACAAAAAAGTGAAATTTTCAAAAATCCAGAAAATTGGCTGAAAACGACTAAATATCAAAGACTCATTGGGCAAATCGCTCTGGAACTGAAATGGGAATGCTCACTGACATTTCCCCTATCTTAAAGTCTGATAAACGCCAGAAAAATGACTAAGTCCAAAAAAAAATTTTTTACAACTTTTTTCAATTTTACCCCCGTGGGATATATATTCTACCCAAACACATTTGGAACTCTCCTGGGGTACCCTCACACATATTATTCCCTCATTTAGTGGATATTTTCACAAAGAAGTGAAATTTTCAAAAATCCAGAAAATTGGCTGAAAACGACTAAGTATCAAGGACTCATTGGGCGAATCGCTCTGGAACTGAAATCGGAACGCTCACTGACATTTTCCCTATCTGAAAGTCTGATAAACGCCGGAAATATGACTAAGTCCAAAAAAAAATTTTTTTCAACTTTTTTCAATTTTACCCCCGTGGGATATATATTCTACCCACACACATTTGGAACTCTCCTGGGGTACCCTCACACATATTATTCCCTCATTTAGTGGATATTTTCACAAAGAAGTGAAAATTTTAAAAATCCCGAAAATTGGCTGAAAACGACTAAGTATCAAGGACTCATTGGGCAAATCGCTCTGGAACTGAAATCGGAACGCTCACTGACATTTTCCCTATCTGAAAGTCTGATAAACGCCGGAAAAATGACTAAGTCCAAAAAAAAATTTTTTTCAACTTTTTTCAATTTTACCCCCGTGGGATATATATTCTACCCACACACATTTGGAACTCTCCTGGGGTACCCTCACACATATTATTCCCTCATTTAGTGGATATTTTCACAAAAAAGTGAAATTTTCAAAAATCCCGAAAATTGGCTGAAAACGAATAAATATCAAAGACTCTTTGGGCGAATCGCTCTGGAACTGAAATCGGAACGCTCACTGACATTTTCCCTATCTGAAAGTCTGATAAACGCCGGAAAAATGACTAAGTCCCAAACAAAATTTTTTTCAACTTTTTTCAATTTTACCCCCGTGGGATATATATTCTACCCACACACATTTGGAACTCTCCTGGGGTACCCTCACACATATTATTCCCTCATTTAGTGGATATTTTCACAAAAAAGTGAAATTTTCAAAAATCCAGAAAATTGGCTGAAAACGACTAAATATCAAAGACTCATTGGGCAAATCGCTCTGGAACTGAAATGGGAATGCTCACTGACATTTCCCCTATCTTAAAGTCTGATAAACGCCAGAAAAATGACTAAGTCCAAAAAAAAATTTTTTACAACTTTTTTCAATTTTACCCCCGTGGGATATATATTCTACCCAAACACATTTGGAACTCTCCTGGGGTACCCTCACACATATTATTCCCTCATTTAGTGGATATTTTCACAAAGAAGTGAAATTTTCAAAAATCCAGAAAATTGGCTGAAAACGACTAAGTATCAAGGACTCATTGGGCGAATCGCTCTGGAACTGAAATCGGAACACTCACTGACATTTTCCCTATCTGAAAGTCTGATAAACGCCGGAAAAATGACTAAGTCCAAAAAAAAATTTTTTTCAACTTTTTTCAATTTTACCCCCGTGGGATATATATTCTACCCACACACATTTGGAACTCTCCTGGGGTACCCTCACACATATTATTCCCTCATTTAGTGGATATTTTCACAAAGAAGTGAAAATTTTAAAAATCCAGAAAATTGGCTGAAAACGACTAAGTATCAAGGACTCATTGGGCAAATCGCTCTGGAACTGAAATCGGAACGCTCACTGACATTTTCCCTATCTGAAAGTCTGATAAACGCCGGAAAAATGACTAAGTCCAAAAAAAAATTTTTTTAAACTTTTTTCAATTTTACCCCCGTGGGATATATATTCTACCCACACACATTTGGAACTCTCCTGGGGTACCCTCACACATATTATTCCCTCATTTAGTGGATATTTTCACAAAGAAGTGAAATTTTCAAAAATCCAGAAAACTGGCTGAAAACGACTAAGTATCAAGGACTCATTGGGCGAATCGCTCTGGAACTGAAATGGGAATGCTCACTGACATTTCCCCTATCTTAAAGTCTGATAAACGCCAGAAAAATGACTAAGTCCAAAAAAAATTTTTTTCAACTTTTTTCAATTTTACCCCCGTGGGATATATATTCTACCCACACACATTTGGAACTCTCCTGGGGTACCCTCACACATATTATTCCCTCATTTAGTGGATATTTTCACAAAGAAGTGAAATTTTCAAAAATCCAGAAAATTGGCTGAAAACGACTAAGTATCAAGGACTCATTGGGCGAATCGCTCTGGAACTGAAATCGGAACGCTCACTGACATTTTCCCTATCTGAAAGTCTGATAAACGCCGGAAAAATGACTAAGTCCAAAAAAAAAATTTTTTCAACTTTTTTCAATTTTACCCCCGTGGGATATATATTGTACCCACACACATTTGGAACTCTCCTGGGGTACCCTCACACATATTATTCCCTCATTTAGTGGATATTTTCACAAAGAAGTGAAATTTTCAAAAATCCAGAAAATTGGCTGAAAACGACTAAGTATCAAAGACTCATTGGGCGAATCGCTCTGGAACTGAAATCGGAACGCTCACTGACATTTTCCCTATCTGAAAGTCTGATAAACGCCGGAAAAATGACTAAGTCCAAAAAAAAATTTTTTTAAACTTTTTTCAATTTTACCCCTGTGGGATATATATTCTACCCACACACATTTGGAACTCTCCTGGGGTACCCTCACACATATTATTCCCTCATTTAGTGGATATTTTCACAAAGAAGTGAAATTTTCAAAAATCCAGAAAATTGGCTGAAAACGACTAAATATCAAAGACTCATTGGGCAAATCGCTCTGGAACTGAAATGGGAATGCTCACTGACATTTCCCCTATCTTAAAGTCTGATAAACGCCAGAAAAATGACTAAGTCCAAAAAAAAATTTTTTACAACTTTTTTCAATTTTACCCCCGTGGGATATATATTCTACCCAAACACATTTGGAACTCTCCTGGGGTACCCTCACACATATTATTCCCTCATTTAGTGGATATTTTCACAAAGAAGTGAAATTTTCAAAAATCCAGAAAATTGGCTGAAAACGACTAAGTATCAAGGACTCATTGGGCGAATCGCTCTGGAACTGAAATCGGAACGCTCACTGACATTTTCCCTATCTGAAAGTCTGATAAACGCCGGAAAAATGACTAAGTCCAAAAAAAAATTTTTTTAAACTTTTTTCAATTTTACCCCCGTGGGATATATATTCTACCCACACACATTTGGAACTCTCCTGGGGTACCCTCACACATATTATTCCCTCATTTAGTGGATATTTTCACAAAGAAGTGAAATTTTCAAAAATCCAGAAAACTGGCTGAAAACGACTAAGTATCAAGGACTCATTGGGCGAATCGCTTTGGAACTGAAATCGGAACGCTCACTGACATTTTCCCTATCTGAAAGTCTGATAAACGCCGGAAAAATGACTAAGTCCAAAAAAAAATTTTTTTCAACTTTTTTCAATTTTACCCCCGTGGGATATATATTCTACCCACACACATTTGGAACTCTCCTGGGGTACCCTCACACATATTATTCCCTCATTTAGTGGATATTTTCACAAAGAAGTGAAATATTCAAAAATCCAGAAAATTGGCTGAAAACGACTAAGTATCAAGGACTCATTGGGCGAATCGCTCTGGAACTGAAATCGGAAAGCTCACTGACATTTTCCCTATCTGAAAGTCTGATAAACGCCGGAAAAATGACTAAATCCCAAAAAAAAATTTTTTCAACTTTTTTCAATTTTACCCCCGTGGGATATATATTGTACCCACACACATTTGGAACTCTCCTGGGGTACCCTCACACATATTATTCCCTCATTTAGTGGATATTTTCACAAAGAAGTGAAATTTTCAAAAATCCAGAAAATTGGCTGAAAACGACTAAGTATCAAGGACTCATTGGGCGAATCGCTCTGGAACTGAAATCGGAACGCTCACTGACATTTTCCCTATCTGAAAGTCTGATAAACGCCGGAAAAATGACTAAGTCCAAAAAAAAAATTTTTTCAACTTTTTTCAATTTTACCCCCGTGGGATATATATTGTACCCACACACATTTGGAACTCTCCTGGGGTACCCTCACACATATTATTCCCTCATTTAGTGGATATTTTCACAAAGAAGTGAAATTTTCAAAAATCCAGAAAATTGGCTGAAAACGACTAAGTATCAAAGACTCATTGGGCGAATCGCTCTGGAACTGAAATCGGAACGCTCACTGACATTTTCCCTATCTGAAAGTCTGATAAACGCCGGAAAAATGACTAAGTCCAAAAAAAAATTTTTTTCAACTTTTTTCAATTTTACCCCCGTGGGATATATATTCTACCCACACACATTTGGAACTCTCCTGGGGTACCCTCACACATATTATTCCCTCATTTAGTGGATATTTTCACAAAGAAGTGAAATTTTCAAAAATCCAGAAAATTGGCTGAAAACGACTAAATATCAAAGACTCATTGGGCAAATCGCTCTGGAACTGAAATGGGAATGCTCACTGACATTTCCCCTATCTTAAAGTCTGATAAACGCCAGAAAAATGACTAAGTCCAAAAAAAAATTTTTTACAACTTTTTTCAATTTTACCCCCGTGGGATATATATTCTACCCAAACACATTTGGAACTCTCCTGGGGTACCCTCACACATATTATTCCCTCATTTAGTGGATATTTTCACAAAGAAGTGAAATTTTCAAAAATCCAGAAAATTGGCTGAAAACGACTAAGTATCAAGGACTCATTGGGCGAATCGCTCTGGAACTGAAATCGGAACGCTCACTGACATTTTCCCTATCTGAAAGTCTGATAAACGCCGGAAAAATGACTAAGTCCAAAAAAAAATTTTTTTAAACTTTTTTCAATTTTACCCCTGTGGGATATATATTCTACCCACACACATTTGGAACTCTCCTGGGGTACCCTCACACATATTATTCCCTCATTTAGTGGATATTTTCACAAAGAAGTGAAATTTTCAAAAATCCAGAAAACTGGCTGAAAACGACTAAGTATCAAGGACTCATTGGGCGAATCGCTCTGGAACTGAAATGGGAATGCTCACTGACATTTGCCCTATCTGAAAGTCTGATAAACGCCGGAAAAATGACTAAGTCCAAAAAAAAATTTTTTTCAACTTTTTTCAATTTTACCCCCGTGGGATATATATTCTACCCACACACATTTGGAACTCTCCTGGGGTACCCTCACACATATTATTCCCTCATTTAGTGGATATTTTCACAAAGAAGTGAAATTTTCAAAAATCCAGAAAATTGGCTGAAAACGACTAAGTATCAAGGACTCATTGGGCGAATCGCTCTGGAACTGAAATCGGAACGCTCACTGACATTTTCCCTATCTGAAAGTCTGATAAACGCCGGAAAAATGACTAAGTCCAAAAAAAAATTTTTTTCAACTTTTTTCAATTTTACCCCCGTGGGATATATATTCTACCCACACACATTTGGAACTCTCCTGGGGTACCCTCACACATATTATTCCCTCATTTAGTGGATATTTTCACAAAAAAGTGAAATTTTCAAAAATCCAGAAAATTGGCTGAAAACGACTAAATATCAAAGACTCATTGGGCAAATCGCTCTGGAACTGAAATGGGAATGCTCACTGACATTTCCCCTATCTTAAAGTCTGATAAACGCCAGAAAAATGACTAAGTCCAAAAAAAAATTTTTTACAACTTTTTTCAATTTTACCCCCGTGGGATATATATTCTACCCAAACACATTTGGAACTCTCCTGGGGTACCCTCACACATATTATTCCCTCATTTAGTGGATATTTTCACAAAGAAGTGAAATTTTCAAAAATCCAGAAAATTGGCTGAAAACGACTAAGTATCAAGGACTCATTGGGCGAATCGCTCTGGAACTGAAATCGGAACGCTCACTGACATTTTCCCTATCTGAAAGTCTGATAAACGCCGGAAATATGACTAAGTCCAAAAAAAAATTTTTTTCAACTTTTTTCAATTTTACCCCCGTGGGATATATATTCTACCCACACACATTTGGAACTCTCCTGGGGTACCCTCACACATATTATTCCCTCATTTAGTGGATATTTTCACAAAAAAGTGAAATTTTCAAAAATCCCGAAAATTGGCTGAAAACGAATAAATATCAAAGACTCTTTGGGCGAATCGCTCTGGAACTGAAATCGGAATGCTCACTGACATTTTCCCTATCTGAAAGTCTGATAAACGCCGGAAAAATGACTAAGTCCCAAACAAAATTTTTTTCAACTTTTTTCAATTTTACCCCCGTGGGATATATATTCTACCCACACACATTTGGAACTCTCCGTGGATACCCTCACACATATTATTCCCTCATTTAGTGGATATTTTCACAAAAAAGTGAAATTTTCAAAAATCCAGAAAATTGGCTGAAAACGACTAAATATCAAAGACTCATTGGGCGAATCGCTCTGGAACTGAAATGGGAATGCTCACTGACATTTGCCCTATCTGAAAGTCTGATAAACGCCGGAAAAATGACTAAGTCCAAAAAAAAATTTTTTTCAACTTTTTTCAATTTTACCCCCGTGGGATATATATTCTACCCACACACATTTGGAACTCTCCTGGGGTACCCTCACACATATTATTCCCTCATTTAGTGGATATTTTCACAAAGAAGTGAAATTTTCAAAAATCCAGAAAATTGGCTGAAAACGACTAAGTATCAAGGACTCATTGGGCGAATCGCTCTGGAACTGAAATCGGAACGCTCACTGACATTTTCCCTATCTGAAAGTCTGATAAACGCCGGAAAAATGACTAAGTCCAAAAAAAAATTTTTTTCAACTTTTTTCAATTTTACCCCCGTGGGATATATATTCTACCCACACACATTTGGAACTCTCCTGGGGTACCCTCACACATATTATTCCCTCATTTAGTGGATATTTTCACAAAAAAGTGAAATTTTCAAAAATCCAGAAAATTGGCTGAAAACGACTAAATATCAAAGACTCATTGGGCAAATCGCTCTGGAACTGAAATGGGAATGCTCACTGACATTTCCCCTATCTTAAAGTCTGATAAACGCCAGAAAAATGACTAAGTCCAAAAAAAAATTTTTTACAACTTTTTTCAATTTTACCCCCGTGGGATATATATTCTACCCAAACACATTTGGAACTCTCCTGGGGTACCCTCACACATATTATTCCCTCATTTAGTGGATATTTTCACAAAGAAGTGAAATTTTCAAAAATCCAGAAAATTGGCTGAAAACGACTAAGTATCAAGGACTCATTGGGCGAATCGCTCTGGAACTGAAATCGGAACGCTCACTGACATTTTCCCTATCTGAAAGTCTGATAAACGCCGGAAAAATGACTAAGTCCAAAAAAAAATTTTTTTAAACTTTTTTCAATTTTACCCCCGTGGGATATATATTCTACCCACACACATTTGGAACTCTCCTGGGGTACCCTCACACATATTATTCCCTCATTTAGTGGATATTTTCACAAAAAAGTGAAATTTTCAAAAATCCAGAAAATTGGCTGAAAACGACTAAGTATCAAGGACTCATTGGGCGAATCGCTCTGGAACTGAAATCGGAACACTCACTGACATTTTCCCTATCTGAAAGTCTGATAAACGCCGGAAAAATGACTAAGTCCAAAAAAAAATTTTTTTCAACTTTTTTCAATTTTACCCCCGTGGGATATATATTCTACCCACACACATTTGGAACTCTCCTGGGGTACCCTCACACATATTATTCCCTCATTTAGTGGATATTTTCACAAAGAAGTGAAAATTTTAAAAATCCAGAAAATTGGCTGAAAACGACTAAGTATCAAGGACTCATTGGGCAAATCGCTCTGGAACTGAAATCGGAACGCTCACTGACATTTTCCCTATCTGAAAGTCTGATAAACGCCGGAAAAATGACTAAGTCCAAAAAAAAATTTTTTTCAACTTTTTTCAATTTTACCCCCGTGGGATATATATTCTACCCACACACATTTGGAACTCTCCTGGGGTACCCTCACACATATTATTCCCTCATTTAGTGGATATTTTCACAAAGAAGTGAAATTTTCAAAAATCCAGAAAACTGGCTGAAAACGACTAAGTATCAAGGACTCATTGGGCGAATCGCTCTGGAACTGAAATCGGAACGCTCACTGACATTTTCCCTATCTGAAAGTCTGATAAACGCCGGAAAAATGACTAAGTCCAAAAAAAAATTTTTTTCAACTTTTTTCAATTTTACCCCCGTGGGATATATATTCTACCCACACACATTTGGAACTCTCCTGGGGTACCCTCACACATATTATTCCCTCATTTAGTGGATATTTTCACAAAAAAGTGAAATTTTCAAAAATCCCGAAAATTGGCTGAAAACGAATAAATATCAAAGACTCTTTGGGCGAATCGCTCTGGAACTGAAATCGGAACGCTCACTGACATTTTCCCTATCTGAAAGTCTGATAAACGCCGGAAAAATGACTAAGTCCCAAACAAAATTTTTTTCAACTTTTTTCAATTTTACCCCCGTGGGATATATATTCTACCCACACACATTTGGAACTCTCCTGGGGTACCCTCACACATATTATTCCCTCATTTAGTGGATATTTTCACAAAAAAGTGAAATTTTCAAAAATCCAGAAAATTGGCTGAAAACGACTAAATATCAAAGACTCATTGGGCAAATCGCTCTGGAACTGAAATGGGAATGCTCACTGACATTTCCCCTATCTTAAAGTCTGATAAACGCCAGAAAAATGACTAAGTCCAAAAAAAAATTTTTTACAACTTTTTTCAATTTTACCCCCGTGGGATATATATTCTACCCAAACACATTTGGAACTCTCCTGGGGTACCCTCACACATATTATTCCCTCATTTAGTGGATATTTTCACAAAGAAGTGAAATTTTCAAAAATCCAGAAAATTGGCTGAAAACGACTAAGTATCAAGGACTCATTGGGCGAATCGCTCTGGAACTGAAATCGGAACGCTCACTGACATTTTCCCTATCTGAAAGTCTGATAAACGCCGGAAAAATGACTAAGTCCAAAAAAAAATTTTTTTAAACTTTTTTCAATTTTACCCCCGTGGGATATATATTCTACCCACACACATTTGGAACTCTCCTGGGGTACCCTCACACATATTATTCCCTCATTTAGTGGATATTTTCACAAAAAAGTGAAATTTTCAAAAATCCAGAAAATTGGCTGAAAACGACTAAGTATCAAGGTCTCATTGGGCGAATCGCTCTGGAACTGAAATCGGAACACTCACTGACATTTTCCCTATCTGAAAGTCTGATAAACGCCGGAAAAATGACTAAGTCCAAAAAAAAATTTTTTTCAACTTTTTTCAATTTTACCCCCGTGGGATATATATTCTACCCACACACATTTGGAACTCTCCTGGGGTACCCTCACACATATTATTCCCTCATTTAGTGGATATTTTCACAAAGAAGTGAAATTTTCAAAAATCCAGAAAATTGGCTGAAAACGACTAAGTATCAAGGACTCATTGGGCGAATCGCTCTGGAACTGAAATCGGAACGCTCACTGACATTTTCCCTATCTGAAAGTCTGATAAACGCCGGAAAAATGACTAAGTCCAAAAAAAAATTTTTTTCAACTTTTTTAAATTTTACCCCCGTGGGATATATATTCTACCCACACACATTTGGAACTCTCCTGGGGTACCCTCACACATATTATTCCCTCATTTAGTGGATATTTTCACAAAGAAGTGAAATTTTCAAAAATCCAGAAAACTGGCTGAAAACGACTAAATATCAAAGACTCATTGGGCAAATCGCTCTGGAACTGAAATGGGAATGCTCACTGACATTTCCCCTATCTTAAAGTCTGATAAACGCCAGAAAAATGACTAAGTCCAAAAAAAAATTTTTTACAACTTTTTTCAATTTTACCCCCGTGGGATATATATTCTACCCACACACATTTGGAACTCTCCTGGGGTACCCTCACACATATTATTCCCTCATTTAGTGGATATTTTCACAAAAAAGTGAAATTTTCAAAAATCCAGAAAATTGGCTGAAAACGACTAAGTATCAAGGACTCATTGGGCGAATCGCTCTGGAACTGAAATCGGAACACTCACTGACATTTTCCCTATCTGAAAGTCTGATAAACGCCGGAAAAATGACTAAGTCCAAAAAAAAATTTTTTTCAACTTTTTTCAATTTTACCCCCGTGGGATATATATTCTACCCACACACATTTGGAACTCTCCTGGGGTACCCTCACACATATTATTCCCTCATTTAGTGGATATTTTCACAAAGAAGTGAAAATTTTAAAAATCCAGAAAATTGGCTGAAAACGACTAAGTATCAAGGACTCATTGGGCAAATCGCTCTGGAACTGAAATCGGAACGCTCACTGACATTTTCCCTATCTGAAAGTCTGATAAACGCCGGAAAAATGACTAAGTCCAAAAAAAAATTTTTTTCAACTTTTTTCAATTTTACCCCCGTGGGATATATATTCTACCCACACACATTTGGAACTCTCCTGGGGTACCCTCACACATATTATTCCCTCATTTAGTGGATATTTTCACAAAGAAGTGAAATTTTCAAAAATCCAGAAAACTGGCTGAAAACGACTAAGTATCAAGGACTCATTGGGCGAATCGCTCTGGAACTGAAATCGGAACGCTCACTGACATTTTCCCTATCTGAAAGTCTGATAAACGCCGGAAAAATGACTAAGTCCAAAAAAAAATTTTTTTAAACTTTTTTCAATTTTACCCCCGTGGGATATATATTCTACCCACACACATTTGGAACTCTCCTGGGGTACCCTCACACATATTATTCCCTCATTTAGTGGATATTTTCACAAAAAAGTGAAATTTTCAAAAATCCAGAAAATTGGCTGAAAACGACTAAGTATCAAGGACTCATTGGGCGAATCGCTCTGGAACTGAAATCGGAACACTCACTGACATTTTCCCTATCTGAAAGTCTGATAAACGCCGGAAAAATGACTAAGTCCAAAAAAAAATTTTTTTCAACTTTTTTCAATTTTACCCCCGTGGGATATATATTCTACCCACACACATTTGGAACTCTCCTGGGGTACCCTCACACATATTATTCCCTCATTTAGTGGATATTTTCACAAAGAAGTGAAAATTTTAAAAATCCAGAAAATTGGCTGAAAACGACTAAGTATCAAGGACTCATTGGGCAAATCGCTCTGGAACTGAAATCGGAACGCTCACTGACATTTTCCCTATCTGAAAGTCTGATAAACGCCGGAAAAATGACTAAGTCCAAAAAAAAATTTTTTTCAACTTTTTTCAATTTTACCCCCGTGGGATATATATTCTACCCACACACATTTGGAACTCTCCTGGGGTACCCTCACACATATTATTCCCTCATTTAGTGGATATTTTCACAAAGAAGTGAAATTTTCAAAAATCCAGAAAACTGGCTGAAAACGACTAAGTATCAAGGACTCATTGGGCGAATCGCTCTGGAACTGAAATCGGAACGCTCACTGACATTTTCCCTATCTGAAAGTCTGATAAACGCCGGAAAAATGACTAAGTCCAAAAAAAAATTTTTTTCCACTTTTTTCAATTTTACCCCCGTGGGATATATATTCTACCCACACACATTTGGAACTCTCCTGGGGTACCCTCACACATATTATTCCCTCATTTAGTGGATATTTTCACAAAAAAGTGAAATTTTCAAAAATCCCGAAAATTGGCTGAAAACGAATAAATATCAAAGACTCTTTGGGCGAATCGCTCTGGAACTGAAATCGGAACGCTCACTGACATTTTCCCTATCTGAAAGTCTGATAAACGCCGGAAAAATGACTAAGTCCCAAACAAAATTTTTTTCAACTTTTTTCAATTTTACCCCCGTGGGATATATATTCTACCCACACACATTTGGAACTCTCCTGGGGTACCCTCACACATATTATTCCCTCATTTAGTGGATATTTTCACAAAAAAGTGAAATTTTCAAAAATCCAGAAAATTGGCTGAAAACGACTAAATATCAAAGACTCATTGGGCAAATCGCTCTGGAACTGAAATGGGAATGCTCACTGACATTTCCCCTATCTTAAAGTCTGATAAACGCCAGAAAAATGACTAAGTCCAAAAAAAAATTTTTTACAACTTTTTTCAATTTTACCCCCGTGGGATATATATTCTACCCAAACACATTTGGAACTCTCCTGGGGTACCCTCACACATATTATTCCCTCATTTAGTGGATATTTTCACAAAGAAGTGAAATTTTCAAAAATCCAGAAAATTGGCTGAAAACGACTAAGTATCAAGGACTCATTGGGCGAATCGCTCTGGAACTGAAATCGGAACGCTCACTGACATTTTCCCTATCTGAAAGTCTGATAAACGCCGGAAAAATGACTAAGTCCAAAAAAAAATTTTTTTCAACTTTTTTCAATTTTACCCCCGTGGGATATATATTCTACCCACACACATTTGGAACTCTCCTGGGGTACCCTCACACATATTATTCCCTCATTTAGTGGATATTTTCACAAAAAAGTGAAATTTTCAAAAATCCAGAAAATTGGCTGAAAACGACTAAGTATCAAGGTCTCATTGGGCGAATCGCTCTGGAACTGAAATCGGAACACTCACTGACATTTTCCCTATCTGAAAGTCTGATAAACGCCGGAAAAATGACTAAGTCCAAAAAAAAATTTTTTTCCACTTTTTTCAATTTTACCCCCGTGGGATATATATTCTACCCACACACATTTGGAACTCTCCTGGGGTACCCTCACACATATTATTCCCTCATTTAGTGGATATTTTCACAAAAAAGTGAAATTTTCAAAAATCCCGAAAATTGGCTGAAAACGAATAAATATCAAAGACTCTTTGGGCGAATCGCTCTGGAACTGAAATCGGAACGCTCACTGACATTTTCCCTATCTGAAAGTCTGATAAACGCCGGAAAAATGACTAAGTCCCAAACAAAATTTTTTTCAACTTTTTTCAATTTTACCCCCGTGGGATATATATTCTACCCACACACATTTGGAACTCTCCTGGGGTACCCTCACACATATTATTCCCTCATTTAGTGGATATTTTCACAAAAAAGTGAAATTTTCAAAAATCCAGAAAATTGGCTGAAAACGACTAAATATCAAAGACTCATTGGGCAAATCGCTCTGGAACTGAAATGGGAATGCTCACTGACATTTCCCCTATCTTAAAGTCTGATAAACGCCAGAAAAATGACTAAGTCCAAAAAAAAATTTTTTACAACTTTTTTCAATTTTACCCCCGTGGGATATATATTCTACCCAAAGACATTTGGAACTCTCCTGGGGTACCCTCACACATATTATTCCCTCATTTAGTGGATATTTTCACAAAGAAGTGAAATTTTCAAAAATCCAGAAAATTGGCTGAAAACGACTAAGTATCAAGGACTCATTGGGCGAATCGCTCTGGAACTGAAATCGGAACGCTCACTGACATTTTCCCTATCTGAAAGTCTGATAAACGCCGGAAAAATGACTAAGTCCAAAAAAAAATTTTTTTAAACTTTTTTCAATTTTACCCCCGTGGGATATATATTCTACCCACACACATTTGGAACTCTCCTGGGGTACCCTCACACATATTATTCCCTCATTTAGTGGATATTTTCACAAAAAAGTGAAATTTTCAAAAATCCAGAAAATTGGCTGAAAACGACTAAGTATCAAGGTCTCATTGGGCGAATCGCTCTGGAACTGAAATCGGAACACTCACTGACATTTTCCCTATCTGAAAGTCTGATAAACGCCGGAAAAATGACTAAGTCCAAAAAAAAATTTTTTTCAACTTTTTTCAATTTTACCCCCGTGGGATATATATTCTACCCACACACATTTGGAACTCTCCTGGGGTACCCTCACACATATTATTCCCTCATTTAGTGGATATTTTCACAAAGAAGTGAAATTTTCAAAAATCCAGAAAATTGGCTGAAAACGACTAAGTATCAAGGACTCATTGGGCGAATCGCTCTGGAACTGAAATCGGAACGCTCACTGACATTTTCCCTATCTGAAAGTCTGATAAACGCCGGAAAAATGACTAAGTCCAAAAAAAAATTTTTTTCAACTTTTTTCAATTTTACCCCCGTGGGATATATATTCTACCCACACACATTTGGAACTCTCCTGGGGTACCCTCACACATATTATTCCCTCATTTAGTGGATATTTTCACAAAGAAGTGAAATTTTCAAAAATCCAGAAAACTGGCTGAAAACGACTAAATATCAAAGACTCATTGGGCAAATCGCTCTGGAACTGAAATGGGAATGCTCACTGACATTTCCCCTATCTTAAAGTCTGATAAACGCCAGAAAAATGACTAAGTCCAAAAAAAAATTTTTTACAACTTTTTTCAATTTTACCCCCGTGGGATATATATTCTACCCAAACACATTTGGAACTCTCCTGGGGTACCCTCACACATATTATTCCCTCATTTAGTGAATATTTTCACAAAGAAGTGAAATTTTCAAAAATCCAGAAAATTGGCTGAAAACGACTAAGTATCAAGGACTCATTGGGCGAATCGCTCTGGAACTGAAATCGGAACGCTCACTGACATTTTCCCTATCTGAAAGTCTGATAAACGCCGGAAATATGACTAAGTCCAAAAAAAAATTTTTTTCAACTTTTTTCAATTTTACCCCCGTGGGATATATATTCTACCCACACACATTTGGAACTCTCCTGGGGTACCCTCACACATATTATTCCCTCATTTAGTGGATATTTTCACAAAAAAGTGAAATTTTCAAAAATCCCGAAAATTGGCTGAAAACGAATAAATATCAAAGACTCTTTGGGCGAATCGCTCTGGAACTGAAATCGGAATGCTCACTGACATTTTCCCTATCTGAAAGTCTGATAAACGCCGGAAAAATGACTAAGTCCCAAACAAAATTTTTTTCAACTTTTTTCAATTTTACCCCCGTGGGATATATATTCTACCCACACACATTTGGAACTCTCCGTGGATACCCTCACACATATTATTCCCTCATTTAGTGGATATTTTCACAAAAAAGTTAAATTTTCAAAAATCCAGAAAATTGGCTGAAAACGACTAAATATCAAAGACTCATTGGGCGAATCGCTCTGGAACTGAAATGGGAATGCTCACTGACATTTGCCCTATCTGAAAGTCTGATAAACGCCGGAAAAATGACTAAGTCCAAAAAAAAATTTTTTTCAACTTTTTTCAATTTTACCCCCGTGGGATATATATTCTACCCACACACATTTGGAACTCTCCTGGGGTACCCTCACACATATTATTCCCTCATTTAGTGGATATTTTCACAAAGAAGTGAAATTTTCAAAAATCCAGAAAATTGGCTGAAAACGACTAAGTATCAAGGACTCATTGGGCGAATCGCTCTGGAACTGAAATCGGAACGCTCACTGACATTTTCCCTATCTGAAAGTCTGATAAACGCCGGAAAAATGACTAAGTCCAAAAAAAAATTTTTTTCAACTTTTTTCAATTTTACCCCCGTGGGATATATATTCTACCCACACACATTTGGAACTCTCCTGGGGTACCCTCACACATATTATTCCCTCATTTAGTGGATATTTTCACAAAAAAGTGAAATTTTCAAAAATCCAGAAAATTGGCTGAAAACGACTAAATATCAAAGACTCATTGGGCAAATCGCTCTGGAACTGAAATGGGAATGCTCACTGACATTTCCCCTATCTTAAAGTCTGATAAACACCAGAAAAATGACTAAGTCCAAAAAAAAATTTTTTACAACTTTTTTCAATTTTACCCCCGTGGGATATATATTCTACCCAAACACATTTGGAACTCTCCTGGGGTACCCTCACACATATTATTCCCTCATTTAGTGGATATTTTCACAAAAAAGTGAAATTTTCAAAAATCCAGAAAATTGGCTGAAAACGACTAAGTATCAAGGACTCATTGGGCGAATCGCTCTGGAACTGAAATCGGAACACTCACTGACATTTTCCCTATCTGAAAGTCTGATAAACGCCGGAAAAATGACTAAGTCCAAAAAAAAATTTTTTTCAACTTTTTTCAATTTTACCCCCGTGGGATATATATTCTACCCACACACATTTGGAACTCTCCTGGGGTACCCTCACACATATTATTCCCTCATTTAGTGGATATTTTCACAAAGAAGTGAAAATTTCAAAAATCCAGAAAATTGGCTGAAAACGACTAAGTATCAAGGACTCATTGGGCAAATCGCTCTGGAACTGAAATCGGAACGCTCACTGACATTTTCCCTATCTGAAAGTCTGATAAACGCCGGAAAAATGACTAAGTCCAAAAAAAAATTTTTTTCAACTTTTTTCAATTTTACCCCCGTGGGATATATATTCTACCCACACACATTTGGAACTCTCCTGGGGTACCCTCACACATATTATTCCCTCATTTAGTGGATATTTTCACAAAAAAGTGAAATTTTCAAAAATCCAGAAAATTGGCTGAAAACGACTAAATATCAAAGACTCATTGGGCGAATCGCTCTGGAACTGAAATGGGAATGCTCACTGACATTTGCCCTATCTGAAAGTCTGATAAACGCCGGAAAAATGACTAAGTCCAAAAAAAAATTTTTTTCAACTTTTTTCAATTTTACCCCCGTGGGATATATATTCTACCCACACACATTTGGAACTCTCCTGGGGTACCCTCACACATATTATTCCCTCATTTAGTGGATATTTTCACAAAGAAGTGAAATTTTCAAAAATCCAGAAAATTGGCTGAAAACGACTAAGTATCAAGGACTCATTGGGCGAATCGCTCTGGAACTGAAATCGGAACGCTCACTGACATTTTCCCTATCTGAAAGTCTGATAAACGCCGGAAAAATGACTAAGTCCAAAAAAAAATTTTTTTCAACTTTTTTCAATTTTACCCCCGTGGGATATATATTCTACCCACACACATTTGGAACTCTCCTGGGGTACCCTCACACATATTATTCCCTCATTTAGTGGATATTTTCACAAAAAAGTGAAATTTTCAAAAATCCAGAAAATTGGCTGAAAACGACTAAATATCAAAGACTCATTGGGCAAATCGCTCTGGAACTGAAATGGGAATGCTCACTGACATTTCCCCTATCTTAAAGTCTGATAAACACCAGAAAAATGACTAAGTCCAAAAAAAAATTTTTTACAACTTTTTTCAATTTTACCCCCGTGGGATATATATTCTACCCAAACACATTTGGAACTCTCCTGGGGTACCCTCACACATATTATTCCCTCATTTAGTGGATATTTTCACAAAAAAGTGAAATTTTCAAAAATCCAGAAAATTGGCTGAAAACGACTAAGTATCAAGGACTCATTGGGCGAATCGCTCTGGAACTGAAATCGGAACACTCACTGACATTTTCCCTATCTGAAAGTCTGATAAACGCCGGAAAAATGACTAAGTCCAAAAAAAAATTTTTTTCAACTTTTTTCAATTTTACCCCCGTGGGATATATATTCTACCCACACACATTTGGAACTCTCCTGGGGTACCCTCACACATATTATTCCCTCATTTAGTGGATATTTTCACAAAGAAGTGAAAATTTCAAAAATCCAGAAAATTGGCTGAAAACGACTAAGTATCAAGGACTCATTGGGCAAATCGCTCTGGAACTGAAATCGGAACGCTCACTGACATTTTCCCTATCTGAAAGTCTGATAAACGCCGGAAAAATGACTAAGTCCAAAAAAAAATTTTTTTCAACTTTTTTCAATTTTACCCCCGTGGGATATATATTCTACCCACACACATTTGGAACTCTCCTGGGGTACCCTCACACATATTATTCCCTCATTTAGTGGATATTTTCACAAAAAAGTGAAATTTTCAAAAATCCAGAAAATTGGCTGAAAACGACTAAATATCAAAGACTCATTGGGCGAATCGCTCTGGAACTGAAATGGGAATGCTCACTGACATTTGCCCTATCTGAAAGTCTGATAAACGCCGGAAAAATGACTAAGTCCAAAAAAAAATTTTTTTCAACTTTTTTCAATTTTACCCCCGTGGGATATATATTCTACCCACACACATTTGGAACTCTCCTGGGGTACCCTCACACATATTATTCCCTCATTTAGTGGATATTTTCACAAAGAAGTGAAATTTTCAAAAATCCAGAAAATTGGCTGAAAACGACTAAGTATCAAGGACTCATTGGGCGAATCGCTCTGGAACTGAAATCGGAACGCTCACTGACATTTTCCCTATCTGAAAGTCTGATAAACGCCGGAAAAATGACTAAGTCCAAAAAAAAATTTTTTTCAACTTTTTTCAATTTTACCCCCGTGGGATATATATTCTACCCACACACATTTGGAACTCTCCTGGGGTACCCTCACACATATTATTCCCTCATTTAGTGGATATTTTCACAAAAAAGTGAAATTTTCAAAAATCCAGAAAATTGGCTGAAAACGACTAAATATCAAAGACTCATTGGGCAAATCGCTCTGGAACTGAAATGGGAATGCTCACTGACATTTCCCCTATCTTAAAGTCTGATAAACGCCAGAAAAATGACTAAGTCCAAAAAAAAATTTTTTACAACTTTTTTCAATTTTACCCCCGTGGGATATATATTCTACCCAAACACATTTGGAACTCTCCTGGGGTACCCTCACACATATTATTCCCTCATTTAGTGGATATTTTCACAAAGAAGTGAAAATTTCAAAAATCCAGAAAATTGGCTGAAAACGACTAAGTATCAAGGACTCATTGGGCAAATCGCTCTGGAACTGAAATCGGAACGCTCACTGACATTTTCCCTATCTGAAAGTCTGATAAACGCCGGAAAAATGACTAAGTCCAAAAAAAAATTTTTTTCAACTTTTTTCAATTTTACCCCCGTGGGATATATATTCTACCCACACACATTTGGAACTCTCCTGGGGTACCCTCACACATATTATTCCCTCATTTAGTGGATATTTTCACAAAGAAGTGAAATTTTCAAAAATCCAGAAAACTGGCTGAAAACGACTAAGTATCAAGGACTCATTGGGCGAATCGCTCTGGAACTGAAATCGGAACGCTCACTGACATTTTCCCTATCTGAAAGTCTGATAAACGCCGGAAAAATGACTAAGTCCAAAAAAAAATTTTTTTCAACTTTTTTCAATTTTACCCCCGTGGGATATATATTCTACCCACACACATTTGGAACTCTCCTGGGGTACCCTCACACATATTATTCCCTCATTTAGTGGATATTTTCACAAAAAAGTGAAATTTTCAAAAATCCCGAAAATTGGCTGAAAACGAATAAATATCAAAGACTCTTTGGGCGAATCGCTCTGGAACTGAAATCGGAACGCTCACTGACATTTTCCCTATCTGAAAGTCTGATAAACGCCGGAAAAATGACTAAGTCCCAAACAAAATTTTTTTCAACTTTTTTCAATTTTACCCCCGTGGGATATATATTCTACCCACACACATTTGGAACTCTCCTGGGGTACCCTCACACATATTATTCCCTCATTTAGTGGATATTTTCACAAAAAAGTGAAATTTTCAAAAATCCAGAAAATTGGCTGAAAACGACTAAATATCAAAGACTCATTGGGCGAATCGCTCTGGAACTGAAATGGGAATGCTCACTGACATTTGCCCTATCTGAAAGTCTGATAAACGCCGGAAAAATGACTAAGTCCAAAAAAAAATTTTTTTCAACTTTTTTCAATTTTACCCCCGTGGGATATATATTCTACCCACACACATTTGGAACTCTCCTGGGGTACCCTCACACATATTATTCCCTCATTTAGTGGATATTTTCACAAAGAAGTGAAATTTTCAAAAATCCAGAAAATTGGCTGAAAACGACTAAGTATCAAGGACTCATTGGGCGAATCGCTCTGAAACTGAAATCGGAACGCTCACTGACATTTTCCCTATCTGAAAGTCTGATAAACGCCGGAAAAATGACTAAGTCCAAAAAAAATTTTTTTTCAACTTTTTCCAATTTTACCCCCGTGGGATATATATTCTACCCACACACATTTGGAACTCTCCTGGGGTACCCTCACACATATTATTCCCTCATTTAGTGGATATTTTCACAAAAAAGTGAAATTTTCAAAAATCCAGAAAATTGGCTGAAAACGACTAAATATCAAAGACTCATTGGGCAAATCGCTCTGGAACTGAAATGGGAATGCTGACTGACATTTCCCCTATCTTAAAGTCTGATAAACGGCAGAAAAATGACTAAGTCCAAAAAAAAAATTTTTTCAACTTTTTTCAATTTTACCCCCGTCGGATATATATTCTACCCACACACATTTGGAACTCTCCTGGGGTACCCTCACACATATTATTCCCTCATTTAGTGGATATTTTCACAAAGAAGTGAAATTTTCAAAAATCCAGAAAATTGGCTGAAAACGACTAAGTATCAAGGACTCATTGGGCGAATCGCTCTGGAACTGAAATCGGAACGCTCACTGACATTTTCCCTATCTGAAAGTCTGATAAACGCCGGAAAAATGACTAAGTCCAAAAAAACATTTTTTTCAACTTTTTTCAATTTTACCCCCGTGGGATATATATTCTGCCCACACACATTTGGAACTCTCCTGTGGTACCCTCACACATATTATTCCCTCATTTAGTGGATATTTTCACAAAGAAGTGAAATTTTCAAAAATCCAGAAAATTGGCTGAAAACGACTAAGTATCAAGGACTCATTGGGCGAATCGCTCTGAAACTGAAATCGGAACGCTCACTGACATTTTCCCTATCTGAAAGTCTGATAAACGCCGGGAAAATGACTAAATCCAAAAAAAAATTTTTTTCAACTTTTTTCAATTTTACCCCCGTGGGATATATATTGTACCCACACACATTTGGAACTCTCCTGGGGTACCCTCACACATATTATTCCCTCATTTAGTGGATATTTTCACAAAGAAGTGAAATTTTCAAAAATCCAGAAAATTGGCTGAAAACGACTAAGTATCAAGGACTCATTGGGCGAATCGCTCTGGAACTGAAATCGGAACGCTCACTGACATTTTCCCTATCTGAAAGTCTGATAAACGCCGGAAAAATGACTAAGTCCAAAAAAAAAATTTTTTCAACTTTTTTCAATTTTACCCCCGTGGGATATATATTCTACCCACACACATTTGGAACTCTCCTGGGGTACCCTCACACATATTATTCCCTCATTTAGTGGATATTTTCACAAAAAAGTGAAATTTTCAAAAATCCAGAAAATTGGCTGAAAACGACTAAGTATCAAGGTCTCATTGGGCGAATCGCTCTGGAACTGAAATCGGAACACTCACTGACATTTTCCCTATCTGAAAGTCTGATAAACGCCGGAAAAATGACTAAGTCCAAAAAAAAATTTTTTTCAACTTTTTTCAATTTTACCCCCGTGGGATATATATTCTACCCACACACATTTGGAACTCTCCTGGGGTACCCTCACACATATTATTCCCTCATTTAGTGGATATTTTCACAAAGAAGTGAAATTTTCAAAAATCCAGAAAATTGGCTGAAAACGACTAAGTATCAAGGACTCATTGGGCGAATCGCTCTGAAACTGAAATCGGAACGCTCACTGACATTTTCCCTATCTGAAAGTCTGATAAACGCCGGAAAAATGACTAAGTCCAAAAAAAATTTTTTTTCAACTTTTTTCAATTTTACCCCCGTGGGATATATATTCTACCCACACACATTTGGAACTCTCCTGGGGTACCCTCACACATATTATTCCCTCATTTAGTGGATATTTTCACAAAAAAGTGAAATTTTCAAAAATCCAGAAAATTGGCTGAAAACGACTAAATATCAAAGACTCATTGGGCAAATCGCTCTGGAACTGAAATGGGAATGCTCACTGACATTTCCCCTATCTTAAAGTCTGATAAACGGCAGAAAAATGACTAAGTCCAAAAAAAAAAATTTTTTCAACTTTTTTCAATTTTACCCCCGTCGGATATATATTCTACCCACACACATTTGGAACTCTCCTGGGGTACCCTCACACATATTATTCCCTCATTTAGTGGATATTTTCACAAAGAAGTGAAATTTTCAAGAATCCAGAAAATTGGCTGAAAACGACTAAGTATCAAGGACTCATTGGGCGAATCGCTCTGGAACTGAAATCGGAACGCTCACTGACATTTTCCCTATCTGAAAGTCTGATAAACGCCGGAAAAATGACTAAGTCCAAAAAAACATTTTTTTCAACTTTTTTCAATTTTACCCCCGTGGGATATATATTCTGCCCACACACATTTGGAACTCTCCTGTGGTACCCTCACACATATTATTCCCTCATTTAGTGGATATTTTCACAAAGAAGTGAAATTTTCAAAAATCCAGAAAATTGGCTGAAAACGACTAAGTATCAAGGACTCATTGGGCGATTCGCTCTGAAACTGAAATCGGAACGCTCACTGACATTTTCCCTATCTGAAAGTCTGATAAACGCCGGAAAAATGACTAAATCCAAAAAAAAATTTTTTTCAACTTTTTTCAATTTTACCCCCGTGGGATATATATTGTACCCACACACATTTGGAACTCTCCTGGGGTACCCTCACACATATTATTCCCTCATTTAGTGGATATTTTCACAAAGAAGTGAAATTTTCAAAAATCCAGAAAATTGGCTGAAAACGACTAAGTATCAAGGACTCATTGGGCGAATCGCTCTGGAACTGAAATCGGAACGCTCACTGACATTTTCCCTATCTGAAAGTCTGATAAACGCCGGAAAAATGACTAAGTCCAAAAAAAAAATTTTTTCAACTTTTTTCAATTTTACCCCCGTGGGATATATATTCTACCCACACACATTTGGAACTCTCCTGGGGTACCCTCACACATATTATTCCCTCATTTAGTGGATATTTTCACAAAAAAGTGAAATTTTCAAAAATCCAGAAAATTGGCTGAAAACGACTAAATATCAAAGACTCATTGGGCGAATCGCTCTGGAACTGAAATGGGAATGCTCACTGACATTTCCCCTATCTTAAAGTCTGATAAACGCCAGAAAAATGACTAAGTCCAAAAAAAAATTTTTTTCAACTTTTTTCAATTTTACCCCCGTGGGATATATATTCTACCCACACACATTTGGAACTCTCCTGCGGTACCCTCACACATATTATTCCCTCATTTAGTGGATATTTTCACAAAGAAGTGAAATTTTCAAAAATCCAGAAAATTGGCTGAAAATGACTAAGTATCAAGGACTCATTGGGCGAATCGCTCTGGAACTGAAATCGGAACGCTCACTGACATTTTCCCTATCTGAAAGTCTGATAAACGCCGGAAAAATGACTAAGTCCAAAAAAAAAAATTTTTCAACTTTTTTCAATTTTACCCCCGTGGGATATATATTCTACCCACACACATTTGGAACTCTCCTGGGGTACCCTCACACATATTATTCCCTCATTTAGTGGATATTTTCACAAAGAAGTGAAATTTTCAAAAATCCAGAAAATTGGCTGAAAACGACTAAATATCAAAGACTCATTGGGCGAATCGCTCTGGAACTGAAATGGGAATGCTCACTGACATTTGCCCTATCTGAAAGTCTGATAAACGCCGGAAAAATGACTAAGTCCAAAAAAAAATTTTTTTCAACTTTTTTCAATTTTACCCCCGTGGGATATATATTCTACCCACACACATTTGGAACTCTCCTGGGGTACCCTCACACATATTATTCCCTCATTTAGTGGATATTTTCACAAAGAAGTGAAATTTTCAAAAATCCAGAAAATTGGCTGAAAACGACTAAGTATCAAGGACTCATTGGGCGAATCGCTCTGAAACTGAAATCGGAACGCTCACTGACATTTTCCCTATCTGAAAGTCTGATAAACGCCGGAAAAATGACTAAGTCCAAAAAAAATTTTTTTTCAACTTTTTTCAATTTTACCCCCGTGGGATATATATTCTACCCACACACATTTGGAACTCTCCTGGGGTACCCTCACACATATTATTCCCTCATTTAGTGGATATTTTCACAAAAAAGTGAAATTTTCAAAAATCCAGAAAATTGGCTGAAAACGACTAAATATCAAAGACTCATTGGGCAAATCGCTCTGGAACTGAAATGGGAATGCTCACTGACATTTCCCCTATCTTAAAGTCTGATAAACGGCAGAAAAATGACTAAGTCCAAAAAAAAAATTTTTTCAACTTTTTTCAATCTTACCCCCGTCGGATATATATTCTACCCACACACATTTGGAACTCTCCTGGGGTACCCTCACACATATTATTCCCTCATTTAGTGGATATTTTCACAAAGAAGTGAAATTTTCAAAAATCCAGAAAATTGGCTGAAAACGACTAAGTATCAAGGACTCATTGGGCGAATCGCTCTGGAACTGAAATCGGAACGCTCACTGACATTTTCCCTATCTGAAAGTCTGATAAACGCCGGAAAAATGACTAAGTCCAAAAAAACATTTTTTTCAACTTTTTTCAATTTTACCCCCGTGGGATATATATTCTGCCCACACACATTTGGAACTCTCCTGTGGTACCCTCACACATATTATTCCCTCATTTAGTGGATATTTTCACAAAGAAGTGAAATTTTCAAAAATCCAGAAAATTGGCTGAAAACGACTAAGTATCAAGGACTCATTGGGCGAATCGCTCTGAAACTGAAATCGGAACGCTCACTGACATTTTCCCTATCTGAAAGTCTGATAAACGCCGGAAAAATGACTAAATCCAAAAAAAAATTTTTTTCAACTTTTTTCAATTTTACCCCCGTGGGATATATATTGTACCCACACACATTTGGAACTCTCCTGGGGTACCCTCACACATATTATTCCCTCATTTAGTGGATATTTTCACAAAGAAGTGAAATTTTCAAAAATCCAGAAAATTGGCTGAAAACGACTAAGTATCAAGGACTCATTGGGCGAATCGCTCTGGAACTGAAATCGGAACGCTCACTGACATTTTCCCTATCTGAAAGTCTGATAAACGCCGGAAAAATGACTAAGTCCAAAAAAAAAATTTTTTCAACTTTTTTCAATTTTACCCCCGTGGGATATATATTCTACCCACACACATTTGGATCTCTCCTGGGGTACCCTCACACATATTATTCCCTCATTTAGTGGATATTTTCACAAAAAAGTGAAATTTTCAAAAATCCAGAAAATTGGCTGAAAACGACTAAATATCAAAGACTCATTGGGCGAATCGCTCTGGAACTGAAATCGGAACACTCACTGACATTTTCCCTATCTGAAAGTCTGATAAACGCCGGAAAAATGACTAAGTCCAAAAAAAAAATTTTTTCAACTTTTTTCAATTTTACCCCCGTGGGATATATATTCTACCCACACACATTTGGAACTCTCCTGGGGTACCCTCACACATATTATTCCCTCTTTTAGTGGATATTTTCACAAAGAAGTGAAATTTTCAAAAATCCAGAAAATTGGCTGAAAACGACTAAGTATCAAGGACTCATTGGGCGAATCGCTCTGGAACTGAAATCGGAACGCTCACTGACATTTTCACTATCTGAAAGTCTGATAAACGCCGGAAAAATGACTAAGTCCAAAAAAAAATTTTTTTCAACTTTTTTCAATTTTACCCCCGTGGGATATATATTCTACCCACACACATTTGGAACTCTCCTGGGGTACCCTCACACATATTATTCCCTCATTTAGTGGATATTTTCACAAAAAAGTGAAATTTTCAAAAATCCAGAAAATTGGCTGAAAACGACTAAATATCAAAGACTCATTGGGCGAATCGCTCTGGAACTGAAATGGGAATGCTCACTGACATTTCCCTTATCTTAAAGTCTGATAAACGCCAGAAAAATGACTAAGTCCAAAAAAAAATTTTTTTCAACTTTTTTCAATTTTACCCCCGTGGGATATATATTCTACCCACACACATTTGGAACTCTCCTGGGGTACCCTCACACATATTATTCCCTCATTTAGTGGATATTTTCACAAAGAAGTGAAATTTTCAAAAATCCAGAAAACTGGCTGAAAACAACTAAGTATCAAGGACTCATTGGGCGAATCGCTCTGGAACTGAAATCGGAACGCTCACTGACATTTTCCCTATCTGAAAGTCTGATAAACGCCGGAAAAATGACTAAGTCCCAAACAAAATTTTTTTCAACTTTTTTCAATTTTACCCCCGTGGGATATATATTCTACCCACACACATTTGGAACTCTCCTGGGGTACCCTCACACATATTATTCCCTCATTTAGTGGATATTTTCACAAAGAAGTGAAATTTTCAAAAATCCAGAAAATTGGCTGAAAACGACTAAGTATCAAGGACTCATTGGGTGAATCGCTCTGGAACTGAAATCGGAACGCTCACTGACATTTTCCCTATCTGAAAGTCTGATAAACGCCGGAAAAATGACTAAGTCCAAAAAAAAATTTTTTTAAACTTTTTTCAATTTTACCCCCGTGGGATATATATTCTACCCACACACATTTGGAACTCTCCTGGGGTACCCTCACACATATTATTCCCTCATTTAGTGGATATTTTCACAAAGAAGTGAAATTTTCAAAAATCCAGAAAATTGGCTGAAAACGACTAAGTATCAAGGACTCATTGGGCGAATCGCTCTGGAACTGAAATCGGAACGCTCACTGACATTTTCCCTATCTGAAAGTCTGATAAACGCCGGAAAAATGACTAAGTCCAAAAAAAAATTTTTTTCAACTTTTTTCAATTTTACCCCCGTGGGATATATATTCTACCCACACACATTTGGAACTCTCCTGGGGTACCCTCACACATATTATTCCCTCTTTTAGTGGATATTTTCACAAAGAAGTGAAATTTTCAAAAATCCACAAAATTGGCTGAAAACGACTAAGTATCAAGGACTCATTGGGCGAATCGCTCTGGAACTGAAATCGGAACGCTCACTGACATTTTCCCTATCTGAAAGTCTGATAAACGCCGGAAAAATGACTAAGTCCAAAAAAAAATTTTTTTCAACTTTTTTCAATTTTACCCCCGTGGGATATATATTCTACCCACACACATTTGGAACTCTCCTGGGGTACCCTCACACATATTATTCCCTCATTTAGTGGATATTTTCACAAAAAAGTGAAATTTTCAAAAATCCAGAAAACTGGCTTAAAACAACTAAGTATCAAGGACTCATTGGGCGAATCGCTCTGGAACTGAAATCGGAACGCTCACTGACATTTTCCCTATCTGAAAGTCTGATAAACGCCGGAAAAATGACTAAGTCCCAAAAAAAATTTTTTTCAACTTTTTTAAATTTTACCCCCGTGGGATATATATTCTACCCACACACATTTGGAACTCTCCTGGGGTACCCTCACACATATTATTCCCTCATTTAGTGGATATTTTCACAAAAAAGTGAAATTTTCAAAAATCCAGAAAATTGGCTGAAAACGACTAAGTATCAAGGACTCATTGGGCGAATCGCTCTGGAACTGAAATCGGAACGCTCACTGACATTTTCCCTATCTGAAAGTCTGATAAACGCCGGAAAAATGACTAAGTCCAAAAAAACATTTTTTTCAACTTTTTTCAATTTTACCCCCGTGGGATATATATTCTGCCCACACACATTTGGAACTCTCCTGTGGTACCCTCACACATATTATTCCCTCATTTAGTGGATATTTTCACAAAGAAGTGAAATTTTCAAAAATCCAGAAAATTGGCTGAAAACGACTAAGTATCAAGGACTCATTGGGCGAATCGCTCTGAAACTGAAATCGGAACGCTCACTGACATTTTCCCTATCTGAAAGTCTGATAAACGCCGGAAAAATGACTAAATCCAAAAAAAAATTTTTTTCAACTTTTTTCAATTTTACCCCCGTGGGATATATATTGTACCCACACACATTTGGAACTCTCCTGGGGTACCCTCACACATATTATTCCCTCATTTAGTGGATATTTTCACAAAGAAGTGAAATTTTCAAAAATCCAGAAAATTGGCTGAAAACGACTAAGTATCAAGGACTCATTGGGCGAATCGCTCTGGAACTGAAATCGGAACGCTCACTGACATTTTCCCTATCTGAAAGTCTGATAAACGCCGGAAAAATGACTAAGTCCAAAAAAAAAATTTTTTCAACTTTTTTCAATTTTACCCCCGTGGGATATATATTCTACCCACACACATTTGGATCTCTCCTGGGGTACCCTCACACATATTATTCCCTCATTTAGTGGATATTTTCACAAAAAAGTGAAATTTTCAAAAATCCAGAAAATTGGCTGAAAACGACTAAATATCAAAGACTCATTGGGCGAATCGCTCTGGAACTGAAATCGGAACACTCACTGACATTTTCCCTATCTGAAAGTCTGATAAACGCCGGAAAAATGACTAAGTCCAAAAAAAAAATTTTTTCAACTTTTTTCAATTTTACCCCCGTGGGATATATATTCTACCCACACACATTTGGAACTCTCCTGGGGTACCCTCACACATATTATTCCCTCTTTTAGTGGATATTTTCACAAAGAAGTGAAATTTTCAAAAATCCAGAAAATTGGCTGAAAACGACTAAGTATCAAGGACTCATTGGGCGAATCGCTCTGGAACTGAAATCGGAACGCTCACTGACATTTTCACTATCTGAAAGTCTGATAAACGCCGGAAAAATGACTAAGTCCAAAAAAAAATTTTTTTCAACTTTTTTCAATTTTACCCCCGTGGGATATATATTCTACCCACACACATTTGGAACTCTCCTGGGGTACCCTCACACATATTATTCCCTCATTTAGTGGATATTTTCACAAAAAAGTGAAATTTTCAAAAATCCAGAAAATTGGCTGAAAACGACTAAATATCAAAGACTCATTGGGCGAATCGCTCTGGAACTGAAATGGGAATGCTCACTGACATTTCCCTTATCTTAAAGTCTGATAAACGCCAGAAAAATGACTAAGTCCAAAAAAAAATTTTTTTCAACTTTTTTCAATTTTACCCCCGTGGGATATATATTCTACCCACACACATTTGGAACTCTCCTGGGGTACCCTCACACATATTATTCCCTCATTTAGTGGATATTTTCACAAAGAAGTGAAATTTTCAAAAATCCAGAAAACTGGCTGAAAACAACTAAGTATCAAGGACTCATTGGGCGAATCGCTCTGGAACTGAAATCGGAACGCTCACTGACATTTTCCCTATCTGAAAGTCTGATAAACGCCGGAAAAATGACTAAGTCCCAAACAAAATTTTTTTCAACTTTTTTCAATTTTACCCCCGTGGGATATATATTCTACCCACACACATTTGGAACTCTCCTGGGGTACCCTCACACATATTATTCCCTCATTTAGTGGATATTTTCACAAAGAAGTGAAATTTTCAAAAATCCAGAAAATTGGCTGAAAACGACTAAGTATCAAGGACTCATTGGGTGAATCGCTCTGGAACTGAAATCGGAACGCTCACTGACATTTTCCCTATCTGAAAGTCTGATAAACGCCGGAAAAATGACTAAGTCCAAAAAAAAATTTTTTTAAACTTTTTTCAATTTTACCCCCGTGGGATATATATTCTACCCACACACATTTGGAACTCTCCTGGGGTACCCTCACACATATTATTCCCTCATTTAGTGGATATTTTCACAAAGAAGTGAAATTTTCAAAAATCCAGAAAATTGGCTGAAAACGACTAAGTATCAAGGACTCATTGGGCGAATCGCTCTGGAACTGAAATCGGAACGCTCACTGACATTTTCCCTATCTGAAAGTCTGATAAACGCCGGAAAAATGACTAAGTCCAAAAAAAAATTTTTTTCAACTTTTTTCAATTTTACCCCCGTGGGATATATATTCTA
Source organism: Phyllobates terribilis (assembly GCF_046119375.1). Lineage (NCBI taxonomy): Eukaryota > Metazoa > Chordata > Amphibia > Anura > Dendrobatidae > Phyllobates > Phyllobates terribilis. The sequence goes on from NW_027362783.1 coordinate 348,213, forward strand.
CCCACACACATTTGGAACTCTCCTGGGGTACCCTCACACATATTATTCCCTCTTTTAGTGGATATTTTCACAAAGAAGTGAAATTTTCAAAAATCCACAAAATTGGCTGAAAACGACTAAGTATCAAGGACTCATTGGGCGAATCGCTCTGGAACTGAAATCGGAACGCTCACTGACATTTTCCCTATCTGAAAGTCTGATAAACGCCGGAAAAATGACTAAGTCCAAAAAAAAATTTTTTTCAACTTTTTTCAATTTTACCCCCGTGGGATATATATTCTACCCACACACATTTGGAACTCTCCTGGGGTACCCTCACACATATTATTCCCTCATTTAGTGGATATTTTCACAAAAAAGTGAAATTTTCAAAAATCCAGAAAACTGGCTTAAAACAACTAAGTATCAAGGACTCATTGGGCGAATCGCTCTGGAACTGAAATCGGAACGCTCACTGACATTTTCCCTATCTGAAAGTCTGATAAACGCCGGAAAAATGACTAAGTCCCAAAAAAAATTTTTTTCAACTTTTTTAAATTTTACCCCCGTGGGATATATATTCTACCCACACACATTTGGAACTCTCCTGGGGTACCCTCACACATATTATTCCCTCATTTAGTGGATATTTTCACAAAAAAGTGAAATTTTCAAAAATCCAGAAAATTGGCTGAAAACGAATAAATATCAAAGACTCTTTGGGCGAATCGCTCTGGAACTGAAATCGGAACGCTCACTGACATTTTCCCTATCTGAAAGTCTGATAAACGCCGGAAAAATGACTAAGTCCCAAACAAAATTTTTTTCAACTTTTTTCAATTTTACCCCCGTGGGATATATATTCTACCCACACACATTTGGAACTCTCCTGGGGTACCCTCACACATATTATTCCCTCATTTAGTGGATATTTTCACAAAAAAGTGAAATTTTCAAAAATCCAGAAAATTGGCTGAAAACGACTAAATATCAAAGACTCATTGGGCGAATCGCTCTGGAACTGAAATGGGAATGCTCACTGACATTTGCCCTATCTGAAAGTCTGATAAACGCCGGAAAAATGACTAAGTCCAAAAAAATATTTTTTTCAACTTTTTTCAATTTTACCCCCGTGGGATATATATTCTACCCACACACATTTGGAACTCTCCTGGGGTACCCTCACACATATTATTCCCTCATTTAGTGGATATTTTCACAAAAAAGTGAAATTTTCAAAAATCCAGAAAATTGGCTGAAAACGACTAAATATCTAAGACTCATTGGGCGAATCGCTCTGGAACTGAAATGGGAATGCTCACTGACATTTCCCCTATCTTAAAGTCTGATAAACGCCAGAAAAATGACTAAGTCCAAAAAAAAATTTTTTTCAACTTTTTTCAATTTTACCCCCGTGGGATATATATTCTACCCACACACATTTGGAACTCTCCTGGGGTACCCTCACACATATTATTCCCTCATTTAGTGGATATTTTCACAAAGAAGTGAAATTTTCAAAAATCCAGAAAACTGGCTGAAAACAACTAAGTATCAAGGACTCATTGGGCGAATCGCTCTGGAACTGAAATCGGAACGCTCACTGACATTTTCCCTATCTGAAAGTCTGATAAACGCCGGAAAAATGACTAAGTCCAAAAAAAATTTTTTTCAACTTTTTTAAATTTTACCCCCGTGGGATATATATTCTACCCACACACATTTGGAACTCTCCTGGGGTACCCTCACACATATTATTCCCTCATTTAGTGGATATTTTCACAAAAAAGTGAAATTTTCAAAAATCCAGAAAATTGGCTGAAAACGAATAAATATCAAAGACTCTTTGGGCGAATCGCTCTGGAACTGAAATCGGAACGCTCACTGACATTTTCCCTATCTGAAAGTCTGATAAACGCCGGAAAAATGACTAAGTCCCAAACAAAATTTTTTTCAACTTTTTTCAATTTTACCCCCGTGGGATATATATTCTACCCACACACATTTGGAACTCTCCTGGGGTACCCTCACACATATTATTCCCTCATTTAGTGGATATTTTCACAAAAAAGTGAAATTTTCAAAAATCCAGAAAATTGGCTGAAAACGACTAAATATCAAAGACTCATTGGGCGAATCGCTCTGGAACTGAAATGGGAATGCTCACTGACATTTGCCCTATCTGAAAGTCTGATAAACGCCGGAAAAATGACTAAGTCCAAAAAAAAATTTTTTTCAACTTTTTTCAATTTTACCCCCGTGGGATATATATTCTACCCACACACATTTGGAACTCTCCTGGGGTACCCTCACACATATTATTCCCTCATTTAGTGGATATTTTCACAAAGAAGTGAAATTTTCAAAAATCCAGAAAATTGGCTGAAAACGACTAAGTATCAAGGACTCATTGGGCGAATCGCTCTGGAACTGAAATTGGAACGCTCACTGACATTTTCCCTATCTGAAAGTCTGATAAACGCCGGAAAAATGACTAAGTCCCAAAAAAAAATTTTTTCAACTTTTTTCAATTTTACCCCCGTGGGATATATATTCTACCCACACACATTTGGAACTCTCCTGGGGTACCCTCACACATATTATTCCCTCATTTAGTGGATATTTTCACAAAGAAGTGAAATTTTCAAAAATCCAGAAAATTGGCTGAAAACGACTAAGTATCAAGGACTCATTGGGCGAATCGCTCTGGAACTGAAATTGGAACGCTCACTGACATTTTCCCTATCTGAAAGTCTGATAAACGCCGGAAAAATGACTAAGTCCAAAAAAAAATTTTTTTCAACTTTTTTCAATTTTACCCCCGTGGGATATATATTCTACCCACACACATTTGGAACTCTCCTGGGGTACCCTCACACATATTATTCCCTCATTTAGTGGATATTTTCACAAAAAAGTGAAATTTTCAAAAATCCAGAAAATTGGCTGAAAACAAATAAATATCAAAGACTCTTTGGGCGAATCGCTCTGGAACTGAAATCGGAACGCTCACTGACATTTTCCCTATCTGAAAGTCTGATAAACGCCGGAAAAATGACTAAGTCCCAAAAAAAATTTTTTTCAACTTTTTTCAATTTTACCCCCGTGGGATATATATTCTACCCACACACATTTGGAACTCTCCTGGGGTACCCTCACACATATTATTCCCTCATTTAGTGGATATTTTCACAAAGAAGTGAAATTTTCAAAAATCCAGAAAATTGGCTGAAAACGACTAAGTATCAAGGACTCATTGGGTGAATCGCTCTGGAACTGAAATCGGAACGCTCACTGACATTTTCCCTATCTGAAAGTCTGATAAACGCCGGAAAAATGACTAAGTCCAAAAAAAAATTTTTTTCAACTTTTTTCAATTTTACCCCCGTGGGATATATATTCTACCCACACACATTTGGAACTCTCCTGGGGTACCCTCACACATATTATTCCCTCATTTAGTGGATATTTTCACAAAGAAGTGAAATTTTCAAAAATCCAGAAAATTGGCTGAAAACGACTAAGTATCAAGGACTCATTGGGCGAATCGCTTTGGAACTGAAATCGGAACGCTCACTGACATTTTCCCTATCTGAAAGTCTGATAAACGCCGGAAAAATGACTAAGTCCAAAAAAAAATTTTTTTCAACTTTTTCAATTTTACCCCCGTGGGATATATATTCTACCCACACACATTTGGAACTCTCCTGGGGTACCCTCACACATATTATTCCCTCATTTAGTGGATATTTTCACAAAAAAGTGAAATTTTCAAAAATCCAGAAAATTGGCTGAAAACAAATAAATATCAAAGACTCTTTGGGCGAATCGCTCTGGAACTGAAATCGGAACGCTCACTGACATTTTCACTATCTGAAAGTCTGATAAACGCCGGAAAAATGACTAAGTCCCAAAAAAAATTTTTTTCAACTTTTTTCAATTTTACCCCCGTGGGATATATATTCTACCCACACACATTTGGAACTCTCCTGGGGTACCCTCACACATATTATTCCCTCATTTAGTGGATATTTTCACAAAGAAGTGAAATTTTCAAAAATCCAGAAAATTGGCTGAAAACGACTAAGTATCAAGGACTCATTGGGTGAATCGCTCTGGAACTGAAATCGGAACGCTCACTGACATTTTCCCTATCTGAAAGTCTGATAAACGCCGGAAAAATGACTAAGTCCAAAAAAAAATTTTTTTCAACTTTTTTCAATTTTACCCCCGTGGGATATATATTCTACCCACACACATTTGGAACTCTCCTGGGGTACCCTCACACATATTATTCCCTCATTTAGTGGATATTTTCACAAAGAAGTGAAATTTTCAAAAATCCAGAAAATTGGCTGAAAACGACTAAGTATCAAGGACTCATTGGGCGAATCGCTCTGGAACTGAAATCGGAACGCTCACTGACATTTTCCCTATCTGAAAGTCTGATAAACGCCGGAAAAATGACTAAGTCCAAAAAAAAATTTTTTTCAACTTTTTTCAATTTTACCCCCGTGGGATATATATTCTACCCACACACATTTGGAACTCTCCTGGGGTACCCTCACACATATTATTCCCTCTTTTAGTGGATATTTTCACAAAGAAGTGAAATTTTCAAAAATCCAGAAAATTGGCTGAAAACGACTAAGTATCAAGGACTCATTGGGCGAATCGCTCTGGAACTGAAATCGGAACGCTCACTGACATTTTCCCTATCTGAAAGTCTGATAAACGCCGGAAAAATGACTAAGTCCAAAAAAAAATTTTTTTCAACTTTTTTCAATTTTACCCCCGTGGGATATATATTCTACCCACACACATTTGGAACTCTCCTGGGGTACCCTCACACATATTATTCCCTCATTTAGTGGATATTTTCACAAAAAAGTGAAATTTTCAAAAATCCAGAAAACTGGCTGAAAACAACTAAGTATCAAGGACTCATTGGGCGAATCGCTCTGGAACTGAAATCGGAACGCTCACTGACATTTTCCCTATCTGAAAGTCTGATAAACGCCGGAAAAATGACTAAGTCCCAAAAAAAATTTTTTTCAACTTTTTTAAATTTTACCCCCGTGGGATATATATTCTACCCACACACATTTGGAACTCTCCTGGGGTACCCTCACACATATTATTCCCTCATTTAGTGGATATTTTCACAAAAAAGTGAAATTTTCAAAAATCCAGAAAATTGGCTGAAAACGAATAAATATCAAAGACTCTTTGGGCGAATCGCTCTGGAACTGAAATCGGAACGCTCACTGACATTTTCCCTATCTGAAAGTCTGATAAACGCCGGAAAAATGACCAAGTCCGAAACAAAATTTTTTTCAACTTTTTTCAATTTTACCCCCGTGGGATATATATTCTACCCACACACATTTGGAACTCTCCTGGGGTACCCTCACACATATTATTCCCTCATTTAGTGGATATTTTCACAAAAAAGTGAAATTTTCAAAAATCCAGAAAATTGGCTGAAAACGAATAAATATCAAAGACTCTTTGGGCGAATCGCTCTGGAACTGAAATCGGAACGCTCACTGACATTTTCCCTATCTGAAAGTCTGATAAACGCCGGAAAAATGACCAAGTCCGAAACAAAATTTTTTTCAACTTTTTTCAATTTTACCCCCGTGGGATATATATTCTACCCACACACATTTGGAACTCTCCTGGGGTACCCTCACACATATTATTCCCTCATTTAGTGGATATTTTCACAAAAAAGTGAAATTTTCAAAAATCCAGAAAATTGGCTGAAAACGACTAAATATCAAAGACTCATTGGGCGAATCGCTCTGGAACTGAAATGGGAATGCTCACTGACATTTGCCCTATCTGAAAGTCTGATAAACGCCGGAAAAATGACTAAGTCCAAAAAAAAATTTTTTTCAACTTTTTTCAATTTTACCCCCGTGGGATATATATTCTACCCACACACATTTGGAACTCTCCTGGGGTACCCTCACACATATTATTCCCTCATTTAGTGGATATTTTCACAAAGAAGTGAAATTTTCAAAAATCCAGAAAATTGGCTGAAAACGACTAAGTATCAAGGACTCATTGGGCGAATCGCTCTGGAACTGAAATTGGAACGCTCACTGACATTTTCCCTATCTGAAAGTCTGATAAACGCCGGAAAAATGACTAAGTCCAAAAAAAAATTTTTTTCAACTTTTTTCAATTTTACCCCCGTGGGATATATATTCTACCCACACACATTTGGAACTCTCCTGGGGTACCCTCACACATATTATTCCCTCATTTAGTGGATATTTTCACAAAAAAGTGAAATTTTCAAAAATCCAGAAAATTGGCTGAAAACAAATAAATATCAAAGACTCTTTGGGCGAATCGCTCTGGAACTGAAATCGGAATGCTCACTGACATTTTCACTATCTGAAAGTCTGATAAACGCCGGAAAAATGACTAAGTCCAAAAAAATATTTTTTTCAACTTTTTTCAATTTTACCCCCGTGGGATATAGATTCTACCCACACACATTTGGAACTCTCCTGGGGTACCCTCACACATATTATTCCCTCATTTAGTGGATATTTTCACAAAAAAGTGAAATTTTCAAAAATCCAGAAAATTGGCTGAAAACGACTAAATATCAAAGACTCATTGGGCGAATCGCTCTGGAACTGAAATGGGAATGCTCACTGACATTTCCCCTATCTTAAAGTCTGATAAACGCCAGAAAAATGACTAAGTCCAAAAAAAAATTTTTTTCAATTTTACCCCCGTGGGATATATATTCTACCCACACACATTTGGAACTCTCCTGGGGTACCCTCACACATATTATTCCCTCATTTAGTGGATATTTTCACAAAGAAGTGAAATTTTCAAAAATCCAGAAAACTGGCTGAAAACAACTAAGTATCAAGGACTCATTGGGCGAATCGCTCTGGAACTGAAATCGGAACGCTCACTGACATTTTCCCTATCTGAAAGTCTGATAAACGCCGGAAAAATGACTAAGTCCAAAAAAAAATTTTTTTCAACTTTTTTAAATTTTACCCCCGTGGGATATATATTCTACCCACACACATTTGGAACTCTCCTGGGGTACCCTCACACATATTATTCCCTCATTTAGTGGATATTTTCACAAAAAAGTGAAATTTTCAAAAATCCAGAAAATTGGCTGAAAACGAATAAATATCAAAGACTCTTTGGGCGAATCGCTCTGGAACTGAAATCGGAACGCTCACTGACATTTTCCCTATCTGAAAGTCTGATAAACGCCGGAAAAATGACTAAGTCCCAAACAAAATTTTTTTCAACTTTTTTCAATTTTACCCCCGTGGGATATATATTCTACCCACACACATTTGGAACTCTCCTGGGGTACCCTCACACATATTATTCCCTCATTTAGTGGATATTTTCACAAAAAAGTGAAATTTTCAAAAATCCAGAAAATTGGCTGAAAACGACTAAATATCAAAGACTCATTGGGCGAATCGCTCTGGAACTGAAATGGGAATGCTCACTGACATTTGCCCTATCTGAAAGTCTGATAAACGCCGGAAAAATGACTAAGTCCAAAAAAAAATTTTTTTCAACTTTTTTCAATTTTACCCCCGTGGGATATATATTCTACCCACACACATTTGGAACTCTCCTGGGGTACCCTCACACATATTATTCCCTCATTTAGTGGATATTTTCACAAAGAAGTGAAATTTTCAAAAATCCAGAAAATTGGCTGAAAACGACTAAGTATCAAGGACTCATTGGGCGAATCGCTCTGGAACTGAAATTGGAACGCTCACTGACATTTTCCCTATCTGAAAGTCTGATAAACGCCGGAAAAATGACTAAGTCCAAAAAAAAATTTTTTTCAACTTTTTTCAATTTTACCCCCGTGGGATATATATTCTACCCACACACATTTGGAACTCTCCTGGGGTACCCTCACACATATTATTCCCTCATTTAGTGGATATTTTCACAAAAAAGTGAAATTTTCAAAAATCCAGAAAATTGGCTGAAAACAAATAAATATCAAAGACTCTTTGGGCGAATCGCTCTGGAACTGAAATCGGAATGCTCACTGACATTTTCACTATCTGAAAGTCTGATAAACGCCGGAAAAATGACTAAGTCCAAAAAAATATTTTTTTCAACTTTTTTCAATTTTACCCCCGTGGGATATAGATTCTACCCACACACATTTGGAACTCTCCTGGGGTACCCTCACACATATTATTCCCTCATTTAGTGGATATTTTCACAAAAAAGTGAAATTTTCAAAAATCCAGAAAATTGGCTGAAAACGACTAAATATCAAAGACTCATTGGGCGAATCGCTCTGGAACTGAAATGGGAATGCTCACTGACATTTCCCCTGTCTTAAAGTCTGATAAACGCCAGAAAAATGACTAAGTCCAAAAAAAATTTTTTTTCAATTTTACCCCCGTGGGATATATATTCTACCCACACACATTTGGAACTCTCCTGGGGTACCCTCACACATATTATTCCCTCATTTAGTGGATATTTTCACAAAGAAGTGAAATTTTCAAAAATCCAGAAAACTGGCTGAAAACAACTAAGTATCAAGGACTCATTGGGCGAATCGCTCTGGAACTGAAATCGGAACGCTCACTGACATTTTCCCTATCTGAAAGTCTGATAAACGCCGGAAAAATGACTAAGTCCAAAAAAAAATTTTTTTCAACTTTTTTAAATTTTACCCCCGTGGGATATATATTCTACCCACACACATTTGGAACTCTCCTGGGGTACCCTCACACATATTATTCCCTCATTTAGTGGATATTTTCACAAAAAAGTGAAATTTTCAAAAATCCAGAAAATTGGCTGAAAACGAATAAATATCAAAGACTCTTTGGGCGAATCGCTCTGGAACTGAAATCGGAACGCTCACTGACATTTTCCCTATCTGAAAGTCTGATAAACGCCGGAAAAATGACTAAGTCCCAAACAAAATTTTTTTCAACTTTTTTCAATTTTACCCCCGTGGGATATATATTCTACCCACACACATTTGGAACTCTCCTGGGGTACCCTCACACATATTATTCCCTCATTTAGTGGATATTTTCACAAAAAAGTGAAATTTTCAAAAATCCAGAAAATTGGCTGAAAACGACTAAATATCAAAGACTCATTGGGCGAATCGCTCTGGAACTGAAATGGGAATGCTCACTGACATTTGCCCTATCTGAAAGTCTGATAAACGCCGGAAAAATGACTAAGTCCAAAAAAAAATTTTTTTCAACTTTTTTCAATTTTACCCCCGTGGGATATATATTCTACCCACACACATTTGGAACTCTCCTGGGGTACCCTCACACATATTATTCCCTCATTTAGTGGATATTTTCACAAAGAAGTGAAATTTTCAAAAATCCAGAAAATTGGCTGAAAACGACTAAGTATCAAGGACTCATTGGGCGAATCGCTCTGGAACTGAAATTGGAACGCTCACTGACATTTTCCCTATCTGAAAGTCTGATAAACGCCGGAAAAATGACTAAGTCCAAAAAAAAATTTTTTTCAACTTTTTTCAATTTTACCCCCGTGGGATATATATTCTACCCACACACATTTGGAACTCTCCTGGGGTACCCTCACACATATTATTCCCTCATTTAGTGGATATTTTCACAAAAAAGTGAAATTTTCAAAAATCCAGAAAATTGGCTGAAAACGACTAAGTATCAAGGACTCATTGGGCGAATCGCTTTGGAACTGAAATCGGAACGCTCACTGACATTTTCCCTATCTGAAAGTCTGATAAACGCCGGAAAAATGACTAAGTCCAAAAAAAAATTTTTTTCAACTTTTTTCAATTTTACCCCCGTGGGATATATATTCTACCCACACACATTTGGAACTCTCCTGGGGTACCCTCACACATATTATTCCCTCATTTAGTGGATATTTTCACAAAGAAGTGAAATTTTCAAAAATCCAGAAAATTGGCTGAAAACGACTAAGTATCAAGGACTCATTGGGCGAATCGCTCTGGAACTGAAATCGGAACGCTCACTGACATTTTCCCTATCTGAAAGTCTGATAAACGCCGGAAAAATGACTAAGTCCAAAAAAAAATTTTTTTCAACTTTTTTCAATTTTACCCCCGTGGGATATATATTCTACCCACACACATTTGGAACTCTCCTGGGGTACCCTCACACATATTATTCCCTCATTTAGTGGATATTTTCACAAAGAAGTGAAATTTTCAAAAATCCAGAAAATTGGCTGAAAACGACTAAGTATCAAGGACTAATTGGGCGAATCGCTTTGGAACTGAAATCGGAACGCTCACTGACATTTTCCCTATCTGAAAGTCTGATAAACGCCGGAAAAATGACTAAGTCCAAAAAAAAAATTTTTTCAACTTTTTTCAATTTTACCCCCGTGGGATATATATTCTACCCACACACATTTGGAACTCTCCTGGGGTACCCTCACACATATTATTCCCTCATTTAGTGGATATTTTCACAAAGAAGTGAAATTTTCAAAAATCCAGAAAATTGGCTGAAAACAACTAAGTATCAAGGACTCATTGGGGGAATCGCTCTGGAACTGAAATCGGAACGCTCACTGACATTTTCCCTATCTGAAAGTCTGATAAACGACGGAAAAATGACTAAGTCCAAAAAAAAATTTTTTTCAACTTTTTTCAATTTTACCCCCGTGGGATATATATTCTACCCACACACATTTGGAACTCTCCTGGGGTACCCTCACACATATTATTCCCTCATTTAGTGGATATTTTCACAAAAAAGTGAAATTTTCAAAAATCCAGAAAATTGGCTGAAAACGACTAAATATCAAAGACTCATTGGGCGAAGCGCTCTGGAACTGAAATGGGAATGCTCACTGACATTTCCTCTATCTTAAAGTCTGATAAACGCCAGAAAAATGACTAAGTCCAAAAAAAATTTTTTTTCAACTTTTTTCAATTTTACCCCCGTGGGATATATATTCTACCCACACACATTTGGAACTCTCCTGGGGTACCCTCACACATATTATTCCCTCATTTAGTGGATATTTTCACAAAGAAGTGAAATTTTCAAAAATCCAGAAAATTGGCTGAAAACGACTAAGTATCAAGGACTCATTGGGCGAATCGCTCTGGAACTGAAATCGGAACGCTCACTGACATTTTCCCTATCTGAAAGTCTGATAAACGCCGGAAAAATGACTAAGTCCAAAAAAAAATTTTTTTCAACTTTTTTCAATTTTACCCCCGTGGGATATATATTCTACCCACACACATTTGGAACTCTCCTGGGGTACCCTCACACATATTATTCCCTCATTTAGTGGATATTTTCACAAAGAAGTGAAATTTTCAAAAATCCAGAAAATTGGCTGAAAACGACTAAGTATCAAGGACTCATTGGGCGAATCGCTTTGGAACTGAAATCAGAACGCTCACTGACATTTTCCGTATCTGAAAGTCTGATAAACGCCGGAAAAATGACTAAGTCCAAAAAAAAATTTTTTTCAACTTTTTTCAATTTTACCCCCGTGGGATATATATTCTACCCACACACATTTGGAACTCTCCTGGGGTACCCTCACACATATTATTCCCTCATTTAGTGGATATTTTCACAAAGAAGTGAAATTTTCAAAAATCCAGAAAATTGGCTGAAAACGACTAAGTATCATGGACTAATTGGGCGAATCGCTTTGGAACTGAAATCGGAACGCTCACTGACATTTTCCCTATCTGAAAGTCTGATAAACGCCGGAAAAATGACTAAGTCCAAAAAAAAAATTTTTTCAACTTTTTTCAATTTTACCCCCGTGGGATATATATTCTACCCACACACATTTGGAACTCTCCTGGGGTACCCTCACACATATTATTCCCTCATTTAGTGGATATTTTCACAAAGAAGTGAAATTTTCAAAAATCCAGAAAATTGGCTGAAAACGACTAAGTATCAAGGACTCATTGGGGGAATCGCTCTGGAACTGAAATCGGAACGCTCACTGACATTTTCCCTATCTGAAAGTCTGATAAACGACGGAAAAATGACTAAGTCCAAAAAAAAATTTTTTTCAACTTTTTTCAATTTTACCCCCGTGGGATATATATTCTACCCACACACATTTGGAACTCTCCTGGGGTACCCTCACACATATTATTCCCTCATTTAGTGGATATTTTCACAAAGAAGTGAAATTTTCAAAAATCCAGAAAATTGGCTGAAAACGACTAAGTATCAAGGACTCATTGGGCGAATCGCTCTGGAACTGAAATCGGAACGCTCACTGACATTTTCCCTATCTGAAAGTCTGATAAACGCCGGAAAAATGACTAAGTCCAAAAAAAAAATTTTTTCAACTTTTTTCAATTTTACCCCCGTGGGATATATATTCTACCCACACACATTTGGAACTCTCCTGGGGTACCCTCACACATATTATTCCCTCATTTAGTGGATATTTTCACAAAGAAGTGAAATTTTCAAAAATCCAGAAAATTGGCTGAAAACGACTAAGTATCAAGGACTCATTGGGCGAATTGCTCTGGAACTGAAATCGGAACGCTCACTGACATTTTCCCTATCTGAAAGTCTGATAAACGCCGGAAAAATGACTAAGTCCCAAAAAAAATTTTTTTCAACTTTTTTCAATTTTACCCCCGTGGGATATATATTCTACCCACACACATTTGGAACTCTCCTGGGGTACCCTCACACATATTATTCCCTCATTTAGTGGATATTTTCACAAAGAAGTGAAATTTTCAAAAATCCAGAAAATTGGCTGAAAACGACTAAATATCAAAGACTCATTGGGCGAATCGCTCTGGAACTGAAATGGGAATGCTCACTGACATTTCCCCTATCTTAAAGTCTGATAAACGCCAGAAAAATGACTAAGTCCAAAAAAAAATTTTTTTCAACTTTTTTCAATTTTACCCCCGTGGGATATATATTCTACCCACACACATTTGGAACTCTCCTGGGGTACCCTCACACATATTATTCCCTCATTTAGTGGATATTTTCACAAAGAAGTGAAATTTTCAAAAATCCAGAAAATTGGCTGAAAACGACTAAGTATCAAGGACTCATTGGGCGAATCACTCTGGAACTGAAATCGGAACGCTCACTGACATTTTCCCTATCTGAAAGTCTGATAAACGCCGGAAAAATGACTAAGTCCAAAAAAAATTTTTTTTCAACTTTTTTCAATTTTACCCCCGTGGGATATATATTCTACCCACACACATTTGGAACTCTCCTGGGGTACCCTCACACATATTATTCCCTCATTTAGTGGATATTTTCACAAAAAAGTGAAATTTTCAAAAATCCAGAAAATTGGCTGAAAACGACTAAATATCAAAGACTCATTGGGCGAATCGCATTGGAACTGAAATCGGAACGCTCACTGACATTTTCCCTATCTGAAAGTCTGATAAACGCCGGAAAAATGACTAAGTCCAAAAAAAAATTTTTTTCAACTTTTTTCAATTTTACCCCCGTGGGATATATATTCTACCCACACACATTTGGAACTCTCCTGGGGTACCCTCACACATATTATTCCCTCATTTAGTGGATATTTTCACAAAGAAGTGAAATTTTCAAAAATCCAGAAAATTGGCTGAAAACGACTAAGTATCAAGGACTCATTGGGCGAATCGCTTTGGAACTGAAATCGGAACGCTCACTGACATTTTCCCTATCTGAAAGTCTGATAAACGCCGGAAAAATGACTAAGTCCCAAAAAAAATTTTTTTCAACTTTTTTCAATTTTACCCCCGTGGGATATATATTCTACCCACACACATTTGGAACTCTCCTGGGGTACCCTCACACATATTATTCCCTCATTTAGTGGATATTTTCACAAAGAAGTGAAATTTTCAAAAATCCAGAAAATTGGCTGAAAACGACTAAGTATCAAGGACTCATTGGGTGAATCGCTCTGGAACTGAAATCGGAACGCTCACTGACATTTTCCCTATCTGAAAGTCTGATAAACGCCGGAAAAATGACTAAGTCCAAAAAAAAATTTTTTTCAACTTTTTTCAATTTTACCCCCGTGGGATATATATTCTACCCACACACATTTGGAACTCTCCTGGGGTACCCTCACACATATTATTCCCTCATTTAGTGGATATTTTCACAAAGAAGTGAAATTTTCAAAAATCCAGAAAATTGGCTGAAAACGACTAAGTATCAAGGACTCATTGGGCGAATCGCTTTGGAACTGAAATCGGAACGCTCACTGACATTTTCCCTATCTGAAAGTCTGATAAACGCCGGAAAAATGACTAAGTCCAAAAAAAAATTTTTTTCAACTTTTTTCAATTTTACCCCCGTGGGATATATATTCTACCCACACACATTTGGAACTCTCCTGGGGTACCCTCACACATATTATTCCCTCATTTAGTGGATATTTTCACAAAGAAGTGAAATTTTCAAAAATCCAGAAAATTGGCTGAAAACAACTAAGTATCAAGGACTCATTGGGGGAATCGCTCTGGAACTGAAATCGGAACGCTCACTGACATTTTCCCTATCTGAAAGTCTGATAAACGACGGAAAAATGACTAAGTCCAAAAAAAAATTTTTTTCAACTTTTTTCAATTTTACCCCCGTGGGATATATATTCTACCCACACACATTTGGAACTCTCCTGGGGTACCCTCACACATATTATTATCTCATTTAGTGGATATTTTCACAAAAAAGTGAAATTTTCAAAAATCCAGAAAATTGGCTGAAAACGACTAAATATCAAAGACTCATTGGGCGAATCGCTCTGGAACTGAAATGGGAATGCTCACTGACATTTCCTCTATCTTAAAGTCTGATAAACGCCAGAAAAATGACTAAGTCCAAAAAAAATTTTTTTTCAACTTTTTTCAATTTTACCCCCGTGGGATATATATTCTACCCACACACATTTGGAACTCTCCTGGGGTACCCTCACACATATTATTCCCTCATTTAGTGGATATTTTCACAAAGAAGTGAAATTTTCAAAAATCCAGAAAATTGGCTGAAAACGACTAAGTATCAAGGACTCATTGGGCGAATCGCTTTGGAACTGAAATCGGAACGCTCACTGACATTTTCCCTATCTGAAAGTCTGATAAACGCCGGAAAAATGACTAAGTCCAAAAAAAAATTTTTTTCAACTTTTTTCAATTTTACCCCCGTGGGATATATATTCTACCCACACACATTTGGAACTCTCCTGGGGTACCCTCACACATATTATTCCCTCATTTAGTGGATATTTTCACAAAGAAGTGAAATTTTCAAAAATCCAGAAAATTGGCTGAAAACGACTAAGTATCAAGGACTCATTGGGCGAATCGCTCTGGAACTGAAATTGGAACGCTCACTGACATTTTCCCTATCTGAAAGTCTGATAAACGCCGGAAAAATGACTAAGTCCAAAAAAAAATTTTTTTCAACTTTTTTCAATTTTACCCCCGTGGGATATAGATTCTACCCACACACATTTGGAACTCTCCTGGGGTACCCTCACACATATTATTCCCTCATTTAGTGGATATTTTCACAAAAAAGTGAAATTTTCAAAAATCCAGAAAATTGGCTGAAAACGACTAAATATCAAAGACTCATTGGGCGAATCGCTCTGGAACTGAAATGGGAATGCTCACTGACATTTCCCCTGTCTTAAAGTCTGATAAACGCCAGAAAAATGACTAAGTCCAAAAAAAATTTTTTTTCAATTTTACCCCCGTGGGATATATATTCTACCCACACACATTTGGAACTCTCCTGGGGTACCCTCACACATATTATTCCCTCATTTAGTGGATATTTTCACAAAGAAGTGAAATTTTCAAAAATCCAGAAAACTGGCTGAAAACAACTAAGTATCAAGGACTCATTGGGCGAATCGCTCTGGAACTGAAATCGGAACGCTCACTGACATTTTCCCTATCTGAAAGTCTGATAAACGCCGGAAAAATGACTAAGTCCAAAAAAAAATTTTTTTCAACTTTTTTAAATTTTACCCCCGTGGGATATATATTCTACCCACACACATTTGGAACTCTCCTGGGGTACCCTCACACATATTATTCCCTCATTTAGTGGATATTTTCACAAAGAAGTGAAATTTTCAAAAATCCAGAAAATTGGCTGAAAACAACTAAGTATCAAGGACTCATTGGGGGAATCGCTCTGGAACTGAAATCGGAACGCTCACTGACATTTTCCCTATCTGAAAGTCTGATAAACGACGGAAAAATGACTAAGTCCAAAAAAAAATTTTTTTCAACTTTTTTCAATTTTACCCCCGTGGGATATATATTCTACCCACACACATTTGGAACTCTCCTGGGGTACCCTCACACATATTATTATCTCATTTAGTGGATATTTTCACAAAAAAGTGAAATTTTCAAAAATCCAGAAAATTGGCTGAAAACGACTAAATATCAAAGACTCATTGGGCGAATCGCTCTGGAACTGAAATGGGAATGCTCACTGACATTTCCTCTATCTTAAAGTCTGATAAACGCCAGAAAAATGACTAAGTCCAAAAAAAATTTTTTTTCAACTTTTTTCAATTTTACCCCCGTGGGATATATATTCTACCCACACACATTTGGAACTCTCCTGGGGTACCCTCACACATATTATTCCCTCATTTAGTGGATATTTTCACAAAGAAGTGAAATTTTCAAAAATCCAGAAAATTGGCTGAAAACGACTAAGTATCAAGGACTCATTGGGCGAATCGCTCTGGAACTGAAATCGGAACGCTCACTGACATTTTCCCTATCTGAAAGTCTGATAAACGCCGGAAAAATGACTAAGTCCAAAAAAAAATTTTTTTCAACTTTTTTCAATTTTACCCCCGTGGGATATATATTCTACCCACACACATTTGGAACTCTCCTGGGGTACCCTCACACATATTATTCCCTCATTTAGTGGATATTTTCACAAAGAAGTGAAATTTTCAAAAATCCAGAAAATTGGCTGAAAACGACTAAGTATCAAGGACTCATTGGGCGAATCGCTCTGGAACTGAAATTGGAACGCTCACTGACATTTTCCCTATCTGAAAGTCTGATAAACGCCGGAAAAATGACTAAGTCCAAAAAAAAATTTTTTTCAACTTTTTTCAATTTTACCCCCGTGGGATATAGATTCTACCCACACACATTTGGAACTCTCCTGGGGTACCCTCACACATATTATTCCCTCATTTAGTGGATATTTTCACAAAAAAGTGAAATTTTCAAAAATCCAGAAAATTGGCTGAAAACGACTAAATATCAAAGACTCATTGGGCGAATCGCTCTGGAACTGAAATGGGAATGCTCACTGACATTTCCCCTGTCTTAAAGTCTGATAAACGCCAGAAAAATGACTAAGTCCAAAAAAAATTTTTTTTCAATTTTACCCCCGTGGGATATATATTCTACCCACACACATTTGGAACTCTCCTGGGGTACCCTCACACATATTATTCCCTCATTTAGTGGATATTTTCACAAAGAAGTGAAATTTTCAAAAATCCAGAAAACTGGCTGAAAACAACTAAGTATCAAGGACTCATTGGGCGAATCGCTCTGGAACTGAAATCGGAACGCTCACTGACATTTTCCCTATCTGAAAGTCTGATAAACGCCGGAAAAATGACTAAGTCCAAAAAAAAATTTTTTTCAACTTTTTTAAATTTTACCCCCGTGGGATATATATTCTACCCACACACATTTGGAACTCTCCTGGGGTACCCTCACACATATTATTCCCTCATTTAGTGGATATTTTCACAAAAAAGTGAAATTTTCAAAAATCCAGAAAATTGGCTGAAAACGAATAAATATCAAAGACTCTTTGGGCGAATCGCTCTGGAACTGAAATCGGAACGCTCACTGACATTTTCCCTATCTGAAAGTCTGATAAACGCCGGAAAAATGACTAAGTCCCAAACAAAATTTTTTTCAACTTTTTTCAATTTTACCCCCGTGGGATATATATTCTACCCACACACATTTGGAACTCTCCTGGGGTACCCTCACACATATTATTCCCTCATTTAGTGGATATTTTCACAAAAAAGTGAAATTTTCAAAAATCCAGAAAATTGGCTGAAAACGACTAAATATCAAAGACTCATTGGGCGAATCGCTCTGGAACTGAAATGGGAATGCTCACTGACATTTGCCCTATCTGAAAGTCTGATAAACGCCGGAAAAATGACTAAGTCCAAAAAAAAATTTTTTTCAACTTTTTTCAATTTTACCCCCGTGGGATATATATTCTACCCACACACATTTGGAACTCTCCTGGGGTACCCTCACACATATTATTCCCTCATTTAGTGGATATTTTCACAAAGAAGTGAAATTTTCAAAAATCCAGAAAATTGGCTGAAAACGACTAAGTATCAAGGACTCATTGGGCGAATCGCTCTGGAACTGAAATTGGAACGCTCACTGACATTTTCCCTATCTGAAAGTCTGATAAACGCCGGAAAAATGACTAAGTCCAAAAAAAAATTTTTTTCAACTTTTTTCAATTTTACCCCCGTGGGATATATATTCTACCCACACACATTTGGAACTCTCCTGGGGTACCCTCACACATATTATTCCCTCATTTAGTGGATATTTTCACAAAAAAGTGAAATTTTCAAAAATCCAGAAAATTGGCTGAAAACGACTAAGTATCAAGGACTCATTGGGCGAATCGCTTTGGAACTGAAATCGGAACGCTCACTGACATTTTCCCTATCTGAAAGTCTGATAAACGCCGGAAAAATGACTAAGTCCAAAAAAAAATTTTTTTCAACTTTTTTCAATTTTACCCCCGTGGGATATATATTCTACCCACACACATTTGGAACTCTCCTGGGGTACCCTCACACATATTATTCCCTCATTTAGTGGATATTTTCACAAAGAAGTGAAATTTTCAAAAATCCAGAAAATTGGCTGAAAACGACTAAGTATCAAGGACTCATTGGGCGAATCGCTCTGGAACTGAAATCGGAACGCTCACTGACATTTTCCCTATCTGAAAGTCTGATAAACGCCGGAAAAATGACTAAGTCCAAAAAAAAATTTTTTTCAACTTTTTTCAATTTTACCCCCGTGGGATATATATTCTACCCACACACATTTGGAACTCTCCTGGGGTACCCTCACACATATTATTCCCTCATTTAGTGGATATTTTCACAAAGAAGTGAAATTTTCAAAAATCCAGAAAATTGGCTGAAAACGACTAAGTATCAAGGACTAATTGGGCGAATCGCTTTGGAACTGAAATCGGAACGCTCACTGACATTTTCCCTATCTGAAAGTCTGATAAACGCCGGAAAAATGACTAAGTCCAAAAAAAAAATTTTTTCAACTTTTTTCAATTTTACCCCCGTGGGATATATATTCTACCCACACACATTTGGAACTCTCCTGGGGTACCCTCACACATATTATTCCCTCATTTAGTGGATATTTTCACAAAGAAGTGAAATTTTCAAAAATCCAGAAAATTGGCTGAAAACAACTAAGTATCAAGGACTCATTGGGGGAATCGCTCTGGAACTGAAATCGGAACGCTCACTGACATTTTCCCTATCTGAAAGTCTGATAAACGACGGAAAAATGACTAAGTCCAAAAAAAAATTTTTTTCAACTTTTTTCAATTTTACCCCCGTGGGATATATATTCTACCCACACACATTTGGAACTCTCCTGGGGTACCCTCACACATATTATTCCCTCATTTAGTGGATATTTTCACAAAAAAGTGAAATTTTCAAAAATCCAGAAAATTGGCTGAAAACGACTAAATATCAAAGACTCATTGGGCGAAGCGCTCTGGAACTGAAATGGGAATGCTCACTGACATTTCCTCTATCTTAAAGTCTGATAAACGCCAGAAAAATGACTAAGTCCAAAAAAAATTTTTTTTCAACTTTTTTCAATTTTACCCCCGTGGGATATATATTCTACCCACACACATTTGGAACTCTCCTGGGGTACCCTCACACATATTATTCCCTCATTTAGTGGATATTTTCACAAAGAAGTGAAATTTTCAAAAATCCAGAAAATTGGCTGAAAACGACTAAGTATCAAGGACTCATTGGGCGAATCGCTCTGGAACTGAAATCGGAACGCTCACTGACATTTTCCCTATCTGAAAGTCTGATAAACGCCGGAAAAATGACTAAGTCCAAAAAAAAATTTTTTTCAACTTTTTTCAATTTTACCCCCGTGGGATATATATTCTACCCACACACATTTGGAACTCTCCTGGGGTACCCTCACACATATTATTCCCTCATTTAGTGGATATTTTCACAAAGAAGTGAAATTTTCAAAAATCCAGAAAATTGGCTGAAAACGACTAAGTATCAAGGACTCATTGGGCGAATCGCTTTGGAACTGAAATCAGAACGCTCACTGACATTTTCCCTATCTGAAAGTCTGATAAACGCCGGAAAAATGACTAAGTCCAAAAAAAAATTTTTTTCAACTTTTTTCAATTTTACCCCCGTGGGATATATATTCTACCCACACACATTTGGAACTCTCCTGGGGTACCCTCACACATATTATTCCCTCATTTAGTGGATATTTTCACAAAGAAGTGAAATTTTCAAAAATCCAGAAAATTGGCTGAAAACGACTAAGTATCATGGACTAATTGGGCGAATCGCTTTGGAACTGAAATCGGAACGCTCACTGACATTTTCCCTATCTGAAAGTCTGATAAACGCCGGAAAAATGACTAAGTCCAAAAAAAAAATTTTTTCAACTTTTTTCAATTTTACCCCCGTGGGATATATATTCTACCCACACACATTTGGAACTCTCCTGGGGTACCCTCACACATATTATTCCCTCATTTAGTGGATATTTTCACAAAGAAGTGAAATTTTCAAAAATCCAGAAAATTGGCTGAAAACGACTAAGTATCAAGGACTCATTGGGGGAATCGCTCTGGAACTGAAATCGGAACGCTCACTGACATTTTCCCTATCTGAAAGTCTGATAAACGACGGAAAAATGACTAAGTCCAAAAAAAAATTTTTTTCAACTTTTTTCAATTTTACCCCCGTGGGATATATATTCTACCCACACACATTTGGAACTCTCCTGGGGTACCCTCACACATATTATTCCCTCATTTAGTGGATATTTTCACAAAGAAGTGAAATTTTCAAAAATCCAGAAAATTGGCTGAAAACGACTAAGTATCAAGGACTCATTGGGCGAATCGCTCTGGAACTGAAATCGGAACGCTCACTGACATTTTCCCTATCTGAAAGTCTGATAAACGCCGGAAAAATGACTAAGTCCAAAAAAAAAATTTTTTCAACTTTTTTCAATTTTACCCCCGTGGGATATATATTCTACCCACACACATTTGGAACTCTCCTGGGGTACCCTCACACATATTATTCCCTCATTTAGTGGATATTTTCACAAAGAAGTGAAATTTTCAAAAATCCAGAAAATTGGCTGAAAACGACTAAGTATCAAGGACTCATTGGGCGAATTGCTCTGGAACTGAAATCGGAACGCTCACTGACATTTTCCCTATCTGAAAGTCTGATAAACGCCGGAAAAATGACTAAGTCCCAAAAAAAATTTTTTTCAACTTTTTTCAATTTTACCCCCGTGGGATATATATTCTACCCACACACATTTGGAACTCTCCTGGGGTACCCTCACACATATTATTCCCTCATTTAGTGGATATTTTCACAAAGAAGTGAAATTTTCAAAAATCCAGAAAATTGGCTGAAAACGACTAAATATCAAAGACTCATTGGGCGAATCGCTCTGGAACTGAAATGGGAATGCTCACTGACATTTCCCCTATCTTAAAGTCTGATAAACGCCAGAAAAATGACTAAGTCCAAAAAAAAATTTTTTTCAACTTTTTTCAATTTTACCCCCGTGGGATATATATTCTACCCACACACATTTGGAACTCTCCTGGGGTACCCTCACACATATTATTCCCTCATTTAGTGGATATTTTCACAAAGAAGTGAAATTTTCAAAAATCCAGAAAATTGGCTGAAAACGACTAAGTATCAAGGACTCATTGGGCGAATCACTCTGGAACTGAAATCGGAACGCTCACTGACATTTTCCCTATCTGAAAGTCTGATAAACGCCGGAAAAATGACTAAGTCCAAAAAAAATTTTTTTTCAACTTTTTTCAATTTTACCCCCGTGGGATATATATTCTACCCACACACATTTGGAACTCTCCTGGGGTACCCTCACACATATTATTCCCTCATTTAGTGGATATTTTCACAAAAAAGTGAAATTTTCAAAAATCCAGAAAATTGGCTGAAAACGACTAAATATCAAAGACTCATTGGGCGAATCGCATTGGAACTGAAATCGGAACGCTCACTGACATTTTCCCTATCTGAAAGTCTGATAAACGCCGGAAAAATGACTAAGTCCAAAAAAAAATTTTTTTCAACTTTTTTCAATTTTACCCCCGTGGGATATATATTCTACCCACACACATTTGGAACTCTCCTGGGGTACCCTCACACATATTATTCCCTCATTTAGTGGATATTTTCACAAAGAAGTGAAATTTTCAAAAATCCAGAAAATTGGCTGAAAACGACTAAGTATCAAGGACTCATTGGGCGAATCGCTTTGGAACTGAAATCGGAACGCTCACTGACATTTTCCCTATCTGAAAGTCTGATAAACGCCGGAAAAATGACTAAGTCCCAAAAAAAATTTTTTTCAACTTTTTTCAATTTTACCCCCGTGGGATATATATTCTACCCACACACATTTGGAACTCTCCTGGGGTACCCTCACACATATTATTCCCTCATTTAGTGGATATTTTCACAAAGAAGTGAAATTTTCAAAAATCCAGAAAATTGGCTGAAAACGACTAAGTATCAAGGACTCATTGGGTGAATCGCTCTGGAACTGAAATCGGAACGCTCACTGACATTTTCCCTATCTGAAAGTCTGATAAACGCCGGAAAAATGACTAAGTCCAAAAAAAAATTTTTTTCAACTTTTTTCAATTTTACCCCCGTGGGATATATATTCTACCCACACACATTTGGAACTCTCCTGGGGTACCCTCACACATATTATTCCCTCATTTAGTGGATATTTTCACAAAGAAGTGAAATTTTCAAAAATCCAGAAAATTGGCTGAAAACGACTAAGTATCAAGGACTCATTGGGCGAATCGCTTTGGAACTGAAATCGGAACGCTCACTGACATTTTCCCTATCTGAAAGTCTGATAAACGCCGGAAAAATGACTAAGTCCAAAAAAAAATTTTTTTCAACTTTTTTCAATTTTACCCCCGTGGGATATATATTCTACCCACACACATTTGGAACTCTCCTGGGGTACCCTCACACATATTATTCCCTCATTTAGTGGATATTTTCACAAAGAAGTGAAATTTTCAAAAATCCAGAAAATTGGCTGAAAACAACTAAGTATCAAGGACTCATTGGGGGAATCGCTCTGGAACTGAAATCGGAACGCTCACTGACATTTTCCCTATCTGAAAGTCTGATAAACGACGGAAAAATGACTAAGTCCAAAAAAAAATTTTTTTCAACTTTTTTCAGTTTTACCCCCGTGGGATATATATTCTACCCACACACATTTGGAACTCTCCTGGGGTACCCTCACACATATTATTATCTCATTTAGTGGATATTTTCACAAAAAAGTGAAATTTTCAAAAATCCAGAAAATTGGCTGAAAACGACTAAATATCAAAGACTCATTGGGCGAATCGCTCTGGAACTGAAATGGGAATGCTCACTGACATTTCCTCTATCTTAAAGTCTGATAAACGCCAGAAAAATGACTAAGTCCAAAAAAAATTTTTTTTCAACTTTTTTCAATTTTACCCCCGTGGGATATATATTCTACCCACACACATTTGGAACTCTCCTGGGGTACCCTCACACATATTATTCCCTCATTTAGTGGATATTTTCACAAAGAAGTGAAATTTTCAAAAATCCAGAAAATTGGCTGAAAACGACTAAGTATCAAGGACTCATTGGGCGAATCGCTCTGGAACTGAAATCGGAACGCTCACTGACATTTTCCCTATCTGAAAGTCTGATAAACGCCGGAAAAATGACTAAGTCCAAAAAAAAATTTTTTTCAACTTTTTTCAATTTTACCCCCGTGGGATATATATTCTACCCACACACATTTGGAACTCTCCTGGGGTACCCTCACACATATTATTCCCTCATTTAGTGGATATTTTCACAAAGAAGTGAAATTTTCAAAAATCCAGAAAATTGGCTGAAAA
Source organism: Phyllobates terribilis (assembly GCF_046119375.1). NCBI lineage: Eukaryota > Metazoa > Chordata > Amphibia > Anura > Dendrobatidae > Phyllobates > Phyllobates terribilis. The sequence goes on from NW_027362783.1 coordinate 372,536, forward strand.
CGACTAAGTATCAAGGACTCATTGGGCGAATCGCTTTGGAACTGAAATCGGAACGCTCACTGACATTTTCCCTATCTGAAAGTCTGATAAACGCCGGAAAAATGACTAAGTCCAAAAAAAAATTTTTTTCAACTTTTTTCAATTTTACCCCCGTGGGATATATATTCTACCCACACACATTTGGAACTCTCCTGGGGTACCCTCACACATATTATTCCCTCATTTAGTGGATATTTTCACAAAGAAGTGAAATTTTCAAAAATCCAGAAAATTGGCTGAAAACGACTAAGTATCATGGACTAATTGGGCGAATCGCTTTGGAACTGAAATCGGAACGCTCACTGACATTTTCCCTATCTGAAAGTCTGATAAACGCCGGAAAAATGACTAAGTCCAAAAAAAAAATTTTTTCAACTTTTTTCAATTTTACCCCCGTGGGATATATATTCTACCCACACACATTTGGAACTCTCCTGGGGTACCCTCACACATATTATTCCCTCATTTAGTGGATATTTTCACAAAGAAGTGAAATTTTCAAAAATCCAGAAAATTGGCTGAAAACGACTAAGTATCAAGGACTCATTGGGGGAATCGCTCTGGAACTGAAATCGGAACGCTCACTGACATTTTCCCTATCTGAAAGTCTGATAAACGACGGAAAAATGACTAAGTCCAAAAAAAAATTTTTTTAAACTTTTTTCAATTTTACCCCCGTGGGATATATATTCTACCCACACACATTTGGAACTCTCCTGGGGTACCCTCACACATATTATTCCCTCATTTAGTGGATATTTTCACAAAGAAGTGAAATTTTCAAAAATCCAGAAAATTGGCTGAAAACGACTAAGTATCAAGGACTCATTGGGCGAATCACTCTGGAACTGAAATCGGAACGCTCACTGACATTTTCCCTATCTGAAAGTCTGATAAACGCCGGAAAAATGACTAAGTCCAAAAAAAAATTTTTTTCAACTTTTTTCAATTTTACCCCCGTGGGATATATATTCTACCCACACACATTTGGAACTCTCCTGGGGTACCCTCACACATATTATTCCCTCATTTAGTGGATATTTTCACAAAGAAGTGAAATTTTCAAAAATCCAGAAAATTGGCTGAAAACGACTAAGTATCAAGGACTCATTGGGCGAATCGCTCTGGAACTGAAATCGGAACGCTCACTGACATTTTCCCTATCTGAAAGTCTGATAAACGCCGGAAAAATGACTAAGTCCAAAAAAAAATTTTTTTCAACTTTTTTCAATTTTACCCCCGTGGGATATATATTCTACCCACACACATTTGGAACTCTCCTGGGGTACCCTCACACATATTATTCCCTCATTTAGTGGATATTTTCACAAAGAAGTGAAATTTTCAAAAATCCAGAAAATTGGCTGAAAACGACTAAGTATCAAGGACTCATTGGGCGAATCGCTTTGGAACTGAAATCGGAACGCTCACTGACATTTTCCCTATCTGAAAGTCTGATAAACGCCGGAAAAATGACTAAGTCCAAAAAAAAATTTTTTTCAACTTTTTTCAATTTTACCCCCGTGGGATATATATTCTACCCACACACATTTGGAACTCTCCTGGGGTACCCTCACACATATTATTCCCTCATTTAGTGGATATTTTCACAAAGAAGTGAAATTTTCAAAAATCCAGAAAATTGGTTGAAAACGACTAAGTATCATGGACTAATTAAGCGAATCGCTTTGGAACTGAAATCGGAACGCTCACTGACATTTTCCCTATCTGAAAGTCTGATAAACGCCGGAAAAATGACTAAGTCCAAAAAAAAAATTTTTTCAACTTTTTTCAATTTTACCCCCGTGGGATATATATTCTACCCACACACATTTGGAACTCTCCTGGGGTACCCTCACACATATTATTCCCTCATTTAGTGGATATTTTCACAAAGAAGTGAAATTTTCAAAAATCCAGAAAATTGGCTGAAAACGACTAAGTATCAAGGACTCATTGGGGGAATCGCTCTGGAACTGAAATCGGAACGCTCATTGACATTTTCCCTATCTGAAAGTCTGATAAACGACGGAAAAATGACTAAGTCCAAAAAAAAATTTTTTTAAACTTTTTTCAATTTTACCCCCGTGGGATATATATTCTACCCACACACATTTGGAACTCTCCTGGGGTACCCTCACACATATTATTCCCTCATTTAGTGGATATTTTCACAAAGAAGTGAAATTTTCAAAAATCCAGAAAATTGGCTGAAAACGACTAAGTATCAAGGACTCATTGGGCGAATCACTCTGGAACTGAAATCGGAACGCTCACTGACATTTTCCCTATCTGAAAGTCTGATAAACGCCGGAAAAATGACTAAGTCCAAAAAAAAATTTTTTTCAACTTTTTTCAATTTTACCCCCGTGGGATATATATTCTACCCACACACATTTGGAACTCTCCTGGGGTACCCTCACACATATTATTCCCTCATTTAGTGGATATTTTCACAAAGAAGTGAAATTTTCAAAAATCCAGAAAATTGGCTGAAATCGACTAAGTATCAAGGACTCATTGGGCGAATCGCTCTGGAACTGAAATCTGAACGCTCACTGACATTTTCCCTATCTGAAAGTCTGATAAACGCCGGAAAAATGACTAAGTCCCAAAAAAAATTTTTTTCAACTTTTTTCAATTTTGCCCCCGTGGGATATATATTCTACCCACACACATTTGGAACTCTCCTGGGGTACCCTCACACATATTATTCCCTCATTTAGTGGATATTTTCACAAAAAAGTGAAATTTTCAAAAATCCAGAAAATTGGCTGAAAACGACTAAATATCAAAGACTCATTGGGCGAATCGCTCTGGAACTGAAATGGGAATGCTCACTGACATTTCCTCTATCTTAAAGTCTGATAAACGCCAGAAAAATGACTAAGTCCAAAAAAAAATTTTTTTCAACTTTTTTCAATTTTACCCCCGTGGGATATATATTCTACCCACACACATTTGGAACTCTCCTGGGGTACCCTCACACATATTATTCCCTCATTTAGTGGATATTTTCACAAAGAAGTGAAATTTTCAAAAATCCAGAAAATTGGCTGAAAACGACTAAGTATCAAGGACTCATTGGGCGAATCGCTCTGGAACTGAAATCGGAACGCTCACTGACATTTTCCCTATCTGAAAGTCTGATAAACGCCGGAAAAATGACTAAGTCCCAAACAAAATTTTTTTCAACTTTTTTCAATTTTACCCCCGTGCTATATATATTCTACCCACACACATTTGGAACTCTCCTGGGGTACCCTCACACATATTATTCCCTCATTTAGTGGATATTTTCACAAAGAAGTGAAATTTTCAAAAATCCAGAAAATTGGCTGAAAACGACTAAATATCAAAGACTCATTGGGCGAATCGCTCTGGAACTGAAATGGGAATGCTCACTGACATTTCCCCTATCTTAAAGTCTGATAAACGCCGGAAAAATGACTAAGTCCAAAAAAAAATTTTTTTCAACTTTTTTCAATTTTACCCCCGTGGGATATATATTCTACCCACACACATTTGGAACTCTCCTGGGGTACCCTCACACATATTATTCCCTCATTTAGTGGATATTTTCACAAAAAAGTGAAATTTTCAAAAATCCAGAAAATTGGCTGAAAACGACTAAATATCAAAGACTCATTGGGCGAATCGCTCTGGAACTGAAATCGGAACGCTCACTGACATTTTCCCTATCTGAAAGTCTGATAAACGCCGGAAAAATGACTAAGTCCAAAAAAAAAATTTTTTCAACTTTTTTCAATTTTACCCCCGTGGGATATATATTCTACCCACACACATTTGGAACTCTCCTGGGGTACCCTCACACATATTATTCCCTCATTTAGTGGATATTTTCACAAAGAAGTGAAATTTTCAAAAATCCAGAAAATTGGCTGAAAACGACTAAGTATCAAGGACTCATTGGGCGAATCGCTCTGGAACTGAAATGGGAATGCTCACTGACATTTCCCCTATCTTAAAGTCTGATAAACGCCAGAAAAATGACTAAGTCCAAAAAAAAATTTTTTTCAACTTTTTTCAATTTTACCCCCGTGGGATATATATTCTACCCACACACATTTGGAACTCTCCTGGGGTACCCTCACACATATTATTCCCTCATTTAGTGGATATTTTCACAAAAAAGTGAAATTTTCAAAAATCCAGAAAATTGGCTGAAAACGACTAAATATCAAAGACTCATTGGGCGAATCGCTCTGGAACTGAAATGGGAACGCTCACTGACATTTGCCCTATCTGAAAGTCTGATAAACGCCGGAAAAATGACTAAGTCCAAAAAAAAATTTTTTTCAACTTTTTTCAATTTTACCCCCGTGGGATATATATTCTACCCACACACATTTGGAACTCTCCTGGGGTACCCTCACACATATTATTCCCTCATTTAGTGGATATTTTCATAAAGAAGTGAAATTTTCAAAAATCCAGAAAATTGGCTGAAAACGACTAAGTATCAAGGACTCATTGGGCGAATCGCTCTGGAACTGAAATTGGAACGCTCACTGACATTTTCCCTATCTGAAAGTCTGATAAACGCCGGAAAAATGACTAAGTCCAAAAAAAAATTTTTTTCAACTTTTTTCAATTTTACCCCCGTGGGATATATATTCTACCCACACACATTTGGAACTCTCCTGGGGTACCCTCACACATATTATTCCCTCATTTAGTGGATATTTTCACAAAAAAGTGAAATTTTCAAAAATCCAGAAAATTGGCTGAAAACGACTAAATATCAAAGACTCATTGGGCGAATCGCTCTGGAACTGAAATGGGAATGCTCACTGACATTTGCCCTATCTGAAAGTCTGATAAACGCCGGAAAAATGACTAAGTCCAAAAAAAATTTTTTTTCAACTTTTTTCAATTTTACCCCCGTGGGATATATATTCTACCCACACACATTTGGAACTCTCCTGGGGTACCCTCACACATATTATTCCCTCATTTAGTGGATATTTTCACAAAGAAGTGAAATTTTCAAAAATCCAGAAAATTGGCTGAAAACGACTAAGTATCAAGGACTCATTGGGCGAATCGCTCTGGAACTGAAATTGGAATGCTCACTGACATTTTCCCTATCTGAAAGTCTGATAAACGCCGGAAAAATGACTAAGTCCAAAAAAAAATTTTTTTCAACTTTTTTCAATCTTACCCCCGTGGGATATATATTCTACCCACACACATTTGGAACTCTCCTGGGGTACCCTCACACATATTATTCCCTCATTTAGTGGATATTTTCACAAAGAAGTGAAATTTTCAAAAATCCAGAAAATTGGCTGAAAACGACTAAGTATCAAGGACTCATTGGGCGAATCGCTCTGGAACTGAAATCTGAACGCTCACTGACATTTTCCCTATCTGAAAGTCTGATAAACGCCGGAAAAATGACTAAGTCCCAAAAAAAAATTTTTTCAACTTTTTTCAATTTTGCCCCCGTGGGATATATATTCTACCCACACACATTTGGAACTCTCCTGGGGTACCCTCACACATATTATTCCCTCATTTAGTGGATATTTTCACAAAAAAGTGAAATTTTCAAAAATCCAGAAAATTGGCTGAAAACGACTAAATATCAAAGACTCATTGGGCGAATCGCTCTGGAACTGAAATCGGAACGCTCACTGACATTTTCCCTATCTGAAAGTCTGATAAACGCCGGAAAAATGACTAAGTCCAAAAAAAAATTTTTTTCAACTTTTTTCAATTTTACCCCCGTGGGATATATATTCTACCCACACACATTTGGAACTCTCCTGGGGTACCCTCACACATATTATTCCCTCATTTAGTGGATATTTTCACAAAAAAAGTGAAATTTTCAAAAATCCAGAAAATTGGCTGAAAACGACTAAATATCAAAGACTCATTGGGCGAATCGCTCTGGAACTGAAATCGGAACGCTCACTGACATTTTCCCTATCTGAAAGTCTGATAAACGCCGGAAAAATGACTAAGTCCAAAAAAAAATTTTTTTCAACCTTTTTCAATTTTACCCCCGTGGGATATATATTCTACCCACACACATTTGGAACTCTCCTGGGGTACCCTCACACATATTATTCCCTCATTTAGTGGATATTTTCACAAAGAAGTGAAATTTTCAAAAATACAGAAAATTGGCTGAAAACGACTAATTATCAAGGACTCATTGGGCGAATCGCTTTGGAACTGAAATCGGAACGCTCACTGACATTTTCCCTATCTGAAAGTCTGATAAACGCCGGAAAAATGACTAAGTCCAAAAAAAAATTTTTTTCAACTTTTTTCAATTTTACCCCCGTGGGATATATATTCTACCCACACACATTTGGAACTCTCCTGGGGTACCCTCACACATATTATTCCTTCATTTAGTGGATATTTTCACAAAGAAGTGAAATTTTCAAAAATCCAGAAAATTGGCTGAAAACGACTAAGTATCAATGACTCATTGGGCGAATCGCTCTGGAACTGAAATCGGAACGCTCACTGACATTTTCCCTATCTGAAAGTCTGATAAACGCCGGAAAAATGACTAAGTCCAAAAAAAAATTTTTTTCAACTTTTTTCAATTTTACCCCGGTGGGATATATATTCTACCCACACACATTTGGAACTCTCCTGGGGTACCCTCACACATATTATTCCCTCATTTAGTGGATATTTTCACAAAGAAGTGAAATTTTCAAAAATCCAGAAAATTGGCTGAAAACGACTAAGTATCAAGGACTCATTGGGCGAATCGCTCTGGAACTGAAATCTGAACGCTCACTGACATTTTCCCTATCTGAAAGTCTGATAAACGCCGGAAAAATGACTAAGTCCCAAAAAAAAATTTTTTCAACTTTTTTCAATTTTGCCCCCGTGGGATATATATTCTACCCACACACATTTGGAACTCTCCTGGGGTACCCTCACACATATTATTCCCTCATTTAGTGGATATTTTCACAAAAAAGTGAAATTTTCAAAAATCCAGAAAATTGGCTGAAAACGACTAAATATCAAAGACTCATTGGGCGAATCGCTCTGGAACTGAAATCGGAACGCTCACTGACATTTTCCCTATCTGAAAGTCTGATAAACGCCGGAAAAATGACTAAGTCCAAAAAAAAATTTTTTTCAACTTTTTTCAATTTTACCCCCGTGGGATATATATTCTACCCACACACATTTGGAACTCTCCTGGGGTACCCTCACACATATTATTCCCTCATTTAGTGGATATTTTCACAAAAAAGTGAAATTTTCAAAAATCCAGAAAATTGGCTGAAAACGACTAAATATCAAAGACTCATTGGGCGAATCACTCTGGAACTGAAATGGGAATGCTCACTGACAATTCCCCTATCTTAAAGTCTGATAAACACCAGAAAAATGACTAAGTCCAAAAAAAAATTTTTTTCAACTTTTTTCAATTTTACCCCCGTGGGATATATATTCTACCCACACACATTTGGAACTCTCCTGGGGTACCCTCACACATATTATTCCCTCATTTAGTGGATATTTTCACAAAGAAGTGAAATTTTCAAAAATCCAGAAAATTGGCTGAAAACGACTAAGTATCAAGGACTCATTGGGCGAATCGCTCTGGAACTGAAATGGGAATGCTCACTGACATTTTCCCTATCTGAAAGTCTGATAAACGCCGGAAAAATGACTAAGTCCAAAAAAAAATTTTTTTCAACTTTTTTCAATTTTACCCCCGTACGATATATATTCTACCCACACACATTTGGGACTCTCCTGGGGTACCCTCACACATATTATTCCCTCATTTAGTGGATATTTTCACAAAGAAGTGAAATTTTCAAAAATCCAGAAAATTGGCTGAAAACGACTAAGTATCAAGGACTCATTGGGCGAATCGCTCTGGAACTGAAATCGGAACGCTCACTGACATTTTCCCTATCTGAAAGTCTGATAAACGCCGGAAAAACGACTAAGTCCAAAAAAATTTTTTTTCAACTTTTTTCAATTTTACCCCCGTGGGATATATATTCTACCCACACACATTTGGAACTCTCCTGGGGTACCCTCACACATATTATTCCCTCATTTAGTGGATATTTTCACAAAGAAGTGAAATTTTCAAAAATCCAGAAAATTGGCTGAAAACGACTAAGTATCAAGGACTCATTGGGCGAATCACTCTGGAACTGAATCAGAACGCTCACTGACATTTTCCCTATCTGAAAGTCTGATAAACGCCGGAAAAATGACTAAGTCCAAAAAAATTTTTTTTCAACTTTTTTCAATTTTACCCCCGTGGGATATATATTCTACCCACACACATTTGGAACTCTCCTGGGGTACCCTCACACATATTATTCCCTCATTTAGTGGATATTTTCACAAAAAAAGTGACATTTTCAAAAATCCAGAAAATTGGCTGAAAACGACTAAATATCAGAGACTCATTGGGCGAATCGCTCTGGAACTGAAATGGGAATGCTCACTGACATTTTCCCTATCTGAAAGTCTGATAAACGCCGGAAAAATGACTAAGTCCAAAAAAAATTTTTTTTCAACTTTTTTCAATTTTACCCCCGTACGATATATATTCTACCCACACACATTTGGGACTCTCCTGGGGTACCCTCACACATATTATTCCCTCATTTAGTGGATATTTTCACAAAGAAGTGAAATTTTCAAAAATCGAGAAAATTGGCTGAAAACGACTAAGTATCAAGGACTCATTGGGCGAATCACTCTGGAACTGAAATCAGAACGCTCACTGACATTTTCCCTATCTGAAAGTCTGATAAACGCCGGAAAAATGACTAAGTCCAAAAAAAAATTTTTTTCAACTTTTTTCAATTTTACCCCCGTGGGATATATATTCTACCCACACACATTTGGAACTCTCCTGGGGTACCCTCACACATATTATTCCCTCATTTAGTGGATATTTTCACAAAGAAGTGAAATTTTCAAAAATCCAGAAAATTGGCTGAAAACGACTAAGTATCAAGGACTCATTGGGCGAAACGCTCTGGAACTGAAATCTGAACGCTCACTGACATTTTCCCTATCTGAAAGTCTGATAAACGCTGGAAAAATGACTAAGTCCCAAAAAAAAATTTTTTCAACTTTTTTCAATTTTACCCCCATGGGATATATATTCTACCCACACACATTTGGAACTCTCCTGGGGTACCCTCACACATATTATTCCCTCATTTAGTGGATATTTTCACAAAGAAGTGAAATTTTCAAAAATCCAGAAAATTGGCTGAAAACGACTAAGTATCAAGGACTCATTGGGCGAATCAGTCTGGAACTGAAATCGGAACGCTCACTGACATTTTCCCTATCTGAAAGTCTGATAAACGCCGGAAAAATGACTAAGTCCAAAAAAAAATTTTTTTCAACTTTTTTCAATTTTACCCCCGTACGATATATATTCTACCCACACACATTTGGGACTCTCCTGGGGTACCCTCACACATATTATTCCCTCATTTAGTGGATATTTTCACAAAGAAGTGAAATTTTCAAAAATCCAGAAAATTGGCTGAAAACGACTAAGTATCAAGGACTCATTGGGCGAATCGCTCTGGAACTGAAATCGGAACGCTCACTGACATTTTCCCTATCTGAAAGTCTGATAAACGCCGGAAAAACGACTAAGTCCAAAAAAATTTTTTTTCAACTTTTTTCAATTTTACCCCCGTGGGATATATATTCTACCCACACACATTTGGAACTCTCCTGGGGTACCCTCACACATATTATTCCCTCATTTAGTGGATATTTTCACAAAAAAAGTGACATTTTCAAAAATCCAGAAAATTGGCTGAAAACGACTAAATATCAGAGACTCATTGGGCGAATCGCTCTGGAACTGAAATGGGAATGCTCACTGACATTTTCCCTATCTGAAAGTCTGATAAACGCCGGAAAAATGACTAAGTCCAAAAAAAATTTTTTTTCAACTTTTTTCAATTTTACCCCCGTACGATATATATTCTACCCACACACATTTGGGACTCTCCTGGGGTACCCTCACACATATTATTCCCTCATTTAGTGGATATTTTCACAAAGAAGTGAAATTTTCAAAAATCCAGAAAATTGGCTGAAAACGACTAAGTATCAAGGACTCATTGGGCGAATCACTCTGGAACTGAAATCAGAACGCTCACTGACATTTTCCCTATCTGAAAGTCTGATAAACGCCGGAAAAATGACTAAGTCCAAAAAAAAATTTTTTTCAACTTTTTTCAATTTTACCCCCGTGGGATATATATTCTACCCACACACATTTGGAACTCTCCTGGGGTACCCTCACACATATTATTCCCTCATTTAGTGGATATTTTCACAAAGAAGTGAAATTTTCAAAAATCCAGAAAATTGGCTGAAAACGACTAAGTATCAAGGACTCATTGGGCGAAACGCTCTGGAACTGAAATCTGAACGCTCACTGACATTTTCCCTATCTGAAAGTCTGATAAACGCCGGAAAAATGACTAAGTCCAAAAAAAAATTTTTTTCAACTTTTTTCAATTTTACCCCCGTGGGATATATATTCTACCCACACACATTTGGAACTCTCCTGGGGTACCCTCACACATATTATTCCCTCATTTAGTGGATATTTTCACAAAGAAGTGAAATTTTCAAAAATCCAGAAAATTGGCTGAAAACGACTAAGTATCAAGGACTCATTGGGCGAAACGCTCTGGAACTGAAATCTGAACGCTCACTGACATTTTCCCTATCTGAAAGTCTGATAAACGCCGGAAAAATGACTAAGTCCCAAAAAAAAATTTTTTCAACTTTTTTCAATTTTACCCCCATGGGATATATATTCTACCCACACACATTTGGAACTCTCCTGGGGTACCCTCACACATATTATTCCCTCATTTAGTGGATATTTTCACAAAGAAGTGAAATTTTCAAAAATCCAGAAAATTGGCTGAAAACGACTAAGTATCAAGGACTCATTGGGCGAATCACTCTGGAACTGAAATCGGAACGCTCACTGACATTTTCCCTATCTGAAAGTCTGATAAACGCCGGAAAAATGACTAAGTCCAAAAAAAAATTTTTTTCAACTTTTTTCAATTTTACCCCCGTGGGATATATATTCTACCCACACACATTTGGAACTCTCCTGGGGTACCCTCACACATATTATTCGCTCATTTAGTGGATATTTTCACAAAGAAGTGAAATTTTCAAAAATCCAGAAAATTGGCTGAAAACGACTAAGTATCAAGGACTCATTGGGCGAATCGCTCTGGAACTGAAATCGGAACGCTCACTGACATTTTCCCTATCTGAAAGTCTGATAAACGCCGGAAAAATGACTAAGTCCAAAAAAAATTTTTTTTCAACTTTTTTCAATTTTACCCCCGTGGGATATATATTCTACCCACACACATTTGGAACTCTCCTGGGGTACCCTCACACATATTATTCCCTCATTTAGTGGATATTTTCACAAAGAAGTGAAATTTTCAAAAATCCAGAAAATTGGCTGAAAACGACTAAATATCAAAGACTCATTGGGCGAATCGCTCTGGAACTGAAATGGGAATGCTCACTGACATTTCCCCTATCTTAAAGTCTGATAAACGCCAGAAAAATGACTAAGTCCAAAAAAAAATTTTTTTCAACTTTTTTCAATTTTACCCCCGTGGGATATATACTCTACCCACACACATTTGGAACTCTCCTGGGGTACCCTCACACATATTATTCCCTCATTTAGTGGATATTTTCACAAAGAAGTGAAATTTTCAAAAATCCAGAAAATTGGCTGAAAACGACTAAGTATCAAGGACACATTGGGCGAATCGCTCTGGAACTGAAATCGGAACGCTCACTGACATTTTCCCTATCTGAAAGTCTGATAAACGCCGGAAAAATGACTAAGTCCAAAAAAAAATTTTTTTCAACTTTTTTCAATTTTACCCCCGTGGGATATATATTCTACTCACACACATTTGGAACTCTCCTGGGGTACCCTCACACATATTATTCCCTCATTTAGTGGATATTTTCACAAAAAAGTGAAATTTTCAAAAATCCAGAAAATTGGCTGAAAACGACTAAATATCAAAGACTCATTGGGCGAATCGCTCTGGAACTGAAATCGGAACGCTCACTGACATTTTCCCTATCTGAAAGTCTGATAAACGCCGGAAAAATGACTAAGTCCAAAAAAAAATTTTTTTCAACTTTTTTCAATTTTACCCCCGTGGGATATATATTCTACCCACACACATTTGGAACTCTCCTGGGGTACCCTCACACATATTATTCCCTCATTTAGTGGATATTTTCACAAAAAAGTGAAATTTTCAAAAATCCAGAAAATTGGCTGAAAACGACTAAATATCAAAGACTCATTGGGCGAAACGCTCTGGAACTGAAATCTGAACGCTCACTGACATTTTCCCTATCTGAAAGTCTGATAAACGCTGGAAAAATGACTAAGTCCCAAAAAAAAATTTTTTCAACTTTTTTCAATTTTACCCCCATGGGATATATATTCTACCCACACACATTTGGAACTCTCCTGGGGTACCCTCACACATATTATTCCCTCATTTAGTGGATATTTTCACAAAGAAGTGAAATTTTCAAAAATCCAGAAAATTGGCTGAAAACGACTAAGTATCAAGGACTCATTGGGCGAATCACTCTGGAACTGAAATCGGAACGCTCACTGACATTTTCCCTATCTGAAAGTCTGATAAACGCCGGAAAAATGACTAAGTCCAAAAAAAAATTTTTTTCAACTTTTTTCAATTTTACCCCCGTACGATATATATTCTACCCACACACATTTGGGACTCTCCTGGCGTACCCTCACACATATTATTCCCTCATTTAGTGGATATTTTCACAAAGAAGTGAAATTTTCAAAAATCCAGAAAATTGGCTGAAAACGACTAAGTATCAAGGACTCATTGGGCGAATCGCTCTGGAACTGAAATCGGAACGCTCACTGACATTTTCCCTATCTGAAAGTCTGATAAACGCCGGAAAAACGACTAAGTCCAAAAAAATTTTTTTTCAACTTTTTTCAATTTTACCCCCGTGGGATATATATTCTACCCACACACATTTGGAACTCTCCTGGGGTACCCTCACACATATTATTCCCTCATTTAGTGGATATTTTCACAAAAAAAGTGACATTTTCAAAAATCCAGAAAATTGGCTGAAAACGACTAAATATCAGAGACTCATTGGGCGAATCGCTCTGGAACTGAAATGGGAATGCTCACTGACATTTTCCCTATCTGAAAGTCTGATAAACGCCGGAAAAATGACTAAGTCCAAAAAAAATTTTTTTTCAACTTTTTTCAATTTTACCCCCGTACGATATATATTCTACCCACACACATTTGGGACTCTCCTGGGGTACCCTCACACATATTATTCCCTCATTTAGTGGATATTTTCACAAAGAAGTGAAATTTTCAAAAATCCAGAAAATTGGCTGAAAACGACTAAGTATCAAGGACTCATTGGGCGAATCACTCTGGAACTGAAATCAGAACGCTCACTGACATTTTCCCTATCTGAAAGTCTGATAAACGCCGGAAAAATGACTAAGTCCAAAAAAAAATTTTTTTCAACTTTTTTCAATTTTACCCCCGTGGGATATATATTCTACCCACACACATTTGGAACTCTCCTGGGGTACCCTCACACATATTATTCCCTCATTTAGTGGATATTTTCACAAAGAAGTGAAATTTTCAAAAATCCAGAAAATTGGCTGAAAACGACTAAGTATCAAGGACTCATTGGGCGAAACGCTCTGGAACTGAAATCTGAACGCTCACTGACATTTTCCCTATCTGAAAGTCTGATAAACGCCGGAAAAATGACTAAGTCCAAAAAAAAATTTTTTTCAACTTTTTTCAATTTTACCCCCGTGGGATATATATTCTACCCACACACATTTGGAACTCTCCTGGGGTACCCTCACACATATTATTCCCTCATTTAGTGGATATTTTCACAAAGAAGTGAAATTTTCAAAAATCCAGAAAATTGGCTGAAAACGACTAAGTATCAAGGACTCATTGGGCGAAACGCTCTGGAACTGAAATCTGAACGCTCACTGACATTTTCCCTATCTGAAAGTCTGATAAACGCCGGAAAAATGACTAAGTCCCAAAAAAAAATTTTTTCAACTTTTTTCAATTTTACCCCCATGGGATATATATTCTACCCACACACATTTGGAACTCTCCTGGGGTACCCTCACACATATTATTCCCTCATTTAGTGGATATTTTCACAAAGAAGTGAAATTTTCAAAAATCCAGAAAATTGGCTGAAAACGACTAAGTATCAAGGACTCATTGGGCGAATCACTCTGGAACTGAAATCGGAACGCTCACTGACATTTTCCCTATCTGAAAGTCTGATAAACGCCGGAAAAATGACTAAGTCCAAAAAAAAATTTTTTTCAACTTTTTTCAATTTTACCCCCGTGGGATATATATTCTACCCACACACATTTGGAACTCTCCTGGGGTACCCTCACACATATTATTCGCTCATTTAGTGGATATTTTCACAAAGAAGTGAAATTTTCAAAAATCCAGAAAATTGGCTGAAAACGACTAAGTATCAAGGACTCATTGGGCGAATCGCTCTGGAACTGAAATCGGAACGCTCACTGACATTTTCCCTATCTGAAAGTCTGATAAACGCCGGAAAAATGACTAAGTCCAAAAAAAATTTTTTTTCAACTTTTTTCAATTTTACCCCCGTGGGATATATATTCTACCCACACACATTTGGAACTCTCCTGGGGTACCCTCACACATATTATTCCCTCATTTAGTGGATATTTTCACAAAGAAGTGAAATTTTCAAAAATCCAGAAAATTGGCTGAAAACGACTAAATATCAAAGACTCATTGGGCGAATCGCTCTGGAACTGAAATGGGAATGCTCACTGACATTTCCCCTATCTTAAAGTCTGATAAACGCCAGAAAAATGACTAAGTCCAAAAAAAAATTTTTTTCAACTTTTTTCAATTTTACCCCCGTGGGATATATACTCTACCCACACACATTTGGAACTCTCCTGGGGTACCCTCACACATATTATTCCCTCATTTAGTGGATATTTTCACAAAGAAGTGAAATTTTCAAAAATCCAGAAAATTGGCTGAAAACGACTAAGTATCAAGGACACATTGGGCGAATCGCTCTGGAACTGAAATCGGAACGCTCACTGACATTTTCCCTATCTGAAAGTCTGATAAACGCCGGAAAAATGACTAAGTCCAAAAAAAAATTTTTTTCAACTTTTTTCAATTTTACCCCCGTGGGATATATATTCTACTCACACACATTTGGAACTCTCCTGGGGTACCCTCACACATATTATTCCCTCATTTAGTGGATATTTTCACAAAGAAGTGAAATTTTCAAAAATCCAGAAAATTGGCTGAAAACGACTAAGTATCAAGGACTCATTGGGCGAATCGCTCTGGAACTGAAATCGGAACGCTCACTGACATTTTCCCTATCTGAAAGTCTGATAAACGCCGGAAAAATGACTAAGTCCAAAAAGAAATTTTTTTCAACTTTTTTCAATTTTACCCCCGTGGGATATATATTCTACCCACACACATTTGGAACTCTCCTGGGGTACCCTCACACATATTATTCCCTCATTTAGTGGATATTTTCACAAAGAAGTGAAATTTTCAAAAATCCAGAAAATTGGCTGAAAACGACTAAATATCAAAGACTCATTGGGCGAATCGCTCTGGAACTGAAATGGGAATGCTCACTGACATTTCCCCTATCTTAAAGTCTGATAAACGCCAGAAAAATGACTAAGTCCAAAAAAAAATTTTTTTCAACTTTTTTCAATTTTACCCCCGTGGGATATATATTCTACCCACACACATTTGGAACTCTCCTGGGGTACCCTCACACATATTATTCCCTCATTTAGTGGATATTTTCACAAAGAAGTGAAATTTTCAAAAATCCAGAAAATTGGCTGAAAACGACTAAGTATCAAGGACTCATTGGGCGAATCACTCTGGAACTGAAATCGGAACGCTCACTGACATTTTCCCTATCTGAAAGTCTGATAAACGCCGGAAAAATGACTAAGTCCAAAAAAAAATTTTTTTCAACTTTTTTCAATTTTACCCCCGTGGGATATATATTCTACCCACACACATTTGGAACTCTCCTGGGGTACCCTCACACATATTATTCGCTCATTTATTGGATATTTTCACAAAGAAGTGAAATTTTCAAAAATCCAGAAAATTGGCTGAAAACGACTAAGTATCAAGGACTCATTGGGCGAATCGCTCTGGAACTGAAATCGGAACGCTCACTGACATTTTCCCTATCTGAAAGTCTGATAAACGCCGGAAAAATGACTAAGTCCAAAAAAAATTTTTTTTCAACTTTTTTCAATTTTACCCCCGTGGGATATATATTCTACCCACACACATTTGGAACTCTCCTGGGGTACCCTCACACATATTATTCCCTCATTTAGTGGATATTTTCACAAAGAAGTGAAATTTTCAAAAATCCAGAAAATTGGCTGAAAACGACTAAATATCAAAGACTCATTGGGCGAATCGCTCTGGAACTGAAATGGGAATGCTCACTGACATTTCCCCTATCTTAAAGTCTGATAAACGCCAGAAAAATGACTAAGTCCAAAAAAAAATTTTTTTCAACTTTTTTCAATTTTACCCCCGTGGGATATATACTCTACCCACACACATTTGGAACTCTCCTGGGGTACCCTCACACATATTATTCCCTCATTTAGTGGATATTTTCACAAAGAAGTGAAATTTTCAAAAATCCAGAAAATTGGCTGAAAACGACTAAGTATCAAAGACTCATTGGGCGAATCGCTCTGGAACTGAAATGGGAATGCTCACTGACATTTTCCCTATCTGAAAGACTGATAAACGCCGGAAAAATGACTAAGTCCAAAAAAAAATTTTTTTCAACTTTTTTCAATTTTACCCCCGTGGGATATATATTCTACTCACACACATTTGGAACTCTCCTGGGGTACCCTCACACATATTATTCCCTCATTTAGTGGATATTTTCACAAAGAAGTGAAATTTTCAAAAATCCAGAAAATTGGCTGAAAACGACTAAGTATCAAGGACTCATTGGGCGAATCGCTCTGGAACTGAAATCGGAACGCTCACTGACATTTTCCCTATCTGAAAGTCTGATAAACGCCGGAAAAATGACTAAGTCCAAAAAGAAATTTTTTTCAACTTTTTTCAATTTTACCCCCGTGGGATATATATTCTACCCACACACATTTGGAACTCTCCTGGGGTACCCTCACACATATTATTCCCTCATTTAGTGGATATTTTCACAAAGAAGTGAAATTTTCAAAAATCCAGAAAATTGGCTGAAAACGACTAAATATCAAAGACTCATTGGGCGAATCGCTCTGGAACTGAAATGGGAATGCTCACTGACATTTCCCCTATCTTAAAGTCTGATAAACGCCAGAAAAATGACTAAGTCCAAAAAAAAATTTTTTTCAACTTTTTTCAATTTTACCCCCGTGGGATATATATTCTACCCACACACATTTGGAACTCTCCTGGGGTACCCTCACACATATTATTCCCTCATTTAGTGGATATTTTCACAAAGAAGTGAAATTTTCAAAAATCCAGAAAATTGGCTGAAAACGACTAAGTATCAAGGACTCATTGGGCGAATCACTCTGGAACTGAAATCGGAACGCTCACTGACATTTTCCCTATCTGAAAGTCTGATAAACGCCGGAAAAATGACTAAGTCCAAAAAAAAATTTTTTTCAACTTTTTTCAATTTTACCCCCGTGGGATATATATTCTACCCACACACATTTGGAACTCTCCTGGGGTACCCTCACACATATTATTCGCTCATTTAGTGGATATTTTCACAAAGAAGTGAAATTTTCAAAAATCCAGAAAATTGGCTGAAAACGACTAAGTATCAAGGACTCATTGGGCGAATCGCTCTGGAACTGAAATCGGAACGCTCACTGACATTTTCCCTATCTGAAAGTCTGATAAACGCCGGAAAAATGACTAAGTCCAAAAAAAATTTTTTTTCAACTTTTTTCAATTTTACCCCCGTGGGATATATATTCTACCCACACACATTTGGAACTCTCCTGGGGTACCCTCACACATATTATTCCCTTATTTAGTGGATATTTTCACAAAGAAGTGAAATTTTCAAAAATCCAGAAAATTGGCTGAAAACGACTAAATATCAAAGACTCATTGGGCGAATCGCTCTGGAACTGAAATGGGAATGCTCACTGACATTTCCCCTATCTTAAAGTCTGATAAACGCCAGAAAAATGACTAAGTCCAAAAAAAAATTTTTTTCAACTTTTTTCAATTTTACCCCCGTGGGATATATACTCTACCCACACACATTTGGAACTCTCCTGGGGTACCCTCACACATATTATTCCCTCATTTAGTGGATATTTTCACAAAGAAGTGAAATTTTCAAAAATCCAGAAAATTGGCTGAAAACGACTAAGTATCAAAGACTCATTGGGCGAATCGCTCTGGAACTGAAATGGGAATGCTCACTGACATTTTCCCTATCTGAAAGACTGATAAACGCCGGAAAAATGACTAAGTCCAAAAAAAAATTTTTTTCAACTTTTTTCAATTTTACCCCCGTACGATATATATTCTACCCACACACATTTGGGACTCTCCTGGGGTACCCTCACACATATTATTCCCTCATTTAGTGGATATTTTCACAAAGAAGTGAAATTTTCAAAAATCCAGAAAATTGGCTGAAAACGACTAAATATCAAAGACTCATTGGGCGAATCGCTCTGGAACTGAAATGGGAATGCTCACTGACATTTCCCCTATCTTAAAGTCTGATAAACGCCAGAAAAATGACTAAGTCCAAAAAAAAATTTTTTTCAACTTTTTTCAATTTTACCCCCGTGGGATATATATTCTACCCACACACATTTGGAACTCTCCTGGGGTACCCTCACACATATTATTCCCTCATTTAGTGGATATTTTCACAAAGAAGTGAAATTTTCAAAAATCCAGAAAATTGGCTGAAAACGACTAAGTATCAAGGACTCATTGGGCGAATCACTCTGGAACTGAAATCGGAACGCTCACTGACATTTTCCCTATCTGAAAGTCTGATAAACGCCGGAAAAATGACTAAGTCCAAAAAAAAATTTTTTTCAACTTTTTTCAATTTTACCCCCGTGGGATATATATTCTACCCACACACATTTGGAACTCTCCTGGGGTACCCTCACACATATTATTCGCTCATTTAGTGGATATTTTCACAAAGAAGTGAAATTTTCAAAAATCCAGAAAATTGGCTGAAAACGACTAAGTATCAAGGACTCATTGGGCGAATCGCTCTGGAACTGAAATCGGAACGCTCACTGACATTTTCCCTATCTGAAAGTCTGATAAACGCCGGAAAAATGACTAAGTCCAAAAAAAATTTTTTTTCAACTTTTTTCAATTTTACCCCCGTGGGATATATATTCTACCCACACACATTTGGAACTCTCCTGGGGTACCCTCACACATATTATTCCCTTATTTAGTGGATATTTTCACAAAGAAGTGAAATTTTCAAAAATCCAGAAAATTGGCTGAAAACGACTAAATATCAAAGACTCATTGGGCGAATCGCTCTGGAACTGAAATGGGAATGCTCACTGACATTTCCCCTATCTTAAAGTCTGATAAACGCCAGAAAAATGACTAAGTCCAAAAAAAAATTTTTTTCAACTTTTTTCAATTTTACCCCCGTGGGATATATACTCTACCCACACACATTTGGAACTCTCCTGGGGTACCCTCACACATATTATTCCCTCATTTAGTGGATATTTTCACAAAGAAGTGAAATTTTCAAAAATCCAGAAAATTGGCTGAAAACGACTAAGTATCAAAGACTCATTGGGCGAATCGCTCTGGAACTGAAATGGGAATGCTCACTGACATTTTCCCTATCTGAAAGACTGATAAACGCCGGAAAAATGACTAAGTCCAAAAAAAAATTTTTTTCAACTTTTTTCAATTTTACCCCCGTACGATATATATTCTACCCACACACATTTGGGACTCTCCTGGGGTACCCTCACACATATTATTCCCTCATTTAGTGGATATTTTCACAAAGAAGTGAAATTTTCAAAAATCCAGAAAATTGGCTGAAAACGACTAAATATCAAAGACTCATTGGGCGAATCGCTCTGGAACTGAAATGGGAATGCTCACTGACATTTCCCCTATCTTAAAGTCTGATAAACGCCAGAAAAATGACTAAGTCCAAAAAAAAATTTTTTTCAACTTTTTTCATTTTTACCCCCGTGTGATATATATTCTACCCACACACATTTGGAACTCTCCTGGGGTACCCTCACACATATTATTCCCTCATTTAGTGGATATTTTCACAAAGAAGTGAAATTTTCAAAAATCCAGAAAATTGGCTGAAAACGACTAAGTATCAAGGACTCATTGGGCGAATCACTCTGGAACTGAAATCGGAACGCTCACTGACATTTTCCCTATCTGAAAGTCTGATAAACGCCGGAAAAATGACTAAGTCCAAAAAAAATTTTTTTTCAACTTTTTTCAATTTTACCCCCGTGGGATATATATTCTACCCACACACATTTGGAACTCTCCTGGGGTACCCTCACACATATTATTCCCTCATTTAGTGGATATTTTCACAAAGAAGTGAAATTTTCAAAAATCCAGAAAATTGGCTGAAAACGACTAAGTATCAAGGACTCATTGGGCGAATCGCTCTGGAACTGAAATCGGAACGCTCACTGACATTTTCCCTATCTGAAAGTCTGATAAACGCCGGAAAAATGACTAAGTCCAAAAAAAAATTTTTTTCAACTTTTTTCAATTTTACCCCCGTGGGATATATATTCTACCCACACACATTTGGAACTCTCCTGGGGTACCCTCACACATATTATTCCCTCATTTAGTGGATATTTTCACAAAGAAGTGAAATTTTCAAAAATCCAGAAAATTGGCTGAAAACGACTAAATATCAAAGATTCATTGGGCGAATCGCTCTGGAACTGAAATGAGAATGCTCACTGACATTTCCCCTATCTTAAAGTCTGATAAACGCCAGAAAACTGACTAAGTCCAAAAAAAAATTTTTTTCAACTTTTTTCAATTTTACCCCCGTGGGATATATATTCTACCCACACACATTTGGAACTCTCCTGGGGTACCCTCACACATATTATTCCCTCATTTAGTGGATATTTTCACAAAGAAGTCAAATTTTCAAAAATCCAGAAAATTGGCTGAAAACGACTAAATATCAAAGACTCATTGGGCGAATCGCTCTGGAACTGAAATGAGAATGCTCACTGACATTTCCCCTATCTTAAAGTCTGATAAACGCCAGAAAAATGACTAAGTCCAAAAAAAAATTTTTTTCAACTTTTTTCAATTTTACCCCCGTGGGATATATATTCTACCCACACACATTTGGAACTCTCCTGGGGTACCCTCACACATATTATTCCCTCATTTAGTGGATATTTTCACAAAGAAGTGAAATTTTCAAAAATCCAGAAAATTGGCTGAAAACGACTAAGTATCAAGGACTCATTGGGCGAATCGCTCTGGAACTGAAATCGGAACGCTCACTGACATTTTCCCTATCTGAAAGTCTGATAAACGCCGGAAAAATGACTAAGTCCAAAAAAAATTTTTTTTCAACTTTTTTCAATTTTACCCCCGTGGGATATATATTCTACCCACACACATTTGGAACTCTCCTGGGGTACCCTCACACATATTATTCCCTCATTTAGTGGATATTTTCACAAAAAAGTGAAATTTTCAAAAATCCAGAAAATTGGCTGAAAACGACTAAATATCAAAGACTCATTGGGCGAATCGCTCTGGAACTGAAATGGGAATGCTCACTGACATTTCCTCTATCTTAAAGTCTGATAAACGCCAGAAAAATGACTAAGTCCAAAAAAATTTTTTTTCAACTTTTTTCAATTTTACCCCCGTGGGATATATATTCTACCCACACACATTTGGAACTCTCCTGGGGTACCCTCACACATATTATTCCCTCATTTAGTGGATATTTTCACAAAGAAGTGAAATTTTCAAAAATCCAGAAAATTGGCTGAAAACGACTAAGTATCAAGGACTCATTGGGCGAATCGCTCTGGAACTGAAATCGGAATGCTCACTGACATTTTCCCTATCTGAAAGTCTGATAAACGCCGGAAAAATGACTAAGTCCAAAAAAAAAATTTTTTCAACTTTTTTCAATTTTACCCCCGTGGGATATATATTCTACCCACACACATTTGGAACTCTCCTGGGGTACCCTCACACATATTATTCCCTCATTTAGTGGATATTTTCACAAAGAAGTGAAATTTTCAAAAATCCAGAAAATTGGCTGAAAACGACTAAGTATCAAGGACTCATTGGGCGAATCACTCTGGAACTGAAATCGGAACGCTCACTGACATTTTCCCTATCTGAAAGTCTGATAAACGCCGGAAAAATGACTAAGTCCAAAAAAAAATTTTTTTCAACTTTTTTCAATTTTACCCCCGTGGGATATATATTCTACCCACACACATTTGGAACTCTCCTGGGGTACCCTCACACATATTATTCCCTCATTTAGTGGATATTTTCACAAAGAAGTGAAATTTTCAAAAATCCAGAAAATTGGCTGAAAACGACTAAGTATCAAGGACTCATTGGGCGAATCGCTCTGGAACTGAAATCGGAACGCTCACTGACATTTTCCCTATCTGAAAGTCTGATAAACGCCGGAAAAATGACTAAGTCCAAAAAGAAATTTTTTTCAACTTTTTTCAATTTTACCCCCGTGGGATATATATTCTACCCACACACATTTGGAACTCTCCTGGGGTACCCTCACACATATTATTCCCTCATTTAGTGGATATTTTCACAAAGAAGTGAAATTTTCAAAAATCCAGAAAATTGGCTGAAAACGACTAAATATCAAAGACTCATTGGGCGAATCGCTCTGGAACTGAAATGGGAATGCTCACTGACATTTCCCCTATCTTAAAGTCTGATAAACGCCAGAAAAATGACTAAGTCCAAAAAAAAATTTTTTTCAACTTTTTTCAATTTTACCCCCGTGGGATATATATTCTACCCACACACATTTGGAACTCTCCTGGGGTACCCTCACACATATTATTCCCTCATTTAGTGGATATTTTCACAAAGAAGTGAAATTTTCAAAAATCCAGAAAATTGGCTGAAAACGACTAAGTATCAAGGACTCATTGGGCGAATCGCTCTGGAACTGAAATCGGAACGCTCACTGACATTTTCCCTATCTGAAAGTCTGATAAACGCCGGAAAAATGACTAAGTCCAAAAAGAAATTTTTTTCAACTTTTTTCAATTTTACCCCCGTGGGATATATATTCTACCCACACACATTTGGAACTCTCCTGGGGTACCCTCACACATATTATTCCCTCATTTAGTGGATATTTTCACAAAGAAGTGAAATTTTCAAAAATCCAGAAAATTGGCTGAAAACGACTAAATATCAAAGACTCATTGGGCGAATCGCTCTGGAACTGAAATGGGAATGCTCACTGACATTTCCCCTATCTTAAAGTCTGATAAACGCCAGAAAAATGACTAAGTCCAAAAAAAAATTTTTTTCAACTTTTTTCAATTTTACCCCCGTGGGATATATATTCTACCCACACACATTTGGAACTCTCCTGGGGTACCCTCACACATATTATTCCCTCATTTAGTGGATATTTTCACAAAGAAGTGAAATTTTCAAAAATCCAGAAAATTGGCTGAAAACGACTAAATATCAAAGACTCATTGGGCGAATCGCTCTGGAACTGAAATGGGAATGCTCACTGACATTTCCCCTATCTTAAAGTCTGATAAACGCCAGAAAAATGACTAAGTCCAAAAAAAAATTTTTTTCAACTTTTTTCAATTTTACCCCCGTGGGATATATATTCTACCCACACACATTTGGAACTCTCCTGGGGTACCCTCACACATATTATTCCCTCATTTAGTGGATATTTTCACAAAGAAGTGAAATTTTCAAAAATCCAGAAAATTGGCTGAAAACGACTAAGTATCAAGGACTCATTGGGCGAATCGCTCTGGAACTGAAATCGGAACGCTCACTGACATTTTCCCTATCTGAAAGTCTGATAAACGCCGGAAAAATGACTAAGTCCAAAAAGAAATTTTTTTCAACTTTTTTCAATTTTACCCCCGTGGGATATATATTCTACCCACACACATTTGGAACTCTCCTGGGGTACCCTCACACATATTATTCCCTCATTTAGTGGATATTTTCACAAAGAAGTGAAATTTTCAAAAATCCAGAAAATTGGCTGAAAACGACTAAATATCAAAGACTCATTGGGCGAATCGCTCTGGAACTGAAATGGGAATGCTCACTGACATTTCCCCTATCTTAAAGTCTGATAAACGCCAGAAAAATGACTAAGTCCAAAAAAAAATTTTTTTCAACTTTTTTCAATTTTACCCCCGTGGGATATATATTCTACCCACACACATTTGGAACTCTCCTGGGGTACCCTCACACATATTATTCCCTCATTTAGTGGATATTTTCACAAAGAAGTGAAATTTTCAAAAATCCAGAAAATTGGCTGAAAACGACTAAGTATCAAGGACTCATTGGGCGAATCACTCTGGAACTGAAATCGGAACGCTCACTGACATTTTCCCTATCTGAAAGTCTGATAAACGCCGGAAAAATGACTAAGTCCAAAAAAAAATTTTTTTCAACTTTTTTCAATTTTACCCCCGTGGGATATATATTCTACCCACACACATTTGGAACTCTCCTGGGGTACCCTCACACATATTATTCGCTCATTTAGTGGATATTTTCACAAAGAAGTGAAATTTTCAAAAATCCAGAAAATTGGCTGAAAACGACTAAGTAACAAGGACTCATTGGGCGAATCGCTCTGGAACTGAAATGGGAATGCTCACTGACATTTCCCCTATCTTAAAGTCTGATAAACGCCAGAAAAATGACTAAGTCCAAAAAAAAATTTTTTTCAACTTTTTTCATTTTTACCCCCGTGTTATATATATTCTACCCACACACATTTGGAACTCTCCTGGGGTACCCTCACACATATTATTCCCTCATTTAGTGGATATTTTCACAAAGAAGTGAAATTTTCAAAAATCCAGAAAATTGGCTGAAAACGACTAAGTATCAAGGACTCATTGGGCGAATCACTCTGGAACTGAAATCGGAACGCTCACTGACATTTTCCCTATCTGAAAGTCTGATAAACGCCGGAAAAATGACTAAGTCCAAAAAAAATTTTTTTTCAACTTTTTTCAATTTTACCCCCGTGGGATATATATTCTACCCACACACATTTGGAACTCTCCTGGGGTACCCTCACACATATTATTCCCTCATTTAGTGGATATTTTCACAAAGAAGTGAAATTTTCAAAAATCCAGAAAATTGGCTGAAAACGACTAAGTATCAAGGACTCATTGGGCGAATCGCTCTGGAACTGAAATCGGAACGCTCACTGACATTTTCCCTATCTGAAAGTCTGATAAACGCCGGAAAAATGACTAAGTCCAAAAAAAAATTTTTTTCAACTTTTTTCAATTTTACCCCCGTGGGATATATATTCTACCCACACACATTTGGAACTCTCCTGGGGTACCCTCACACATATTATTCCCTCATTTAGTGGATATTTTCACAAAGAAGTGAAATTTTCAAAAATCCAGAAAATTGGCTGAAAACGACTAAATATCAAAGACTCATTTGGCGAATCGCTCTGGAACTGAAATGAGAATGCTCACTGACATTTCCCCTATCTTAAAGTCTGATAAACGCCAGAAAACTGACTAAGTCAAAAAAAAAATTTTTTTCAACTTTTTTCAATTTTACCCCCGTGGGATATATATTCTACCCACACACATTTGGAACTCTCCTGGGGTACCCTCACACATATTATTCCCTCATTTAGTGGATATTTTCACAAAGAAGTCAAATTTTCAAAAATCCAGAAAATTGGCTGAAAACGACTAAATATCAAAGACTCATTGGGCGAATCGCTCTGGAACTGAAATGAGAATGCTCACTGACATTTCCCCTATCTTAAAGTCTGATAAACGCCAGAAAAATGACTAAGTCCAAAAAAAATTTTTTTTCAACTTTTTTCAATTTTACCCCCGTGGGATATATATTCTACCCACACACATTTGGAACTCTCCTGGGGTACCCTCACACATATTATTCCCTCATTTAGTGGATATTTTCACAAAGAAGTGAAATTTTCAAAAATCCAGAAAATTGGCTGAAAACGACTAAGTATCAAGGACTCATTGGGCGAATCGCTCTGGAACTGAAATCGGAACGCTCACTGACATTTTCCCTATCTGAAAGTCTGATAAACGCCGGAAAAATGACTAAGTCCAAAAAAAAATTTTTTTCAACTTTTTTCAATTTTACCCCCGTGGGATATATATTCTACCCACACACATTTGGAACTCTCCTGGGGTACCCTCACACATATTATTCCCTCATTTAGTGGATATTTTCACAAAGAAGTGAAATTTTCAAAAATCCAGAAAATTGAGTAAAAACGACTAAGTATCAAGGACTCATTGGGCGAATCGCTCTGGAACTGAAATCGGAACGCTCACTGACATTTTCCCTATCTGAAAGTCTGATAAACGACGGAAAAATGACTAAGTCCAAAAAAAAATTTTTTTCAACTTTTTTCAATTTTACCCCCGTGGGATATATATTCTACCCACACACATTTGGAACTCTCCTGGGGTACCCTCACACATATTATTCCCTCATTTAGTGGATATTTTCACAAAGAAGTGAAATTTTCAAAAATCCAGAAAATTGGCTGAAAACGACTAAATATCAAAGACACATTGGGCGAATCGCTCTGGAACTGAAATCGGAACGCTCACTGACATTTTCCCTATCTGAAAGTCTGATAAACGCCGGAAAAATGACTAAGTCCAAAAAAAAATTTTTTTCAACTTTTTTCAATTTTACCCCCGTGGGATATATATTCTACCCACACACATTTGGAACTCTCCTGGGGTACCCTCACACATATTATTCCCTCATTTAGTGGATATTTTCACAAAAAAGTGAAATTTTCAAAAATCCAGAAAATTGGCTGAAAACGACTAAATATCAAAGACTCATTGGGCGAATCGCTCTGGAACTGAAATGGGAATGCTCACTGACATTTCCTCTATCTTAAAGTCTGATAAACGCCAGAAAAATGACTAAGTCCAAAAAAATTTTTTTTCAACTTTTTTCAATTTTACCCCCGTGGGATATATATTCTACCCACACACATTTGGAACTCTCCTGGGGTACCCTCACACATATTATTCCCTCATTTAGTGGATATTTTCACAAAGAAGTGAAATTTTCAAAAATCCAGAAAATTGGCTGAAAACGACTAAGTATCAAGGACTCATTGGGCGAATCGCTCTGGAACTGAAATCGGAACGCTCACTGACATTTTCCCTATCTGAAAGTCCGATAAACGCCGGAAAAATGACTAAGTCCAAAAAAAAAATTTTTTCAACTTTTTTCAATTTTACCCCCGTGGGATATATATTCTACCCACACACATTTGGAACTCTCCTGGGGTACCCTCACACATATTATTCCCTCATTTAGTGGATATTTTCACAAAGAAGTGAAATTTTCAAAAATCCAGAAAATTGGCTGAAAACGACTAAGTATCAAGGACTCATTGGGCGAATCACTCTGGAACTGAAATCGGAACGCTCACTGACATTTTCCCTATCTGAAAGTCTGATAAACGCCGGAAAAATGACTAAGTCCAAAAAAAAATTTTTTTCAACTTTTTTCAATTTTACCCCCGTGGGATATATATTCTACCCACACACATTTGGAACTCTCCTGGGGTACCCTCACACATATTATTCCCTCATTTAGTGGATATTTTCACAAAAAAGTGAAATTTTCAAAAATCCAGAAAATTGGCTGAAAACGACTAAATATCAAAGACTCATTGGGCGAATCGCTCTGGAACTGAAATGGGAATGCTCACTGACATTTCCTCTATCTTAAAGTCTGATAAACGCCAGAAAAATGACTAAGTCCAAAAAAATTTTTTTTCAACTTTTTTCAATTTTACCCCCGTGGGATATATATTCTACCCACACACATTTGGAACTCTCCTGGGGTACCCTCACACATATTATTCCCTCATTTAGTGGATATTTTCACAAAGAAGTGAAATTTTCAAAAATCCAGAAAATTGGCTGAAAACGACTAAGTATCAAGGACTCATTGGGCGAATCGCTCTGGAACTGAAATCGGAACGCTCACTGACATTTTCCCTATCTGAAAGTCTGATAAACGCCGGAAAAATGACTAAGTCCAAAAAAAAAATTTTTTCAACTTTTTTCAATTTTACCCCCGTGGGATATATATTCTACCCACACACATTTGGAACTCTCCTGGGGTACCCTCACACATATTATTCCCTCATTTAGTGGATATTTTCACAAAGAAGTGAAATTTTCAAAAATCCAGAAAATTGGCTGAAAACGACTAAGTATCAAGGACTCATTGGGCGAATCACTCTGGAACTGAAATCGGAACGCTCACTGACATTTTCCCTATCTGAAAGTCTGATAAACGCCGGAAAAATGACTAAGTCCAAAAAAAAATTTTTTTCAACTTTTTTCAATTTTACCCCCGTGGGATATATATTCTACCCACACACATTTGGAACTCTCCTGGGGTACCCTCACACATATTATTCCCTCATTTAGTGGATATTTTCACAAAGAAGTGAAATTTTCAAAAATCCAGAAAATTGGCTGAAAACGACTAAGTATCAAGGACTCATTGGGCGAATCGCTCTGGAACTGAAATCGGAACGCTCACTGACATTTTCCCTATCTGAAAGTCTGATAAACGCCGGAAAAATGACTAAGTCCAAAAAGAAATTTTTTTCAACTTTTTTCAATTTTACCCCCGTGGGATATATATTCTACCCACACACATTTGGAACTCTCCTGGGGTACCCTCACACATATTATTCCCTCATTTAGTGGATATTTTCACAAAGAAGTGAAATTTTCAAAAATCCAGAAAATTGGCTGAAAACGACTAAATATCAAAGACTCATTGGGCGAATCGCTCTGGAACTGAAATGGGAATGCTCACTGACATTTCCCCTATCTGAAAGTCTGATAAACGCCGGAAAAATGACTAAGTCCAAAAAAAAATTTTTTTCAACTTTTTTCAATTTTACCCCCGTGGGATATATATTCTACCCACACACATTTGGAACTCTCCTGGGGTACCCTCACACATATTATTCGCTCATTTAGTGGATATTTTCACAAAGAAGTGAAATTTTCAAAAATCCAGAAAATTGGCTGAAAACGACTAAGTATCAAGGACTCATTGGGCGAATCGCTCTGGAACTGAAATCGGAACGCTCACTGACATTTTCCCTATCTGAAAGTCTGATAAACGCCGGAAAAATGACTAAGTCCAAAAAAAATTTTTTTTCAACTTTTTTCAATTTTACCCCCGTGGGATATATATTCTACCCACACACATTTGGAACTCTCCTGGGGTACCCTCACACATATTATTCCCTCATTTAGTGGATATTTTCACAAAGAAGTGAAATTTTCAAAAATCCAGAAAATTGGCTGAAAACGACTAAATATCAAAGACTCATTGGGCGAATCGCTCTGGAACTGAAATGAGAATGCTCACTGACATTTCCCCTATCTTAAAGTCTGATAAACGCCAGAAAAATGACTAAGTCCAAAAAAAAATTTTTTTCAACTTTTTTCAATTTTACCCCCGTGGGATATATATTCTACCCACACACATTTGGAACTCTCCTGGGGTACCCTCACACATATTATTCCCTCATTTAGTGGATATTTTCACAAAGAAGTCAAATTTTCAAAAATCCAGAAAATTGGCTGAAAACGACTAAATATCAAAGACTCATTGGGCGAATCGCTCTGGAACTGAAATGAGAATGCTCACTGACATTTCCCCTATCTTAAAGTCTGATAAACGCCAGAAAAATGACTAAGTCCAAAAAAAAATTTTTTTCAACTTTTTTCAATTTTACCCCCGTGGGATATATATTCTACCCACACACATTTGGAACTCTCCTGGGGTACCCTCACACATATTATTCCCTCATTTAGTGGATATTTTCACAAAGAAGTGAAATTTTCAAAAATCCAGAAAATTGGCTGAAAACGACTAAGTATCAAGGACTCATTGGGCGAATCGCTCTGGAACTGAAATCGGAACGCTCACTGACATTTTCCCTATCTGAAAGTCTGATAAACGCCGGAAAAATGACTAAGTCCAAAAAAAATTTTTTTTCAACTTTTTTCAATTTTACCCCCGTGGGATATATATTCTACCCACACACATTTGGAACTCTCCTGGGGTACCCTCACACATATTATTCCCTCATTTAGTGGATATTTTCACAAAGAAGTGAAATTTTCAAAAATCCAGAAAATTGGCTGAAAACGACTAAGTATCAAGGACTCATTGGGCGAATCGCTCTGGAACTGAAATCGGAACGCTCACTGACATTTTCCCTATCTGAAAGTCTGATAAACGACGGAAAAATGACTAAGTCCAAAAAAAAATTTTTTTCAACTTTTTTCAATTTTACCCCCGTGGGATATATATTCTACCCACACACATTTGGAACTCTCCTGGGGTACCCTCACACATATTATTCCCTCATTTAGTGGATATTTTCACAAAGAAGTGAAATTTTCAAAAATCCAGAAAATTGGCTGAAAACGACTAAATATCAAAGACACATTGGGCGAATCGCTCTGGAACTGAAATCGGAACGCTCACTGACATTTTCCCTATCTGAAAGTCTGATAAACGCCGGAAAAATGACTAAGTCCAAAAAAAAATTTTTTTCAACTTTTTTCAATTTTACCCCCGTGGGATATATATTCTACCCACACACATTTGGAACTCTCCTGGGGTACCCTCACACATATTATTCCCTCATTTAGTGGATATTTTCACAAAAAAGTGAAATTTTCAAAAATCCAGAAAATTGGCTGAAAACGACTAAATATCAAAGACTCATTGGGCGAATCGCTCTGGAACTGAAATCGGAACGCTCACTGACATTTTCCCTATCTGAAAGTCTGATAAACGCCGGAAAAATGACTAAGTCCAAAAAAAAAATTTTTTCAACTTTTTTCAATTTTACCCCCGTGGGATATATATTCTACCCACACACATTTGGAACTCTCCTGGGGTACCCTCACACATATTATTCCCTCATTTAGTGGATATTTTCACAAAGAAGTGAAATTTTCAAAAATCCAGAAAATTGGCTGAAAACGACTAAGTATCAAGGACTCATTGGGCGAATCACTCTGGAACTGAAATCGGAACGCTCACTGACATTTTCCCTATCTGAAAGTCTGATAAACGCCGGAAAAATGACTAAGTCCAAAAAAAAATTTTTTTCAACTTTTTTCAATTTTACCCCCGTGGGATATATATTCTACCCACACACATTTGGAACTCTCCTGGGGTACCCTCACACATATTATTCCCTCATTTAGTGGATATTTTCACAAAAAAGTGAAATTTTCAAAAATCCAGAAAATTGGCTGAAAACGACTAAATATCAAAGACTCATTGGGCGAATCGCTCTGGAACTGAAATCGGAACGCTCACTGACATTTTCCCTATCTGAAAGTCTGATAAACGCCGGAAAAATGACTAAGTCCAAAAAAAAATTTTTTTCAACTTTTTTCAATTTTACCCCCGTGGGATATATATTCTACCCACACACATTTGGAACTCTCCTGGGGTACCCTCACACATATTATTCCCTCATTTAGTGGATATTTTCACAAAGAAGTGAAATTTTCAAAAATCCAGAAAATTGGCTGAAAACGACTAAGTATCAAGGACTCATTGGGCGAATCACTCTGGAACTGAAATCGGAACGCTCACTGACATTTTCCCTATCTGAAAGTCTGATAAACGCCGGAAAAATGACTAAGTCCAAAAAAAAATTTTTTTCAACTTTTTTCAATTTTACCCCCGTGGGATATATATTCTACCCACACACATTTGGAACTCTCCTGGGGTACCCTCACACATATTATTCCCTCATTTAGTGGATATTTTCACAAAAAAGTGAAATTTTCAAAAATCCAGAAAATTGGCTGAAAACGACTAAATATCAAAGACTCATTGGGCGAATCGCTCTGAAACTGAAATCGGAACGCTCACTGACATTTTCCCTATCTGAAAGTCTGATAAACGCCGGAAAAATGACTAAGTCCAAAAAAAAAATTTTTTCAACTTTTTTCAATTTTACCCCCGTGGGATATATATTCTACCCACACACATTTGGAACTCTCCTGGGGTACCCTCACACATATTATTCCCTCATTTAGTGGATATTTTCACAAAGAAGTGAAATTTTCAAAAATCCAGAAAATTGGCTGAAAACGACTAAGTATCAAGGACTCATTGGGCGAATCACTCTGGAACTGAAATCGGAACGCTCACTGACATTTTCCCTATCTGAAAGTCTGATAAACGCCGGAAAAATGACTAAGTCCAAAAAAAAATTTTTTTCAACTTTTTTCAATTTTACCCCCGTGGGATATATATTCTACCCACACACATTTGGAACTCTCCTGGGGTACCCTCACACATATTATTCCCTCATTTAGTGGATATTTTCACAAAGAAGTGAAATTTTCAAAAATCCAGAAAATTGGCTGAAAACGACTAAGTATCAAGGACTCATTGGGCGAATGGCTCTGGAACTGAAATCGGAACGCTCACTGACATTTTCCCTATCTGAAAGTCTGATAAACGCCGGAAAAATGACTAAGTCCAAAAAAAATTTTTTTTCAACTTTTTTCAATTTTACCCCCGTGGGATATATATTCTACCCACACACATTTGGAACTCTCCTGGGGTACCCTCACACATATTATTCCCTCATTTAGTGGATATTTTCACAAAGAAGTGAAATTTTCAAAAATCCAGAAAATTGGCTGAAAACGACTAAGTATCAAGGACTCATTGGGCGAATCGCTCTGGAACTGAAATCGGAACGCTCACTGACATTTTCCCTATCTGAAAGTCTGATAAACGCCGGAAAAATGACTAAGTCCAAAAAAAAATTTTTTTCAACTTTTTTCAATTTTACCCCCGTGGGATATATATTCTACCCACACACATTTGGAACTCTCCTGGGGTACCCTCACACATATTATTCCCTCATTTAGTGGATATTTTCACAAAGAAGTGAAATTTTCAAAAATCCAGAAAATTGAGTGAAAACGACTAAGTATCAAGGACTCATTGGGCGAATCGCTCTGGAACTGAAATCGGAACGCTCACTGACATTTTCCCTATCTGAAAGTCTGATAAACGACGGAAAAATGACTAAGTCCAAAAAAAAATTTTTTTCAACTTTTTTCAATTTTACCCCCGTGGGATATATATTCTACCCACACACATTTGGAACTCTCCTGGGGTACCCTCACACATATTATTCCCTCATTTAGTGGATATTTTCACAAAGAAGTGAAATTTTCAAAAATCCAGAAAATTGGCTGAAAACGACTAAATATCAAAGACACATTGGGCGAATCGCTCTGGAACTGAAATCGGAACGCTCACTGACATTTTCCCTATCTGAAAGTCTGATAAACGCCGGAAAAATGACTAAGTCCAAAAAAAAATTTTTTTCAACTTTTTTCAATTTTACCCCCGTGGGATATATATTCTACCCACACACATTTGGAACTCTCCTGGGGTACCCTCACACATATTATTCCCTCATTTAGTGGATATTTTCACAAAAAAGTGAAATTTTCAAAAATCCAGAAAATTGGCTGAAAACGACTAAATATCAAAGACTCATTGGGCGAATCGCTCTGGAACTGAAATGGGAATGCTCACTGACATTTCCTCTATCTTAAAGTCTGATAAACGCCAGAAAAATGACTAAGTCCAAAAAAATTTTTTTTCAACTTTTTTCAATTTTACCCCCGTGGGATATATATTCTACCCACACACATTTGGAACTCTCCTGGGGTACCCTCACACATATTATTCCCTCATTTAGTGGATATTTTCACAAAGAAGTGAAATTTTCAAAAATCCAGAAAATTGGCTGAAAACGACTAAGTATCAAGGACTCATTGGGCGAATCGCTCTGGAACTGAAATCGGAACGCTCACTGACATTTTCCCTATCTGAAAGTCTGATAAACGCCGGAAAAATGACTAAGTCCAAAAAAAAAATTTTTTCAACTTTTTTCAATTTTACCCCCGTGGGATATATATTCTACCCACACACATTTGGAACTCTCCTGGGGTACCCTCACACATATTATTCCCTCATTTAGTGGATATTTTCACAAAGAAGTGAAATTTTCAAAAATCCAGAAAATTGGCTGAAAACGACTAAGTATCAAGGACTCATTGGGCGAATCACTCTGGAACTGAAATCGGAACGCTCACTGACATTTTCCCTATCTGAAAGTCTGATAAACGCCGGAAAAATGACTAAGTCCAAAAAAAAATTTTTTTCAACTTTTTTCAATTTTACCCCCGTGGGATATATATTCTACCCACACACATTTGGAACTCTCCTGGGGTACCCTCACACATATTATTCCCTCATTTAGTGGATATTTTCACAAAGAAGTGAAATTTTCAAAAATCCAGAAAATTGGCTGAAAACGACTAAGTATCAAGGACTCATTGGGCGAATCGCTCTGGAACTGAAATCGGAACGCTCACTGACATTTTCCCTATCTGAAAGTCTGATAAACGCCGGAAAAATGACTAAGTCCAAAAAAAAATTTTTTTCAACTTTTTTCAATTTTACCCCCGTGGGATATATATTCTACCCACACACATTTGGAACTCTCCTGGGGTACCCTCACACATATTATTCCCTCATTTAGTGGATATTTTCACAAAGAAGTGAAATTTTCAAAAATCCAGAAAATTGGCTGAAAACGACTAAATATCAAAGACTCATTGGGCGAATCGCTCTGGAACTGAAATGAGAATGCTCACTGACATTTCCCCTATCTTAAAGTCTGATAAACGCCAGAAAAATGACTAAGTCCAAAAAAAAATTTTTTTCAACTTTTTTCAATTTTACCCCCGTGGGATATATATTCTACCCACACACATTTGGAACTCTCCTGGGGTACCCTCACACATATTATTCCCTCATTTAGTGGATATTTTCACAAAGAAGTCAAATTTTCAAAAATCCAGAAAATTGGCTGAAAACGACTAAATATCAAAGACTCATTGGGCGAATCGCTCTGGAACTGAAATGAGAATGCTCACTGACATTTCCCCTATCTTAAAGTCTGATAAACGCCAGAAAAATGACTAAGTCCAAAAAAAAATTTTTTTCAACTTTTTTCAATTTTACCCCCGTGGGATATATATTCTACCCACACACATTTGGAACTCTCCTGGGGTACCCTCACACATATTATTCCCTCATTTAGTGGATATTTTCACAAAGAAGTGAAATTTTCAAAAATCCAGAAAATTGGCTGAAAACGACTAAGTATCAAGGACTCATTGGGCGAATCGCTCTGGAACTGAAATCGGAACGCTCACTGACATTTTCCCTATCTGAAAGTCTGATAAACGCCGGAAAAATGACTAAGTCCAAAAAAAATTTTTTTCAACTTTTTTCAATTTTACCCCCGTGGGATATATATTCTACCCACACACATTTGGAACTCTCCTGGGGTACCCTCACACATATTATTCCCTCATTTAGTGGATATTTTCACAAAGAAGTGAAATTTTCAAAAATCCAGAAAATTGAGTGAAAACGACTAAGTATCAAGGACTCATTGGGCGAATCGCTCTGGAACTGAAATCGGAACGCTCACTGACATTTTCCCTATCTGAAAGTCTGATAAACGACGGAAAAATGACTAAGTCCAAAAAAAAATTTTTTTCAACTTTTTTCAATTTTACCCCCGTGGGATATATATTCTACCCACACACATTTGGAACTCTCCTGGGGTACCCTCACACATATTATTCCCTCATTTAGTGGATATTTTCACAAAGAAGTGAAATTTTCAAAAATCCAGAAAATTGGCTGAAAACGACTAAATATCAAAGACACATTGGGCGAATCGCTCTGGAACTGAAATCGGAACGCTCACTGACATTTTCCCTATCTGAAAGTCTGATAAACGCCGGAAAAATGACTAAGTCCAAAAAAAAATTTTTTTCAACTTTTTTCAATTTTACCCCCGTGGGATATATATTCTACCCACACACATTTGGAACTCTCCTGGGGTACCCTCACACATATTATTCCCTCATTTAGTGGATATTTTCACAAAGAAGTGAAATTTTCAAAAATCCAGAAAATTGGCTGAAAACGACTAAGTATCAAGGACTCATTGGGCGAATCGCTCTGGAACTGAAATCGGAATGCTCACTGACATTTTCCCTATCTGAAAGTCTGATAAACGCCGGAAAAATGACTAAGTCCAAAAAAAAAATTTTTTCAACTTTTTTCAATTTTACCCCCGTGGGATATATATTCTACCCACACACATTTGGAACTCTCCTGGGGTACCCTCACACATATTATTCCCTCATTTAGTGGATATTTTCACAAAGAAGTGAAATTTTCAAAAATCCAGAAAATTGGCTGAAAACGACTAAGTATCAAGGACTCATTGGGCGAATCACTCTGGAACTGAAATCGGAACGCTCACTGACATTTTCCCTATCTGAAAGTCTGATAAACGCCGGAAAAATGACTAAGTCCAAAAAAAAATTTTTTTCAACTTTTTTCAATTTTACCCCCGTGGGATATATATTCTACCCACACACATTTGGAACTCTCCTGGGGTACCCTCACACATATTATTCCCTCATTTAGTGGATATTTTCACAAAGAAGTGAAATTTTCAAAAATCCAGAAAATTGGCTGAAAACGACTAAATATCAAAGACTCATTGGGCGAATCGCTCTGGAACTGAAATGAGAATGCTCACTGACATTTCCCCTATCTTAAAGTCTGATAAACGCCAGAAAAATGACTAAGTCCAAAAAAAAATTTTTTTCAACTTTTTTCAATTTTACCCCCGTGGGATATATATTCTACCCACACACATTTGGAACTCTCCTGGGGTACCCTCACACATATTATTCCCTCATTTAGTGGATATTTTCACAAAGAAGTCAAATTTTCAAAAATCCAGAAAATTGGCTGAAAACGACTAAATATCAAAGACTCATTGGGCGAATCGCTCTGGAACTGAAATGAGAATGCTCACTGACATTTCCCCTATCTTAAAGTCTGATAAACGCCAGAAAAATGACTAAGTCCAAAAAAAAATTTTTTTCAACTTTTTTCAATTTTACCCCCGTGGGATATATATTCTACCCACACACATTTGGAACTCTCCTGGGGTACCCTCACACATATTATTCCCTCATTTAGTGGATATTTTCACAAAGAAGTGAAATTTTCAAAAATCCAGAAAATTGGCTGAAAACGACTAAGTATCAAGGACTCATTGGGCGAATCGCTCTGGAACTGAAATCGGAACGCTCACTGACATTTTCCCTATCTGAAAGTCTGATAAACGCCGGAAAAATGACTAAGTCCAAAAAAAATTTTTTTTCAACTTTTTTCAATTTTACCCCCGTGGGATATATATTCTACCCACACACATTTGGAACTCTCCTGGGGTACCCTCACACATATTATTCCCTCATTTAGTGGATATTTTCACAAAGAAGTGAAATTTTCAAAAATCCAGAAAATTGGCTGAAAACGACTAAGTATCAAGGACTCATTGGGCGAATCGCTCTGGAACTGAAATCGGAACGCTCACTGACATTTTCCCTATCTGAAAGTCTGATAAACGCCGGAAAAATGACTAAGTCCAAAAA
The DNA here is from genome assembly GCF_046119375.1 of Phyllobates terribilis. Lineage (NCBI taxonomy): Eukaryota > Metazoa > Chordata > Amphibia > Anura > Dendrobatidae > Phyllobates > Phyllobates terribilis. The sequence goes on from NW_027362783.1 coordinate 410,718, forward strand.
AAAATTTTTTTCAACTTTTTTCAATTTTACCCCCGTGGGATATATATTCTACCCACACACATTTGGAACTCTCCTGGGGTACCCTCACACATATTATTCCCTCATTTAGTGGATATTTTCACAAAGAAGTGAAATTTTCAAAAATCCAGAAAATTGAGTGAAAACGACTAAGTATCAAGGACTCATTGGGCGAATCGCTCTGGAACTGAAATCGGAACGCTCACTGACATTTTCCCTATCTGAAAGTCTGATAAACGACGGAAAAATGACTAAGTCCAAAAAAAAAATTTTTTCAACTTTTTTCAATTTTACCCCCGTGGGATATATATTCTACCCACACACATTTGGAACTCTCCTGGGGTACCCTCACACATATTATTCCCTCATTTAGTGGATATTTTCACAAAGAAGTGAAATTTTCAAAAATCCAGAAAATTGGCTGAAAACGACTAAATATCAAAGACACATTGGGCGAATCGCTCTGGAACTGAAATCGGAACGCTCACTGACATTTTCCCTATCTGAAAGTCTGATAAACGCCGGAAAAATGACTAAGTCCAAAAAAAAATTTTTTTCAACTTTTTTCAATTTTACCCCCGTGGGATATATATTCTACCCACACACATTTGGAACTCTCCTGGGGTACCCTCACACATATTATTCCCTCATTTAGTGGATATTTTCACAAAAAAGTGAAATTTTCAAAAATCCAGAAAATTGGCTGAAAACGACTAAATATCAAAGACTCATTGGGCGAATCGCTCTGGAACTGAAATGAGAATGCTCACTGACATTTCCCCTATCTTAAAGTCTGATAAACGCCAGAAAAATGACTAAGTCCAAAAAAAAATTTTTTTCAACTTTTTTCAATTTTACCCCCGTGGGATATATATTCTACCCACACACATTTGGAACTCTCCTGGGGTACCCTCACACATATTATTCCCTCATTTAGTGGATATTTTCACAAAGAAGTGAAATTTTCAAAAATCCAGAAAATTGGCTGAAAACGACTAAGTATCAAGGACTCATTGGGCGAATCGCTCTGGAACTGAAATCGGAACGCTCACTGACATTTTCCCTATCTGAAAGTCTGATAAACGCCGGAAAAATGACTAAGTCCAAAAAAAATTTTTTTTCAACTTTTTTCAATTTTACCCCCGTGGGATATATATTCTACCCACACACATTTGGAACTCTCCTGGGGTACCCTCACACATATTATTCCCTCATTTAGTGGATATTTTCACAAAGAAGTGAAATTTTCAAAAATCCAGAAAATTGGCTGAAAACGACTAAGTATCAAGGACTCATTGGGCGAATCGCTCTGGAACTGAAATCGGAACGCTCACTGACATTTTCCCTATCTAAAAGTCTGATAAACGCCGGAAAAATGACTAAGTCCAAAAAAAAATTTTTTTCAACTTTTTTCAATTTTACCCCCGTGGGATATATATTCTACCCACACACATTTGGAACTCTCCTGGGGTACCCTCACACATATTATTCCCTCATTTAGTGGATATTTTCACAAAGAAGTGAAATTTTCAAAAATCCAGAAAATTGAGTGAAAACGACTAAGTATCAAGGACTCATTGGGCGAATCGCTCTGGAACTGAAATCGGAACGCTCACTGACATTTTCCCTATCTGAAAGTCTGATAAACGACGGAAAAATGACTAAGTCCAAAAAAAAATTTTTTTCAACTTTTTTCAATTTTACCCCCGTGGGATATATATTCTACCCACACACATTTGGAACTCTCCTGGGGTACCCTCACACATATTATTCCCTCATTTAGTGGATATTTTCACAAAGAAGTGAAATTTTCAAAAATCCAGAAAATTGGCTGAAAACGACTAAATATCAAAGACACATTGGGCGAATCGCTCTGGAACTGAAATCGGAACGCTCACTGACATTTTCCCTATCTGAAAGTCTGATAAACGCCGGAAAAATGACTAAGTCCAAAAAAAAATTTTTTTCAACTTTTTTCAATTTTACCCCCGTGGGATATATATTCTACCCACACACATTTGGAACTCTCCTGGGGTACCCTCACACATATTATTCCCTCATTTAGTGGATATTTTCACAAAAAAGTGAAATTTTCAAAAATCCAGAAAATTGGCTGAAAACGACTAAATATCAAAGACTCATTGGGCGAATCGCTCTGGAACTGAAATGGGAATGCTCACTGACATTTCCTCTATCTTAAAGTCTGATAAACGCCAGAAAAATGACTAAGTCCAAAAAAATTTTTTTTCAACTTTTTTCAATTTTACCCCCGTGGGATATATATTCTACCCACACACATTTGGAACTCTCCTGGGGTACCCTCACACATATTATTCCCTCATTTAGTGGATATTTTCACAAAGAAGTGAAATTTTCAAAAATCCAGAAAATTGGCTGAAAACGACTAAGTATCAAGGACTCATTGGGCGAATCGCTCTGGAACTGAAATCGGAACGCTCACTGACATTTTCCCTATCTGAAAGTCTGATAAACGCCGGAAAAATGACTAAGTCCAAAAAAAAAATTTTTTCAACTTTTTTCAATTTTACCCCCGTGGGATATATATTCTACCCACACACATTTGGAACTCTCCTGGGGTACCCTCACACATATTATTCCCTCATTTAGTGGATAGTTTCACAAAGAAGTGAAATTTTCAAAAATCCAGAAAATTGGCTGAAAACGACTAAATATCAAAGACTCATTGGGCGAATCGCTCTGGAACTGAAATGGGAATGCTCACTGACATTTCCCCTATCTTAAAGTCTGATAAACGCCAGAAAAATGACTAAGTCCAAAAAAAAATTTTTTTCAACTTTTTTCAATTTTACCCCCGTGGGATATATATTCTACCCACACACATTTAGAACTCTCCTGGGGTACCCTCACACATATTATTCCCTCATTTAGTGGATATTTTCACAAAGAAGTGAAATTTTCAAAAATCCAGAAAATTGGCTGAAAACGACTAAGTATCAAGGACTCATTGGGCGAATCACTCTGGAACTGAAATCGGAACGCTCACTGACATTTTCCCTATCTGAAAGTCTGATAAACGCCGGAAAAATGACTAAGTCCAAAAAAAAATTTTTTTCAACTTTTTTCAATTTTACCCCCGTGGGATATATATTCTACCCACACACATTTGGAACTCTCCTGGGGTACCCTCACACATATTATTCCCTCATTTAGTGGATATTTTCACAAAGAAGTGAAATTTTCAAAAATCCAGAAAATTGGCTGAAAACGACTAAGTATCAAGGACTCATTGGGCGAATCGCTCTGGAACTGAAATCTGAACGCTCACTGACATTTTCCCTATCTGAAAGTCTGATAAACGCCGGAAAAATGACTAAGTCCCAAAAAAAATTTTTTTCAACTTTTTTCAATTTTGCCCCCGTGGGATATATATTCTACCCACACACATTTGGAACTCTCCTGGGGTACCCTCACACATATTATTCCCTCATTTAGTGGATATTTTCACAAAAAAGTGAAATTTTCAAAAATCCAGAAAATTGGCTGAAAACGACTAAATATCAAAGACTCATTGGGCGAATCGCTCTGTAACTGAAATCGGAACGCTCACTGACATTTTCCCTATCTGAAAGTCTGATAAACGCCGGAAAAATGACTAAGTCCAAAAAAAAATGTTTTTCAACTTTTTTCAATTTTACCCCCGTGGGATATATATTCTACCCACACACATTTGGAACTCTCCTGGGGTACCCTCACACATATTATTCCCTCATTTAGTGGATATTTTCACAAAAAAGTGAAATTTTCAAAAATCCAGAAAATTGGCTGAAAACGACTAAATATCAAAGACTCATTGGGCGAATCACTCTGGAACTGAAATGGGAATGCTCACTGACATTTCCCCTATCTTAAAGTCTGATAAACGCCGGAAAAATGACTAAGTCCAAAAAAAAATTTTTTTCAACTTTTTTCAATTTTACCCCCGTGGGATATATATTCTACCCACACACATTTGGAACTCTCCTGGGGTACCCTCACACATATTATTCCCTCATTTAGTGGATATTTTCACAAAGAAGTGAAATTTTCAAAAATCCAGAAAATTGGCTGAAAACGACTAAGTATCAAGGACTCATTGGGCGAATCGCTCTGGAACTGAAATCTGAACGCTCACTGACATTTTCCCTATCTGAAAGTCTGATAAACGCCGGAAAAATGACTAAGTCCCAAAAAAAATTTTTTTCAACTTTTTTCAATTTTGCCCCCGTGGGATATATATTCTACCCACACACATTTGGAACTCTCCTGGGGTACCCTCACACATATTATTCCCTCATTTAGTGGATATTTTCACAAAAAAGTGAAATTTTCAAAAATCCAGAAAATTGGCTGAAAACGACTAAATATCAAAGACTCATTGGGCGAATCGCTCTGTAACTGAAATCGGAACGCTCACTGACATTTTCCCTATCTGAAAGTCTGATAAACGCCGGAAAAATGACTAAGTCCAAAAAAAAATGTTTTTCAACTTTTTTCAATTTTACCCCCGTGGGATATATATTCTACCCACACACATTTGGAACTCTCCTGGGGTACCCTCACACATATTATTCCCTCATTTAGTGGATATTTTCACAAAAAAGTGAAATTTTCAAAAATCCAGAAAATTGGCTGAAAACGACTAAATATCAAAGACTCATTGGGCGAATCACTCTGGAACTGAAATGGGAATGCTCACTGACATTTCCCCTATCTTAAAGTCTGATAAACGCCAGAAAAATGACTAAGTCCAAAAAAAAATTTTTTTCAACTTTTTTCAATTTTACCCCCGTGGGATATATACTCTACCCACACACATTTGGAACTCTCCTGGGGTACCCTCACACATATTATTCCCTCATTTAGTGGATATTTTCACAAAGAAGTGAAATTTTCAAAAATCCAGAAAATTGGCTGAAAACGACTAAGTATCAAAGACTCATTGGGCGAATCGCTCTGGAACTGAAATGGGAATGCTCACTGACATTTTCCCTATCTGAAAGTCTGATAAACGCCGGAAAAATGACTAAGTCCAAAAAAAAATTTTTTTCAACTTTTTTCAATTTTACCCCCGTACGATATGTATTCTACCCACACACATTTGGGACTCTCCTGCGGTACCCTCACACATATTATTCCCTCATTTAGTGGATATTTTCACAAAGAAGTGAAATTTTCAAAAATCCAGAAAATTGGCTGAAAACGACTAAGTATCAAGGACACATTGGGCGAATCGCTCTGGAACTGAAATCGGAACGCTCACTGACATTTTCCCTATCTGAAAGTCTGATAAACGCCGGAAAAATGACTAAGTCCCAAAAAAAATTTTTTTCAACTTTTTTCAATTTTGCCCCCGTGGGATATATATTCTACCCACACACATTTGGAACTCTCCTGGGGTACCCTCACACATATTATTCCCTCATTTAGTGGATATTTTCACAAAGAAGTGAAATTTTCAAAAATCCAGAAAATTGGCTGAAAACGACTAAGTATCAAGGACTCATTGGGCGAATCGCTCTGGAACTGAAATCGGAACGCTCACTGACATTTTCCCTATCTGAAAGTCTGATAAACGCCGGAAAAATGACTAAGTCCAAAAAAAAATTTTTTTCATCTTTTTTCAATTTTACCCCCGTGGGATATATATTCTACCCACACACATTTGGAACTCTCCTGGGGTACCCTCACACATATTATTCCCTCATTTAGTGGATATTTTCACAAAGAAGTGAAATTTTCAAAAATCCAGAAAATTGGCTGAAAACGACTAAATATCAAAGTCTCATTGGGCGAATCGCTCTGGAACTGAAATGGGAATGCTCACTGACATTTCCCCTATCTTAAAGTCTGATAAACGCCAGAAAAATGACTAAGTCCAAAAAAAAATTTTTTTCAACTTTTTTAAATTTTACCCCCGTGGGATATATATTCTACCCACACACATTTGGAACTCTCCTGGGGTACCCTCACACATATTATTCCCTCATTTAGTGGATATTTTCACAAAGAAGTGAAATTTTCAAAAATCCAGAAAATTGGCTGAAAACGACTAAATATCAAAGACTCATTGGGCGAATCACTCTGGAACTGAAATGGGAATGCTCACTGACATTTCCCCTATCTTAAAGTCTGATAAACGCCAGAAAAATGACTAAGTCCAAAAAAAAATTTTTTTCAACTTTTTTCAATTTTACCCCCGTGGGATATATATTCTACCCACACACATTTGGAACTCTCCTGGGGTACCCTCACACATATTATTCCCTCATTTAGTGGATATTTTCACAAAGAAGTGAAATTTTCAAAAATCCAGAAAATTGGCTGAAAACGACTAAGTATCAAGGACTCATTGGGCGAATCACTCTGGAACTGAAATCGGAACGCTCACTGACATTTTCCCTATCTGAAAGTCTGATAAACGCCGGAAAAATGACTAAGTCCAAAAAAAAAATTTTTTCAACTTTTTTCAATTTTACCCCCGTGGGATATATATTCTACCCACACACATTTGGAACTCTCCTGGGGTACCCTCACACATATTATTCCCTCATTTAGTGGATATTTTCACAAAGAAGTGAAATTTTCAAAAATCCAGAAAATTGGCTGAAAACGACTAAGTATCAAGGACTCATTGGGCGAATCGCTCTGGAACTGAAATCGGAACGCTCACTGACATTTTCCCTATCTGAAAGTCTGATAAACGCCGGAAAAATGACTAAGTCCAAAAAAAAATTTTTTTCAACTTTTTTCAATTTTACCCCCGTGGGATATATATTCTACCCACACACATTTGGAACTCTCCTGGGGTACCCTCACACATATTATTCCCTCATTTAGTGGATATTTTCACAAAGAAGTGAAATTTTCAAAAATCCAGAAAATTGGCTGAAAACGACTAAATATCAAAGACTCATTGGGCGAATCGCTCTGGAACTGAAATGGGAATGCTCACTGACATTTCCCCTATCTTAAAGTCTGATAAACGCCAGAAAAATGACTAAGTCCAAAAAAAAATTTTTTTCAACTTTTTTAAATTTTACCCCCGTGGGATATATATTCTACCCACACACATTTGGAACTCTCCTGGGGTACCCTCACACATATTATTCCCTCATTTAGTGGATATTTTCACAAAGAAGTGAAATTTTCAAAAATCCAGAAAATTGGCTGAAAACGACTAAATATCAAAGACTCATTGGGCGAATCACTCTGGAACTGAAATGGGAATGCTCACTGACATTTCCCCTATCTTAAAGTCTGATAAACGCCAGAAAAATGACTAAGTCCAAAAAAAAATTTTTTTCAACTTTTTTCAATTTTACCCCCGTGGGATATATATTCTACCCACACACATTTGGAACTCTCCTGGGGTACCCTCACACATATTATTCCCTCATTTAGTGGATATTTTCACAAAGAAGTGAAATTTTCAAAAATCCAGAAAATTGGCTGAAAACGACTAAGTATCAAGGACTCATTGGGCGAATCACTCTGGAACTGAAATCGGAACGCTCACTGACATTTTCCCTATCTGAAAGTCTGATAAACGCCGGAAAAATGACTAAGTCCAAAAAAAAATTTTTTTCAACTTTTTTCAATTTTACCCCCGTGGGATATATATTCTACCCACACACATTTGGAACTCTCCTGGGGTACCCTCACACATATTATTCCCTCATTTAGTGGATATTTTCACAAAGAAGTGAAATTTTCAAAAATCCAGAAAATTGGCTGAAAACGACTAAATATCAAAGACTCATTGGGCGAATCGCTCTGGAACTGAAATGGGAATGCTCACTGACATTTCCCCTATCTTAAAGTCTGATAAACGCCAGAAAAATGACTAAGTCCAAAAAAAAATTTTTTTCAACTTTTTTCATTTTTACCCCCGTGTGATATATATTCTACCCACACACATTTGGAACTCTCCTGGGGTACCCTCACACATATTATTCCCTCATTTAGTGGATATTTTCACAAAGAAGTGAAATTTTCAAAAATCCAGAAAATTGGCTGAAAACGACTAAGTATCAAGGACTCATTGGGCGAATCACTCTGGAACTGAAATCGGAACGCTCACTGACATTTTCCCTATCTGAAAGTCTGATAAACGCCGGAAAAATGACTAAGTCCAAAAAAAAAATTTTTTCAACTTTTTTCAATTTTACCCCCGTGGGATATATATTCTACCCACACACATTTGGAACTCTCCTGGGGTACCCTCACACATATTATTCCCTCATTTAGTGGATATTTTCACAAAGAAGTGAAATTTTCAAAAATCCAGAAAATTGGCTGAAAACGACTAAGTATCAAGGACTCATTGGGCGAATCGCTCTGGAACTGAAATCGGAACGCTCACTGACATTTTCCCTATCTGAAAGTCTGATAAACGCCGGAAAAATGACTAAGTCCAAAAAAAAATTTTTTTCAACTTTTTTCAATTTTACCCCCGTGGGATATATATTCTACCCACACACATTTGGAACTCTCCTGGGGTACCCTCACACATATTATTCCCTCATTTAGTGGATATTTTCACAAAGAAGTGAAATTTTCAAAAATCCAGAAAATTGGCTGAAAACGACTAAGTATCAAGGACTCATTGGGCGAATCGCTCTGGAACTGAAATCGGAACGCTCACTGACATTTTCCCTATCTGAAAGTCTGATAAACGCCGGAAAAATGACTAAGTCCAAAAAAAAATTTTTTTCAACTTTTTTCAATTTTACCCCCGTGGGATATATATTCTACCCACACACATTTGGAACTCTCCTGGGGTACCCTCACACATATTATTCCCTCATTTAGTGGATATTTTCACAAAGAAGTGAAATTTTCGAAAATCCAGAAAATTGGCTGAAAACGACTAAATATCAAAGACTCATTGGGCGAATCGCTCTGGAACTGAAATGGGAATGCTCACTGACATTTCCCCTATCTTAAAGTCTGATAAACGCCAGAAAAATGACTAAGTCCAAAAAAAAATTTTTTTCAACTTTTTTCAATTTTACCCCCGTGGGATATATATTCTACCCACACACATTTAGAACTCTCCTGGGGTACCCTCACACATATTATTCCCTCATTTAGTGGATATTTTCACAAAGAAGTGAAATTTTCAAAAATCCAGAAAATTGGCTGAAAACGACTAAGTATCAAGGACTCATTGGGCGAATCGCTCTGGAACTGAAATCGGAACGCTCACTGACATTTTCCCTATCTGAAAGTCTGATAAACGCCGGAAAAATGACTAAGTCCAAAAAAACTTTTTTTCAACTTTTTTCAATTTTACCCCCGTGGGATATATATTCTACCCACACACATTTGGAACTCTCCTGGGGTACCCTCACACATATTATTCCCTCATTTAGTGGATATTTTCACAAAGAAGTGAAATTTTCAAAAATCCAGAAAATTGGCTGAAAACGACTAAGTATCAAGGACTCATTGGGCGAATCGCTCTGGAACTGAAATCGGAACGCTCACTGACATTTTCCCTATCTGAAAGTCTGATAAACGCCGGAAAAATGACTAAGTCCAAAAAAAAATTTTTTTCAACTTTTTTCAATTTTACCCCCGTGTGATATATATTCTACCCACACACATTTGGAACTCTCCTGGGGTACCCTCACACATATTATTCCCTCATTTAGTGGATATTTTCACAAAGAAGTGAAATTTTCAAAAATCCAGAAAATTGGCTGAAAACGACTAAGTATCAAGGACTCATTGGGCGAATCACTCTGGAACTGAAATCGGAACGCTCACTGACATTTTCCCTATCTGAAAGTCTGATAAACGCCGGAAAAATGACTAAGTCCAAAAAAAAACTTTTTTCAACTTTTTTCAATTTTACCCCCGTGGGATATATATTCTACCCACACACATTTGGAACTCTCCTGGGGTACCCTCACACATATTATTCCCTCATTTAGTGGATATTTTCACAAAGAAGTGAAATTTTCAAAAATCCAGAAAATTGGCTGAAAACGACTAAATATCAAAGACTCATTGGGCGAATCGCTCTGGAACTGAAATGGGAATGCTCACTGACATTTCCCCTATCTTAAAGTCTGATAAACGCCAGAAAAATGACTAAGTCCAAAAAAAAATTTTTTTCAACTTTTTTCAATTTTACCCCCGTGGGATATATATTCTACCCACACACATTTGGAACTCTCCTGGGGTACCCTCACACATATTATTCCCTCATTTAGTGGATATTTTCACAAAGAAGTGAAATTTTCAAAAATCCAGAAAATTGGCTGAAAACGACTAAGTATCAAGGACTCATTGGGCGAATCACTCTGGAACTGAAATCGGAATGCTCACTGACATTTTCCCTATCTGAAAGTCTGATAAACGCCGGAAAAATGACTAAGTCCAAAAAAAAATTTTTTTCAACTTTTTTCAATTTTACCCCCGTGGGATATATATTCTACCCACACACATTTGGAACTCTCCTGGGGTACCCTCACACATATTATTCCCTCATTTAGTGGATATTTTCACAAAGAAGTGAAATTTTCAAAAATCCAGAAAATTGGCTGAAAACGACTAAGTATCAAGGACTCATTGGGAGAATCGCTCTGGAACTGAAATCGGAACGCTCACTGACATTTTCCCTATCTGAAAGTCTGATAAACGCCGGAAAAATGACTAAGTCCAAAAAAAAATTTTTTTCAACTTTTTTCAATTTTACCCCCGTGGGATATATATTCTACCCACACACATTTGGAACTCTCCTGGGGTACCCTCACACATATTATTCCCTCATTTAGTGGATATTTTCACAAAGAAGTGAAATTTTCAAAAATCCAGAAAATTGGCTGAAAACGACTAAGTATCAAGGACTCATTGGGCGAATCGCTCTGGAACTGAAATCGGAACGCTCACTGACATTTTCCCTATCTGAAAGTCTGATAAACGCCGGAAAAATGACTAAGTCCAAAAAAAAATTTTTTTCAACTTTTTTCAATTTTACCCCCGTGGGATATATATTCTACCCACACACATTTGGAACTCTCCTGGGGTACCCTCACACATATTATTCCCTCATTTAGTGGATATTTTCACAAAGAAGTGAAATTTTCGAAAATCCAGAAAATTGGCTGAAAACGACTAAATATCAAAGACTCATTGGGCGAATCGCTCTGGAACTGAAATGGGAATGCTCACTGACATTTCCCCTATCTTAAAGTCTGATAAACGCCAGAAAAATGACTAAGTCCAAAAAAAAATTTTTTTCAACTTTTTTCAATTTTACCCCCGTGGGATATATATTCTACCCACACACATTTAGAACTCTCCTGGGGTACCCTCACACATATTATTCCCTCATTTAGTGGATATTTTCACAAAGAAGTGAAATTTTCAAAAATCCAGAAAATTGGCTGAAAACGACTAAGTATCAAGGACTCATTGGGCGAATCGCTCTGGAACTGAAATCGGAACGCTCACTGACATTTTCCCTATCTGAAAGTCTGATAAACGCCGGAAAAATGACTAAGTCCAAAAAAACTTTTTTTCAACTTTTTTCAATTTTACCCCCGTGGGATATATATTCTACCCACACACATTTGGAACTCTCCTGGGGTACCCTCACACATATTATTCCCTCATTTAGTGGATATTTTCACAAAGAAGTGAAATTTTCAAAAATCCAGAAAATTGGCTGAAAACGACTAAGTATCAAGGACTCATTGGGCGAATCGCTCTGGAACTGAAATCGGAACGCTCACTGACATTTTCCCTATCTGAAAGTCTGATAAACGCCGGAAAAATGACTAAGTCCAAAAAAAAATTTTTTTCAACTTTTTTCAATTTTACCCCCGTGTGATATATATTCTACCCACACACATTTGGAACTCTCCTGGGGTACCCTCACACATATTATTCCCTCATTTAGTGGATATTTTCACAAAGAAGTGAAATTTTCAAAAATCCAGAAAATTGGCTGAAAACGACTAAGTATCAAGGACTCATTGGGCGAATCACTCTGGAACTGAAATCGGAACGCTCACTGACATTTTCCCTATCTGAAAGTCTGATAAACGCCGGAAAAATGACTAAGTCCAAAAAAAAACTTTTTTCAACTTTTTTCAATTTTACCCCCGTGGGATATATATTCTACCCACACACATTTGGAACTCTCCTGGGGTACCCTCACACATATTATTCCCTCATTTAGTGGATATTTTCACAAAGAAGTGAAATTTTCAAAAATCCAGAAAATTGGCTGAAAACGACTAAATATCAAAGACTCATTGGGCGAATCGCTCTGGAACTGAAATGGGAATGCTCACTGACATTTCCCCTATCTTAAAGTCTGATAAACGCCAGAAAAATGACTAAGTCCAAAAAAAAATTTTTTTCAACTTTTTTCAATTTTACCCCCGTGGGATATATATTCTACCCACACACATTTGGAACTCTCCTGGGGTACCCTCACACATATTATTCCCTCATTTAGTGGATATTTTCACAAAGAAGTGAAATTTTCAAAAATCCAGAAAATTGGCTGAAAACGACTAAGTATCAAGGACTCATTGGGCGAATCACTCTGGAACTGAAATCGGAATGCTCACTGACATTTTCCCTATCTGAAAGTCTGATAAACGCCGGAAAAATGACTAAGTCCAAAAAAAAATTTTTTTCAACTTTTTTCAATTTTACCCCCGTGGGATATATATTCTACCCACACACATTTGGAACTCTCCTGGGGTACCCTCACACATATTATTCCCTCATTTAGTGGATATTTTCACAAAGAAGTGAAATTTTCAAAAATCCAGAAAATTGGCTGAAAACGACTAAGTATCAAGGACTCATTGGGAGAATCGCTCTGGAACTGAAATCGGAACGCTCACTGACATTTTCCCTATCTGAAAGTCTGATAAACGCCGGAAAAATGACTAAGTCCAAAAAAAAATTTTTTTCAACTTTTTTCAATTTTACCCCCGTGGGATATATATTCTACCCACACACATTTGGAACTCTCCTGGGGTACCCTCACACATATTATTCCCTCATTTAGTGGATATTTTCACAAAGAAGTGAAATTTTCAAAAATCCAGAAAATTGGCTGAAAACGACTAAATATCAAAGACTCATTGGGCGAATCGCTCTGGAACTGAAATGGGAATGCTCACTGACATTTCCCCTATCTTAAAGTCTGATAAACGCCAGAAAAATGACTAAGTCCAAAAAAAAATTTTTTTCAACTTTTTTCAATTTTACCCCCGTGTGATATATATTCTACCCACACACATTTGGAACTCTCCTGGGGTACCCTCACACATATTATTCCCTCATTTAGTGGATATTTTCACAAAGAAGTGAAATTTTCAAAAATCCAGAAAATTGGCTGAAAACGACTAAGTATCAAGGACTCATTGGGCGAATCGCTCTGGAACTGAAATCGGAATGCTCACTGACATTTTCCCTATCTGAAAGTCTGATAAACGCCGGAAAAATGACTAAGTCCAAAAAAAAATTTTTTTCAACTTTTTTCAATTTTACCCCCGTGGGATATATATTCTACCCACACACATTTGGAACTCTCCTGGGGTACCCTCACACATATTATTCCCTCATTTAGTGGATATTTTCACAAAGAAGTGAAATTTTCAAAAATCCAGAAAATTGGCTGAAAACGACTAAGTATCAAGGACTCATTGGGCGAATCGCTCTGGAACTGAAATCGGAACGCTCACTGACATTTTCCCTATCTGAAAGTCTGATAAACGCCGGAAAAATGACTAAGTCCAAAAAAAAATTTTTTTCAACTTTTTTCAATTTTACCCCCGTGGGATATATATTCTACCCACACACATTTGGAACTCTCCTGGGGTACCCTCACACATATTATTCCCTCATTTAGTGGATATTTTCACAAAGAAGTGAAATTTTCAAAAATCCAGAAAATTGGCTGAAAACGACTAAATATCAAAGACTCATTGGGCGAATCGCTCTGGAACTGAAATGGGAATGCTCACTGACATTTCCCCTATCTTAAAGTCTGATAAACGCCAGAAAAATGACTAAGTCCAAAAAAAAATTTTTTTCAACTTTTTTCAATTTTACCCCCGTGTGATATATATTCTACCCACACACATTTGGAACTCTCCTGGGGTACCCTCACACATATTATTCCCTCATTTAGTGGATATTTTCACAAAGAAGTGAAATTTTCAAAAATCCAGAAAATTGGCTGAAAACGACTAAGTATCAAGGACTCATTGGGCGAATCACTCTGGAACTGAAATCGGAACGCTCACTGACATTTTCCCTATCTGAAAGTCTGATAAACGCCGGAAAAATGACTAAGTCCAAAAAAAAACTTTTTTCAACTTTTTTCAATTTTACCCCCGTGGGATATATATTCTACCCACACACATTTGGAACTCTCCTGGGGTACCCTCACACATATTATTCCCTCATTTAGTGGATATTTTCACAAAGAAGTGAAATTTTCAAAAATCCAGAAAATTGGCTGAAAACGACTAAGTATCAAGGACTCATTGGGCGAATCACTCTGGAACTGAAATCGGAACGCTCACTGACATTTTCCCTATCTGAAAGTCTGATAAACGCCGGAAAAATGACTAAGTCCAAAAAAAAATTTTTTTCAACTTTTTTCAATTTTACCCCCGTGGGATATATATTCTACCCACACACATTTGGAACTCTCCTGGGGTACCCTCACACATATTATTCCCTCATTTAGTGGATATTTTCACAAAGAAGTGAAATTTTCAAAAATCCAGAAAATTGGCTGAAAACGACTAAGTATCAAGGACTCATTGGGCAAATCGCTCTGGAACTGAAATCGGAACGCTCACTGACATTTTCCCTATCTGAAAGTCTGATAAACGCCGGAAAAATGACTAAGTCCAAAAAAAATTTTTTTTCAACTTTTTTCAATTTTACCCCCGTGGGATATATATTCTACCCACACACATTTGGAACTCTCCTGGGGTACCCTCACACATATTATTCCCTCATTTAGTGGATATTTTCACAAAGAAGTGAAATTTTCAAAAATCCAGAAAATTGGCTGAAAACGACTAAATATCAAAGACTCATTGGGCGAATCGCTGTGGAACTGAAATGGGAATGCTCACTGACATTTCCCCTATCTTAAAGTCTGATAAACGCCAGAAAAATGACTAAGTCCAAAAAAAAAATTTTTTCAACTTTTTTCAATTTTACCCCCGTGGGATATATATTCTACCCACACACATTTGGAACTCTCCTGGGGTACCCTCACACATATTATTCCCTCATTTAGTGGATATTTTCACAAAGAAGTGAAATTTTCAAAAATCCAGAAAATTGGCTGAAAACGACTAAGTATCAAGGACTCATTGGGCGAATCACTCTGGAACTGAAATCGGAACGCTCACTGACATTTTCCCTATCTGAAAGTCTGATAAACGCCGGAAAAATGACTAAGTCCAAAAAAAAATTTTTTTCAACTTTTTTCAATTTTACCCCCGTGGGATATATATTCTACCCACACACATTTGGAACTCTCCTGGGGTACCCTCACACATATTATTCCCTCATTTAGTGGATATTTTCACAAAGAAGTGAAATTTTCAAAAATCCAGAAAATTGGCTGAAAACGACTAAGTATCAAGGACACATTGGGCGAATCGCTCTGGAACTGAAATCGGAACGCTCACTGACATTTTCCCTATCTGAAAGTCTGATAAACGCCGGAAAAATGACTAAGTCCAAAAAAAAATTTTTTTCAACTTTTTTCAATTTTACCCCCGTGGGATATATATTCTACTCACACACATTTGGAACTCTCCTGGGGTACCCTCACACATATTATTCCCTCATTTAGTGGATATTTTCACAAAGAAGTGAAATTTTCAAAAATCCAGAAAATTGGCTGAAAACGACTAAGTATCAAGGACTCATTGGGCGAATCGCTCTGGAACTGAAATCGGAACGCTCACTGACATTTTCCCTATCTGAAAGTCTGATAAACGCCGGAAAAATGACTAAGTCCAAAAAAAAATTTTTTTCAACTTTTTTCAATTTTACCCCCGTGGGATATATATTCTACCCACACACATTTGGAACTCTCCTGGGGTACCCTCACACATATTATTCCCTCATTTAGTGGATATTTTCACAAAGAAGTGAAATTTTCAAAAATCCAGAAAATTGGCTGAAAACGACTAAGTATCAAGGACTCATTGGGCGAATCGCTCTGGAACTGAAATCGGAACGCTCACTGACATTTTCCCTATCTGAAAGTCTGATAAACGCCGGAAAAATGACTAAGTCCAAAAAAAAATTTTTTTCAACTTTTTTCAATTTTACCCCCGTGTGATATATATTCTACCCACACACATTTGGAACTCTCCTGGGGTACCCTCACACATATTATTCCCTCATTTAGTGGATATTTTCACAAAGAAGTGAAATTTTCAAAAATCCAGAAAATTGGCTGAAAACGACTAAGTATCAAGGACTCATTGGGCGAATCGCTCTGGAACTGAAATCGGAACGCTCACTGACATTTTCCCTATCTGAAAGTCTGATAAACGCCGGAAAAATGACTAAGTCCAAAAAAAAATTTTTTTCAACTTTTTTCAATTTTACCCCCGTGGGATATATATTCTACCCACACACATTTGGAACTCTCCTGGGGTACCCTCACACATATTATTCCCTCATTTAGTGGATATTTTCACAAAGAAGTGAAATTTTCAAAAATCCAGAAAATTGGCTGAAAACGACTAAGTATCAAGGACGCATTGGGCGAATCGCTCTGGAACTGAAATCGGAACGCTCACTGACATTTTCCCTATCTGAAAGTCTGATAAACGCCGGAAAAATGACTAAGTCCAAAAAAAAATTTTTTTCAACTTTTTTCAATTTTACCCCCGTGGGATATATATTCTACCCACACACATTTGGAACTCTCCTGGGGTACCCTCACACATATTATTCCCTCATTTAGTGGATATTTTCACAAAGAAGTGAAATTTTCAAAAATCCAGAAAATTGGCTGAAAACGACTAAATATCAAAGACTCATTGGGCGAATCGCTCTGGAACTGAAATGGGAATGCTCACTGACATTTCCCCTATCTTAAAGTCTGATAAACGCCAGAAAAATGACTAAGTCCAAAAAAAAATTTTTTTCAACTTTTTTCAATTTTACCCCCGTGTGATATATATTCTACCCACACACATTTGGAACTCTCCTGGGGTACCCTCACACATATTATTCCCTCATTTAGTGGATATTTTCACAAAGAAGTGAAATTTTCAAAAATCCAGAAAATTGGCTGAAAACGACTAAGTATCAAGGACTCATTGGGCGAATCACTCTGGAACTGAAATCGGAACGCTCACTGACATTTTCCCTATCTGAAAGTCTGATAAACGCCGGAAAAATGACTAAGTCCAAAAAAAAATTTTTTTCAACTTTTTTCAATTTTACCCCCGTGGGATATATATTCTACCCAC
This sequence comes from Phyllobates terribilis, assembly GCF_046119375.1. Classification (NCBI taxonomy): domain Eukaryota; kingdom Metazoa; phylum Chordata; class Amphibia; order Anura; family Dendrobatidae; genus Phyllobates; species Phyllobates terribilis. The sequence continues at coordinate 428,255 of NW_027362783.1, forward strand.
ACACATTTGGAACTCTCCTGGGGTACCCTCACACATATTATTCCCTCATTTAGTGGATATTTTCACAAAGAAGTGAAATTTTCAAAAATCCAGAAAATTGGCTGAAAACGACTAAGTATCAAGGACTCATTGGGCGAATCGCTCTGGAACTGAAATCGGAACGCTCACTGACATTTTCCCTATCTGAAAGTCTGATAAACGCCGGAAAAATGACTAAGTCCAAAAAAAATTTTTTTTCAACTTTTTTCAATTTTACCCCCGTGGGATATATATTCTACCCACACACATTTGGAACTCTCCTGGGGTACCCTCACACATATTATTCCCTCATTTAGTGGATATTTTCACAAAGAAGTGAAATTTTCAAAAATCCAGAAAATTGGCTGAAAACGACTAAATATCAAAGACTCATTGGGCGAATCGCTGTGGAACTGAAATGGGAATGCTCACTGACATTTCCCCTATCTTAAAGTCTGATAAACGCCAGAAAAATGACTAAGTCCAAAAAAAAAATTTTTTCAACTTTTTTCAATTTTACCCCCGTGGGATATATATTCTACCCACACACATTTGGAACTCTCCTGGGGTACCCTCACACATATTATTCCCTCATTTAGTGGATATTTTCACAAAGAAGTGAAATTTTCAAAAATCCAGAAAATTGGCTGAAAACGACTAAGTATCAAGGACTCATTGGGCGAATCACTCTGGAACTGAAATCGGAACGCTCACTGACATTTTCCCTATCTGAAAGTCTGATAAACGCCGGAAAAATGACTAAGTCCAAAAAAAAATTTTTTTCAACTTTTTTCAATTTTACCCCCGTGGGATATATATTCTACCCACACACATTTGGAACTCTCCTGGGGTACCCTCACACATATTATTCCCTCATTTAGTGGATATTTTCACAAAGAAGTGAAATTTTCAAAAATCCAGAAAATTGGCTGAAAACGACTAAGTATCAAGGACACATTGGGCGAATCGCTCTGGAACTGAAATCGGAACGCTCACTGACATTTTCCCTATCTGAAAGTCTGATAAACGCCGGAAAAATGACTAAGTCCAAAAAAAAATTTTTTTCAACTTTTTTCAATTTTACCCCCGTGGGATATATATTCTACTCACACACATTTGGAACTCTCCTGGGGTACCCTCACACATATTATTCCCTCATTTAGTGGATATTTTCACAAAGAAGTGAAATTTTCAAAAATCCAGAAAATTGGCTGAAAACGACTAAGTATCAATGACTCATTGGGCGAATCGCTCTGGAACTGAAATCGGAACGCTCACTGACATTTTCCCTATCTGAAAGTCTGATAAACGCCGGAAAAATGACTAAGTCCAAAAAAAAATTTTTTTCAACTTTTTTCAATTTTACCCCCGTGGGATATATATTCTACCCACACACATTTGGAACTCTCCTGGGGTACCCTCACACATATTATTCCCTCATTTAGTGGATATTTTCACAAAGAAGTGAAATTTTCAAAAATCCAGAAAATTGGCTGAAAACGACTAAGTATCAAGGACTCATTGGGCGAATCGCTCTGGAACTGAAATCGGAACGCTCACTGACATTTTCCCTATCTGAAAGTCTGATATACGCCGGAAAAATGACTAAGTCCAAAAAAAAATTTTTTTCAACTTTTTTCAATTTTACCCCCGTGGGATATATATTCTACCCACACACATTTGGAACTCTCCTGGGGTACCCTCACACATATTATTCCCTCATTTAGTGGATATTTTCACAAAGAAGTGAAATTTTCAAAAATCCAGAAAATTGGCTGAAAACGACTAAATATCAAAGAATCATTGGGCGAATCGCTCTGGAACTGAAATGGGAATGCTCACTGACATTTCCCCTATCTTAAAGTCTGATAAACGCCAGAAAAATGACTAAGTCCAAAAAAAAATTTTTTTCAACTTTTTTCAATTTTACCCCCGTGTGATATATATTCTACCCACACACATTTGGAACTCTCCTGGGGTACCCTCACACATATTATTCCCTCATTTAGTGGATATTTTCACAAAGAAGTGAAATTTTCAAAAATCCAGAAAATTGGCTGAAAACGACTAAGTATCAAGGACTCATTGGGCGAATCGCTCTGGAACTGAAATCGGAACGCTCACTGACATTTTCCCTATCTGAAAGTCTGATAAACGCCGGAAAAATGACTAAGTCCAAAAAAAAATTTTTTTCAACTTTTTTCAATTTTACCCCCGTGGGATATATATTCTACCCACACACATTTGGAACTCTCCTGGGGTACCCTCACACATATTATTCCCTCATTTAGTGGATATTTTCACAAAGAAGTGAAATTTTCAAAAATCCAGAAAATTGGCTGAAAACGACTAAGTATCAAGGACTCATTGGGCGAATCGCTCTGGAACTGAAATCGGAACGCTCACTGACATTTTCCCTATCTGAAAGTCTGATAAACGCCGGAAAAATGACTAAGTCCAAAAAAAAATTTTTTTCAACTTTTTTCAATTTTACCCCCGTGGGATATATATTCTACCCACACACATTTGGAACTCTCCTGGGGTACCCTCACACATATTATTCCCTCATTTAGTGGATATTTTCACAAAGAAGTGAAATTTTCAAAAATCCAGAAAATTGGCTGAAAACGACTAAATATCAAAGACTCATTGGGCGAATCGCTCTGGAACTGAAATGGGAATGCTCACTGACATTTCCCCTATCTTAAAGTCTGATAAACGCCAGAAAAATGACTAAGTCCAAAAAAAAATTTTTTTCAACTTTTTTCAATTTTACCCCCGTGTGATATATATTCTACCCACACACATTTGGAACTCTCCTGGGGTACCCTCACACATATTATTCCCTCATTTAGTGGATATTTTCACAAAGAAGTGAAATTTTCAAAAATCCAGAAAATTGGCTGAAAACGACTAAGTATCAAGGACTCATTGGGCGAATCACTCTGGAACTGAAATCGGAACGCTCACTGACATTTTCCCTATCTGAAAGTCTGATAAACGCCGGAAAAATGACTAAGTCCAAAAAAAAACTTTTTTCAACTTTTTTCAATTTTACCCCCGTGGGATATATATTCTACCCACACACATTTGGAACTCTCCTGGGGTACCCTCACACATATTATTCCCTCATTTAGTGGATATTTTCACAAAGAAGTGAAATTTTCAAAAATCCAGAAAATTGGCTGAAAACGACTAAGTATCAAGGACTCATTGGGCGAATCACTCTGGAACTGAAATCGGAACGCTCACTGACATTTTCCCTATCTGAAAGTCTGATAAACGCCGGAAAAATGACTAAGTCCAAAAAAAAATTTTTTTCAACTTTTTTCAATTTTACCCCCGTGGGATATATATTCTACCCACACACATTTGGAACTCTCCTGGGGTACCCTCACACATATTATTCCCTCATTTAGTGGATATTTTCACAAAGAAGTGAAATTTTCAAAAATCCAGAAAATTGGCTGAAAACGACTAAGTATCAAGGACTCATTGGGCGAATCGCTCTGGAACTGAAATCGGAACGCTCACTGACATTTTCCCTATCTGAAAGTCTGATAAACGCCGGAAAAATGACTAAGTCCAAAAAAAATTTTTTTTCAACTTTTTTCAATTTTACCCCCGTGGGATATATATTCTACCCACACACATTTGGAACTCTCCTGGGGTACCCTCACACATATTATTCCCTCATTTAGTGGATATTTTCACAAAGAAGTGAAATTTTCAAAAATCCAGAAAATTGGCTGAAAACGACTAAGTATCAAGGACTCATTGGGCGAATCACTCTGGAACTGAAATCGGAACGCTCACTGACATTTTCCCTATCTGAAAGTCTGATAAACGCCGGAAAAATGACTAAGTCCAAAAAAAAATTTTTTTCAACTTTTTTCAATTTTACCCCCGTGGGATATATATTCTACCCACACACATTTGGAACTCTCCTGGGGTACCCTCACACATATTATTCCCTCATTTAGTGGATATTTTCACAAAGAAGTGAAATTTTCAAAAATCCAGAAAATTGGCTGAAAACGACTAAGTATCAAGGACTCATTGGGCGAATCGCTCTGGAACTGAAATCGGAACGCTCACTGACATTTTCCCTATCTGAAAGTCTGATAAACGCCGGAAAAATGACTAAGTCCAAAAAAAAATTTTTTTCAACTTTTTTCAATTTTACCCCCGTGGGATATATATTCTACCCACACACATTTGGAACTCTCCTGGGGTACCCTCACACATATTATTCCCTCATTTAGTGGATATTTTCACAAAGAAGTGAAATTTTCAAAAATCCAGAAAATTGGCTGAAAACGACTAAGTATCAAGGACTCATTGGGCGAATCGCTCTGGAACTGAAATCGGAACGCTCACTGACATTTTCCCTATCTGAAAGTCTGATAAACGCCGGAAAAATGACTAAGTCCAAAAAAAAATTTTTTTCAACTCTTTTTAATTTTACCCCCGTGGGATATATATTCTACCCACACACATTTGGAACTCTCCTGGGGTACCCTCACACATATTATTCCCTCATTTAGTGGATATTTTCACAAAGAAGTGAAATTTTCAAAAATCCAGAAAATTGGCTGAAAACGACTAAGTATCAAGGACTCATTGGGCGAATCGCTCTGGAACTGAAATCGGAACGCTCACTGACATTTTCCCTATCTGAAAGTCTGATAAACGCCAGAAAAATGACTAAGTCCAAAAAAAAATTTTTTTCAACTTTATTCAATTTTACCCCCGTGGGATATATATTCTACCCACACACATTTGGAACTCTCCTGGGGTACCCTCACACATATTATTCCCTCATTTAGTGGATATTTTCACAAAGAAGTGAAATTTTCAAAAATCCAGAAAATTGGCTGAAAACGACTAAGTATCAAGGACTCATTGGGCGAATCGCTCTGGAACTGAAATCGGAACGCTCACTGACATTTTCCCTATCTGAAAGTCTGATAAACGCCGGAAAAATGACTAAGTCCAAAAAAAAATTTTTTTCAACTTTTTTCAATTTTACCCCCGTGGGATATATATTCTACCCACACACATTTGGAACTCTCCTGGGGTACCCTCACACATATTATTCCCTCATTTAGTGGATATTTTCACAAAAAAAGTGAAATTTTCAAAAATCCAGAAAATTGGCTGAAAACGACTAAATATCAAAGACTCATTGGGCGAATCGCTCTGGAACTGAAATGGGAATGCTCACTGACATTTTCCCTATCTGAAAGTCTGATAAACGCCGGAAAAATGACTAAGTCCAAAAAAAAATTTTTTTCAACTTTTTTCAATTTTACCCCCGTACGATATATATTCTACCCACACACATTTGGGACTCTCCTGGGGTACCCTCACACATATTATTCCCTCATTTAGTGGATATTTTCACAAAAAAAGTGAAATTTTCAAAAATCCAGAAAATTGGCTGAAAACGACTAAATATCAAAGACTCATTGGGCGAATCGCTCTGGAACTGAAATGGGAATGCTCACTGACATTTTCCCTATCTGAAAGTCTGATAAACGCCGGAAAAATGACTAAGTCCAAAAAAAAATTTTTTTCAACTTTTTTCAATTTTACCCCCGTACGATATATATTCTACCCACACACATTTGGGACTCTCCTGGGGTACCCTCACACATATTATTCCCTCATTTAGTGGATATTTTCACAAAGAAGTGAAATTTTCAAAAATCCAGAAAATTGGCTGAAAACGACTAAGTATCAAGGACTCACTGGGCGAATCGCTCTGGAACTGAAATCGGAACGCTCACTGACATTTTCCCTATCTGAAAGTCTGATAAACGCCAGAAAAATGACTAAGTCCAAAAAAAAATTTTTTTCAACTTTTTTCAATTTTACCCCCGTGGGATATATATTCTACCCACACACATTTGGAACTCTCCTGGGGTACCCTCACACATATTATTCCCTCATTTAGTGGATATTTTCACAAAGAAGTGAAATTTTCAAAAATCCAGAAAATTGGCTGAAAACGACTAAGTATCAAGGACTCATTGGGCGAATCGCTCTGGAACTGAAATCGGAACGCTCACTGACATTTTCCCTATCTGAAAGTCTGATAAACGCCGGAAAAATGACTAAGTCCAAAAAAAAATTTTTTTCAACTTTTTTCAATTTTACCCCCGTGGGATATATATTCTACCCACACACATTTGGAACTCTCCTGGGGTACCCTCACACATATTATTCCCTCATTTAGTGGATATTTTCACAAAAAAAGTGAAATTTTCAAAAATCCAGAAAATTGGCTGAAAACGACTAAATATCAAAGACTCATTGGGCGAATCGCTCTGGAACTGAAATGGGAATGCTCACTGACATTTTCCCTATCTGAAAGTCTGATAAACGCCGGAAAAATGACTAAGTCCAAAAAAAAATTTTTTTCAACTTTTTTCAATTTTACCCCCGTGGGATATATATTCTACTCACACACATTTGGAACTCTCCTGGGGTACCCTCACACATATTATTCCCTCATTTAGTGGATATGTTCACAAAGAAGTGAAATTTTCAAAAATCCAGAAAATTGGCTGAAAACGACTAAGTATCAAGGACTCATTGGGCGAATCGCTCTGGAACTGAAATCGGAACGCTCACTGACATTTTCCCTATCTGAAAGTCTGATAAACGCCGGAAAAATGACTAAGTCCAAAAAAAAATTTTTTTAAACTTTTTTCAATTTTACCCCCGTGGGATATATATTCTACCCACACACATTTGGAACTCTCCTGGGGTACCCTCACACATATTATTCCCTCATTTAGTGGATATTTTCACAAAGAAGTGAAATTTTCAAAAATCCAGAAAATTGGCTGAAAACGACTAAGTATCAAGGACTCATTGGGCGAATCGCTCTGGAACTGAAATCTGAACGCTCACTGACATTTTCCCTATCTGAAAGTCTGATAAACGCCGGAAAAATGACTAAGTCCCAAAAAAATTTTTTTTCAACTTTTTTCAATTTTGCCCCCGTGGGATATATATTCTACCCACACACATTTGGAACTCTCCTGGGGTACCCTCACACATATTATTCCCTCATTTAGTGGATATTTTCACAAAAAAGTGAAATTTTCAAAAATCCAGAAAATTGTCTGAAAACGACTAAATATCAAAGACTCATTGGGCGAATCGCTCTGGAACTGAAATCGGAACGCTCACTGACATTTTCCCTATCTGAAAGTCTGATAAACGCCGGAAAAATGACTAAGTCCAAAAAAAAATTTTTTTCAACTTTTTTCAATTTTACCCCCGTGGGATATATATTCTACCCACACACATTTGGAACTCTCCTGGGGTACCCTCACACATATTATTCCCTCATTTAGTGGATATTTTCACAAAAAAGTGAAATTTTCAAAAATCCAGAAAATTGGCTGAAAACGACTAAATATCAAAGACTCATTGGGCGAATCACTCTGGAACTGAAATGCGAATGCTCACTGACATTTCCCCTATCTTAAAGTCTGATAAACGCCAGAAAAATGACTAAGTCCAAAAAAAAATTTTTTTCAACTTTTTTCAATTTTACCCCCGTGGGATATATACTCTACCCACACACATTTGGAACTCTCCTGGGGTACCCTCACACATATTATTCCCTCATTTAGTGGATATTTTCACAAAGAAGTGAAATTTTCAAAAATCCAGAAAATTGGCTGAAAACGACTAAGTATCAAAGACTCATTGGGCGAATCGCTCTGGAACTGAAATGGGAATGCTCACTGACATTTTCCCTATCTGAAAGTCTGATAAACGCCGGAAAAATGACTAAGTCCAAAAAAAAATTTTTTTCAACTTTTTTCAATTTTACCCCCGTACGATATATATTCTACCCACACACATTTGGGACTCTCCTGGGGTACCCTCACACATATTATTCCCTCATTTAGTGGATATTTTCACAAAGAAGTGAAATTTTCAAAAATCCAGAAAATTGGCTGAAAACGACTAAGTATCAAGGACACATTGGGCGAATCGCTCTGGAACTGAAATCGGAACGCTCACTGACATTTTCCCTATCTGAAAGTCTGATAAACGCCGGAAAAATGACTAAGTCCAAAAAAAAATTTTTTTCAACTTTTTTCAATTTTACCCCCGTGGGATATATATTCTACTCACACACATTTGGAACTCTCCTGGGGTACCCTCACACATATTATTCCCTCATTTAGTGGATATTTTCACAAAGAAGTGAAATTTTCAAAAATCCAGAAAATTGGCTGAAAACGACTAAGTATCAAGGACTCATTGGGCGAATCGCTCTGGAACTGAAATCGGAACGCTCACTGACATTTTCCCTATCTGAAAGTCTGATAAACGCCGGAAAAATGACTAAGTCCAAAAAAAAATTTTTTTCAACTTTTTTCAATTTTACCCCCGTGGGATATATATTCTACCCACACACATTTGGAACTCTCCTGGGGTACCCTCACACATATTATTCCCTCATTTAGTGGATATTTTCACAAAGAAGTGAAATTTTCAAAAATCCAGAAAATTGGCTGAAAACTACTAAGTATCAAGGACTCATTGGGCGAATCGCTCTGGAACTGAAATCGGAACGCTCACTGACATTTTCCCTATCTGAAAGTCTGATAAACGCCGGAAAAATGACTAAGTCCAAAAAAAAATTTTTTTCAACTTTTTTCAATTTTACCCCCGTGGGATATATATTCTACCCACACACATTTGGAACTCTCCTGGGGTACCCTCACACATATTATTCCCTCATTTAGTGGATATTTTCACAAAGAAGTGAAATTTTCAAAAATCCAGAAAATTGGCTGAAAACGACTAAATATCAAAGACTCATTGGGCGAATCGCTCTGGAACTGAAATGGGAATGCTCACTGAAATTTCCCCTATCTTAAAGTCTGATAAACGCCAGAAAAATGACTAAGTCCAAAAAAAAATTTTTTTCAACTTTTTTCAATTTTACCCCCGTGGGATATGTGTTCTACCCACACACATTTGGAACTCTCCTGGGGTACCCTCACACATATTATTCCCTCATTTAGTGGATATTTTCACAAAGAAGTGAAATTTTCAAAAATCCAGAAAATTGGCTGAAAACGACTAAGTATCAAGGACTCATTGGGCGAATCGCTCTGGAACTGAAATCGGAACGCTCACTGACATTTTCCCTATCTGAAAGTCTGATAAACGCCGGAAAAATGACTAAGTCCAAAAAAAAATTTTTTTCAACTTTTTTCAATTTTACCCCCGTACGATATATATTCTACCCACACACATTTGGGACTCTCCTGGGGTACCCTCACACATATTATTCCCTCATTTAGTGGATATTTTCACAAAGAAGTGAAATTTTCAAAAATCCAGAAAATTGGCTGAAAACGACTAAGTATCAAGGACTCATTGGGCGAATCGCTCTGGAACTGAAATCGGAACGCTCACTGACATTTTCCCTATCTGAAAGTCTGATAAACGCCGGAAAAATGACTAAGTCCAAAAAAAAATTTTTTTCAACTTTTTTCAATTTTACCCCCGTGGGATATATATTCTACCCACACACATTTGGAACTCTCCTGGGGTACCCTCACACATATTATTCCCTCATTTAGTGGATATTTTCACAAAGAAGTGAAATTTTCAAAAATCCAGAAAATTGGCTGAAAACGACTAAATATCAAAGACTCATTGGGCGAATCGCTCTGGAACTGAAATGGGAATGCTCACTGAAATTTCCCCTATCTTAAAGTCTGATAAACGCCAGAAAAATGACTAAGTCCAAAAAAAAATTTTTTTCAACTTTTTTCAATTTTACCCCCGTGGGATATGTGTTCTACCCACACACATTTGGAACTCTCCTGGGGTACCCTCACACATATTATTCCCTCATTTAGTGGATATTTTCACAAAGAAGTGAAATTTTCAAAAATCCAGAAAATTGGCTGAAAACGACTAAGTATCAAGGACTCATTGGGCGAATCGCTCTGGAACTGAAATCGGAACGCTCACTGACATTTTCCCTATCTGAAAGTCTGATAAACGCCGGAAAAATGACTAAGTCCAAAAAAAAATTTTTTTTAACTTTTTTCAATTTTACCCCCGTACGATATATATTCTACCCACACACATTTGGGACTCTCCTGGGGTACCCTCACACATATTATTCCCTCATTTAGTGGATATTTTCACAAAGAAGTGAAATTTTCAAAAATCCAGAAAATTGGCTGAAAACGACTAAATATCAAAGACTCATTGGGCGAATCACTCTGGAACTGAAATGGGAATGCTCACTGACATTTCCCCTATCTTAAAGTCTGATAAACGCCAGAAAAATGACTAAGTCCAAAAAAAAATTTTTTTCAACTTTTTTCAATTTTACCCCCGTACGATATATATTCTACCCACACACATTTGGGACTCTCCTGGGGTACCCTCACACATATTATTCCCTCATTTAGTGGATATTTTCACAAAGAAGTGAAATTTTCAAAAATCCAGAAAATTGGCTGAAAACGACTAAGTATCAAGGACACATTGGGCGAATCGCTCTGGAACTGAAATCGGAACGCTCACTGACATTTTCCCTATCTGAAAGTCTGATAAACGCCGGAAAAATGACTAAGTCCAAAAAAAAATTTTTTTCAACTTTTTTCAATTTTACCCCCGTGGGATATATATTCTACTCACACACATTTGGAACTCTCCTGGGGTACCCTCACACATATTATTCCCTCATTTAGTGGATATGTTCACAAAGAAGTGAAATTTTCAAAAATCCAGAAAATTGGCTGAAAACGACTAAGTATCAAGGACTCATTGGGCGAATCGCTCTGGAACTGAAATCGGAACGCTCACTGACATTTTCCCTATCTGAAAGTCTGATAAACGCCGGAAAAATGACTAAGTCCAAAAAAAAATTTTTTTAAACTTTTTTCAATTTTACCCCCGTGGGATATATATTCTACCCACACACATTTGGAACTCTCCTGGGGTACCCTCACACATATTATTCCCTCATTTAGTGGATATTTTCACAAAGAAGTGAAATTTTCAAAAATCCAGAAAATTGGCTGAAAACGACTAAGTATCAAGGACTCATTGGGCGAATCGCTCTGGAACTGAAATCTGAACGCTCACTGACATTTTCCCTATCTGAAAGTCTGATAAACGCCGGAAAAATGACTAAGTCCCAAAAAAATTTTTTTTCAACTTTTTTCAATTTTGCCCCCGTGGGATATATATTCTACCCACACACATTTGGAACTCTCCTGGGGTACCCTCACACATATTATTCCCTCATTTAGTGGATATTTTCACAAAAAAGTGAAATTTTCAAAAATCCAGAAAATTGTCTGAAAACGACTAAATATCAAAGACTCATTGGGCGAATCGCTCTGGAACTGAAATCGGAACGCTCACTGACATTTTCCCTATCTGAAAGTCTGATAAACGCCGGAAAAATGACTAAGTCCAAAAAAAAATTTTTTTCAACTTTTTTCAATTTTACCCCCGTGGGATATATATTCTACCCACACACATTTGGAACTCTCCTGGGGTACCCTCACACATATTATTCCCTCATTTAGTGGATATTTTCACAAAAAAGTTAAATTTTCAAAAATCCAGAAAATTGGCTGAAAACGACTAAATATCAAAGACTCATTGGGCGAATCACTCTGGAACTGAAATGCGAATGCTCACTGACATTTCCCCTATCTTAAAGTCTGATAAACGCCAGAAAAATGACTAAGTCCAAAAAAAAATTTTTTTCAACTTTTTTCAATTTTACCCCCGTGGGATATATACTCTACCCACACACATTTGGAACTCTCCTGGGGTACCCTCACACATATTATTCCCTCATTTAGTGGATATTTTCACAAAGAAGTGAAATTTTCAAAAATCCAGAAAATTGGCTGAAAACGACTAAGTATCAAAGACTCATTGGGCGAATCGCTCTGGAACTGAAATGGGAATGCTCACTGACATTTTCCCTATCTGAAAGTCTGATAAACGCCGGAAAAATGACTAAGTCCAAAAAAAAATTTTTTTCAACTTTTTTCAATTTTACCCCCGTACGATATATATTCTACCCACACACATTTGGGACTCTCCTGGGGTACCCTCACACATATTATTCCCTCATTTAGTGGATATTTTCACAAAGAAGTGAAATTTTCAAAAATCCAGAAAATTGGCTGAAAACGACTAAGTATCAAGGACACATTGGGCGAATCGCTCTGGAACTGAAATCGGAACGCTCACTGACATTTTCCCTATCTGAAAGTCTGATAAACGCCGGAAAAATGACTAAGTCCAAAAAAAAATTTTTTTCAACTTTTTTCAATTTTACCCCCGTGGGATATATATTCTACTCACACACATTTGGAACTCTCCTGGGGTACCCTCACACATATTATTCCCTCATTTAGTGGATATTTTCACAAAGAAGTGAAATTTTCAAAAATCCAGAAAATTGGCTGAAAACGACTAAGTATCAAGGACTCATTGGGCGAATCGCTCTGGAACTGAAATCGGAACGCTCACTGACATTTTCCCTATCTGAAAGTCTGATAAACGCCGGAAAAATGACTAAGTCCAAAAAAAAATTTTTTTCAACTTTTTTCAATTTTACCCCCGTGGGATATATATTCTACCCACACACATTTGGAACTCTCCTGGGGTACCCTCACACATATTATTCCCTCATTTAGTGGATATTTTCACAAAGAAGTGAAATTTTCAAAAATCCAGAAAATTGGCTGAAAACTACTAAGTATCAAGGACTCATTGGGCGAATCGCTCTGGAACTGAAATCGGAACGCTCACTGACATTTTCCCTATCTGAAAGTCTGATAAACGCCGGAAAAATGACTAAGTCCAAAAAAAAATTTTTTTCAACTTTTTTCAATTTTACCCCCGTGGGATATATATTCTACCCACACACATTTGGAACTCTCCTGGGGTACCCTCACACATATTATTCCCTCATTTAGTGGATATTTTCACAAAGAAGTGAAATTTTCAAAAATCCAGAAAATTGGCTGAAAACGACTAAATATCAAAGACTCATTGGGCGAATCGCTCTGGAACTGAAATGGGAATGCTCACTGAAATTTCCCCTATCTTAAAGTCTGATAAACGCCAGAAAAATGACTAAGTCCAAAAAAAAATTTTTTTCAACTTTTTTCAATTTTACCCCCGTGGGATATGTGTTCTACCCACACACATTTGGAACTCTCCTGGGGTACCCTCACACATATTATTCCCTCATTTAGTGGATATTTTCACAAAGAAGTGAAATTTTCAAAAATCCAGAAAATTGGCTGAAAACGACTAAGTATCAAGGACTCATTGGGCGAATCGCTCTGGAACTGAAATCGGAACGCTCACTGACATTTTCCCTATCTGAAAGTCTGATAAACGCCGGAAAAATGACTAAGTCCAAAAAAAAATTTTTTTCAACTTTTTTCAATTTTACCCCCGTACGATATATATTCTACCCACACACATTTGGGACTCTCCTGGGGTACCCTCACACATATTATTCCCTCATTTAGTGGATATTTTCACAAAGAAGTGAAATTTTCAAAAATCCAGAAAATTGGCTGAAAACGACTAAGTATCAAGGACTCATTGGGCGAATCGCTCTGGAACTGAAATCGGAACGCTCACTGACATTTTCCCTATCTGAAAGTCTGATAAACGCCGGAAAAATGACTAAGTCCAAAAAAAAATTTTTTTCAACTTTTTTCAATTTTACCCCCGTGGGATATATATTCTACCCACACACATTTGGAACTCTCCTGGGGTACCCTCACACATATTATTCCCTCATTTAGTGGATATTTTCACAAAGAAGTGAAATTTTCAAAAATCCAGAAAATTGGCTGAAAACGACTAAGTATCAAGGACTCATTGGGCGAATCGCTCTGGAACTGAAATCGGAACGCTCACTGACATTTTCCCTATCTGAAAGTCTGATAAACGCCGGAAAAATGACTAAGTCCAAAAAAAAATTTTTTTCAACTTTTTTCAATTTTACCCCCGTGGGATATATATTCTACTCACACACATTTGGAACTCTCCTGGGGTACCCTCACACATATTATTCCCTCATTTAGTGAATATGTTCACAAAGAAGTGAAATTTTCAAAAATCCAGAAAATTGGCTGAAAATGACTAAGTATCAAGGACTCATTGGGCGAATCGCTCTGGAACTGAAATCGGAACGCTCACTGACATTTTCCCTATCTGAAAGTCTGATAAACGCCGGAAAAATGACTAAGTCCAAAAAAAAATTTTTTTAAACTTTTTTCAATTTTACCCCCGTGGGATATATATTCTACCCACACACATTTGGAACTCTCCTGGGGTACCCTCACACATATTATTCCCTCATTTAGTGGATATTTTCACAAAGAAGTGAAATTTTCAAAAATCCAGAAAATTGGCTGAAAACGACTAAGTATCAAGGACTCATTGGGCGAATCGCTCTGGAACTGAAATCTGAACGCTCACTGACATTTTCCCTATCTGAAAGTCTGATAAACGCCGGAAAAATGACTAAGTCCCAAAAAAAATTTTTTTCAACTTTTTTCAATTTTGCCCCCGTGGGATATATATTCTACCCACACACATTTGGAACTCTCCTGGGGTACCCTCACACATATTATTCCCTCATTTAGTGGATATTTTCACAAAAAAGTGAAATTTTCAAAAGTCCAGAAAATTGGCTGAAAACGACTAAATATCAAAGACTCATTGGGCGAATCACTCTGGAACTGAAATGGGAATGCTCACTGACATTTCCCCTATCTTAAAGTCTGATAAACGCCAGAAAAATGACTAAGTCCAAAAAAAAATTTTTTTCAACTTTTTTCAATTTTACCCCCGTGGGATATATACTCTACCCACACACATTTGGAACTCTCCTGGGGTACCCTCACACATATTATTCCCTCATTTAGTGGATATTTTCACAAAGAAGTGAAATTTTCAAAAATCCAGAAAATTGGCTGAAAACGACTAAGTATCAAAGACTCATTGGGCGAATCGCTCTGGAACTGAAATGGGAATGCTCACTGACATTTTCCCTATCTGAAAGTCTGATAAACGCCGGAAAAATGACTAAGTCCAAAAAAAAATTTTTTTCAACTTTTTTCAATTTTACCCCCGTACGATATATATTCTACCCACACACATCTGGGACTCTCCTGGGGTACCCTCACACATATTATTCCCTCATTTAGTGGATATTTTCACAAAGAAGTGAAATTTTCAAAAATCCAGAAAATTGGCTGAAAACGACTAAGTATCAAGGACACATTGGGCGAATCGCTCTGGAACTGAAATCGGAACGCTCACTGACATTTTCCCTATCTGAAAGTCTGATAAACGCCGGAAAAATGACTAAGTCCAAAAAAAAATTTTTTTCAACTTTTTTCAATTTTACCCCCGTGGGATATATATTCTACTCACACACATTTGGAACTCTCCTGGGGTACCCTCACACATATTATTCCCTCATTTAGTGGATATTTTCACAAAGAAGTGAAATTTTCAAAAATCCAGAAAATTGGCTGAAAACGACTAAGTATCAAGGACTCATTGGGCGAATCACTCTGGAACTGAAATCGGAACGCTCACTGACATTTTCCCTATCTGAAAGTCTGATAAACGCCGGAAAAATGACTAAGTCCAAAAAAAAAATTTTTTCAACTTTTTTCAATTTTACCCCCGTGGGATATATATTCTACCCACACACATTTGGAACTCTCCTGGGGTACCCTCACACATATTATTCCCTCATTTAGTGGATATTTTCACAAAGAAGTGAAATTTTCAAAAATCCAGAAAATTGGCTGAAAACGACTAAGTATCAAGGACTCATTGGGCGAATCGCTCTGGAACTGAAATCGGAACGCTCACTGACATTTTCCCTATCTGAAAGTCTGATAAACGCCGGAAAAATGACTAAGTCCAAAAAAAAATTTTTTTCAACTTTTTTCAATTTTACCCCCGTGGGATATATATTCTACTCACACACATTTGGAACTCTCCTGGGGTACCCTCACACATATTATTCCCTCATTTAGTGAATATGTTCACAAAGAAGTGAAATTTTCAAAAATCCAGAAAATTGGCTGAAAATGACTAAGTATCAAGGACTCATTGGGCGAATCGCTCTGGAACTGAAATCGGAACGCTCACTGACATTTTCCCTATCTGAAAGTCTGATAAACGCCGGAAAAATGACTAAGTCCAAAAAAAAATTTTTTTAAACTTTTTTCAATTTTACCCCCGTGGGATATATATTCTACCCACACACATTTGGAACTCTCCTGGGGTACCCTCACACATATTATTCCCTCATTTAGTGGATATTTTCACAAAGAAGTGAAATTTTCAAAAATCCAGAAAATTGGCTGAAAACGACTAAGTATCAAGGACTCATTGGGCGAATCGCTCTGGAACTGAAATCTGAACGCTCACTGACATTTTCCCTATCTGAAAGTCTGATAAACGCCGGAAAAATGACTAAGTCCCAAAAAAAATTTTTTTCAACTTTTTTCAATTTTGCCCCCGTGGGATATATATTCTACCCACACACATTTGGAACTCTCCTGGGGTACCCTCACACATATTATTCCCTCATTTAGTGGATATTTTCACAAAAAAGTGAAATTTTCAAAAATCCAGAAAATTGGCTGAAAACGACTAAATATCAAAGACTCATTGGGCGAATCACTCTGGAACTGAAATGGGAATGCTCACTGACATTTCCCCTATCTTAAAGTCTGATAAACGCCAGAAAAATGACTAAGTCCAAAAAAAAATTTTTTTCAACTTTTTTCAATTTTACCCCCGTGGGATATATACTCTACCCACACACATTTGGAACTCTCCTGGGGTACCCTCACACATATTATTCCCTCATTTAGTGGATATTTTCACAAAGAAGTGAAATTTTCAAAAATCCAGAAAATTGGCTGAAAACGACTAAGTATCAAAGACTCATTGGGCGAATCGCTCTGGAACTGAAATGGGAATGCTCACTGACATTTTCCCTATCTGAAAGTCTGATAAACGCCGGAAAAATGACTAAGTCCAAAAAAAAATTTTTTTCAACTTTTTTCAATTTTACCCCCGTACGATATATATTCTACCCACACACATTTGGGACTCTCCTGGGGTACCCTCACACATATTATTCCCTCATTTAGTGGATATTTTCACAAAGAAGTGAAATTTTCAAAAATCCAGAAAATTGGCTGAAAACGACTAAGTATCAAGGACACATTGGGCGAATCGCTCTGGAACTGAAATCGGAACGCTCACTGACATTTTCCCTATCTGAAAGTCTGATAAACGCCGGAAAAATGACTAAGTCCAAAAAAAAATTTTTTTCAACTTTTTTCAATTTTACCCCCGTGGGATATATATTCTACTCACACACATTTGGAACTCTCCTGGGGTACCCTCACACATATTATTCCCTCATTTAGTGGATATTTTCACAAAGAAGTGAAATTTTCAAAAATCCAGAAAATTGGCTGAAAACGACTAAGTATCAAGGACTCATTGGGCGAATCACTCTGGAACTGAAATCGGAACGCTCACTGACATTTTCCCTATCTGAAAGTCTGATAAACGCCGGAAAAATGACTAAGTCCAAAAAAAAATTTTTTTCAACTTTTTTCAATTTTACCCCCGTGGGATATATATTCTACCCACACACATTTGGAACTCTCCTGGGGTACCCTCACACATATTATTCCCTCATTTAGTGGATATTTTCACAAAGAAGTGAAATTTTCAAAAATCCAGAAAATTGGCTGAAAACGACTAAGTATCAAGGACACATTGGGCGAATCGCTCTGGAACTGAAATCGGAACGCTCACTGACATTTTCCCTATCTGAAAGTCTGATAAATGCCGGAAAAATGACTAAGTCCAAAAAAAAATTTTTTTCAACTTTTTTCAATTTTACCCCCGTGGGATATATATTCTACCCACACACATTTGGAACTCTCCTGGGGTACCCTCACACATATTATTCCCTCATTTAGTGGATATTTTCACAAAGAAGTGAAATTTTCAAAAATCCAGAAAATTGGCTGAAAACGACTAAGTATCAAGGACTCATTGGGCGAATCGCTCTGGAACTGAAATCGGAACGCTCACTGACATTTTCCCTATCTGAAAGTCTGATAAACGCCGGAAAAATGACTAAGTCCAAAAAAAAATTTTTTTCAACTTTTTTCAATTTTACCCCCGTGGGATATATATTCTACCCACACACATTTGGAACTCTCCTGGGGTACCCTCACACATATTATTCCCTCATTTAGTGGATATTTTCACAAAGAAGTGAAATTTTCAAAAATCCAGAAAATTGGCTGAAAACGACTAAATATCAAAGACTCATTGGGCGAATCACTCTGGAACTGAAATGGGAATGCTCACTGACATTTCCCCTATCTTAAAGTCTGATAAACGCCAGAAAAATGACTAAGTCCAAAAAAAAATTTTTTTCAACTTTTTTCAATTTTACCCCCGTGGGATATATATTCTACCCACACACATTTGGAACTCTCCTGGGGTACCCTCACACATATTATTCCCTCATTTAGTGGATATTTTCACAAAGAAGTGAAATTTTCAAAAATCCAGAAAATTGGCTGAAAACGACTAAGTATCAAGGACTCATTGGGCGAATCACTCTGGAACTGAAATCGGAACGCTCACTGACATTTTCCCTATCTGAAAGTCTGATAAACGCCGGAAAAATGACTAAGTCCAAAAAAAAAATTTTTTCAACTTTTTTCAATTTTACCCCCGTGGGATATATATTCTACCCACACACATTTGGAACTCTCCTGGGGTACCCTCACACATATTATTCCCTCATTTAGTGGATATTTTCACAAAGAAGTGAAATTTTCAAAAATCCAGAAAATTGGCTGAAAACGACTAAATATCAAAGACTCATTGGGCGAATCGCTCTGGAACTGAAATGGGAATGCTCACTGACATTTCCCCTATCTTAAAGTCTGATAAACGCCAGAAAAATGACTAAGTCCAAAAAAAAATTTTTTTCAACTTTTTTCAATTTTACCCCCATGGGATATATATTCTACCCACACACATTTGGAACTCTCCTGGGGTACCCTCACACATATTATTCCCTCATTTAGTGGATATTTTCACAAAGAAGTGAAATTTTCAAAAATCCAGAAAATTGGCTGAAAACGACTAAGTATCAAGGACTCATTGGGCGAATCACTCTGGAACTGAAATCAGAACGCTCACTGACATTTTCCCTATCTGAAAGTCTGATAAACGCCGGAAAAATGACTAAGTCCAAAAAAAAAATTTTTCAACCTTTTTCAATTTTACCCCCGTGGGATATATATTCTACCCACACACATTTGGAACTCTCCTGGGGTACCCTCACACATATTATTCCCTCATTTAGTGGATATTTTCACAAAGAAGTGAAATTTTCAAAAATCCAGAAAATTGGCTGAAAACGACTAAGTATCAAGGACTCATTGGGCGAATCGCTCTGGAACTGAAATCGGAACGCTCACTGACATTTTCCCTATCTGAAAGTCTGATAAACGCCGGAAAAATGACTAAGTCCAAAAAAAAATTTTTTTCAACTTTTTTCAATTTTACCCCCGTGGGATATATATTCTACCCACACACATTTGGAACTCTCCTGGGGTACCCTCACACATATTATTCCCTCATTTAGTGGATATTTTCACAAAGAAGTGAAATTTTCAAAAATCCAGAAAATTGGCTGAAAACGACTAAATATCAAAGACTCATTGGGCGAATCGCTCTGGAACTGAAATGGGAATGCTCACTGACATTTCCCCTATCTTAAAGTCTGATAAACGCCAGAAAAATGACTAAGTCCAAAAAAAAATTTTTTTCAACTTTTTTCAATTTTACCCCCGTGGGATATATATTCTACCCACACACATTTGGAACTCTCCTGGGGTACCCTCACACATATTATTCCCTCATTTAGTGGATATTTTCACAAAGAAGTGAAATTTTCAAAAATCCAGAAAATTGGCTGAAAACGACTAAGTATCAAGGACTCATTGGGCGAATCACTCTGGAACTGAAATCGGAACGCTCACTGACATTTTCCCTATCTGAAAGTCTGATAAACGCCGGAAAAATGACTAAGTCCAAAAAAAAATTTTTTTCAACTTTTTTCAATTTTACCCCCGTGGGATATATATTCTACCCACACACATTTGGAACTCTCCTGGGGTACCCTCACACATATTATTCCCTCATTTAGTGGATATTTTCACAAAGAAGTGAAATTTTCAAAAATCCAGAAAATTGGCTGAAAACGACTAAGTATCAAGGACTCATTGGGCGAATCGCTCTGGAACTGAAATCGGAACGCTCACGGACATTTTCCCTATCTGAAAGTCTGATAAACGCCGGAAAAATGACTAAGTCCAAAAAAAAATTTTTTTCAACTTTTTTCAATTTTACCCCCGTGGGATAAATATTCTACCCACACACATTTGGAACTCTCCTGGGGTACCCTCACACATATTATTCCCTCATTTAGTGGATATTTTCACAAAGAAGTGAAATTTTCAAAAATCCAGAAAATTGGCTGAAAACGACTAAATATCAAAGACTCATTGGGCGAATCGCTCTGGAACTGAAATGGGAATGCTCACTGACATTTCCCCTATCTTAAAGTCTGATAAACGCCAGAAAAATGACTAAGTCCAAAAAAAAATTTTTTTCAACTTTTTTCAATTTTACCCCCGTGTGATATATATTCTACCCACACACATTTGGAACTCTCCTGGGGTACCCTCACACATATTATTCCCTCATTTAGTGGATATTTTCACAAAGAAGTGAAATTTTCAAAAATCCAGAAAATTGGCTGAAAACGACTAAGTATCAAGGACTCATTGGGCGAATCACTCTGGAACTGAAATCGGAACGCTCACTGACATTTTCCCTATCTGAAAGTCTGATAAACGCCGGAAAAATGACTAAGTCCAAAAAAAAACTTTTTTCAACTTTTTTCAATTTTACCCCCGTGGGATATATATTCTACCCACACACATTTGGAACTCTCCTGGGGTACCCTCACACATATTATTCCCTCATTTAGTGGATATTTTCACAAAGAAGTGAAATTTTCAAAAATCCAGAAAATTGGCTGAAAACGACTAAGTATCAAGGACTCATTGGGCGAATCACTCTGGAACTGAAATCGGAACGCTCACTGACATTTTCCCTATCTGAAAGTCTGATAAACGCCGGAAAAATGACTAAGTCCAAAAAAAAATTTTTTTCAACTTTTTTCAATTTTACCCCCGTGGGATATATATTCTACCCACACACATTTGGAACTCTCCTGGGGTACCCTCACACATATTATTCCCTCATTTAGTGGATATTTTCACAAAGAAGTGAAATTTTCAAAAATCCAGAAAATTGGCTGAAAACGACTAAGTATCAAGGACTCATTGGGCGAATCGCTCTGGAACTGAAATCGGAACGCTCACTGACATTTTCCCTATCTGAAAGTCTGATAAACGCCGGAAAAATGACTAAGTCCAAAAAAAAATTTTTTTCAACTTTTTTCAATTTTACCCCCGTGGGATATATATTCTACCCACACACATTTGGAACTCTCCTGGGGTACCCTCACACATATTATTCCCTCATTTAGTGGATATTTTCACAAAGAAGTGAAATTTTCAAAAATCGAGAAAATTGGCTGAAAACGACTAAGTATCAAGGACTCATTGGGCGAATCGCTCTGGAACTGAAATCGGAACGCTCACTGACATTTTCCCTATCTGAAAGTCTGATAAACGCCGGAAAAATGACTAAGTCCAAAAAAAAATTTTTTTCAACTTTTTTCAATTTTACCCCCGTGGGATATATATTCTACCCACACACATTTGGAACTCTCCTGGGGTACCCTCACACATATTATTCCCTCATTTAGTGGATATTTTCACAAAGAAGTGAAATTTTCAAAAATCCAGAAAATTGGCTGAAAACGACTAAATATCAAAGACTCATTGGGCGAATCGCTCTGGAACTGAAATGGGAATGCTCACTGACATTTCCCCTATCTTAAAGTCTGATAAACGCCAGAAAAATGACTAAGTCCAAAAAAAAATTTTTTTCAACTTTTTTCAATTTTTCCCCCGTGGGATATATATTCTACCCACACACATTTGGATCTCTCCTGGGGTACCCTCACACATATTATTCCCTCATTTAGTGGATATTTTCACAAAGAAGTGAAATTTTCAAAAATCCAGAAAATTGGCTGAAAACGACTAAGTATCAAGGACTCATTGGGCGAATCACTCTGGAACTGAAATCGGAACGCTCACTGACATTTTCCCTATCTGAAAGTCTGATAAACGCCGGAAAAATGACTAAGTCCAAAAAAAAATTTTTTTCAACTTTTTTCAATTTTACCCCCGTGGGATATATATTCTACCCACACACATTTGGAACTCTCCTGGGGTACCCTCACACATATTATTCCCTCATTTAGTGGATATTTTCACAAAGAAGTGAAATTTTCAAAAATCCAGAAAATTGGCTGAAAACGACTAAGTATCAAGGACTCATTGGGCGAATCGCTCTGGAACTGAAATCGGAACGCTCACTGACATTTTCCCTATCTGAAAGTCTGATAAACGCCGGAAAAATGACTAAGTCCAAAAAAAAATTTTTTTCAACTTTTTTCAATTTTACCCCCGTGGGATATATATTCTACCCACACACATTTGGAACTCTCCTGGGGTACCCTCACACATATTATTCCCTCATTTAGTGGATATTTTCACAAAGAAGTGAAATTTTCAAAAATCCAGAAAATTGGCTGAAAACGACTAAATATCAAAGACTCATTGGGCGAATCACTCTGGAACTGAAATGGGAATGCTCACTGACATTTCCCCTATCTTAAAGTCTGATAAACGCCAGAAAAATGACTAAGTCCAAAAAAAAATTTTTTTCAACTTTTTTCAATTTTACCCCCGTGGGATATATATTCTACCCACACACATTTGGAACTCTCCTGGGGTACCCTCACACATATTATTCCCTCATTTAGTGGATATTTTCACAAAGAAGTGAAATTTTCAAAAATCCAGAAAATTGGCTGAAAACGACTAAGTATCAAGGACTCATTGGGCGAATCACTCTGGAACTGAAATCGGAACGCTCACTGACATTTTCCCTATCTGAAAGTCTGATAAACGCCGGAAAAATGACTAAGTCCAAAAAAAAAATTTTTTCAACTTTTTTCAATTTTACCCCCGTGGGATATATATTCTACCCACACACATTTGGAACTCTCCTGGGGTACCCTCACACATATTATTCCCTCATTTAGTGGATATTTTCACAAAGAAGTGAAATTTTCAAAAATCCAGAAAATTGGCTGAAAACGACTAAATATCAAAGACTCATTGGGCGAATCGCTCTGGAACTGAAATGGGAATGCTCACTGACATTTCCCCTATCTTAAAGTCTGATAAACGCCAGAAAAATGACTAAGTCCAAAAAAAAATTTTTTTCAACTTTTTTCAATTTTACCCCCATGGGATATATATTCTACCCACACACATTTGGAACTCTCCTGGGGTACCCTCACACATATTATTCCCTCATTTAGTGGATATTTTCACAAAGAAGTGAAATTTTCAAAAATCCAGAAAATTGGCTGAAAACGACTAAGTATCAAGGACTCATTGGGCGAATCACTCTGGAACTGAAATCAGAACGCTCACTGACATTTTCCCTATCTGAAAGTCTGATAAACGCCGGAAAAATGACTAAGTCCAAAAAAAAAATTTTTCAACCTTTTTCAATTTTACCCCCGTGGGATATATATTCTACCCACACACATTTGGAACTCTCCTGGGGTACCCTCACACATATTATTCCCTCATTTAGTGGATATTTTCACAAAGAAGTGAAATTTTCAAAAATCCAGAAAATTGGCTGAAAACGACTAAGTATCAAGGACTCATTGGGCGAATCGCTCTGGAACTGAAATCGGAACGCTCACTGACATTTTCCCTATCTGAAAGTCTGATAAACGCCGGAAAAATGACTAAGTCCAAAAAAAAATTTTTTTCAACTTTTTTCAATTTTACCCCCGTGGGATATATATTCTACCCACACACATTTGGAACTCTCCTGGGGTACCCTCACACATATTATTCCCTCATTTAGTGGATATTTTCACAAAGAAGTGAAATTTTCAAAAATCCAGAAAATTGGCTGAAAACGACTAAATATCAAAGACTCATTGGGCGAATCGCTCTGGAACTGAAATGGGAATGCTCACTGACATTTCCCCTATCTTAAAGTCTGATAAACGCCAGAAAAATGACTAAGTCCAAAAAAAAATTTTTTTCAACTTTTTTCAATTTTACCCCCGTGGGATATATATTCTACCCACACACATTTGGAACTCTCCTGGGGTACCCTCACACATATTATTCCCTCATTTAGTGGATATTTTCACAAAGAAGTGAAATTTTCAAAAATCCAGAAAATTGGCTGAAAACGACTAAGTATCAAGGACTCATTGGGCGAATCACTCTGGAACTGAAATCGGAACGCTCACTGACATTTTCCCTATCTGAAAGTCTGATAAACGCCGGAAAAATGACTAAGTCCAAAAAAAAATTTTTTTCAACTTTTTTCAATTTTACCCCCGTGGGATATATATTCTACCCACACACATTTGGAACTCTCCTGGGGTACCCTCACACATATTATTCCCTCATTTAGTGGATATTTTCACAAAGAAGTGAAATTTTCAAAAATCCAGAAAATTGGCTGAAAACGACTAAGTATCAAGGACTCATTGGGCGAATCGCTCTGGAACTGAAATCGGAACGCTCACTGACATTTTCCCTATCTGAAAGTCTGATAAACGCCGGAAAAATGACTAAGTCCAAAAAAAAATTTTTTTCAACTTTTTTCAATTTTACCCCCGTGGGATAAATATTCTACCCACACACATTTGGAACTCTCCTGGGGTACCCTCACACATATTATTCCCTCATTTAGTGGATATTTTCACAAAGAAGTGAAATTTTCAAAAATCCAGAAAATTGGCTGAAAACGACTAAATATCAAAGACTCATTGGGCGAATCGCTCTGGAACTGAAATGGGAATGCTCACTGACATTTCCCCTATCTTAAAGTCTGATAAACGCCAGAAAAATGACTAAGTCCAAAAAAAAATTTTTTTCAACTTTTTTCAATTTTACCCCCGTGTGATATATATTCTACCCACACACATTTGGAACTCTCCTGGGGTACCCTCACACATATTATTCCCTCATTTAGTGGATATTTTCACAAAGAAGTGAAATTTTCAAAAATCCAGAAAATTGGCTGAAAACGACTAAGTATCAAGGACTCATTGGGCGAATCACTCTGGAACTGAAATCGGAACGCTCACTGACATTTTCCCTATCTGAAAGTCTGATAAACGCCGGAAAAATGACTAAGTCCAAAAAAAAACTTTTTTCAACTTTTTTCAATTTTACCCCCGTGGGATATATATTCTACCCACACACATTTGGAACTCTCCTGGGGTACCCTCACACATATTATTCCCTCATTTAGTGGATATTTTCACAAAGAAGTGAAATTTTCAAAAATCCAGAAAATTGGCTGAAAACGACTAAGTATCAAGGACTCATTGGGCGAATCACTCTGGAACTGAAATCGGAACGCTCACTGACATTTTCCCTATCTGAAAGTCTGATAAACGCCGGAAAAATGACTAAGTCCAAAAAAAAATTTTTTTCAACTTTTTTCAATTTTACCCCCGTGGGATATATATTCTACCCACACACATTTGGAACTCTCCTGGGGTACCCTCACACATATTATTCCCTCATTTAGTGGATATTTTCACAAAGAAGTGAAATTTTCAAAAATCCAGAAAATTGGCTGAAAACGACTAAGTATCAAGGACTCATTGGGCGAATCGCTCTGGAACTGAAATCGGAACGCTCACTGACATTTTCCCTATCTGAAAGTCTGATAAACGCCGGAAAAATGACTAAGTCCAAAAAAAAATTTTTTTCAACTTTTTTCAATTTTACCCCCGTGGGATATATATTCTACCCACACACATTTGGAACTCTCCTGGGGTACCCTCACACATATTATTCCCTCATTTAGTGGATATTTTCACAAAGAAGTGAAATTTTCAAAAATCCAGAAAATTGGCTGAAAACGACTAAGTATCAAGGACTCATTGGGCGAATCGCTCTGGAACTGAAATCGGAACGCTCACTGACATTTTCCCTATCTGAAAGTCTGATAAACGCCGGAAAAATGACTAAGTCCAAAAAAAAATTTTTTTCAACTTTTTTCAATTTTACCCCCGTGGGATATATATTCTACCCACACACATTTGGAACTCTCCTGGGGTACCCTCACACATATTATTCCCTCATTTAGTGGATATTTTCACAAAGAAGTGAAATTTTCAAAAATCCAGAAAATTGGCTGAAAACGACTAAATATCAAAGACTCATTGGGCGAATCGCTCTGGAACTGAAATGGGAATGCTCACTGACATTTCCCCTATCTTAAAGTCTGATAAACGCCAGAAAAATGACTAAGTCCAAAAAAAAATTTTTTTCAACTTTTTTCAATTTTTCCCCCGTGGGATATATATTCTACCCACACACATTTGGATCTCTCCTGGGGTACCCTCACACATATTATTCCCTCATTTAGTGGATATTTTCACAAAGAAGTGAAATTTTCAAAAATCCAGAAAATTGGCTGAAAACGACTAAGTATCAAGGACTCATTGGGCGAATCACTCTGGAACTGAAATCGGAACGCTCACTGACATTTTCCCTATCTGAAAGTCTGATAAACGCCGGAAAAATGACTAAGTCCAAAAAAAAATTTTTTTCAACTTTTTTCAATTTTACCCCCGTGGGATATATATTCTACCCACACACATTTGGAACTCTCCTGGGGTACCCTCACACATATTATTCCCTCATTTAGTGGATATTTTCACAAAGAAGTGAAATTTTCAAAAATCCAGAAAATTGGCTGAAAACGACTAAGTATCAAGGACTCATTGGGCGAATCGCTCTGGAACTGAAATCGGAACGCTCACTGACATTTTCCCTATCTGAAAGTCTGATAAACGCCGGAAAAATGACTAAGTCCAAAAAAAAATTTTTTTCAACTTTTTTCAATTTTACCCCCGTGGGATATATATTCTACCCACACACATTTGGAACTCTCCTGGGGTACCCTCACACATATTATTCCCTCATTTAGTGGATATTTTCACAAAGAAGTGAAATTTTCAAAAATCCAGAAAATTGGCTGAAAACGACTAAGTATCAAGGACTCATTGGGCGAATCACTCTGGAACTGAAATCGGAACGCTCACTGACATTTTCCCTATCTGAAAGTCTGATAAACGCCGGAAAAATGACTAAGTCCAAAAAAAAAATTTTTTCAACTTTTTTCAATTTTACCCCCGTGGGATATATATTCTACCCACACACATTTTGAACTCTCCTGGGGTACCCTCACACATATTATTCCCTCACTTAGTGGATATTTTCACAAAGAAGTGAAATTTTCAAAAATCCAGAAAATTGGCTGAAAACGACTAAGTATCAAGGACTCATTGGGCGAATCACTCTGGAACTGAAATCGGAACGCTCACTGACATTTTCCCTATCTGAAAGTCTGATAAACGCCGGAAAAATGACTAAGTCCAAAAAAAAAATTTTTTCAACTTTTTTCAATTTTACCCCCGTGGGATATATATTCTACCCACACACATTTGGAACTCTCCTGGGGTACCCTCACACATATTATTCCCTCATTTAGTGGATATTTTCACAAAGAAGTGAAATTTTCAAAAATCCAGAAAATTGGCTGAAAACGACTAAATATCAAAGACTCATTGGGCGAATCGCTCTGGAACTGAAATGGGAATGCTCACTGACATTTCCCCTATCTTAAAGTCTGATAAACGCCAGAAAAATGACTAAGTCCAAAAAAAAATTTTTTTCAACTTTTTTCAATTTTACCCCCATGGGATATATATTCTACCCACACACATTTGGAACTCTCCTGGGGTACCCTCACACATATTATTCCCTCATTTAGTGGATATTTTCACAAAGAAGTGAAATTTTCAAAAATCCAGAAAATTGGCTGAAAACGACTAAGTATCAAGGACTCATTGGGCGAATCACTCTGGAACTGAAATCAGAACGCTCACTGACATTTTCCCTATCTGAAAGTCTGATAAACGCCGGAAAAATGACTAAGTCCAAAAAAAAAATTTTTCAACCTTTTTCAATTTTACCCCCGTGGGATATATATTCTACCCACACACATTTGGAACTCTCCTGGGGTACCCTCACACATATTATTCCCTCATTTAGTGGATATTTTCACAAAGAAGTGAAATTTTCAAAAATCCAGAAAATTGGCTGAAAACGACTAAGTATCAAGGACTCATTGGGCGAATCGCTCTGGAACTGAAATCGGAACGCTCACTGACATTTTCCCTATCTGAAAGTCTGATAAACGCCGGAAAAATGACTAAGTCCAAAAAAAAATTTTTTTCAACTTTTTTCAATTTTACCCCCGTGGGATATATATTCTACCCACACACATTTGGAACTCTCCTGGGGTACCCTCACACATATTATTCCCTCATTTAGTGGATATTTTCACAAAGAAGTGAAATTTTCAAAAATCCAGAAAATTGGCTGAAAACGACTAAGTATCAAGGACTCATTGGGCGAATCACTCTGGAACTGAAATCGGAACGCTCACTGACATTTTCCCTATCTGAAAGTCTGATAAACGCCGGAAAAATGACTAAGTCCAAAAAAAAATTTTTTTCAACTTTTTTCAATTTTACCCCCGTGGGATATATATTCTACCCACACACATTTGGAACTCTCCTGGGGTACCCTCACACATATTATTCCCTCATTTAGTGGATATTTTCACAAAGAAGTGAAATTTTCAAAAATCCAGAAAATTGGCTGAAAACGACTAAGTATCAAGGACTCATTGGGCGAATCGCTCTGGAACTGAAATCGGAACGCTCACTGACATTTTCCCTATCTGAAAGTCTGATAAACGCCGGAAAAATGACTAAGTCCAAAAAAAAATTTTTTTCAACTTTTTTCAATTTTACCCCCGTGGGATAAATATTCTACCCACACACATTTGGAACTCTCCTGGGGTACCCTCACACATATTATTCCCTCATTTAGTGGATATTTTCACAAAGAAGTGAAATTTTCAAAAATCCAGAAAATTGGCTGAAAACGACTAAATATCAAAGACTCATTGGGCGAATCGCTCTGGAACTGAAATGGGAATGCTCACTGACATTTCCCCTATCTTAAAGTCTGATAAACGCCAGAAAAATGACTAAGTCCAAAAAAAAATTTTTTTCAACTTTTTTCAATTTTACCCCCGTGTGATATATATTCTACCCACACACATTTGGAACTCTCCTGGGGTACCCTCACACATATTATTCCCTCATTTAGTGGATATTTTCACAAAGAAGTGAAATTTTCAAAAATCCAGAAAATTGGCTGAAAACGACTAAGTATCAAGGACTCATTGGGCGAATCACTCTGGAACTGAAATCGGAACGCTCACTGACATTTTCCCTATCTGAAAGTCTGATAAACGCCGGAAAAATGACTAAGTCCAAAAAAAAACTTTTTTCAACTTTTTTCAATTTTACCCCCGTGGGATATATATTCTACCCACACACATTTGGAACTCTCCTGGGGTACCCTCACACATATTATTCCCTCATTTAGTGGATATTTTCACAAAGAAGTGAAATTTTCAAAAATCCAGAAAATTGGCTGAAAACGACTAAGTATCAAGGACTCATTGGGCGAATCACTCTGGAACTGAAATCGGAACGCTCACTGACATTTTCCCTATCTGAAAGTCTGATAAACGCCGGAAAAATGACTAAGTCCAAAAAAAAATTTTTTTCAACTTTTTTCAATTTTACCCCCGTGGGATATATATTCTACCCACACACATTTGGAACTCTCCTGGGGTACCCTCACACATATTATTCCCTCATTTAGTGGATATTTTCACAAAGAAGTGAAATTTTCAAAAATCCAGAAAATTGGCTGAAAACGACTAAGTATCAAGGACTCATTGGGTGAATCGCTCTGGAACTGAAATCGGAACGCTCACTGACATTTTCCCTATCTGAAAGTCTGATAAACGCCGGAAAAATGACTAAGTCCAAAAAAAAATTTTTTTCAACTTTTTTCAATTTTACCCCCGTGGGATATATATTCTACCCACACACATTTGGAACTCTCCTGGGGTACCCTCACACATATTATTCCCTCATTTAGTGGATATTTTCACAAAGAAGTGAAATTTTCAAAAATCCAGAAAATTGGCTGAAAACGACTAAATATCAAAGACTCATTGGGCGAATCGCTCTGGAACTGAAATGGGAATGCTCACTGACATTTCCCCTATCTTAAAGTCTGATAAACGCCAGAAAAATGACTAAGTCCAAAAAAAAATTTTTTTCAACTTTTTTCAATTTTTCCCCCGTGGGATATATATTCTACCCACACACATTTGGATCTCTCCTGGGGTACCCTCACACATATTATTCCCTCATTTAGTGGATATTTTCACAAAGAAGTGAAATTTTCAAAAATCCAGAAAATTGGCTGAAAACGACTAAGTATCAAGGACTCATTGGGCGAATCACTCTGGAACTGAAATCGGAACGCTCACTGACATTTTCCCTATCTGAAAGTCTGATAAACGCCGGAAAAATGACTAAGTCCGAAAAAAAAATTTTTTTTCAACTTTTTTCAATTTTACCCCCGTGGGATATATATTCTACCCACACACATTTGGAACTCTCCTGGGGTACCCTCACACATATTATTCCCTCATTTAGTGGATATTTTCACAAAGAAGTGAAATTTTCAAAAATCCAGAAAATTGGCTGAAAACGACTAAGTATCAAGGACTCATTGGGCGAATCGCTCTGGAACTGAAATCGGAACGCTCACTGACATTTTCCCTATCTGAAAGTCTGATAAACGCCGGAAAAATGACTAAGTCCAAAAAAAAATTTTTTTCAACTTTTTTCAATTTTACCCCCGTGGGATATATATTCTACCCACACACATTTGGAACTCTCCTGGGGTACCCTCACACATATTATTCCCTCATTTAGTGGATATTTTCACAAAGAAGTGAAATTTTCAAAAATCCAGAAAATTGGCTGAAAACGACTAAGTATCAAGGACTCATTGGGCGAATCACTCTGGAACTGAAATCGGAACGCTCACTGACATTTTCCCTATCTGAAAGTCTGATAAACGCCGGAAAAATGACTAAGTCCAAAAAAAAAATTTTTTCAACTTTTTTCAATTTTACCCCCGTGGGATATATATTCTACCCACACACATTTTGAACTCTCCTGGGGTACCCTCACACATATTATTCCCTCACTTAGTGGATATTTTCACAAAGAAGTGAAATTTTCAAAAATCCAGAAAATTGGCTGAAAACGACTAAGTATCAAGGACTCATTGGGCGAATCGCTCTGGAACTGAAATCTGAACGCTCACTGACATTTTCCCTATCTGAAAGTCTGATAAACGCCGGAAAAATGACTAAGTCCCAAAAAAAATTTTTTTCAACTTTATTCAATTTTACCCCCGTGGGATATATATTCTACCCACACACATTTGGAACTCTCCTGGGGTACCCTCACACATATTATTCCCTCATTTAGTGGATATTTTCACAAAGAAGTGAAATTTTCAAAAATCCAGAAAATTGGCTGAAAACGACTAAGTATCAAGGACTCATTGGGCGAATCGCTCTGGAACTGAAATCGCAACGCTCACTGACATTTTCCCTATCTGAAAGTCTGATAAACGCCGGAAAAATGACTAAGTCCAAAAAAAAATTTTTTTCAACTTTTTTCAATTTTACCCCCGTGGGATATATATTCTACCCACACACATTTGGAACTCTCCTGGGGTACCCTCACACATATTATTCCCTCATTTAGTGGATATTTTCACAAAGAAGTGAAATTTTCAAAAATCCAGAAAATTGGCTGAAAACGACTAAGTATCAAGGACTCATTGGGCGAATCACTCTGGAACTGAAATCGGAACGCTCACTGACATTTTCCCTATCTGAAAGTCTGATAAACGCCGGAAAAATGACTAAGTCCAAAAAAAAAATTTTTTCAACTTTTTTCAATTTTACCCCCGTGGGATATATATTCTACCCACACACATTTTGAACTCTCCTGGGGTACCCTCACACATATTATTCCCTCACTTAGTGGATATTTTCACAAAGAAGTGAAATTTTCAAAAATCCAGAAAATTGGCTGAAAACGACTAAGTATCAAGGACTCATTGGGCGAATCGCTCTGGAACTGAAATCTGAACGCTCACTGACATTTTCCCTATCTGAAAGTCTGATAAACGCCGGAAAAATGACTAAGTCCCAAAAAAAATTTTTTTCAACTTTATTCAATTTTACCCCCGTGGGATATATATTCTACCCACACACATTTGGAACTCTCCTGGGGTACCCTCACACATATTATTCCCTCATTTAGTGGATATTTTCACAAAGAAGTGAAATTTTCAAAAATCCAGAAAATTGGCTGAAAACAACTAAGTATCAAGGACTCATTGGGCGAATCGCTCTGGAACTGAAATCGGAACGCTCACTGACATTTTCCCTATCTGAAAGTCTGATAAACGCCGGAAAAAAGTCTAAGTCCAAAAAAAAATTTTTTTCAACTTTTTTCAATTTTACCCCCGTGGGATATATATTCTACCCACACACATTTGGAACTCTCCTGGGGTACCCTCACACATATTATTCCCTCATTTAGTGGATATTTTTACAAAAAAAGTGAAATTTTCAAAAATCCAGAAAATTGGCTGAAAACGACTAAGTATCAAGGACTCATTGGGCGAATCGCTCTGGAACTGAAATCGGAACGCTCACTGACATTTTCCCTATCTGAAAGTCTGATAAACGCCGGAAAAATGACTAAGTCCAAAAAAAAATTTTTTTCAACTTTTTTCAATTTTACCCCCGTGGGATATATATTCTACCCACACACATTTGGAACTCTCCTGGGGTACCCTCACACATATTATTCCCTCATTTAGTGGATATTTTCACAAAGAAGTGAAATTTTCAAAAATCCAGAAAATTGGCTGAAAACGACTAAGTATCAAGGACTCATTGGGCGAATCGCTCTGGAACTGAAATCTGAACGCTCACTGACATTTTCCCTATCTGAAAGTCTGATAAACGCCGGAAAAATGACTAAGTCCCAAAAAAAATTTTTTTCAACTTTATTCAATTTTACCCCCGTGGGATATATATTCTACCCACACACATTTGGAACTCTCCTGGGGTACCCTCACACATATTATTCCCTCATTTAGTGGATATTTTCACAAAGAAGTGAAATTTTCAAAAATCTAGAAAATTGGCTGAAAACAACTAAGTATCAAGGACTCATTGGGCGAATCGCTCTGGAACTGAAATCGGAACGCTCACTGACATTTTCCCTATCTGAAAGTCTGATAAACGCCGGAAAAATGACTAAGTCCAAAAAAAAATTTTTTTCAACTTTTTTCAATTTTACCCCCGTGGGATATATATTCTACCCACACACATTTGGAACTCTCCTGGGGTACCCTCACACATATTATTCCCTCATTTAGTGGATATTTTCACAAAAAAAGTGAAATTTTCAAAAATCCAGAAAATTGGCTGAAAACGACTAAATATCAAAGACTCATTGGGCGAATCGCTCTGGAACTGAAATCGGAACGCTCACTGACATTTTCCCTATCTGAAAGTCTGATAAACGCCGGAAAAATGACTAAGTCCAAAAAAAAATTTTTTTCAACTTTTTTCAATTTTACCCCCGTGGGATATATATTCTACCCACACACATTTGGAACTCTCCTGGGGTACCCTCACACATATTATTCCCTCATTTAGTGGATATTTTCACAAAGAAGTGAAATTTTCAAAAATCCAGAAAATTGGCTGAAAACGACTAAGTATCAAGGACTCATTGGGCGAATCACTCTGGAACTGAAATCGGAACGCTCACTGACATTTTCCCTATCTGAAAGTCTGATAAACGCCGGAAAAATGACTAAGTCCAAAAAAAAAATTTTTTCAACTTTTTTCAATTTTACCCCCGTGGGATATATATTCTACCCACACACATTTTGAACTCTCCTGGGGTACCCTCACACATATTATTCCCTCACTTAGTGGATATTTTCACAAAGAAGTGAAATTTTCATAAATCCAGAAAATTGGCTGAAAACGACTAAGTATCAAGGACTCATTGGGCGAATCGCTCTGGAACTGAAATCTGAACGCTCACTGACATTTTCCCTATCTGAAAGTCTGATAAACGCCGGAAAAATGACTAAGTCCCAAAAAAAATTTTTTTCAACTTTATTCAATTTTACCCCCGTGGGATATATATTCTACCCACACACATTTGGAACTCTCCTGGGGTACCCTCACACATATTATTCCCTCATTTAGTGGATATTTTCACAAAGAAGTGAAATTTTCAAAAATCCAGAAAATTGGCTGAAAACGACTAAGTATCAAGGACTCATTGGGCGAATCGCTCTGGAACTGAAATCGGAACGCTCACTGACATTTTCCCTATCTGAAAGTCTGATAAACGCCGGAAAAATGACTAAGTCCAAAAAAAAAATTTTTTCAACTTTTTTCAATTTTACCCCCGTGGGATATATATTCTACCCACACACATTTGGAACTCTCCTGGGGTACCCTCACACATATTATTCCCTCATTTAGTGGATATTTTCACAAAGAAGTGAAATTTTCAAAAATCCAGAAAATTGGCTGAAAACGACTAAGTATCAAGGACTCATTGGGCGAATCACTCTGGAACTGAAATCGGAACGCTCACTTACATTTTCCCTATCTGAAAGTCTGATAAACGCCGGAAAAATGACTAAGTCCAAAAAAAAAATTTTTTCAACTTTTTTCAATTTTACCCCCGTGGGATATATATTCTACCCACACACATTTTGAACTCTCCTGGGGTACCCTCACACATATTATTCCCTCACTTAGTGGATATTTTCACAAAGAAGTGAAATTTTCAAAAATCCAGAAAATTGGCTGAAAACGACTAAGTATCAAGGACTCATTGGGCGAATCACTCTGGAACTGAAATCGGAACGCTCACTGACATTTTCCCTATCTGAAAGTCTGATAAACGCCGGAAAAATGACTAAGTCCAAAAAAAAAATTTTTTCAACTTTTTTCAATTTTACCCCCGTGGGATATATATTCTACCCACACACATTTGGAACTCTCCTGGGGTACCCTCACACATATTATTCCCTCATTTAGTGGATATTTTCACAAAGAAGTGAAATTTTCAAAAATCCAGAAAATTGGCTGAAAACGACTAAGTATCAAGGACTCATTGGGCGAATCACTCTGGAACTGAAATCGGAACGCTCACTGACATTTTCCCTATCTGAAAGTCTGATAAACGCCGGAAAAATGACTAAGTCCAAAAAAAAAATTTTTTCAACTTTTTTCAATTTTACCCCCGTGGGATATATATTCTACCCACACACATTTTGAACTCTCCTGGGGTACCCTCACACATATTATTCCCTCACTTAGTGGATATTTTCACAAAGAAGTGAAATTTTCAAAAATCCAGAAAATTGGCTGAAAACGACTAAGTATCAAGGACTCATTGGGCGAATCACTCTGGAACTGAAATCGGAACGCTCACTGACATTTTCCCTATCTGAAAGTCTGATAAATGCCGGAAAAATGACTAAGTCCAAAAAAAAAATTTTTTCAACTTTTTTCAATTTTACCCCCGTGGGATATATATTCTACCCACACACATTTTGAACTCTCCTGGGGTACCCTCACACATATTATTCCCTCACTTAGTGGATATTTTCACAAAGAAGTGAAATTTTCATAAATCCAGAAAATTGGCTGAAAACGACTAAGTATCAAGGACTCATTGGGCGAATCGCTCTGGAACTGAAATCTGAACGCTCACTGACATTTTCCCTATCTGAAAGTCTGATAAACGCCGGAAAAATGACTAAGTCCCAAAAAAAATTTTTTTCAACTTTATTCAATTTTACCCCCGTGGGATATATATTCTACCCACACACATTTGGAACTCTCCTGGGGTACCCTCACACATATTATTCCCTCATTTAGTGGATATTTTCACAAAGAAGTGAAATTTTCAAAAATCCAGAAAATTGGCTGAAAACGACTAAGTATCAAGGACTCATTGGGCGAATCGCTCTGGAACTGAAATCGGAACGCTCACTGACATTTTCCCTATCTGAAAGTCTGATAAACGCCGGAAAAATGACTAAGGCCAAAAAAAAAATTTTTTCAACTTTTTTCAATTTTACCCCCGTGGGATATATATTCTACCCACACACATTTGGAACTCTCCTGGGGTACCCTCACACATATTATTCCCTCATTTAGTGGATATTTTCACAAAGAAGTGAAATTTTCAAAAATCCAGAAAATTGGCTGAAAACGACTAAGTATCAAGGACTCATTGGGCGAATCACTCTGGAACTGAAATCGGAACGCTCACTGACATTTTCCCTATCTGAAAGTCTGATAAACGCCGGAAAAATGACTAAGTCCAAAAAAAAAATTTTTTCAACTTTTTTCAATTTTACCCCCGTGGGATATATATTCTACCCACACACATTTTGAACTCTCCTGGGGTACCCTCACACATATTATTCCCTCACTTAGTGGATATTTTCACAAAGAAGTGAAATTTTCAAAAATCCAGAAAATTGGCTGAAAACGACTAAGTATCAAGGACTCATTGGGCGAATCGCTCTGGAACTGAAATCTGAACGCTCACTGACATTTTCCCTATCTGAAAGTCTGATAAACGCCGGAAAAAAGTCTAAGTCCAAAAAAAAATTTTTTTCAACTTTTTTCAATTTTACCCCCGTGGGATATATATTCTACCCACACACATTTGGAACTCTCCTGGGGTACCCTCACACATATTATTCCCTCATTTAGTGGATATTTTCACAAAAAAAGTGAAATTTTCAAAAATCCAGAAAATTGGCTGAAAACGACTAAGTATCAAGGACTCATTGGGCGAATCGCTCTGGAACTGAAATCGGAACGCTCACTGACATTTTCCCTATCTGAAAGTCTGATAAACGCCGGAAAAATGACTAAGTCCAAAAAAAAATTTTTTTCAACTTTTTTCAATTTTACCCCCGTGGGATATATATTCTACCCACACACATTTGGAACTCTCCTGGGGTACCCTCACACATATTATTCCCTCATTTAGTGGATATTTTCACAAAGAAGTGAAATTTTCAAAAATCCAGAAAATTGGCTGAAAACGACTAAGTATCAAGGACTCATTGGGCGAATCGCTCTGGAACTGAAATCGGAACGCTCACTGACATTTTCCCTATCTGAAAGTCTGATAAACGCCGGAAAAATGACTAAGTCCAAAAAAAAAATTTTTTCAACTTTTTTCAATTTTACCCCCGTGGGATTTATATTCTACCCACACACATTTGGAACTCTCCTGGGGTACCCTCACACATATTATTCCCTCATTTAGTGGATATTTTCACAAAGAAGTGAAATTTTCAAAAATCCAGAAAATTGGCTGAAAACGACTAAGTATCAAGGACTCATTGGGCGAATCGCTCTGGAACTGAAATCGGAACGCTCACTGACATTTTCCCTATCTGAAAGTCTGATAAACGCCGGAAAAATGACTAAGGCCAAAAAAAAAATTTTTTCAACTTTTTTCAATTTTACCCCCGTGGGATATATATTCTACCCACACACATTTGGAACTCTCCTGGGGTACCCTCACACATATTATTCCCTCATTTAGTGGATATTTTCACAAAGAAGTGAAATTTTCAAAAATCCAGAAAATTGGCTGAAAACGACTAAGTATCAAGGACTCATTGGGCGAATCACTCTGGAACTGAAATCGGAACGCTCACTGACATTTTCCCTATCTGAAAGTCTGATAAACGCCGGAAAAATGACTAAGTCCAAAAAAAAAATTTTTTCAACTTTTTTCAATTTTACCCCCGTGGGATATATATTCTACCCACACACATTTTGAACTCTCCTGGGGTACCCTCACACATATTATTCCCTCACTTAGTGGATATTTTCACAAAGAAGTGAAATTTTCAAAAATCCAGAAAATTGGCTGAAAACGACTAAGTATCAAGGACTCATTGGGCGAATCGCTCTGGAACTGAAATCTGAACGCTCACTGACATTTTCCCTATCTGAAAGTCTGATAAACGCCGGAAAAAAGTCTAAGTCCAAAAAAAAATTTTTTTCAACTTTTTTCAATTTTACCCCCGTGGGATATATATTCTACCCACACACATTTGGAACTCTCCTGGGGTACCCTCACACATATTATTCCCTCATTTAGTGGATATTTTCACAAAAAAAGTGAAATTTTCAAAAATCCAGAAAATTGGCTGAAAACGACTAAGTATCAAGGACTCATTGGGCGAATCGCTCTGGAACTGAAATCGGAACGCTCACTGACATTTTCCCTATCTGAAAGTCTGATAAACGCCGGAAAAATGACTAAGTCCAAAAAAAAATTTTTTTCAACTTTTTTCAATTTTACCCCCGTGGGATATATATTCTACCCACACACATTTGGAACTCTCCTGGGGTACCCTCACACATATTATTCCCTCACTTAGTGGATATTTTCACAAAGAAGTGAAATTTTCAAAAATCCAGAAAATTGGCTGAAAACGACTAAGTATCAAGGACTCATTGGGCGAATCGCTCTGGAACTGAAATCTGAACGCTCACTGACATTTTCCCTATCTGAAAGTCTGATAAACGCCGGAAAAAAGTCTAAGTCCAAAAAAAAATTTTTTTCAACTTTTTTCAATTTTACCCCCGTGGGATATATATTCTACCCACACACATTTGGAACTCTCCTGGGGTACCCTCACACATATTATTCCCTCATTTAGTGGATATTTTCACAAAAAAAGTGAAATTTTCAAAAATCCAGAAAATTGGCTGAAAACGACTAAGTATCAAGGACTCATTGGGCGAATCGCTCTGGAACTGAAATCGGAACGCTCACTGACATTTTCCCTATCTGAAAGTCTGATAAACGCCGGAAAAATGACTAAGTCCAAAAAAAAATTTTTTTCAACTTTTTTCAATTTTACCCCCGTGGGATATATATTCTACCCACACACATTTGGAACTCTCCTGGGGTACCCTCACACATATTATTCCCTCATTTAGTGGATATTTTCACAAAGAAGTGAAATTTTCAAAAATCCAGAAAATTGGCTGAAAACGACTAAGTATCAAGGACTCATTGGGCGAATCGCTCTGGAACTGAAATCGGAACGCTCACTGACATTTTCCCTATCTGAAAGTCTGATAAACGCCGGAAAAATGACTAAGTCCAAAAAAAAAATTTTTTCAACTTTTTTCAATTTTACCCCCGTGGGATTTATATTCTACCCACACACATTTTGAACTCTCCTGGGGTACCCTCACACATATTATTCCCTCACTTAGTGGATATTTTCACAAAGAAGTGAAATTTTCAAAAATCCAGAAAATTGGCTGAAAACGACTAAGTATCAAGGACTCATTGGGCGAATCGCTCTGGAACTGAAATCTGAACGCTCACTGACATTTTCCCTATCTGAAAGTCTGATAAACGCCGGAAAAATGACTAAGTCCCAAAAAAAATTTTTTTCAACTTTATTCAATTTTACCCCCGTGGGATATATATTCTACCCACACACATTTGGAACTCTCCTGGGGTACCCTCACACATATTATTCCCTCATTTAGTGGATATTTTCACAAAGAAGTGAAATTTTCAAAAATCCAGAAAATTGGCTGAAAACAACTAAGTATCAAGGACTCATTGGGCGAATCGCTCTGGAACTGAAATCGGAACGCTCACTGACATTTTCCCTATCTGAAAGTCTGATAAACGCCGGAAAAAAGTCTAAGTCCAAAAAAAAATTTTTTTCAACTTTTTTCAATTTTACCCCCGTGGGATATATATTCTACCCACACACATTTGGAACTCTCCTGGGGTACCCTCACACATATTATTCCCTCATTTAGTGGATATTTTCACAAAAAAAGTGAAATTTTCAAAAATCCAGAAAATTGGCTTAAAACGACTAAATATCAAAGACTCATTGGGCGAATCGCTCTGGAACTGAAATGGGAATGCTCACTGACATTTTCCCTATCTGAAAGTCTGATAAACGCCGGAAAAATGACTAAGTCCAAAAAAAATTTTTTTTCAACTTTTTTCAATTTTACCCCCGTACGATATATATTCTACCCACACACATTTGGGACTCTCCTGGGGTACCCTCACACATATTATTCCCTCATTTAGTGGATATTTTCACAAAGAAGTGAAATTTTCAAAAATCCAGAAAATTGGCTGAAAACGACTAAGTATCAAGGACTCATTGGGCGAATCGCTCTGGAACTGAAATCGGAACGCTCACTGACATTTTCCCTATCTGAAAGTCTGATAAACGCCGGAAAAATGACTAAGTCCAAAAAAAAATTTTTTTCAACTTTTTTCAATTTTACCCCCGTGGGATATATATTCTACCCACACACATTTGGAACTCTCCTGGGGTACCCTCACACATATTATTCCCTCATTTAGTGGATATTTTCACAAAGAAGTGAAATTTTCAAAAATCCAGAAAATTGGCTGAAAACGACTAAGTATCAAGGACTCATTGGGCGAATCGCTCTGGAACTGAAATCGGAACGCTCACTGACATTTTCCCTATCTGAAAGTCTGATAAACGCCGGAAAAATGACTAAGTCCAAAAAAAAATTTTTTTCAACTCTTTTTAATTTTACCCCCGTGGGATATATATTCTACCCACACATATTTGGAACTCTCCTGGGGTACCCTCACACATATTATTCCCTCATTTAGTGGATATTTTCACAAAGAAGTGAAATTTTCAAAAATCCAGAAAATTGGCTGAAAACGACTAAGTATCAAGGACTCATTGGGCGAATCGCTCTGGAACTGAAATCGGAACGCTCACTGACATTTTCCCTATCTGAAAGTCTGATAAACGCCAGAAAAATGACTAAGTCCAAAAAAAAATTTTTTTCAACTTTATTCAATTTTACCCCCGTGGGATATATATTCTACCCACACACATTTGGAACTCTCCTGGGGTACCCTCACACATATTATTCCCTCATTTAGTGGATATTTTCACAAAGAAGTGAAATTTTCAAAAATCCAGAAAATTGGCTGAAAACGACTAAGTATCAAGGACTCATTGGGCGAATCGCTCTGGAACTGAAATCGGAACGCTCACTGACATTTTCCCTATCTGAAAGTCTGATAAACGCCGGAAAAATGACTAAGTCCCAAAAAAAAATTTTTTCAACTTTTTTCAATTTTACCCCCGTGGGATATATATTCTACCCACACACATTTTGAACTCTCCTGGGGTACCCTCACACATATTATTCCCTCACTTAGTGGATATTTTCACAAAGAAGTGAAATTTTCAAAAATCCAGAAAATTGGCTGAAAACGACTAAGTATCAAGGACTCATTGGGCGAATCGCTCTGGAACTGAAATCTGAACGCTCACTGACATTTTCCCTATCTGAAAGTCTGATAAACGCCGGAAAAATGACTAAGTCCCAAAAAAAATTTTTTTCAACTTTATTCAATTTTACCCCCGTGGGATATATATTCTACCCACACACATTTGGGACTCTCCTGGGGTACCCTCACACATATTATTCCCTCATTTAGTGGATATTTTCACAAAGAAGTGAAATTTTCAAAAATCCAGAAAATTGGCTGAAAACGACTAAGTATCAAGGACTCATTGGGCGAATCGCTCTGGAACTGAAATCGGAACGCTCACTGACATTTTCCCTATCTGAAAGTCTGATAAACGCCGGAAAAATGACTAAGTCCAAAAAAAAATTTTTTTCAACTTTTTTCAATTTTACCCCCGTGGGATATATATTCTACCCACACACATTTGGAACTCTCCTGGGGTACCCTCACACATATTATTCCCTCATTTAGTGGATATTTTCACAAAGAAGTGAAATTTTCAAAAATCCAGAAAATTGGCTGAAAACGACTAAGTATCAAGGACTCATTGGGCGAATCGCTCTGGAACTGAAATCGGAACGCTCACTGACATTTTCCCTATCTGAAAGTCTGATAAACGCCGGAAAAATGACTAAGTCCAAAAAAAAATTTTTTTCAACTCTTTTTAATTTTACCCCCGTGGGATATATATTCTACCCACACATATTTGGAACTCTCCTGGGGTACCCACACACATATTATTCCCTCATTTAGTGGATATTTTCACAAAGAAGTGAAATTTTCAAAAATCCAGAAAATTGGCTGAAAACGACTAAGTATCAAGGACTCATTGGGCGAATCGCTCTGGAACTGAAATCGGAACGCTCACTGACATTTTCCCTATCTGAAAGTCTGATAAACGCCAGAAAAATGACTAAGTCCAAAAAAAAATTTTTTTCAACTTTATTCAATTTTACCCCCGTGGGATATATATTCTACCCACACACATTTGGAACTCTCCTGGGGTACCCTCACACATATTATTCCCTCATTTAGTGGATATTTTCACAAAGAAGTGAAATTTTCAAAAATCCAGAAAATTGGCTGAAAACGACTAAGTATCAAGGACTCATTGGGCGAATCGCTCTGGAACTGAAATTGGAACGCTCACTGACATTTTCCCTATCTGAAAGTCTGATAAACGCCGGAAAAATGACTAAGTCCAAAAAAAAATTTTTTTAAACTTTTTTCAATTTTACCCCCGTGGGATATATATTCTACCCACACACATTTGGAACTCTCCTGGGGTACCCTCACACATATTATTCCCTCATTTAGTGGATATTTTCACAAAAAAAGTGAAATTTTCAAAAATCCAGAAAATTGGCTGAAAACGACTAAATATCAAAGACTCATTGGGCGAAACGCTCTGGAACTGAAATGGGAATGCTCACTGACATTTTCCCTATCTGAAAGT
Organism: Phyllobates terribilis; assembly: GCF_046119375.1. Taxonomy (NCBI): domain Eukaryota; kingdom Metazoa; phylum Chordata; class Amphibia; order Anura; family Dendrobatidae; genus Phyllobates; species Phyllobates terribilis. Next base: position 471,601 of record NW_027362783.1, read on the forward strand.
CTGATAAACGCCGGAAAAATGACTAAGTCCAAAAAAAATTTTTTTTCAACTTTTTTCAATTTTACCCCCGTACCCACACACATTTGGGACTCTCCTGGGGTACCCTCACACATATTATTCCCTCATTTAGTGGATATTTTCACAAAGAAGTGAAATTTTCAAAAATCCAGAAAATTGGCTGAAAACGACTAAGTATCAAGGACTCATTGGGCGAATCGCTCTGGAACTGAAATCGGAACGCTCACTGACATTTTCCCTATCTGAAAGTCTGATAAACGCCGGAAAAATGACTAAGTCCAAAAAAAAATTTTTTTCAACTTTTTTCAATTTTACCCCCGTGGGATATATATTCTACCCACACACATTTGGAACTCTCCTGGGGTACCCTCACACATATTATTCCCTCATTTAGTGGATATTTTCACAAAAAAAGTGAAATTTTCAAAAATCCAGAAAATTGGCTGAAAACGACTAAATATCAAAGACTCATTGGGCGAAACGCTCTGGAACTGAAATGGGAATGCTCACTGACATTTTCCCTATCTGAAAGTCTGATAAACGCCGGAAAAATGACTAAGTCCAAAAAAAATTTTTTTTCAACTTTTTTCAATTTTACCCCCGTACCCACACACATTTGGGACTCTCCTGGGGTACCCTCACACATATTATTCCCTCATTTAGTGGATATTTTCACAAAGAAGTGAAATTTTCAAAAATCCAGAAAATTGGCTGAAAACGACTAAGTATCAAGGACTCATTGGGCGAATCGCTCTGGAACTGAAATCGGAACGCTCACTGACATTTTCCCTATCTGAAAGTCTGATAAACGCCGGAAAAATGACTAAGTCCAAAAAAAAATTTTTTTCAACTTTTTTCAATTTTACCCCCGTGGGATATATATTCTACCCACACACATTTGGAACTCTCCTGGGGTACCCTCACACATATTATTCCCTCATTTAGTGGATATTTTCACAAAGAAGTGAAATTTTCAAAAATCCAGAAAATTGGCTGAAAACGACTAAGTATCAAGGACTCATTGGGCGAATCGCTCTGGAACTGAAATCGGAACGCTCACTGACATTTTCCCTATCTGAAAGTCTGATAAACGCCGGAAAAATGACTAAGTCCAAAAAAAAATTTTTTTCAACTCTTTTTAATTTTACCCCCGTGGGATATATATTCTACCCACACATATTTGGAACTCTCCTGGGGTACCCTCACACATATTATTCCCTCATTTAGTGGATATTTTCACAAAGAAGTGAAATTTTCAAAAATCCAGAAAATTGGCTGAAAACGACTAAGTATCAAGGACTCATTGGGCGAATCGCTCTGGAACTGAAATCGGAACGCTCACTGACATTTTCCCTATCTGAAAGTCTGATAAACGCCAGAAAAATGACTTAGTCCAAAAAAAAATTTTTTTCAACTTTATTCAATTTTACCCCCGTGGGATATATATTCTACCCACACACATTTGGAACTCTCCTGGGGTACCCTCACACATATTATTCCCTCATTTAGTGGATATTTTCACAAAGAAGTGAAATTTTCAAAAATCCAGAAAATTGGCTGAAAACGACTAAGTATCAAGGACTCATTGGGCGAATCGCTCTGGAACTGAAATCGGAACGCTCACTGACATTTTCCCTATCTGAAAGTCTGATAAACGCCGGAAAAATGACTAAGTCCAAAAAAAAATTTTTTTCAACTTTTTTCAATTTTACCCCCGTGGGATATATATTCTACCCACACACATTTGGAACTCTCCTGGGGTACCCTCACACATATTATTCCCTCATTTAGTGGATATTTTCACAAAGAAGTGAAATTTTCAAAAATCCAGAAAATTGGCTGAAAACGACTAAGTATCAAGGACTCATTGGGCGAATCACTCTGGAACTGAAATCGGAACGCTCACTGACATTTTCCCTATCTGAAAGTCTGATAAACGCCGGAAAAATGACTAAGTCCCAAAAAAAAATTTTTTCAACTTTTTTCAATTTTACCCCCGTGGGATATATATTCTACCCACACACATTTTGAACTCTCCTGGGGTACCCTCACACATATTATTCCCTCACTTAGTGGATATTTTCACAAAGAAGTGAAATTTTCAAAAATCCAGAAAATTGGCTGAAAACGACTAAGTATCAAGGACTCATTGGGCGAATCGCTCTGGAACTGAAATCGGAACGCTCACTGACATTTTCCCTATCTGAAAGTCTGATAAACGCCGGAAAAATGACTAAGTCCAAAAAAAAATTTTTTTCAACTTTTTTCAATTTTACCCCCGTGGGATATATATTCTACCCACACACATTTGGAACTCTCCTGGGGTACCCTCACACATATTATTCCCTCATTTAGTGGATATTTTCACAAAGAAGTGAAATTTTCAAAAATCCAGAAAATTGGCTGAAAACGACTAAGTATCAAGGACTCATTGGGCGAATCGCTCTGGAACTGAAATCGGAACGCTCACTGACATTTTCCCTATCTGAAAGTCTGATAAACGCCAGAAAAATGACTAAGTCCAAAAAAAATTTTTTTTCAACTTTATTCAATTTTACCCCCGTGGGATATATATTCTACCCACACACATTTGGAACTCTCCTGGGGTACCCTCACACATATTATTCCCTCATTTAGTGGATATTTTCACAAAGAAGTGAAATTTTCAAAAATCCAGAAAATTGGCTGAAAACGACTAAGTATCAAGGACTCATTGGGCGAATCGCTCTGGAACTGAAATCGGAACGCTCACTGACATTTTCCCTATCTGAAAGTCTGATTAACGCCGGAAAAATGACTAAGTCCAAAAAAAAATTTTTTTCAACTTTTTTCAATTTTACCCCCGTGGGATATATATTCTACCCACACACATTTGGAACTCTCCTGGGGTACCCTCACACATATTATTCCCTCATTTAGTGGATATTTTCACAAAAAAAGTGAAATTTTCAAAAATCCAGAAAATTGGCTGAAAACGACTAAATATCAAAGACTCATTGGGCGAATCGCTCTGGAACTGAAATGGGAATGCTCACTGACATTTTCCCTATCTGAAAGTCTGATAAACGCCGGAAAAATGACTAAGTCCAAAAAAAAATTTTTTCAACTTTTTTCAATTTTACCCCCGTACGATATATATTCTACCCACACACATTTGGGACTCTCCTGAGGTACCCTCACACATATTATTCCCTCATTTAGTGGATATTTTCACAAAGAAGTGAAATTTTCAAAAATCCAGAAAATTGGCTGAAAACGACTAAGTATCAAGGACTCATTGGGCGAATCGCTCTGGAACTGAAATCGGAACGCTCACTGACATTTTCCCTATCTGAAAGTCTGATAAACGCCGGAAAAATGACTAAGTCCAAAAAAAAATTTTTTTCAACTTTTTTCAATTTTACCCCCGTGGGATATATATTCTACCCACACACATTTGGAACTCTCCTGGGGTACCCTCACACATATTATTCCCTCATTTAGTGGATATTTTCACAAAGAAGTGAAATTTTCAAAAATCCAGAAAATTGGCTGAAAACGACTAAGTATCAAGGACTCATTGGGCGAATCGCTCTGGAACTGAAATCGGAACGCTCACTGACATTTTCCCTATCTGAAAGTCTGATAAACGCCGGAAAAATGACTAAGTCCAAAAAAAAATTTTTTTCAACTTTTTTCAATTTTACCCCCGTGGGATATATATTCTACCCACACACATTTGGAACTCTCCTGGGGTACCCTCACACATATTATTCCCTCATTTAGTGGATATTTTCACAAAGAAGTGAAATTTTCAAAAATCCAGAAAATTGGCTGAAAACGACTAAGTATCAAGGACTCATTGGGCGAATCGCTCTGGAACTGAAATCGGAACGCTCACTGACATTTTCTCTATCTGAAAGTCTGATAAACGCCGGAAAAATGACTAAGTCCAAAAAAAAATTTTTTTCAACTTTTTTTAATTTTACCCCCGTGGGATATATATTCTACCCACACACATTTGGAACTCTCCTGGGGTACCCTCTCACATATTATTCCCTCATTTAGTGGATATTTTCACAAAAAAAGTGAAATTTTCAAAAATCCAGAAAATTGGCTGAAAACGACTAAATATCAAAGACTCATTGGGCGAATCGCTCTGGAACTGAAATGGGAATGCTCACTGACATTTTCCCTATCTGAAAGTCTGATAAACGCCGGAAAAATGACTAAGTCCAAAAAAAAATTTTTTTCAACTTTTTTCAATTTTACCCCCGTGGGATATATATTCTACCCACACACATTTGGAACTCTCCTGGGGTACCCTCACACATATTATTCCCTCATTTAGTGGATATTTTCACAAAGAAGTGAAATTTTCAAAAATCCAGAAAATTGGCTGAAAACGACTAAGTATCAAGGACTCATTGGGCGAATCGCTCTGGAACTGAAATCGGAACGCTCACTGACATTTTCCCTATCTGAAAGTCTGATAAACGCCGGAAAAATGACTAAGTCCAAAAAAAAATTTTTTTCAACTTTTTTCAATTTTACCCCCGTGGGATATATATTCTACCCACACACATTTGGAACTCTCCTGGGGTACCCTCACACATATTATTCCCTCTTTTAGTGGATATTTTCACAAAGAAGTGAAATTTTCAAAAATCCAGAAAATTGGCTGAAAACGACTAAGTATCAAGGACTCATTGGGCGAATCGCTCTGGAACTGAAATCGGAACGCTCACTGACATTTTCCCTATCTGAAAGTCTGATAAACGCCGGAAAAATGTCTAAGTCCAAAAAAAAATTTTTTTCAACTTTTTTCAATTTTACCCCCGTGGGATATATATTCTACCCACACACATTTGGAACTCTCCTGGGGTACCCTCACACATATTATTCCCTAATTTAGTGGATATTTTCACAAAAAAAGTGAAATTTTCAAAAATCCAGAAAATTGGCTGAAAACGACTAAATATCAAAGACTCATTGGGCGAATCGCTCTGGAACTGAAATGGGAATGCTCACTGACATTTTCCCTATCTGAAAGTCTGATAAACGCCGGAAAAATGACTAAGTCCAAAAAAAAATTTTTTTCAACTTTATTCAATTTTACCCCCGTGGGATATATATTCTACCCACACACATTTGGAACTCTCCTGGGGTACCCTCACACATATTATTCCCTCATTTAGTGGATATTTTCACAAAGAAGTGAAATTTTCAAAAATCCAGAAAATTGGCTGAAAACGACTAAGTATCAAGGACTCATTGGGCGAATCGCTCTGGAACTGAAATCGGAACGCTCACTGACATTTTCCCTATCTGAAAGTCTGATAAACGCCGGAAAAATGACTAAGTCCAAAAAAAAATTTTTTTCAACTTTTTTCAATTTTACCCCCGTGGGATATATATTCTACCCACACACATTTGGAACTCTCCTGGGGTACCCTCACACATATTATTCCCTCATTTAGTGGATATTTTCACAAAGAAGTGAAATTTTCAAAAATCCAGAAAATTGGCTGAAAACGACTAAGTATCAAGGACTCATTGGGCGAATCGCTCTGGAACTGAAATCGGAACGCTCACTGACATTTTCCCTATCTGAAAGTCTGATAAACGCCAGAAAAATGACTAAGTCCAAAAAAAATTTTTTTTCAACTTTATTCAATTTTACCCCCGTGGGATATATATTCTACCCACACACATTTGGAACTCTCCTGGGGTACCCTCACACATATTATTCCCTCATTTAGTGGATATTTTCACAAAGAAGTGAAATTTTCAAAAATCCAGAAAATTGGCTGAAAACGACTAAGTATCAAGGACTCATTGGGCGAATCGCTCTGGAACTGAAATCGGAACGCTCACTGACATTTTCCCTATCTGAAAGTCTGATTAACGCCGGAAAAATGACTAAGTCCAAAAAAAAATTTTTTTCAACTTTTTTCAATTTTACCCCCGTGGGATATATATTCTACCCACACACATTTGGAACTCTCCTGGGGTACCCTCACACATATTATTCCCTCATTTAGTGGATATTTTCACAAAAAAAGTGAAATTTTCAAAAATCCAGAAAATTGGCTGAAAACGACTAAATATCAAAGACTCATTGGGCGAATCGCTCTGGAACTGAAATGGGAATGCTCACTGACATTTTCCCTATCTGAAAGTCTGATAAACGCCGGAAAAATGACTAAGTCCAAAAAAAAATTTTTTCAACTTTTTTCAATTTTACCCCCGTACGATATATATTCTACCCACACACATTTGGGACTCTCCTGAGGTACCCTCACACATATTATTCCCTCATTTAGTGGATATTTTCACAAAGAAGTGAAATTTTCAAAAATCCAGAAAATTGGCTGAAAACGACTAAGTATCAAGGACTCATTGGGCGAATCGCTCTGGAACTGAAATCGGAACGCTCACTGACATTTTCCCTATCTGAAAGTCTGATAAACGCCGGAAAAATGACTAAGTCCAAAAAAAAATTTTTTTCAACTTTTTTCAATTTTACCCCCGTGGGATATATATTCTACCCACACACATTTGGAACTCTCCTGGGGTACCCTCACACATATTATTCCCTCATTTAGTGGATATTTTCACAAAGAAGTGAAATTTTCAAAAATCCAGAAAATTGGCTGAAAACGACTAAGTATCAAGGACTCATTGGGCGAATCGCTCTGGAACTGAAATCGGAACGCTCACTGACATTTTCCCTATCTGAAAGTCTGATAAACGCCGGAAAAATGACTAAGTCCAAAAAAAAATTTTTTTCAACTTTTTTCAATTTTACCCCCGTGGGATATATATTCTACCCACACACATTTGGAACTCTCCTGGGGTACCCTCACACATATTATTCCCTCATTTAGTGGATATTTTCACAAAGAAGTGAAATTTTCAAAAATCCAGAAAATTGGCTGAAAACGACTAAGTATCAAGGACTCATTGGGCGAATCGCTCTGGAACTGAAATCGGAACGCTCACTGACATTTTCTCTATCTGAAAGTCTGATAAACGGCGGAAAAATGACTAAGTCCAAAAAAAAATTTTTTTCAACTTTTTTTAATTTTACCCCCGTGGGATATATATTCTACCCACACACATTTGGAACTCTCCTGGGGTACCCTCTCACATATTATTCCCTCATTTAGTGGATATTTTCACAAAAAAAGTGAAATTTTCAAAAATCCAGAAAATTGGCTGAAAACGACTAAATATCAAAGACTCATTGGGCGAATCGCTCTGGAACTGAAATGGGAATGCTCACTGACATTTTCCCTATCTGAAAGTCTGATAAACGCCGGAAAAATGACTAAGTCCAAAAAAAAATTTTTTTCAACTTTTTTCAATTTTACCCCCGTGGGATATATATTCTACCCACACACATTTGGAACTCTCCTGGGGTACCCTCACACATATTATTCCCTCTTTTAGTGGATATTTTCACAAAGAAGTGAAATTTTCAAAAATCCAGAAAATTGGCTGAAAACGACTAAGTATCAAGGACTCATTGGGCGAATCGCTCTGGAACTGAAATCGGAACGCTCACTGACATTTTCCCTATCTGAAAGTCTGATAAACGCCGGAAAAATGTCTAAGTCCAAAAAAAAATTTTTTTCAACTTTTTTCAATTTTACCCCCGTGGGATATATATTCTACCCACACACATTTGGAACTCTCCTGGGGTACCCTCACACATATTATTCCCTAATTTAGTGGATATTTTCACAAAAAAAGTGAAATTTTCAAAAATCCAGAAAATTGGCTGAAAACGACTAAATATCAAAGACTCATTGGGCGAATCGCTCTGGAACTGAAATGGGAATGCTCACTGACATTTTCCCTATCTGAAAGTCTGATAAACGCCGGAAAAATGACTAAGTCCAAAAAAAAATTTTTTTCAACTTTATTCAATTTTACCCCCGTGGGATATATATTCTACCCACACACATTTGGAACTCTCCTGGGGTACCCTCACACATATTATTCCCTCATTTAGTGGATATTTTCACAAAGAAGTGAAATTTTCAAAAATCCAGAAAATTGGCTGAAAACGACTAAGTATCAAGGACTCATTGGGCGAATCGCTCTGGAACTGAAATCGGAACGCTCACTGACATTTTCTCTATCTGAAAGTCTGATAAACGCCGGAAAAATGACTAAGTCCAAAAAAAAATTTTTTTCAACTTTTTTTAATTTTACCCCCGTGGGATATATATTCTACCCACACACATTTGGAACTCTCCTGGGGTACCCTCTCACATATTATTCCCTCATTTAGTGGATATTTTCACAAAAAAAGTGAAATTTTCAAAAATCCAGAAAATTGGCTGAAAACGACTAAATATCAAAGACTCATTGGGCGAATCGCTCTGGAACTGAAATGGGAATGCTCACTGACATTTTCCCTATCTGAAAGTCTGATAAACGCCGGAAAAATGACTAAGTCCAAAAAAAAATTTTTTTCAACTTTTTTCAATTTTACCCCCGTGGGATATATATTCTACCCACACACATTTGGAACTCTCCTGGGGTACCCTCACACATATTATTCCCTCATTTAGTGGATATTTTCACAAAGAAGTGAAATTTTCAAAAATCCAGAAAATTGGCTGAAAACGACTAAGTATCAAGGACTCATTGGGCGAATCGCTCTGGAACTGAAATCGGAACGCTCACTGACATTTTCCCTATCTGAAAGTCTGATAAACGCCGGAAAAATGACTAAGTCCAAAAAAAAATTTTTTTCAACTTTTTTCAATTTTACCCCCGTGGGATATATATTCTACCCACACACATTTGGAACTCTCCTGGGGTACCCTCACACATATTATTCCCTCTTTTAGTGGATATTTTCACAAAGAAGTGAAATTTTCAAAAATCCAGAAAATTGGCTGAAAACGACTAAGTATCAAGGACTCATTGGGCGAATCGCTCTGGAACTGAAATCGGAACGCTCACTGACATTTTCCCTATCTGAAAGTCTGATAAACGCCGGAAAAATGTCTAAGTCCAAAAAAAAATTTTTTTCAACTTTTTTCAATTTTACCCCCGTGGGATATATATTCTACCCACACACATTTGGAACTCTCCTGGGGTACCCTCACACATATTATTCCCTAATTTAGTGGATATTTTCACAAAAAAAGTGAAATTTTCAAAAATCCTGAAAATTGGCTGAAAACGACTAAATATCAAAGACTCATTGGGCGAATCGCTCTGGAACTGAAATGGGAATGCTCACTGACATTTTCCCTATCTGAAAGTCTGATAAACGCCGGAAAAATGACTAAGTCCAAAAAAAAATTTTTTTCAACTTTATTCAATTTTACCCCCGTGGGATATATATTCTACCCACACACATTTGGAACTCTCCTGGGGTACCCTCACACATATTATTCCCTCATTTAGTGGATATTTTCACAAAGAAGTGAAATTTTCAAAAATCCAGAAAATTGGCTGAAAACGACTAAGTATCAAGGACTCATTGGGCGAATCGCTCTGGAACTGAAATCGGAACGCTCACTGACATTTTCCCTATCTGAAAGTCTGATAAACGCCGGAAAAATGACTAAGTCCAAAAAAAAATTTTTTTCAACTTTTTTCAATTTTACCCCCGTGGGATATATATTCTACCCACACACATTTGGAACTCTCCTGGGGTACCCTCACACATATTATTCCCTCATTTAGTGGATATTTTCACAAAGAAGTGAAATTTTCAAAAATCCAGAAAATTGGCTGAAAACGACTAAGTATCAAGGACTCATTGGGCGAATCGCTCTGGAACTGAAATCGGAACGCTCACTGACATTTTCCCTATCTGAAAGTCTGATAAACGCCAGAAAAATGACTAAGTCCAAAAAAAATTTTTTTTCAACTTTATTCAATTTTACCCCCGTGGGATATATATTCTACCCACACACATTTGGAACTCTCCTGGGGTACCCTCACACATATTATTCCCTCATTTAGTGGATATTTTCACAAAGAAGTGAAATTTTCAAAAATCCAGAAAATTGGCTGAAAACGACTAAGTATCAAGGACTCATTGGGCGAATCGCTCTGGAACTGAAATCGGAACGCTCACTGACATTTTCCCTATCTGAAAGTCTGATTAACGCCGGAAAAATGACTAAGTCCAAAAAAAAATTTTTTTCAACTTTTTTCAATTTTACCCCCGTGGGATATATATTCTACCCACACACATTTGGAACTCTCCTGGGGTACCCTCACACATATTATTCCCTCATTTAGTGGATATTTTCACAAAAAAAGTGAAATTTTCAAAAATCCAGAAAATTGGCTGAAAACGACTAAATATCAAAGACTCATTGGGCGAATCGCTCTGGAACTGAAATGGGAATGCTCACTGACATTTTCCCTATCTGAAAGTCTGATAAACGCCGGAAAAATGACTAAGTCCAAAAAAAAATTTTTTCAACTTTTTTCAATTTTACCCCCGTACGATATATATTCTACCCACACACATTTGGGACTCTCCTGAGGTACCCTCACACATATTATTCCCTCATTTAGTGGATATTTTCACAAAGAAGTGAAATTTTCAAAAATCCAGAAAATTGGCTGAAAACGACTAAGTATCAAGGACTCATTGGGCGAATCGCTCTGGAACTGAAATCGGAACGCTCACTGACATTTTCCCTATCTGAAAGTCTGATAAACGCCGGAAAAATGACTAAGTCCAAAAAAAAATTTTTTTCAACTTTTTTCAATTTTACCCCCGTGGGATATATATTCTACCCACACACATTTGGAACTCTCCTGGGGTACCCTCACACATATTATTCCCTCATTTAGTGGATATTTTCACAAAGAAGTGAAATTTTCAAAAATCCAGAAAATTGGCTGAAAACGACTAAGTATCAAGGACTCATTGGGCGAATCGCTCTGGAACTGAAATCGGAACGCTCACTGACATTTTCCCTATCTGAAAGTCTGATAAACGCCGGAAAAATGACTAAGTCCAAAAAAAAATTTTTTTCAACTTTTTTCAATTTTACCCCCGTGGGATATATATTCTACCCACACACATTTGGAACTCTCCTGGGGTACCCTCACACATATTATTCCCTCATTTAGTGGATATTTTCACAAAGAAGTGAAATTTTCAAAAATCCAGAAAATTGGCTGAAAACGACTAAGTATCAAGGACTCATTGGGCGAATCGCTCTGGAACTGAAATCGGAACGCTCACTGACATTTTCTCTATCTGAAAGTCTGATAAACGGCGGAAAAATGACTAAGTCCAAAAAAAAATTTTTTTCAACTTTTTTTAATTTTACCCCCGTGGGATATATATTCTACCCACACACATTTGGAACTCTCCTGGGGTACCCTCTCACATATTATTCCCTCATTTAGTGGATATTTTCACAAAAAAAGTGAAATTTTCAAAAATCCAGAAAATTGGCTGAAAACGACTAAATATCAAAGACTCATTGGGCGAATCGCTCTGGAACTGAAATGGGAATGCTCACTGACATTTTCCCTATCTGAAAGTCTGATAAACGCCGGAAAAATGACTAAGTCCAAAAAAAAATTTTTTTCAACTTTTTTCAATTTTACCCCCGTGGGATATATATTCTACCCACACACATTTGGAACTCTCCTGGGGTACCCTCACACATATTATTCCCTCATTTAGTGGATATTTTCACAAAGAAGTGAAATTTTCAAAAATCCAGAAAATTGGCTGAAAACGACTAATTATCAAGGACTCATTGGGCGAATCGCTCTGGAACTGAAATCGGAACGCTCACTGACATTTTCCCTATCTGAAAGTCTGATAAACGCCGGAAAAATGACTAAGTCCAAAAAAAAATTTTTTTCAACTTTTTTCAATTTTACCCCCGTGGGATATATATTCTACCCACACACATTTGGAACTCTCCTGGGGTACCCTCACACATATTATTCCCTCTTTTAGTGGATATTTTCACAAAGAAGTGAAATTTTCAAAAATCCAGAAAATTGGCTGAAAACGACTAAGTATCAAGGACTCATTGGGCGAATCGCTCTGGAACTGAAATCGGAACGCTCACTGACATTTTCCCTATCTGAAAGTCTGATAAACGCCGGAAAAATGTCTAAGTCCAAAAAAAAATTTTTTTCAACTTTTTTCAATTTTACCCCCGTGGGATATATATTCTACCCACACACATTTGGAACTCTCCTGGGGTACCCTCACACATATTATTCCCTAATTTAGTGGATATTTTCACAAAAAAAGTGAAATTTTCAAAAATCCAGAAAATTGGCTGAAAACGACTAAATATCAAAGACTCATTGGGCGAATCGCTCTGGAACTGAAATGGGAATGCTCACTGACATTTTCCCTATCTGAAAGTCTGATAAACGCCGGAAAAATGACTAAGTCCAAAAAAAAATTTTTTTCAACTTTATTCAATTTTACCCCCGTGGGATATATATTCTACCCACACACATTTGGAACTCTCCTGGGGTACCCTCACACATATTATTCCCTCATTTAGTGGATATTTTCACAAAGAAGTGAAATTTTCAAAAATCCAGAAAATTGGCTGAAAACGACTAAGTATCAAGGACTCATTGGGCGAATCGCTCTGGAACTGAAATCGGAACGCTCACTGACATTTTCTCTATCTGAAAGTCTGATAAACGCCGGAAAAATGACTAAGTCCAAAAAAAAATTTTTTTCAACTTTTTTTAATTTTACCCCCGTGGGATATATATTCTACCCACACACATTTGGAACTCTCCTGGGGTACCCTCTCACATATTATTCCCTCATTTAGTGGATATTTTCACAAAAAAAGTGAAATTTTCAAAAATCCAGAAAATTGGCTGAAAACGACTAAATATCAAAGACTCATTGGGCGAATCGCTCTGGAACTGAAATGGGAATGCTCACTGACATTTTCCCTATCTGAAAGTCTGATAAACGCCGGAAAAATGACTAAGTCCAAAAAAAATTTTTTTTCAACTTTATTCAATTTTACCCCCGTGGGATATATATTCTACCCACACACATTTGGAACTCTCCTGGGGTACCCTCACACATATTATTCCCTCATTTAGTGGATATTTTCACAAAGAAGTGAAATTTTCAAAAATCCAGAAAATTGGCTGAAAACGACTAAATATCAAAGACTCATTGGGCGAATCGCTCTGGAACTGAAATGGGAATGCTCACTGACATTTTCCCTATCTGAAAGTCTGATAAACGCCGGAAAAATGACTAAGTCCAAAAAAAAATTTTTTCAACTTTTTTCAATTTTACCCCCGTACGATATATATTCTACCCACACACATTTGGGACTCTCCTGAGGTACCCTCACACATATTATTCCCTCATTTAGTGGATATTTTCACAAAGAAGTGAAATTTTCAAAAATCCAGAAAATTGGCTGAAAACGACTAAGTATCAAGGACTCATTGGGCGAATCGCTCTGGAACTGAAATCGGAACGCTCACTGACATTTTCCCTATCTGAAAGTCTGATAAACGCCGGAAAAATGACTAAGTCCAAAAAAAAATTTTTTTCAACTTTTTTCAATTTTACCCCCGTGGGATATATATTCTACCCACACACATTTGGAACTCTCCTGGGGTACCCTCACACATATTATTCCCTCATTTAGTGGATATTTTCACAAAGAAGTGAAATTTTCAAAAATCCAGAAAATTGGCTGAAAACGACTAAGTATCAAGGACTCATTGGGCGAATCGCTCTGGAACTGAAATCGGAACGCTCACTGACATTTTCCCTATCTGAAAGTCTGATAAACGCCGGAAAAATGACTAAGTCCAAAAAAAAATTTTTTTCAACTTTTTTCAATTTTACCCCCGTGGGATATATATTCTACCCACACACATTTGGAACTCTCCTGGGGTACCCTCACACATATTATTCCCTCATTTAGTGGATATTTTCACAAAGAAGTGAAATTTTCAAAAATCCAGAAAATTGGCTGAAAACGACTAAGTATCAAGGACTCATTGGGCGAATCGCTCTGGAACTGAAATCGGAACGCTCACTGACATTTTCTCTATCTGAAAGTCTGATAAACGGCGGAAAAATGACTAAGTCCAAAAAAAAATTTTTTTCAACTTTTTTTAATTTTACCCCCGTGGGATATATATTCTACCCACACACATTTGGAACTCTCCTGGGGTACCCTCTCACATATTATTCCCTCATTTAGTGGATATTTTCACAAAAAAAGTGAAATTTTCAAAAATCCAGAAAATTGGCTGAAAACGACTAAATATCAAAGACTCATTGGGCGAATCGCTCTGGAACTGAAATGGGAATGCTCACTGACATTTTCCCTATCTGAAAGTCTGATAAACGCCGGAAAAATGACTAAGTCCAAAAAAAAATTTTTTTCAACTTTTTTCAATTTTACCCCCGTGGGATATATATTCTACCCACACACATTTGGAACTCTCCTGGGGTACCCTCACACATATTATTCCCTCATTTAGTGGATATTTTCACAAAGAAGTGAAATTTTCAAAAATCCAGAAAATTGGCTGAAAACGACTAAGTATCAAGGACTCATTGGGCGAATCGCTCTGGAACTGAAATCGGAACGCTCACTGACATTTTCCCTATCTGAAAGTCTGATAAACGCCGGAAAAATGACTAAGTCCAAAAAAAAATTTTTTTCAACTTTTTTCAATTTTACCCCCGTGGGATATATATTCTACCCACACACATTTGGAACTCTCCTGGGGTACCCTCACACATATTATTCCCTCTTTTAGTGGATATTTTCACAAAGAAGTGAAATTTTCAAAAATCCAGAAAATTGGCTGAAAACGACTAAGTATCAAGGACTCATTGGGCGAATCGCTCTGGAACTGAAATCGGAACGCTCACTGACATTTTCCCTATCTGAAAGTCTGATAAACGCCGGAAAAATGTCTAAGTCCAAAAAAAAATTTTTTTCAACTTTTTTCAATTTTACCCCCGTGGGATATATATTCTACCCACACACATTTGGAACTCTCCTGGGGTACCCTCACACATATTATTCCCTAATTTAGTGGATATTTTCACAAAAAAAGTGAAATTTTCAAAAATCCAGAAAATTGGCTGAAAACGACTAAATATCAAAGACTCATTGGGCGAATCGCTCTGGAACTGAAATGGGAATGCTCACTGACATTTTCCCTATTTGAAAGTCTGATAAACGCCGGAAAAATGACTAAGTCCAAAAAAAAATTTTTTTCAACTTTTTTCAATTTTACCCCCGTACGATATATATTCTACCCACACACATTTGGGACTCTCCTGGGGTACCCTCACACATATTATTCCCTCATTTAGTGGATATTTTCACAAAGAAGTGAAATTTTCAAAAATCCAGAAAATTGGCTGAAAACGACTAAGTATCAAGGACTCATTGGGCGAATCGCTCTGGAACTGAAATCGGAACGCTCACTGACATTTTCCCTATCTGAAAGTCTGATAAACGCCGGAAAAATGACTAAGTCCAAAAAAAAATTTTTTTCAACTTTTTTCAATTTTACCCCCGTGGGATATATATTCTACCCACACACATTTGGAACTCTCCTGGGGTACCCTCACACATATTATTCCCTCTTTTAGTGGATATTTTCACAAAGAAGTGAAATTTTCAAAAATCCAGAAAATTGGCTGAAAACGACTAAGTATCAAGGACTCATTGGGCGAATCGCTCTGGAACTGAAATCGGAACGCTCACTGACATTTTCCCTATCTGAAAGTCTGATAAACGCCGGAAAAATGTCTAAGTCCAAAAAAAAATTTTTTTCAACTTTTTTCAATTTTACCCCCGTGGGATATATATTCTACCCACACACATTTGGAACTCTCCTGGGGTACCCTCACACATATTATTCCCTAATTTAGTGGATATTTTCACAAAAAAAGTGAAATTTTCAAAAATCCAGAAAATTGGCTGAAAACGACTAAATATCAAAGACTCATTGGGCGAATCGCTCTGGAACTGAAATGGGAATGCTCACTGACATTTTCCCTATCTGAAAGTCTGATAAACGCCGGAAAAATGACTAAGTCCAAAAAAAAATTTTTTTCAACTTTTTTCAATTTTACCCCCGTACGATATATATTCTACCCACACACATTTGGGACTCTCCTGGGGTACCCTCACACATATTATTCCCTCATTTAGTGGATATTTTCACAAAGAAGTGAAATTTTCAAAAATCCAGAAAATTGGCTGAAAACGACTAAGTATCAAGGACTCATTGGGCGAATCGCTCTGGAACTGAAATCGGAACGCTCACTGACATTTTCCCTATCTGAAAGTCTGATAAACGCCGGAAAAATGACTAAGTCCAAAAAAAAATTTTTTTCAACTTTTTTCAATTTTACCCCCGTGGGATATATATTCTACCGACACACATTTGGAACTCTCCTGGGGTACCCTCACACATATTATTCCCTCATTTAGTGGATATTTTCACAAAGAAGTGAAATTTTCAAAAATCCAGAAAATTGGCTGAGAACGACTAAGTATCAAGGACTCATTGGGCGAATCGCTCTGGAACTGAAATCGGAACGCTCACTGACATTTTCCCTATCTGAAAGTCTGATAAACGCCGGAAAAATGACTAAGTCCAAAAAAAATTTTTTTTCAACTTTTTTCAATTTTACCCCCGTGGGATATATATTCTACCCACACACATTTGGAACTCTCCTGGGGTACCCTCACACATATTATTCCCTCATTTAGTGGATATTTTCACAAAGAAGTGAAATTTTCAAAAATCCAGAAAATTGGCTGAAAACGACTAAGTATCAAGGACTCATTGGGCGAATCGCTCTGGAACTGAAATCGGAACGCTCACTGACATTTTCCCTATCTGAAAGTCTGATAAACGCCGGAAAAATGACTAAGTCCAAAAAAAAATTTTTTTCAACTTTTTTCAATTTTACCCCCGTGGGATATATATTCTACCCACACACATTTGGAACTCTCCTGGGGTACCCTCACACATATTATTCCCTCATTTAGTGGATATTTTCACAAAGAAGTGAAATTTTCAAAAATCCAGAAAATTGGCTGAAAACGACTAAGTATCAAGGACTCATTGGGCGAATCGCTCTGGAACTGAAATCGGAACGCTCACTGACATTTTCCCTATCTGAAAGTCTGATAAACGCCAGAAAAATGACTAAGTCCAAAAAAAAATTTTTTTCAACTTTTTTCAATTTTACCCCCGTGGGATATATATTCTACCCACACACATTTGGAACTCTCCTGGGGTACCCTCACACATATTATTCCCTCATTTAGTGGATATTTTCACAAAAAAAGTGAAATTTTCAAAAATCCAGAAAATTGGCTGAAAACGACTAAATATCAAAGACTCATTGGGCGAATCGCTCTGGAACTGAAATGGGAATGCTCACTGACATTTTCCCTATCTGAAAGTCTGATAAACGCCGGAAAAATGACTAAGTCCAAAAAAAAATTTTTTTCAACTTTTTTCAATTTTACCCCCGTACGATATATATTCTACCCACACACATTTGGGACTCTCCTGGGGTACCCTCACACATATTATTCCCTCATTTAGTGGATATTTTCACAAAGAAGTGAAATTTTCAAAAATCCAGAAAATTGGCTGAAAACGACTAAGTATCAAGGACTCATTGGGCGAATCGCTCTGGAACTGAAATCGGAACGCTCACTGACATTTTCCCTATCTGAAAGTCTGATAAACGCCGGAAAAATGACTAAGTCCAAAAAAAAATTTTTTTCAACTTTTTTCAATTTTACCCCCGTGGGATATATATTCTACCCACACACATTTGGAACTCTCCTGGGGTACCCTCACACATATTATTCCCTCATTTAGTGGATATTTTCACAAAGAAGTGAAATTTTCAAAAATCCAGAAAATTGGCTGAAAACGACTAAGTATCAAGGACTCATTGGGCGAATCGCTCTGGAACTGAAATCGGAACGCTCACTGACATTTTCCCTATCTGAAAATCTGATAAACGCCGGAAAAATGACTAAGTCCAAAAAAAAATTTTTTTCAACTTTTTTCAATTTTACCCCCGTGGGATATATATTCTACCCACACACATTTGGAACTCTCCTGGGGTACCCTCACACATATTATTCCCTCATTTAGTGGATATTTTCACAAAGAAGTGAAATTTTCAAAAATCCAGAAAATTGGCTGAAAACGACTAAGTATCAAGGACTCATTGGGCGAATCGCTCTGGAACTGAAATCGGAACGCTCACTGACATTTTCCCTATCTGAAAGTCTGATAAACGCCAGAAAAATGACTAAGTCCAAAAAAAAATTTTTTTCAACTTTATTCAATTTTACCCCCGTGGGATATATATTCTACCCACACACATTTGGAACTCTCCTGGGGTACCCTCACACATATTATTCCCTCATTTAGTGGATATTTTCACAAAGAAGTGAAATTTTCAAAAATCCAGAAAATTGGCTGAAAACGACTAAGTATCAAGGACTCATTGGGCGAATCGCTCTGGAACTGAAATCGGAACGCTCACTGACATTTTCCCTATCTGAAAGTCTGATAAACGCCGGAAAAATGACTAAGTCCAAAAAAAAATTTTTTTCAACTTTTTTTAATTTTACCCCCGTGGGATATATATTCTACCCACACACATTTGGAACTCTCCTGGGGTACCCTCTCACATATTATTCCCTCATTTAGTGGATATTTTCACAAAAAAAGTGAAATTTTCAAAAATCCAGAAAATTGGCTGAAAACGACTAAATATCAAAGACTCATTGGGCGAATCGCTCTGGAACTGAAATGGGAATGCTCACTGACATTTTCCCTATCTGAAAGTCTGATAAACGCCGGAAAAATGACTAAGTCCAAAAAAAAATTTTTTTCAACTTTTTTCAATTTTACCCCCGTACGATATATATTCTACCCACACACATTTGGGACTCTCCTGGGGTACCCTCACACATATTATTCCCTCATTTAGTGGATATTTTCACAAAGAAGTGAAATTTTCAAAAATCCAGAAAATTGGCTGAAAACGACTAAGTATCAAGGACTCATTGGGCGAATCGCTCTGGAACTGAAATCGGAACGCTCACTGACATTTTCCCTATCTGAAAGTCTGATAAACGCCGGAAAAATGACTAAGTCCAAAAAAAAATTTTTTTCAACTTTTTTCAATTTTACCCCCGTGGGATATATATTCTACCCACACACATTTGGAACTCTCCTGGGGTACCCTCACACATATTATTCCCTCATTTAGTGGATATTTTCACAAAGAAGTGAAATTTTCAAAAATCCAGAAAATTGGCTGAAAACGACTAAGTATCAAGGACTCATTGGGCGAATCGCTCTGGAACTGAAATCGGAACGCTCACTGACATTTTCCCTATCTGAAAGTCTGATAAACGCCGGAAAAATGACTAAGTCCAAAAAAAAATTTTTTTCAACTTTTTTCAATTTTACCCCCGTGGGATATATATTCTACCCACACACATTTGGAACTCTCCTGGGGTACCCTCACACATATTATTCCCTCATTTAGTGGATATTTTCACAAAGAAGTGAAATTTTCAAAAATCCAGAAAATTGGCTGAAAACGACTAAGTATCAAGGACTCATTGGGCGAATCGCTCTGGAACTGAAATCGGAACGCTCACTGACATTTTCCCTATCTGAAAGTCTGATAAACGCCAGAAAAATGACTAAGTCCAAAAAAAAATTTTTTTCAACTTTATTCAATTTTACCCCCGTGGGATATATATTCTACCCACACACATTTGGAACTCTCCTGGGGTACCCTCACACATATTATTCCCTCATTTAGTGGATATTTTCACAAAGAAGTGAAATTTTCAAAAATCCAGAAAATTGGCTGAAAACGACTAAGTATCAAGGACTCATTGGGCGAATCGCTCTGGAACTGAAATCGGAACGCTCACTGACATTTTCCCTATCTGAAAGTCTGATAAACGCCGGAAAAATGACTAAGTCCAAAAAAAAATTTTTTTCAACTTTTTTCAATTTTACCCCCGTGGGATATATATTCTACCCACACACATTTGGAACTCTCCTGGGGTACCCTCACACATATTATTCCCTCATTTAGTGGATATTTTCACAAAGAAGTGAAATTTTCAAAAATCCAGAAAATTGGCTGAAAACGACTAAGTATCAAGGACTCATTGGGCGAATCGCTCTGGAACTGAAATCGGAACGCTCACTGACATTTTCCCTATCTGAAAGTCTGATAAACGCCAGAAAAATGACTAAGTCCAAAAAAAAATTTTTTTCAACTTTATTCAATTTTACCCCCGTGGGATATATATTCTACCCACACACATTTGGAACTCTCCTGGGGTACCCTCACACATATTATTCCCTCATTTAGTGGATATTTTCACAAAGAAGTGAAATTTTCAAAAATCCAGAAAATTGGCTGAAAACGACTAAGTATCAAGGACTCA
This sequence comes from Phyllobates terribilis, assembly GCF_046119375.1. NCBI lineage: Eukaryota > Metazoa > Chordata > Amphibia > Anura > Dendrobatidae > Phyllobates > Phyllobates terribilis. The sequence goes on from NW_027362783.1 coordinate 492,111, forward strand.
TTGGGCGAATCGCTCTGGAACTGAAATCGGAACGCTCACTGACATTTTCCCTATCTGAAAGTCTGATAAACGCCGGAAAAATGACTAAGTCCAAAAAAAAATTTTTTTCAACTTTTTTCAATTTTACCCCCGTGGGATATATATTCTACCCACACACATTTGGAACTCTCCTGGGGTACCCTCGCACATATTATTCCCTCATTTAGTGGATATTTTCACAAAAAAAGTGAAATTTTCAAAAATCCAGAAAATTGGCTGAAAACGACTAAGTATCAAGGACTCATTGGGCGAATCGCTCTGGAACTGAAATCGGAACGCTCACTGACATTTTCCCTATCTGAAAGTCTGATAAACGCCGGAAAAATGACTAAGTCCAAAAAAAAATTTTTTTCAACTTTTTTCAATTTTACCCCCGTGGGATATATATTCTACCCACACACATTTGGAACTCTCCTGGGGTACCCTCACACATATTATTCCCTCATTTAGTGGATATTTTCACAAAGAAGTGAAATTTTCAAAAATCCAGAAAATTGGCTGAAAACGACTAAGTATCAAGGACTCATTGGGCGAATCGCTCTGGAACTGAAATCGGAACGCTCACTGACATTTTCCCTATCTGAAAGTCTGATAAACGCCGGAAAAATGACTAAGTCCAAAAAAAAATTTTTTTCAACTTTTTTCAATTTTACCCCCGTGGGATATATATTCTACCCACACACATTTGGAACTCTCCTGGGGTACCCTCACACATATTATTCCCTCATTTAGTGGATATTTTCACAAAGAAGTGAAATTTTCAAAAATCCAGAAAATTGGCTGAAAACGACTAAGTATCAAGGACTCATTGGGCGAATCGCTCTGGAACTGAAATCGGAACGCTCACTGACATTTTCCCTATCTGAAAGTCTGATAAACGCCAGAAAAATGACTAAGTCCAAAAAAAAATTTTTTTCAACTTTATTCAATTTTACCCCCGTGGGATATATATTCTACCCACACACATTTGGAACTCTCCTGGGGTACCCTCACACATATTATTCCCTCATTTAGTGGATATTTTCACAAAGAAGTGAAATTTTCAAAAATCCAGAAAATTGGCTGAAAACGACTAAGTATCAAGGACTCATTGGGCGAATCGCTCTGGAACTGAAATCGGAACGCTCACTGACATTTTCCCTATCTGAAAGTCTGATAAACGCCGGAAAAATGACTAAGTCCAAAAAAAAATTTTTTTCAACTTTTTTCAATTTTACCCCCGTGGGATATATATTCTACCCACACACATTTGGAACTCTCCTGGGGTACCCTCGCACATATTATTCCCTCATTTAGTGGATATTTTCACAAAAAAAGTGAAATTTTCAAAAATCCAGAAAATTGGCTGAAAACGACTAAGTATCAAGGACTCATTGGGCGAATCGCTCTGGAACTGAAATCGGAACGCTCACTGACATTTTCCCTATCTGAAAGTCTGATAAACGCCGGAAAAATGACTAAGTCCAAAAAAAAATTTTTTTCAACTTTTTTCAATTTTACCCCCGTGGGATATATATTCTACCCACACACATTTGGAACTCTCCTGGGGTACCCTCACACATATTATTCCCTCATTTAGTGGATATTTTCACAAAGAAGTGAAATTTTCAAAAATCCAGAAAATTGGCTGAAAACGACTAAGTATCAAGGACTCATTGGGCGAATCGCTCTGGAACTGAAATCGGAACGCTCACTGACATTTTCCCTATCTGAAAGTCTGATAAACGCCGGAAAAATGACTAAGTCCAAAAAAAAATTTTTTGCAACTTTTTTCAATTTTACCCCCATACGATATATATTCTACCCACACACATTTGGAACTCTCCTGGGGTACCCTCACACATATTATTCCCTCATTTAGTGGATATTTTCACAAAAAAAGTGAAATTTTCAAAAATCCAGAAAATTGGCTGAAAACGACTAAGTATCAAGGACTCATTGGGCGAATCGCTCTGGAACTGAAATCGGAACGCTCACTGACATTTTCCCTATCTGAAAGTCTGATAAACGCCGGAAAAATGACTAAGTCCGAAAAAAAAAATTTTTTTCAACTTTTTTCAATTTTACCCCCGTGGGATATATATTCTACCCACACACATTTGGAACTCTCCTGGGGTACCCTCACACATATTATTCCCTCATTTAGTGGATATTTTCACAAAGAAGTGAAATTTTCAAAAATCCAGAAAATTGGCTGAAAACGACTAAGTATCAAGGACTCATTGGGCGAATCGCTCTGGAACTGAAATCGGAACGCTCACTGACATTTTCCCTATCTGAAAGTCTGATAAACGCCGGAAAAATGACTAAGTCCAAAAAAAAATTTTTTTCAACTTTTTTCAATTTTAGCCCCGTGGGATATATATTCTACCCACACACATTTGGAACTCTCCTGGGGTACCCTCACACATATTATTCCCTCATTTAGTGGATATTTTCACAAAGAAGTGAAATTTTCAAAAATCCAGAAAATTGGCTGAAAACGACTAAATATCAAAGACTCATTGGGCGAATCGCTCTGGAACTGAAATGGGAATGCTCACTGACATTTTCCCTATCTGAAAGTCTGATAAACGCCGGAAAAATGACTAAGTCCAAAAAAAAATTTTTTTCAACTTTTTTCAATTTTACCCCCGTACGATATATATTCTACCCACACACATTTGGGACTCTCCTGGGGTACCCTCACACATATTATTCCCTCATTTAGTGGATATTTTCACAAAGAAGTGAAATTTTCAAAAATCCAGAAAATTGGCTGAAAACGACTAAGTATCAAGGACTCATTGGGCGAATCGCTCTGGAACTGAAATCGGAACGCTCACTGACATTTTCCCTATCTGAAAGTCTGATAAACGCCGGAAAAATGACTAAGTCCAAAAAAAAATTTTTTTCAACTTTTTTCAATTTTACCCCCGTGGGATATATATTCTACCCACACACATTTGGAACTCTCCTGGGGTACCCTCACACATATTATTCCCTCATTTAGTGGATATTTTCACAAAGAAGTGAAATTTTCAAAAATCCAGAAAATTGGCTGAAAACGACTAAGTATCAAGGACTCATTGGGCGAATCGCTCTGGAACTGAAATCGGAACGCTCACTGACATTTTCCCTATCTGAAAGTCTGATAAACGCCGGAAAAATGACTAAGTCCAAAAAAAAATTTTTTTCAACTTTTTTCAATTTTACCCCCGTGGGATATATATTCTACCCACACACATTTGGAACTCTCCTGGGGTACCCTCACACATATTATTCCCTCATTTAGTGGATATTTTCACAAAGAAGTGAAATTTTCAAAAATCCAGAAAATTGGCTGAAAACGACTAAGTATCAAGGACTCATTGGGCGAATCGCTCTGGAACTGAAATCGGAACGCTCACTGACATTTTCCCTATCTGAAAGTCTGATAAACGCCAGAAAAATGACTAAGTCCAAAAAAAAATTTTTTTCAACTTTATTCAATTTTACCCCCGTGGGATATATATTCTACCCACACACATTTGGAACTCTCCTGGGGTACCCTCACACATATTATTCCCTCATTTAGTGGATATTTTCACAAAGAAGTGAAATTTTCAAAAATCCAGAAAATTGGCTGAAAACGACTAAGTATCAAGGACTCATTGGGCGAATCGCTCTGGAACTGAAATCGGAACGCTCACTGACATTTTCCCTATCTGAAAGTCTGATAAACGCCGGAAAAATGACTAAGTCCAAAAAAAAATTTTTTTCAACTTTTTTCAATTTTACCCCCGTGGGATATATATTCTACCCACACACATTTGGAACTCTCCTGGGGTACCCTCACACATATTATTCCCTCATTTAGTGGATATTTTCACAAAGAAGTGAAATTTTCAAAAATCCAGAAAATTGGCTGAAAACGACTAAGTATCAAGGACTCATTGGGCGAATCGCTCTGGAACTGAAATCGGAACGCTCACTGACATTTTCCCTATCTGAAAGTCTGATAAACGCCAGAAAAATGACTAAGTCCAAAAAAAAATTTTTTTCAACTTTATTCAATTTTACCCCCGTGGGATATATATTCTACCCACACACATTTGGAACTCTCCTGGGGTACCCTCACACATATTATTCCCTCATTTAGTGGATATTTTCACAAAGAAGTGAAATTTTCAAAAATCCAGAAAATTGGCTGAAAACGACTAAGTATCAAGGACTCATTGGGCGAATCGCTCTGGAACTGAAATCGGAACGCTCACTGACATTTTCCCTATCTGAAAGTCTGATAAACGCCGGAAAAATGACTAAGTCCAAAAAAAAATTTTTTTCAACTTTTTTCAATTTTAGCCCCGTGGGATATATATTCTACCCACACACATTTGGAACTCTCCTGGGGTACCCTCACACATATTATTCCCTCATTTAGTGGATATTTTCACAAAGAAGTGAAATTTTCAAAAATCCAGAAAATTGGCTGAAAACGACTAAATATCAAAGACTCATTGGGCGAATCGCTCTGGAACTGAAATGGGAATGCTCACTGACATTTTCCCTATCTGAAAGTCTGATAAACGCCGGAAAAATGACTAAGTCCAAAAAAAAATTTTTTTCAACTTTTTTCAATTTTACCCCCGTACGATATATATTCTACCCACACACATTTGGGACTCTCCTGGGGTACCCTCACACATATTATTCCCTCATTTAGTGGATATTTTCACAAAGAAGTGAAATTTTCAAAAATCCAGAAAATTGGCTGAAAACGACTAAGTATCAAGGACTCATTGGGCGAATCGCTCTGGAACTGAAATCGGAACGCTCACTGACATTTTCCCTATCTGAAAGTCTGATAAACGCCGGAAAAATGACTAAGTCCAAAAAAAAATTTTTTTCAACTTTTTTCAATTTTACCCCCGTGGGATATATATTCTACCCACACACATTTGGAACTCTCCTGGGGTACCCTCACACATATTATTCCCTCATTTAGTGGATATTTTCACAAAGAAGTGAAATTTTCAAAAATCCAGAAAATTGGCTGAAAACGACTAAGTATCAAGGACTCATTGGGCGAATCGCTCTGGAACTGAAATCGGAACGCTCACTGACATTTTCCCTATCTGAAAGTCTGATAAACGCCGGAAAAATGACTAAGTCCAAAAAAAAATTTTTTTCAACTTTTTTCAATTTTACCCCCGTGGGATATATATTCTACCCACACACATTTGGAACTCTCCTGGGGTACCCTCACACATATTATTCCCTCATTTAGTGGATATTTTCACAAAGAAGTGAAATTTTCAAAAATCCAGAAAATTGGCTGAAAACGACTAAGTATCAAGGACTCATTGGGCGAATCGCTCTGGAACTGAAATCGGAACGCTCACTGACATTTTCCCTATCTGAAAGTCTGATAAACGCCAGAAAAATGACTAAGTCCAAAAAAAAATTTTTTTCAACTTTATTCAATTTTACCCCCGTGGGATATATATTCTACCCACACACATTTGGAACTCTCCTGGGGTACCCTCACACATATTATTCCCTCATTTAGTGGATATTTTCACAAAGAAGTGAAATTTTCAAAAATCCAGAAAATTGGCTGAAAACGACTAAGTATCAAGGACTCATTGGGCGAATCGCTCTGGAACTGAAATCGGAACGCTCACTGACATTTTCCCTATCTGAAAGTCTGATAAACGCCGGAAAAATGACTAAGTCCAAAAAAAAATTTTTTTCAACTTTTTTCAATTTTACCCCCGTGGGATATATATTCTACCCACACACATTTGGAACTCTCCTGGGGTACCCTCACACATATTATTCCCTCATTTAGTGGATATTTTCACAAAGAAGTGAAATTTTCAAAAATCCAGAAAATTGGCTGAAAACGACTAAGTATCAAGGACTCATTGGGCGAATCGCTCTGGAACTGAAATCGGAACGCTCACTGACATTTTCCCTATCTGAAAGTCTGATAAACGCCAGAAAAATGACTAAGTCCAAAAAAAAATTTTTTTCAACTTTATTCAATTTTACCCCCGTGGGATATATATTCTACCCACACACATTTGGAACTCTCCTGGGGTACCCTCACACATATTATTCCCTCATTTAGTGGATATTTTCACAAAGAAGTGAAATTTTCAAAAATCCAGAAAATTGGCTGAAAACGACTAAGTATCAAGGACTCATTGGGCGAATCGCTCTGGAACTGAAATCGGAATGCTCACTGACATTTTCCCTATCTGAAAGTCTGATAAACGCCGGAAAAATGACTAAGTCCAAAAAAAAATTTTTTTCAACTTTTTTCAATTTTACCCCCGTGGGATATATATTCTACCCACACACATTTGGAACTCTCCTGGGGTACCCTCGCACATATTATTCCCTCATTTAGTGGATATTTTCACAAAAAAAGTGAAATTTTCAAAAATCCAGAAAATTGGCTGAAAACGACTAAGTATCAAGGACTCATTGGGCGAATCGCTCTGGAACTGAAATCGGAACGCTCACTGACATTTTCCCTATCTGAAAGTCTGATAAACGCCGGAAAAATGACTAAGTCCAAAAAAAAATTTTTTTCAACTTTTTTCAATTTTACCCCCGTGGGATATATATTCTACCCACACACATTTGGAACTCTCCTGGGGTACCCTCACACATATTATTCCCTCATTTAGTGGATATTTTCACAAAGAAGTGAAATTTTCAAAAATCCAGAAAATTGGCTGAAAACGACTAAGTATCAAGGACTCATTGGGCGAATCGCTCTGGAACTGAAATCGGAACGCTCACTGACATTTTCCCTATCTGAAAGTCTGATAAACGCCGGAAAAATGACTAAGTCCAAAAAAAAATTTTTTGCAACTTTTTTCAATTTTACCCCCGTACGATATATATTCTACCCACACACATTTGGAACTCTCCTGGGGTACCCTCACACATATTATTCCCTCATTTAGTGGATATTTTCACAAAAAAAGTGAAATTTTCAAAAATCCAGAAAATTGGCTGAAAACGACTAAGTATCAAGGACTCATTGGGCGAATCGCTCTGGAACTGAAATCGGAACGCTCACTGACATTTTCCCTATCTGAAAGTCTGATAAACGCCGGAAAAATGACTAAGTCCGAAAAAAAAAATTTTTTTCAACTTTTTTCAATTTTACCCCCGTGGGATATATATTCTACCCACACACATTTGGAACTCTCCTGGGGTACCCTCACACATATTATTCCCTCATTTAGTGGATATTTTCACAAAGAAGTGAAATTTTCAAAAATCCAGAAAATTGGCTGAAAACGACTAAGTATCAAGGACTCATTGGGCGAATCGCTCTGGAACTGAAATCGGAACGCTCACTGACATTTTCCCTATCTGAAAGTCTGATAAACGCCGGAAAAATGACTAAGTCCAAAAAAAAATTTTTTTCAACTTTTTTCAATTTTAGCCCCGTGGGATATATATTCTACCCACACACATTTGGAACTCTCCTGGGGTACCCTCACACATATTATTCCCTCATTTAGTGGATATTTTCACAAAGAAGTGAAATTTTCAAAAATCCAGAAAATTGGCTGAAAACGACTAAGTATCAAGGACTCATTGGGCGAATCGCTCTGGAACTGAAATCGGAACGCTCACTGACATTTTCCCTATCTGAAAGTCTGATAAACGACGGAAAAATGACTAAGTCCAAAAAAAATTTTTTTCAACTTTTTTCAATTTTACCCCCGTGGGATATATATTCTACCCACACACATTTGGAACTCTCCTGGGGTACCCTCACACATATTATTCCCTCATTTAGTGGATATTTTCACAAAGAAGTGAAATTTTCAAAAATCCAGAAAATTGGCTGAAAACGACTAAGTATCAAGGACTCATTGGGCGAATCGCTCTGGAACTGAAATCGGAACGCTCACTGACATTTTCCCTATCTGAAAGTCTGATAAACGCCAGAAAAATGACTAAGTCCCCAAAAAAATTTTTTTCAACTTTTTTCAATTTTGCCCCCGTGGGATATATATTCTACCCACACACATTTGGAACTCTCCTGGGGTACCCTCACACATATTATTCCCTCATTTAGTGGATATTTTCACAAAAAAGTGAAATTTTCAAAAATCCAGAAAATTGGCTGAAAACGACTAAATATCAAAGACTCATTGGGCGAATCGCTCTGGAACTGAAATGGGAATGCTCACTGACATTTTCCCTATCTGAAAGTCTGATAAACGCCAGAAAAATGACTAAGTCCAACAAAAAATTTTTTTCAACTTTTTTCAATTTTACCCCCGTACGATATATATTCTACCCACACACATTTGGGACTCTCCTGGGGTACCCTCACACATATTATTCCCTCATTTAGTGGATATTTTCACAAAGAAGTGAAATTTTCAAAAATCCAGAAAATTGGCTGAAAACGACTAAGTATCAAGGACTCATTGGGCGAATCGCTCTGGAACTGAAATCTGAATGCTCACTGACATTTTCCCTATCTGAAAGTCTGATAAACGCCGGAAAAATGACTAAGTCCAAAAAAAAATTTTTTTCAACTTTTTTCAATTTTACCCCCGTGGGATATATATTCTACCCACACACATTTGGAACTCTCCTGGGGTACCCTCACACATATTATTCCCTCATTTAGTGGATAGTTTCACAAAAAAGTGAAATTTTCAAAAATCCAGAAAATTGGCTGAAAACGACTAAATATGAAAGACTCATTGGGCGAATCACTCTGGAACTGAAATGGGAATGTTCACTGCATTTCGCCTATCTTAAAGTCTGATAAACGCCAGAAAAATGACTAAGTCCAAAAAAAAATTTTTTTCAATTTTACCCCCGTGGGATATATATTCTACCCACACACATTTTGAACTCTCCTGGGGTACCCTCACACATATTATTCCCTCATTTAGTGGATATTTTCACAAAAAAGTGAAATTTTCAAAAATCCAGAAAATTGGCTGAAAACGACTAAATATCAAAGACTCATTGGACGAATCGCTCTGGAACTGAAATCGGAACGCTCACTGACATTTTCCCTATCTGAAAGTCTGATAAACGCCGGAATAATGTATCAAGGACTCATTGGACGAATCGCTCTGGAACTGAAATCGGAACGCTCACTGACATTTTCCCTATCTGAAAGTCTGATAAACGCCGGAAAAATGACTAAGTCCAAAAAAACATTTTTTTAAACTTTTTTCAATTTTACCCCCGTGGGATATATATTCTACCCACACACATTTGGAACTCTCCTGGGGTACCCTCACACATATTATTCCCTCATTTAGTGGATATTTTCACAAAGAAGTGAAATTTTCAAAAATCCAGAAAATTGGCTGAAAACGACTAAGTATCAAGGACTCATTGGGCGAATCGCTCTGGAACTGAAATCGGAACGCTCACTGACATTTTCCCTATCTGAAAGTCTGATAAACGCCGGAAAAATGACTAAGTCCAAAAAAAATTTTTTTTCAACTTTTTTCAATTTTACCCCCGTGGGATATATATTCTACCCACACACATTTGGAACTCTCCTGGGGTACCCTCACACATATTATTCCCTCATTTAGTGGATATTTTCACAAAGAAGTGAAATTTTCAAAAATCCAGAAAATTGGCTGAAAACGACTAAGTATCAAGGACTCATTGGGCGAATCGCTCTGGAACTGAAATCGGAACGCTCACTGACATTTTCCCTATCTGAAAGTCTGATAAACGCCGGAAAAATGACTAAGTCCAAAAAAAAATTTTTTTCAACTTTTTTCAATTTTACCCCCGTGGGATATATATTCTACCCACACACATTTGGAACTCTCCTGGGGTACCCTCACACATATTATTCCCTCATTTAGTGGATATTTTCACAAAGAAGTGAAATTTTCAAAAATCCAGAAAATTGGCTGAAAACGACTAAGTATCAAGGACTCATTGGGCGAATCGCTCTGGAACTGAAATCGGAACGCTCACTGACATTTTCCCTATCTGAAAGTCTGATAAACGCCAGAAAAATGACTAAGTCCAAAAAAAAATTTTTTTCAATTTTACCCCCGTGGGATATATATTCTACCCACACACATTTGGAACTCTCCTGGGGTACCCTCACACATATTATTCCCTCATTTAGTGGATATTTTCACAAAGAAGTGAAATTTTCAAAAATCCAGAAAATTGGCTGAAAACGACTAAGTATCAAGGACTCATTGGGCGAATCGCTCTGGAACTGAAATCGGAACGCTCACTGACATTTTCCCTATCTGAAAGTCTGATAAACGCCGGAAAAATGACTAAGTCCAAAAAAAAATTTTTTTCAACTTTTTTTAATTTTACCCCCGTGGGATATATATTCTACCCACACACATTTGGAACTCTCCTGGGGTACCCTCACACATATTATTCCCTCATTTAGTGGATATTTTCACAAAGAAGTGAAATTTTCAAAAATCCAGAAAATTGGCTGAAAACGACTAAGTATCAAGGACTCATTGGGCGAATCGCTCTGGAACTGAAATCGGAACGCTCACTGACATTTTCCCTATCTGAAAGTCTGATAAACGCCGGAAAAATGACTAAGTCCAAAAAAAAATTTTTTTCAACTTTTTTCAATTTTACCCCCGTGGGATATATATTCTACCCACACACATTTGGAACTCTCCTGGGGTACCCTCACACATATTATTCCCTCATTTAGTGGATATTTTCACAAAGAAGTGAAATTTTCAAAAATCCAGAAAATTGGCTGAAAACGACTAAGTATCAAGGACTCATTGGGCGAATCGCTCTGGAACTGAAATCGGAACGCTCACTGACATTTTCCCTATCTGAAAGTCTGATAAACGCCGGAAAAATGACTAAGTCCAAAAAAAAATTTTTTTCAACTTTTTTCAATTTTACCCCCGTGGGATATATATTCTACCCACACACATTTGGAACTCTCCTGGGGTACCCTCACACATATTATTCCCTCATTTAGTGGATATTTTCACAAAGAAGTGAAATTTTCAAAAATCCAGAAAATTGGCTGAAAACGACTAAGTATCAAGGACTCATTGGGCGAATCGCTCTGGAACTGAAATCGGAACGCTCACTGACATTTTCCCTATCTGAAAGTCTGATAAACGCCGGAAAAATGACTAAGTCCAAAAAAAATTTTTTTGCAACTTTTTTCAATTTTACCCCCGTGGGATATATATTCTACCCACACACATTTGGAACTCTCCTGGGGTACCCTCACACATATTATTCCCTCATTTAGTGGATATTTTCACAAAGAAGTGAAATTTTCAAAAATCCAGAAAATTGGCTGAAAACGACTAAGTATCAAGGACTCATTGGGCGAATCGCTCTGGAACTGAAATCGGAACGCTCACTGACATTTTCCCTATCTGAAAGTCTGATAAACGCCGGAAAAATGACTAAGTCCAAAAAAAAAATTTTTTTCAACTTTTTTTAATTTTACCCCCGTGGGATATATATTCTACCCACACACATTTGGAACTCTCCTGGGGTACCCTCACACATATTATTCCCTCATTTAGTGGATATTTTCACAAAGAAGTGAAATTTTCAAAAATCCAGAAAATTGGCTGAAAACGACTAAGTATCAAGGACTCATTGGGCGAATCGCTCTGGAACTGAAATCGGAACGCTCACTGACATTTTCCCTATCTGAAAGTCTGATAAACGCCAGAAAAATGACTAAGTCCAAAAAAAAATTTTTTTCAACTTTATTCAATTTTACCCCCGTGGGATATATATTCTACCCACACACATTTGGAACTCTCCTGGGGTACCCTCACACATATTATTCCCTCATTTAGTGGATATTTTCACAAAGAAGTGAAATTTTCAAAAATCCAGAAAATTGGCTGAAAACGACTAAGTATCAAGGACTCATTGGGCGAATCGCTCTGGAACTGAAATCGGAACGCTCACTGACATTTTCCCTATCTGAAAGTCTGATAAACGCCGGAAAAATGACTAAGTCCAAAAAAAAATTTTTTTCAACTTTTTTCAATTTTACCCCCGTGGGATATATATTCTACCCACACACATTTGGAACTCTCCTGGGGTACCCTCACACATATTATTCCCTCATTTAGTGGATATTTTCACAAAAAAAGTGAAATTTTCAAAAATCCAGAAAATTGGCTGAAAACGACTAAATATCAAAGACTCATTGGGCGAATCGCTCTGGAACTGAAATGGGAATGCTGACTGACATTTTCCCTATCTGAAAGTCTGATAAACGCCGGAAAAATGACTAAGTCCAAAAAAAAATTTTTTTCAACTTTTTTCAATTTTACCCCCGTACGATATATATTCTACCCACACACATTTGGGACTCTCCTGGGGTACCCTCACACATATTATTCCCTCATTTAGTGGATATTTTCACAAAGAAGTGAAATTTTCAAAAATCCAGAAAATTGGCTGAAAACGACTAAGTATCAAGGACTCATTGGGCGAATCGCTCTGGAACTGAAATCGGAACGCTCACTGACATTTTCCCTATCTGAAAGTCTGATAAACGCCGGAAAAATGACTAAGTCCAAAAAAAAATTTTTTTCAACTTTTTTCAATTTTACCCCCGTGGGATATATATTCTACCCACACACATTTGGAACTCTCCTGGGGTACCCTCACACATATTATTCCCTCATTTAGTGGATATTTTCACAAAGAAGTGAAATTTTCAAAAATCCAGAAAATTGGCTGAAAACGACTAAGTATCAAGGACTCATTGGGCGAATCGCTCTGGAACTGAAATCGGAACGCTCACTGACATTTTCCCTATCTGAAAGTCTGATAAACGCCGGAAAAATGACTAAGTCCAAAAAAAAAATTTTTTCAACTTTTTTCAATTTTACCCCCGTGGGATATATATTCTACCCACACACATTTGGAACTCTCCTGGGGTACCCTCACACATATTATTCCCTCATTTAGTGGATATTTTCACAAAGAAGTGAAATTTTCAAAAATCCAGAAAATTGGCTGAAAACGACTAAGTATCAAGGACTCATTGGGCGAATCGCTCTGGAACTGAAATCGGAACGCTCACTGACATTTTCCCTATCTGAAAGTCTGATAAACGCCGGAAAAATGACTAAGTCCAAAAAAAAATTTTTTTCAACTTTTTTCAATTTTACCCCCGTGGGATATATATTCTACCCACACACATTTGGAACTCTCCTGGGGTACCCTCGCACATATTATTCCCTCATTTAGTGGATATTTTCACAAAAAAAGTGAAATTTTCAAAAATCCAGAAAATTGGCTGAAAACGACTAAATATCAAAGACTCATTGGGCGAATCGCTCTGGAACTGAAATGGGAATGCTCACTGACATTTTCCCTATCTGAAAGTCTGATAAACGCCGGAAAAATGACTAAGTCCAAAAAAAAATTTTTTTCAACTTCTTTCAATTTTACCCCCGTACGATATATATTCTACCCACACACATTTGGGACTCTCCTGGGGTACCCTCACACATATTATTCCCTCATTTAGTGGATATTTTCACAAAGAAGTGAAATTTTCAAAAATCCAGAAAATTGGCTGAAAACGACTAAGTATCAAGGACTCATTGGGCGAATCGCTCTGGAACTGAAATCGGAACGCTCACTGACATTTTCCCTATCTGAAAGTCTGATAAACGCCGGAAAAATGACTAAGTCCAAAAAAAAATTTTTTTCAACTTTTTTCAATTTTACCCCCGTGGGATATATATTCTACCCACACACATTTGGAACTCTCCTGGGGTACCCTCACACATATTATTCCCTCATTTAGTGGATATTTTCACAAAGAAGTGAAATTTTCAAAAATCCAGAAAATTGGCTGAAAACGACTAAGTATCAAGGACTCATTGGGCGAATCGCTCTGGAACTGAAATCGGAACGCTCACTGACATTTTCCCTATCTGAAAGTCTGATAAACGCCGGAAAAATGACTAAGTCCAAAAAAAAATTTTTTTCAACTTTTTTCAATTTTACCCCCGTATGATATATATTCTACCCACACACATTTGGGACTCTCCTGGGGTACCCTCACACATATTATTCCCTCATTTAGTGGATATTTTCACAAAGAAGTGAAATTTTCAAAAATCCAGAAAATTGGCTGAAAACGACTAAGTATCAAGGACTCATTGGGCGAATCGCTCTGGAACTGAAATCGGAACGCTCACTGACATTTTCCCTATCTGAAAGTCTGATAAACGCCGGAAAAATGACTAAGTCCAAAAAAAAATTTTTTGCAACTTTTTTCAATTTTACCCCCGTGGGATATATATTCTACCCACACACATTTGGAACTCTCCTGGGGTACCCTCACACATATTATTCCCTCATTTAGTGGATATTTTCACAAAGAAGTGAAATTTTCAAAAATCCAGAAAATTGGCTGAAAACGACTAAGTATCAAGGACTCATTGGGCGAATCGCTCTGGAACTGAAATCGGAACGCTCACTGACATTTTCCCTATCTGAAAGTCTGATAAACGCCGGAAAAATGACTAAGTCCAAAAAAAAATTTTTTTCAACTTTTTTCAATTTTACCCCCGTGGGATATATATTCTACCCACACACATTTGGAACTCTCCTGGGGTACCCTCACACATATTATTCCCTCATTTAGTGGATATTTTCACAAAGAAGTGAAATTTTCAAAAATCCAGAAAATTGGCTGAAAACGACTAAATATCAAAGACTCATTGGGCGAATCGCTCTGGAACTGAAATGGGAATGCTCACTGACATTTTCCCTATCTGAAAGTCTGATAAACGCCGGAAAAATGACTAAGTCCAAAAAAAAATTTTTTTCAACTTTTTTCAATTTTACCCCCGTGGGATATATATTCTACCCACACACATTTGGAACTCTCCTGGGGTACCCTCACACATATTATTCCCTCATTTAGTGGATATTTTCACAAAGAAGTGAAATTTTCAAAAATCCAGAAAATTGGCTGAAAACGACTAAGTATCAAGGACTCATTGGGCGAATCGCTCTGGAACTGAAATCGGAACGCTCACTGACATTTTCCCTATCTGAAAGTCTGATAAACGCCGGAAAAATGACTGTCCAAAAAAAAATTTTTTTCAACTTTTTTCAATTTTAGCCCCGTGGGATATATATTCTACCCACACACATTTGGAACTCTCCTGGGGTACCCTCACACATATTATTCCCTCATTTAGTGGATATTTTCACAAAGAAGTGAAATTTTCAAAAATCCAGAAAATTGGCTGAAAACGACTAAGTATCAAGGACTCATTGGACGAATCGCTCTGGAACTGAAATCGGAACGCTCACTGACATTTTCCCTATCTGAAAGTCTGATAAACGCCGGAAAAATGACTAAGTCCAAAAAAACATTTTTTTAAACTTTTTTCAATTTTACCCCCGTGGGATATATATTCTACCCACACACATTTGGAACTCTCCTGGGGTACCCTCACACATATTATTCCCTCATTTAGTGGATATTTTCACAAAGAAGTGAAATTTTCAAAAATCCAGAAAATTGGCTGAAAACGACTAAGTATCAAGGACTCATTGGGCGAATCACTCTGGAACTGAAATCGGAACGCTCACTGACATTTCCCCTATCTGAAAGTCTGATAAACGCCGGAAAAATGACTAAGTCCAAAAAAAATTTTTTTTCAACTTTTTTCAATTTTACCCCCGTGGGATATATATTCTACCCACACACATCTGGAACTCTCCTGGGGTACCCTCACACATATTATTCCCTCATTTAGTGGATATTTTCACAAAAAAGTGAAATTTTCAAAAATCCAGAAAATTGGCTGAAAACGACTAAATATCAAAGACTCATTGGGCGAATCGCTCTGGAACTGAAATGGGAATGCTCACTGACATTTCCTCTATCTTAAAGTCTGATAAACGGCGGAAAAATGACTAAGTCCAAAAAAAAATTTTTTTCAACTTTTTTCAATTTTACCCCCGTGGGATATATATTCTACCCACACACATTTTGAACTCTCCTGGGGTACCCTCACATATATTATTCCCTCATTTAGTGGATATTTTCACAAAAAAGTGAAATTTTCAAAAATCCAGAAAATTGGCTGAAAACGACTAAATATCAAAGACTCATTGGACGAATCGCTCTGGAACTGAAATCGGAACGCTCACTGACATTTTCCCTATCTGAAAGTCTGATAAACGCCGGAATAATGTATCAAGGACTCATTGGACGAATCGCTCTGGAACTGAAATCGGAACGCTCACTGACATTTTCCCTATCTGAAAGTCTGATAAACGCCGGAAAAATGACTAAGTCCAAAAAAACATTTTTTTCAACTTTTTTCAATTTTACCCCCGTGGGATATATATTCTACCCACACACATTTGGAACTCTCCTGGGGTACCCTCACACATATTATTCCCTCATTTAGTGGATAATTTCACAAAGAAGTGAAATTTTCAAAAATCCAGAAAATTGGCTGAAAACGACTAAGTATCAAGGACTCATTGGGCGAATCACTCTGGAACTGAAATCGGAACGCTCACTGACATTTCCACTATCTGAAAGTCTGATAAACGCCGGAAAAATGACTAAGTCCAAAAAAAATTTTTTTTCAACTTTTTTCAATTTTACCCCCGTGGGATATATATTCTACCCACACACATCTGGAACTCTCCTGGGGTACCCTCACACATATTATTCCCTCATTTAGTGGATATTTTCACAAAAAAGTGAAATTTTCAAAAATCCAGAAAATTGGCTGAAAACGACTAAATATCAAAGACTCATTGGGCGAATCGCTCTGGAACTGAAATGGGAATGCTCACTGACATTTCCTCTATCTTAAAGTCTGATAAACGGCGGAAAAATGACTAAGTCCAAAAAAAAATTTTTTTCAACTTTTTTCAATTTTACCCCCGTGGGATATACATTCTACCCACACACATTTGGAACTCTCCTGGGGTACCCTCACACATATTATTCCCTCATTTAGTGGATATTTTCACAAAAAAGTGAAATTTTCAAAAATCCAGAAAATTGGCTGAAAACGACTAAGTATCAATGACTCATTGGGCGAATCGCTCTGGAACTGAAATCGGAACGCTCACTGACATTTTCCCTATCTGAAAGTCTGATAAACGCCGGAAAAATGACTAAGTCCAAAAAAAAATTTTTTTCAACTTTTTTCAATTTTACCCCCGTGGGATATATATTCTACCCACACACATTTGGAACTCTCCTGGGGTACCCTCACACATATTATTCCCTCATTTAGTGGATATTTTCACAAAGAAGTGAAATTTTCAAAAATCCAGAAAATTGGCTGAAAACGACTAAATATCAAAGACTCATTGGGCGAATCGCTCTGGAACTGAAATGGGAATGCTCACTGACATTTTCCCTATCTGAAAGTCTGATAAACGCCGGAAAAATGACTAAGTCCAAAAAAAAATTTTTTTCAACTTTTTTCAATTTTACCCCCGTGGGATATATATTCTACCCACACACATTTGGAACTCTCCTGGGGTACCCTCACACATATTATTCCCTCATTTAGTGGATATTTTCACAAAGAAGTGAAATTTTCAAAAATCCAGAAAATTGGCTGAAAACGACTAAGTATCAAGGACTCATTGGGCGAATCGCTCTGGAACTGAAATCGGAACGCTCACTGACATTTTCCCTATCTGAAAGTCTGATAAACGCCGGAAAAATGACTGTCCAAAAAAAAATTTTTTTCAACTTTTTTCAATTTTAGCCCCGTGGGATATATATTCTACCCACACACATTTGGAACTCTCCTGGGGTACCCTCACACATATTATTCCCTCATTTAGTGGATATTTTCACAAAGAAGTGAAATTTTCAAAAATCCAGAAAATTGGCTGAAAACGACTAAGTATCAAGGACTCATTGGACGAATCGCTCTGGAACTGAAATCGGAACGCTCACTGACATTTTCCCTATCTGAAAGTCTGATAAACGCCGGAAAAATGACTAAGTCCAAAAAAACATTTTTTTAAACTTTTTTCAATTTTACCCCCGTGGGATATATATTCTACCCACACACATTTGGAACTCTCCTGGGGTACCCTCACACATATTATTCCCTCATTTAGTGGATATTTTCACAAAGAAGTGAAATTTTCAAAAATCCAGAAAATTGGCTGAAAACGACTAAGTATCAAGGACTCATTGGGCGAATCACTCTGGAACTGAAATCGGAACGCTCACTGACATTTCCCCTATCTGAAAGTCTGATAAACGCCGGAAAAATGACTAAGTCCAAAAAAAATTTTTTTTCAACTTTTTTCAATTTTACCCCCGTGGGATATATATTCTACCCACACACATCTGGAACTCTCCTGGGGTACCCTCACACATATTATTCCCTCATTTAGTGGATATTTTCACAAAAAAGTGAAATTTTCAAAAATCCAGAAAATTGGCTGAAAACGACTAAATATCAAAGACTCATTGGGCGAATCGCTCTGGAACTGAAATGGGAATGCTCACTGACATTTCCTCTATCTTAAAGTCTGATAAACGGCGGAAAAATGACTAAGTCCAAAAAAAAATTTTTTTCAACTTTTTTCAATTTTACCCCCGTGGGATATACATTCTACCCACACACATTTGGAACTCTCCTGGGGTACCCTCACACATATTATTCCCTCATTTAGTGGATATTTTCACAAAAAAGTGAAATTTTCAAAAATCCAGAAAATTGGCTGAAAACGACTAAGTATCAATGACTCATTGGGCGAATCGCTCTGGAACTGAAATCGGAACGCTCACTGACATTTTCCCTATCTGAAAGTCTGATAAACGCCGGAAAAATGACTAAGTCCAAAAAAAAATTTTTTTCAACTTTTTTCAATTTTACCCCCGTGGGATATATATTCTACCCACACACATTTGGAACTCTCCTGGGGTACCCTCACACATATTATTCCCTCATTTAGTGGATATTTTCATAAAGAAGTGAAATTTTCAAAAATCCAGAAAATTGGCTGAAAACGACTAAGTATCAAGGACTCATTGGGCGAATCGCTCTGGAACTGAAATCGGAACGCTCACTGACATTTTCCCTATCTGAAAGTCTGATAAACGCCGGAAAAATGACTAAGTCCAAAAAAAATTTTTTTTCAACTTTTTTCAATTTTACCCCCGTGGGATATATATTCTACCCACACACATCTGGAACTCTCCTGGGGTACCCTCACACATATTATTCCCTCATTTAGTGGATATTTTCACAAAAAAGTGAAATTTTCAAAAATCCAGAAAATTGGCTGAAAACGACTAAATATCAAAGACTCATTGGGCGAATCGCTCTGGAACTGAAATGGGAATGCTCACTGACATTTCCTCTATCTTAAAGTCTGATAAACGGCGGAAAAATGACTAAGTCCAAAAAAAAATTTTTTTCAACTTTTTTCAATTTTACCCCCGTGGGATATACATTCTACCCACACACATTTGGAACTCTCCTGGGGTACCCTCACACATATTATTCCCTCATTTAGTGGATATTTTCACAAAAAAGTGAAATTTTCAAAAATCCAGAAAATTGGCTGAAAACGACTAAGTATCAATGACTCATTGGGCGAATCGCTCTGGAACTGAAATCGGAACGCTCACTGACATTTTCCCTATCTGAAAGTCTGATAAACGCCGGAAAAATGACTAAGTCCAAAAAAAAATTTTTTTCAACTTTTTTCAATTTTACCCCCGTGGGATATATATTCTACCCACACACATTTGGAACTCTCCTGGGGTACCCTCACACATATTATTCCCTCATTTAGTGGATATTTTCACAAAGAAGTGAAATTTTCAAAAATCCAGAAAATTGGCTGAAAACGACTAAGTATCAAGGACTCATTGGGCGAATCGCTCTGGAACTGAAATCGGAACGCTCACTGACATTTTCCCTATCTGAAAGTCTGATAAACGACAGAAAAATGACTAAGTCCAAAAAAAAATTTTTTTCAACTTTTTTCAATTTTACCCCCGTGGGATATATATTCTACCCACACACATTTGGAACTCTCCTGGGGTACCCTCACACATATTATTCCCTCATTTAGTGGATATTTTCACAAAAAAGTGAAATTTTCAAAAATCCAGAAAATTGGCTGAAAACGACTAAGTATCAAGGACTCATTGGGCGAATCGCTCTGGAACTGAAATCTGAACGCTCACTGACATTTTCCCTATCTGAAAGTCTGATAAACGCCGGAAAAATGACTAAGTCCAAAAAAAATTTTTTTTCAACTTTTTTCAATTTTACCCCCGTGGGATATATATTCTACCCACACACATCTGGAACTCTCCTGGGGTACCCTCACACATATTATTCCCTCATTTAGTGGATATTTTCACAAAAAAGTGAAATTTTCAAAAATCCAGAAAATTGGCTGAAAACGACTAAATATCAAAGACTCATTGGGCGAATCGCTCTGGAACTGAAATGGGAATGCTCACTGACATTTCCTCTATCTTAAAGTCTGATAAACGGCGGAAAAATGACTAAGTCCAAAAAAAAATTTTTTTCAACTTTTTTCAATTTTACCCCCGTGGGATATACATTCTACCCACACACATTTGGAACTCTCCTGGATTACCCTCACACATATTATTCCCTCATTTAGTGGATATTTTCACAAAAAAGTGAAATTTTCAAAAATCCAGAAAATTGGCTGAAAACGACTAAGTATCAATGACTCATTGGGCGAATCGCTCTGGAACTGAAATCGGAACGCTCACTGACATTTTCCCTATCTGAAAGTCTGATAAACGCCGGAAAAATGACTAAGTCCAAAAAAAAATTTTTTTCAACTTTTTTCAATTTTACCCCCGTGGGATATATATTCTACCCACACACATTTGGAACTCTCCTGGGGTACCCTCACACATATTATTCCCTCATTTAGTGGATATTTTCACAAAGAAGTGAAATTTTCAAAAATCCAGAAAATTGGCTGAAAACGACTAAGTATCAAGGACTCATTGGGCGAATCGCTCTGGAACTGAAATCGGAACGCTCACTGACATTTTCCCTATCTGAAAGTCTGATAAACGACAGAAAAATGACTAAGTCCAAAAAAAAATTTTTTTCAACTTTTTTCAATTTTACCCCCGTGGGATATATATTCTACCCACACACATTTGGAACTCTCCTGGGGTACCCTCACACATATTATTCCCTCATTTAGTGGATATTTTTACAAAAAAGTGAAATTTTCAGAAATCAAGAAAATTGGCTGAAAACGACTAAGTATCAAGGACTCATTGGGCGAATCGCTCTGGTACTGAAATCGGAACGCTCACTGACATTTTCCCTATCTGAAAGTCTGATAAACGCCGGAAAAATGACTAAGTCCAAAAAAAAATTTTTTCAACTTTTTTCAATTTTACCCCCGTGGGATATATATTCTACCCACACACATTTGGAACTCTCCTGGGGTACCCTCACACATATTATTCCCTCATTTAGTGGATATTTTCACAAAGAAGTGAAATTTTCAAAAATCCAGAAAATTGGCTGAAAACGACTAAATATCAAGGACTCATTGGGCGAAACGCTCTGGAACTGAAATCGGAACGCTCACTGACATTTTCCCTATCTGAAAGTCTGATAAACGCCGGAAAAATGACTAAGTCCAAAAAAAAATTTTTTTCAACTTTTTTCAATTTTACCCCCGTGGGATATATATTCTACCCACACACATTTGGAACTCTCCTGGGGTACCCTCACACATATTATTCCCTCATTTAGTGGATATTTTCACAAAGAAGTGAAATTTTCAAAAATCCAGAAAATTGGCTGAAAACGACTAAGTATCAAGGACTCATTGGGCGAATCGCTCTGGAACTGAAATCGGAACGCTCACTGACATTTTCCCTATCTGAAAGTCTGATAAACGCCGGAAAAATGACTAAGTCCAAAAAAAAATTTTTTTCAACTTTTTTCAATTTTACCCCCGTGGGATATATATTCTACCCACACACATTTGGAACTCTCCTGGGGTACCCTCACACATATTATTCCCTCATTTAGTGGATATTTTCACAAAGAAGTGAAATTTTCAAAAATCCAGAAAATTGGCTGAAAACGACTAAGTATCAAGGACTCATTGGGCGAATCGCTCTGGAACTGAAATCGGAACGCTCACTGACATTTTCCCTATCTGAAAGTCTGATAAACGCCAGAAAAATGACTAAGTCCAAAAAAAAATTTTTTTCAACTTTATTCAATTTTACCCCCGTGGGATATATATTCTACCCACACACATTTGGAACTCTCCTGGGGTACCCTCACACATATTATTCCCTCATTTAGTGGATATTTTCACAAAGAAGTGAAATTTTCAAAAATCCAGAAAATTGGCTGAAAACGACTAAGTATCAAGGACTCATTGGGCGAATCGCTCTGGAACTGAAATCGGAACGCTCACTGACATTTTCCCTATCTGAAAGTCTGATAAACGCCGGAAAAATGACTAAGTCCAAAAAAAAATTTTTTTCAACTTTTTTCAATTTTACCCCCGTGGGATATATATTCTACCCACACACATTTGGAACTCTCCTGGGGTACCCTCACACATATTATTCCCTCATTTAGTGGATATTTTCACAAAGAAGTGAAATTTTCAAAAATCCAGAAAATTGGCTGAAAACGACTAAGTATCAAGGACTCATTGGGCGAATCGCTCTGGAACTGAAATCGGAACGCTCACTGACATTTTCCCTATCTGAAAGTCGGATAAACGCCAGAAAAATGACTAAGTCCAAAAAAAAATTTTTTTCAACTTTATTCAATTTTACCCCCGTGGGATATATATTCTACCCACACACATTTGGAACTCTCCTGGGGTACCCTCACACATATTATTCCCTCATTTAGTGGATATTTTCACAAAGAAGTGAAATTTTCAAAAATCCAGAAAATTGGCTGAAAACGACTAAGTATCAAGGACTCATTGGGCGAATCGCTCTGGAACTGAAATCGGAATGCTCACTGACATTTTCCCTATCTGAAAGTCTGATAAACGCCGGAAAAATGACTAAGTCCAAAAAAAAATTTTTTTCAACTTTTTTCAATTTTACCCCCGTGGGATATATATTCTACCCACACACATTTGGAACTCTCCTGGGGTACCCTCGCACATATTATTCCCTCATTTAGTGGATATTTTCACAAAAAAAGTGAAATTTTCAAAAATCCAGAAAATTGGCTGAAAACGACTAAGTATCAAGGACTCATTGGGCGAATCGCTCTGGAACTGAAATCGGAACGCTCACTGACATTTTCCCTATCTGAAAGTCTGATAAACGCCGGAAAAATGACTAAGTCCAAAAAAAAATTTTTTTCAACTTTTTTCAATTTTACCCCCGTGGGATATATATTCTACCCACACACATTTGGAACTCTCCTGGGGTACCCTCACACATATTATTCCCTCATTTAGTGGATATTTTCACAAAGAAGTGAAATTTTCAAAAATCCAGAAAATTGGCTGAAAACGACTAAGTATCAAGGACTCATTGGGCGAATCGCTCTGGAACTGAAATCGGAACGCTCACTGACATTTTCCCTATCTGAAAGTCTGATAAACGCCGGAAAAATGACTAAGTCCAAAAAAAAATTTTTTGCAACTTTTTTCAATTTTACCCCCGTACGATATATATTCTACCCACACACATTTGGAACTCTCCTGGGGTACCCTCACACATATTATTCCCTCATTTAGTGGATATTTTCACAAAAAAAGTGAAATTTTCAAAAATCCAGAAAATTGGCTGAAAACGACTAAGTATCAAGGACTCATTGGGCGAATCGCTCTGGAACTGAAATCGGAACGCTCACTGACATTTTCCCTATCTGAAAGTCTGATAAACGCCGGAAAAATGACTAAGTCCGAAAAAAAAAATTTTTTTCAACTTTTTTCAATTTTACCCCCGTGGGATATATATTCTACCCACACACATTTGGAACTCTCCTGGGGTACCCTCACACATATTATTCCCTCATTTAGTGGATATTTTCACAAAGAAGTGAAATTTTCAAAAATCCAGAAAATTGGCTGAAAACGACTAAGTATCAAGGACTCATTGGGCGAATCGCTCTGGAACTGAAATCGGAACGCTCACTGACATTTTCCCTATCTGAAAGTCTGATAAACGCCGGAAAAATGACTAAGTCCAAAAAAAAATTTTTTTCAACTTTTTTCAATTTTAGCCCCGTGGGATATATATTCTACCCACACACATTTGGAACTCTCCTGGGGTACCCTCACACATATTATTCCCTCATTTAGTGGATATTTTCACAAAGAAGTGAAATTTTCAAAAATCCAGAAAATTGGCTGAAAACGACTAAGTATCAAGGACTCATTGGGCGAATCGCTCTGGAACTGAAATCGGAACGCTCACTGACATTTTCCCTATCTGAAAGTCTGATAAACGACGGAAAAATGACTAAGTCCAAAAAAAATTTTTTTCAACTTTTTTCAATTTTACCCCCGTGGGATATATATTCTACCCACACACATTTGGAACTCTCCTGGGGTACCCTCACACATATTATTCCCTCATTTAGTGGATATTTTCACAAAGAAGTGAAATTTTCAAAAATCCAGAAAATTGGCTGAAAACGACTAAGTATCAAGGACTCATTGGGCGAATCGCTCTGGAACTGAAATCGGAACGCTCACTGACATTTTCCCTATCTGAAAGTCTGATAAACGCCAGAAAAATGACTAAGTCCCCAAAAAAATTTTTTTCAACTTTTTTCAATTTTGCCCCCGTGGGATATATATTCTACCCACACACATTTGGAACTCTCCTGGGGTACCCTCACACATATTATTCCCTCATTTAGTGGATATTTTCACAAAAAAGTGAAATTTTCAAAAATCCAGAAAATTGGCTGAAAACGACTAAATATCAAAGACTCATTGGGCGAATCGCTCTGGAACTGAAATGGGAATGCTCACTGACATTTTCCCTATCTGAAAGTCTGATAAACGCCAGAAAAATGACTAAGTCCAACAAAAAATTTTTTTCAACTTTTTTCAATTTTACCCCCGTACGATATATATTCTACCCACACACATTTGGGACTCTCCTGGGGTACCCTCACACATATTATTCCCTCATTTAGTGGATATTTTCACAAAGAAGTGAAATTTTCAAAAATCCAGAAAATTGGCTGAAAACGACTAAGTATCAAGGACTCATTGGGCGAATCGCTCTGGAACTGAAATCTGAATGCTCACTGACATTTTCCCTATCTGAAAGTCTGATAAACGCCGGAAAAATGACTAAGTCCCAAAAAAAATTTTTTTCAACTTTTTTCAATTTTGCCCCCGTGGGATATATATTCTACCCACACACATTTGGAACTCTCCTGGGGTACCCTCACACATATTATTCCCTCATTTAGTGGATATTTTCACAAAAAAGTGAAATTTTCAAAAATCCAGAAAATTGGCTGAAAACGACTAAGTATCAAGGACTCATTGGGCGAATCGCTCTGGTACTGAAATGGGAACGCTCACTGACATTTTCCCTATCTGAAAGTCTGATAAACGCCGGAAAAATGACTAAGTCCAAAAAAAAATTTTTTTCAACTTTTTTCAATTTTACCCCCGTGGGATATATATTCTACCCACACACATTTGGAACTCTCCTGGGGTACCCTCACACATATTATTCCCTCATTTAGTGGATATTTTCACAAAAAAGTGAAATTTTCAAAAATCCAGAAAATTGGCTAAAAACAACTAAATAACAAGGACTCACTTTGCGAATCGCTCTGGAACTAAAATCGGAACGCTCACTGACATTTCCCCTATCTGAAAGTCTGATAAACGCCGGAAAAATGACTAAGTCCAAAAAAAAATTTTTTTCAACTTTTTTCAATTTTACCCCCGTGGGATATATATTCTACCCACACACATTTGGAACTCTCCTGGGGTACCCTCACACATATTATTCCCTCATTTAGTGGATAGTTTCACAAAAAAGTGAAATTTTCAAAAATCCAGAAAATTGGCTGAAAACGACTAAATATGAAAGACTCATTGGGCGAATCACTCTGGAACTGAAATGGGAATGTTCACTGCATTTCGCCTATCTTAAAGTCTGATAAACGCCAGAAAAATGACTAAGTCCAAAAAAAAATTTTTTTCAATTTTACCCCCGTGGGATATATATTCTACCCACACACATTTTGAACTCTCCTGGGGTACCCTCACACATATTATTCCCTCATTTAGTGGATATTTTCACAAAAAAGTGAAATTTTCAAAAATCCAGAAAATTGGCTGAAAACGACTAAATATCAAAGACTCATTGGACGAATCGCTCTGGAACTGAAATCGGAACGCTCACTGACATTTTCCCTATCTGAAAGTCTGATAAACGCCGGAATAATGTATCAAGGACTCATTGGACGAATCGCTCTGGAACTGAAATCGGAACGCTCACTGACATTTTCCCTATCTGAAAGTCTGATAAACGCCGGAAAAATGACTAAGTCCAAAAAAACATTTTTTTAAACTTTTTTCAATTTTACCCCCGTGGGATATATATTCTACCCACACACATTTGGAACTCTCCTGGGGTACCCTCACACATATTATTCCCTCATTTAGTGGATATTTTCACAAAGAAGTGAAATTTTCAAAAATCCAGAAAATTGGCTGAAAACGACTAAGTATCAAGGACTCATTGGGCGAATCGCTCTGGAACTGAAATCGGAACGCTCACTGACATTTTCCCTATCTGAAAGTCTGATAAACGCCGGAAAAATGACTAAGTCCAAAAAAAATTTTTTTTCAACTTTTTTCAATTTTACCCCCGTGGGATATATATTCTACCCACACACATTTGGAACTCTCCTGGGGTACCCTCACACATATTATTCCCTCATTTAGTGGATATTTTCACAAAGAAGTGAAATTTTCAAAAATCCAGAAAATTGGCTGAAAACGACTAAGTATCAAGGACTCATTGGGCGAATCGCTCTGGAACTGAAATCGGAACGCTCACTGACATTTTCCCTATCTGAAAGTCTGATAAACGCCGGAAAAATGACTAAGTCCAAAAAAAAATTTTTTTCAACTTTTTTCAATTTTACCCCCGTGGGATATATATTCTACCCACACACATTTGGAACTCTCCTGGGGTACCCTCACACATATTATTCCCTCATTTAGTGGATATTTTCACAAAGAAGTGAAATTTTCAAAAATCCAGAAAATTGGCTGAAAACGACTAAGTATCAAGGACTCATTGGGCGAATCGCTCTGGAACTGAAATCGGAACGCTCACTGACATTTTCCCTATCTGAAAGTCTGATAAACGCCAGAAAAATGACTAAGTCCAAAAAAAAATTTTTTTCAATTTTACCCCCGTGGGATATATATTCTACCCACACACATTTGGAACTCTCCTGGGGTACCCTCACACATATTATTCCCTCATTTAGTGGATATTTTCACAAAGAAGTGAAATTTTCAAAAATCCAGAAAATTGGCTGAAAACGACTAAGTATCAAGGACTCATTGGGCGAATCGCTCTGGAACTGAAATCGGAACGCTCACTGACATTTTCCCTATCTGAAAGTCTGATAAACGCCGGAAAAATGACTAAGTCCAAAAAAAAATTTTTTTCAACTTTTTTTAATTTTACCCCCGTGGGATATATATTCTACCCACACACATTTGGAACTCTCCTGGGGTACCCTCACACATATTATTCCCTCATTTAGTGGATATTTTCACAAAGAAGTGAAATTTTCAAAAATCCAGAAAATTGGCTGAAAACGACTAAGTATCAAGGACTCATTGGGCGAATCGCTCTGGAACTGAAATCGGAACGCTCACTGACATTTTCCCTATCTGAAAGTCTGATAAACGCCGGAAAAATGACTAAGTCCAAAAAAAAATTTTTTTCAACTTTTTTCAATTTTACCCCCGTGGGATATATATTCTACCCACACACATTTGGAACTCTCCTGGGGTACCCTCACACATATTATTCCCTCATTTAGTGGATATTTTCACAAAGAAGTGAAATTTTCAAAAATCCAGAAAATTGGCTGAAAACGACTAAGTATCAAGGACTCATTGGGCGAATCGCTCTGGAACTGAAATCGGAACGCTCACTGACATTTTCCCTATCTGAAAGTCTGATAAACGCCGGAAAAATGACTAAGTCCAAAAAAAAATTTTTTTCAACTTTTTTCAATTTTACCCCTGTGGGATATATATTCTACCCACACACATTTGGAACTCTCCTGGGGTACCCTCACACATATTATTCCCTCATTTAGTGGATATTTTCACAAAGAAGTGAAATTTTCAAAAATCCAGAAAATTGGCTGAAAACGACTAAGTATCAAGGACTCATTGGGCGAATCGCTCTGGAACTGAAATCGGAACGCTCACTGACATTTTCCCTATCTGAAAGTCTGATAAACGCCGGAAAAATGACTAAGTCCAAAAAAAATTTTTTTGCAACTTTTTTCAATTTTACCCCCGTGGGATATATATTCTACCCACACACATTTGGAACTCTCCTGGGGTACCCTCACACATATTATTCCCTCATTTAGTGGATATTTTCACAAAGAAGTGAAATTTTCAAAAATCCAGAAAATTGGCTGAAAACGACTAAGTATCAAGGACTCATTGGGCGAATCGCTCTGGAACTGAAATCGGAACGCTCACTGACATTTTCCCTATCTGAAAGTCTGATAAACGCCGGAAAAATGACTAAGTCCAAAAAAAAAATTTTTTTCAACTTTTTTTAATTTTACCCCCGTGGGATATATATTCTACCCACACACATTTGGAACTCTCCTGGGGTACCCTCACACATATTATTCCCTCATTTAGTGGATATTTTCACAAAGAAGTGAAATTTTCAAAAATCCAGAAAATTGGCTGAAAACGACTAAGTATCAAGGACTCATTGGGCGAATCGCTCTGGAACTGAAATCGGAACGCTCACTGACATTTTCCCTATCTGAAAGTCTGATAAACGCCAGAAAAATGACTAAGTCCAAAAAAAAATTTTTTTCAACTTTATTCAATTTTACCCCCGTGGGATATATATTCTACCCACACACATTTGGAACTCTCCTGGGGTACCCTCACACATATTATTCCCTCATTTAGTGGATATTTTCACAAAGAAGTGAAATTTTCAAAAATCCAGAAAATTGGCTGAAAACGACTAAGTATCAAGGACTCATTGGGCGAATCGCTCTGGAACTGAAATCGGAACGCTCACTGACATTTTCCCTATCTGAAAGTCTGATAAACGCCAGAAAAATGACTAAGTCCAAAAAAAAATTTTTTTCAATTTTACCCCCGTGGGATATATATTCTACCCACACACATTTGGAACTCTCCTGGGGTACCCTCACACATATTATTCCCTCATTTAGTGGATATTTTCACAAAGAAGTGAAATTTTCAAAAATCCAGAAAATTGGCTGAAAACGACTAAGTATCAAGGACTCATTGGGCGAATCGCTCTGGAACTGAAATCGGAACGCTCACTGACATTTTCCCTATCTGAAAGTCTGATAAACGCCGGAAAAATGACTAAGTCCAAAAAAAAATTTTTTTCAACTTTTTTTAATTTTACCCCCGTGGGATATATATTCTACCCACACACATTTGGAACTCTCCTGGGGTACCCTCACACATATTATTCCCTCATTTAGTGGATATTTTCACAAAGAAGTGAAATTTTCAAAAATCCAGAAAATTGGCTGAAAACGACTAAGTATCAAGGACTCATTGGGCGAATCGCTCTGGAACTGAAATCGGAACGCTCACTGACATTTTCCCTATCTGAAAGTCTGATAAACGCCGGAAAAATGACTAAGTCCAAAAAAAAATTTTTTTCAACTTTTTTCAATTTTACCCCCGTGGGATATATATTCTACCCACACACATTTGGAACTCTCCTGGGGTACCCTCACACATATTATTCCCTCATTTAGTGGATATTTTCACAAAGAAGTGAAATTTTCAAAAATCCAGAAAATTGGCTGAAAACGACTAAGTATCAAGGACTCATTGGGCGAATCGCTCTGGAACTGAAATCGGAACGCTCACTGACATTTTCCCTATCTGAAAGTCTGATAAACGCCGGAAAAATGACTAAGTCCAAAAAAAAATTTTTTTCAACTTTTTTCAATTTTACCCCCGTGGGATATATATTCTACCCACACACATTTGGAACTCTCCTGGGGTACCCTCACACATATTATTCCCTCATTTAGTGGATATTTTCACAAAGAAGTGAAATTTTCAAAAATCCAGAAAATTGGCTGAAAACGACTAAGTATCAAGGACTCATTGGGCGAATCGCTCTGGAACTGAAATCGGAACGCTCACTGACATTTTCCCTATCTGAAAGTCTGATAAACGCCGGAAAAATGACTAAGTCCAAAAAAAATTTTTTTGCAACTTTTTTCAATTTTACCCCCGTGGGATATATATTCTACCCACACACATTTGGAACTCTCCTGGGGTACCCTCACACATATTATTCCCTCATTTAGTGGATATTTTCACAAAGAAGTGAAATTTTCAAAAATCCAGAAAATTGGCTGAAAACGACTAAGTATCAAGGACTCATTGGGCGAATCGCTCTGGAACTGAAATCGGAACGCTCACTGACATTTTCCCTATCTGAAAGTCTGATAAACGCCGGAAAAATGACTAAGTCCAAAAAAAAAATTTTTTTCAACTTTTTTTAATTTTACCCCCGTGGGATATATATTCTACCCACACACATTTGGAACTCTCCTGGGGTACCCTCACACATATTATTCCCTCATTTAGTGGATATTTTCACAAAGAAGTGAAATTTTCAAAAATCCAGAAAATTGGCTGAAAACGACTAAGTATCAAGGACTCATTGGGCGAATCGCTCTGGAACTGAAATCGGAACGCTCACTGACATTTTCCCTATCTGAAAGTCTGATAAACGCCAGAAAAATGACTAAGTCCAAAAAAAAATTTTTTTCAACTTTATTCAATTTTACCCCCGTGGGATATATATTCTACCCACACACATTTGGAACTCTCCTGGGGTACCCTCACACATATTATTCCCTCATTTAGTGGATATTTTCACAAAGAAGTGAAATTTTCAAAAATCCAGAAAATTGGCTGAAAACGACTAAGTATCAAGGACTCATTGGGCGAATCGCTCTGGAACTGAAATCGGAACGCTCACTGACATTTTCCCTATCTGAAAGTCTGATAAACGCCGGAAAAATGACTAAGTCCAAAAAAAAATTTTTTTCAACTTTTTTCAATTTTACCCCCGTGGGATATATATTCTACCCACACACATTTGGAACTCTCCTGGGGTACCCTCACACATATTATTCCCTCATTTAGTGGATATTTTCACAAAAAAAGTGAAATTTTCAAAAATCCAGAAAATTGGCTGAAAACGACTAAATATCAAAGACTCATTGGGCGAATCGCTCTGGAACTGAAATGGGAATGCTGACTGACATTTTCCCTATCTGAAAGTCTGATAAACGCCGGAAAAATGACTAAGTCCAAAAAAAAATTTTTTTCAACTTTTTTCAATTTTACCCCCGTACGATATATATTCTACCCACACACATTTGGGACTCTCCTGGGGTACCCTCACACATATTATTCCCTCATTTAGTGGATATTTTCACAAAGAAGTGAAATTTTCAAAAATCCAGAAAATTGGCTGAAAACGACTAAGTATCAAGGACTCATTGGGCGAATCGCTCTGGAACTGAAATCGGAACGCTCACTGACATTTTCCCTATCTGAAAGTCTGATAAACGCCGGAAAAATGACTAAGTCCAAAAAAAAATTTTTTTCAACTTTTTTCAATTTTACCCCCGTGGGATATATATTCTACCCACACACATTTGGAACTCTCCTGGGGTACCCTCACACATATTATTCCCTCATTTAGTGGATATTTTCACAAAGAAGTGAAATTTTCAAAAATCCAGAAAATTGGCTGAAAACGACTAAGTATCAAGGACTCATTGGGCGAATCGCTCTGGAACTGAAATCGGAACGCTCACTGACATTTTCCCTATCTGAAAGTCTGATAAACGCCGGAAAAATGACTAAGTCCAAAAAAAAAATTTTTTCAACTTTTTTCAATTTTACCCCCGTGGGATATATATTCTACCCACACACATTTGGAACTCTCCTGGGGTACCCTCACACATATTATTCCCTCATTTAGTGGATATTTTCACAAAGAAGTGAAATTTTCAAAAATCCAGAAAATTGGCTGAAAACGACTAAGTATCAAGGACTCATTGGGCGAATCGCTCTGGAACTGAAATCGGAACGCTCACTGACATTTTCCCTATCTGAAAGTCTGATAAACGCCGGAAAAATGACTAAGTCCAAAAAAAAATTTTTTTCAACTTTTTTCAATTTTACCCCCGTGGGATATATATTCTACCCACACACATTTGGAACTCTCCTGGGGTACCCTCGCACATATTATTCCCTCATTTAGTGGATATTTTCACAAAAAAAGTGAAATTTTCAAAAATCCAGAAAATTGGCTGAAAACGACTAAATATCAAAGACTCATTGGGCGAATCGCTCTGGAACTGAAATGGGAATGCTCACTGACATTTTCCCTATCTGAAAGTCTGATAAACGCCGGAAAAATGACTAAGTCCAAAAAAAAATTTTTTTCAACTTCTTTCAATTTTACCCCCGTACGATATATATTCTACCCACACACATTTGGGACTCTCCTGGGGTACCCTCACACATATTATTCCCTCATTTAGTGGATATTTTCACAAAGAAGTGAAATTTTCAAAAATCCAGAAAATTGGCTGAAAACGACTAAGTATCAAGGACTCATTGGGCGAATCGCTCTGGAACTGAAATCGGAACGCTCACTGACATTTTCCCTATCTGAAAGTCTGATAAACGCCGGAAAAATGACTAAGTCCAAAAAAAAATTTTTTTCAACTTTTTTCAATTTTACCCCCGTGGGATATATATTCTACCCACACACATTTGGAACTCTCCTGGGGTACCCTCACACATATTATTCCCTCATTTAGTGGATATTTTCACAAAAAA
Source organism: Phyllobates terribilis (assembly GCF_046119375.1). NCBI lineage: Eukaryota > Metazoa > Chordata > Amphibia > Anura > Dendrobatidae > Phyllobates > Phyllobates terribilis. Next base: position 525,297 of record NW_027362783.1, read on the forward strand.
GTGAAATTTTCAAAAATCCAGAAAATTGGCTGAAAACGACTAAGTATCAAGGACTCATTGGGCGAATCGCTCTGGAACTGAAATCGGAACGCTCACTGACATTTTCCCTATCTGAAAGTCTGATAAACGCCGGAAAAATGACTAAGTCCAAAAAAAAAATTTTTTCAACTTTTTTCAATTTTACCCCCGTGGGATATATATTCTACCCACACACATTTGGAACTCTCCTGGGGTACCCTCACACATATTATTCCCTCATTTAGTGGATATTTTCACAAAGAAGTGAAATTTTCAAAAATCCAGAAAATTGGCTGAAAACGACTAAGTATCAAGGACTCATTGGGCGAATCGCTCTGGAACTGAAATCGGAACGCTCACTGACATTTTCCCTATCTGAAAGTCTGATAAACGCCGGAAAAATGACTAAGTCCAAAAAAAAATTTTTTTCAACTTTTTTCAATTTTACCCCCGTGGGATATATATTCTACCCACACACATTTGGAACTCTCCTGGGGTACCCTCGCACATATTATTCCCTCATTTAGTGGATATTTTCACAAAAAAAGTGAAATTTTCAAAAATCCAGAAAATTGGCTGAAAACGACTAAATATCAAAGACTCATTGGGCGAATCGCTCTGGAACTGAAATGGGAATGCTCACTGACATTTTCCCTATCTGAAAGTCTGATAAACGCCGGAAAAATGACTAAGTCCAAAAAAAAATTTTTTTCAACTTCTTTCAATTTTACCCCCGTACGATATATATTCTACCCACACACATTTGGGACTCTCCTGGGGTACCCTCACACATATTATTCCCTCATTTAGTGGATATTTTCACAAAGAAGTGAAATTTTCAAAAATCCAGAAAATTGGCTGAAAACGACTAAGTATCAAGGACTCATTGGGCGAATCGCTCTGGAACTGAAATCGGAACGCTCACTGACATTTTCCCTATCTGAAAGTCTGATAAACGCCGGAAAAATGACTAAGTCCAAAAAAAAATTTTTTTCAACTTTTTTCAATTTTACCCCCGTGGGATATATATTCTACCCACACACATTTGGAACTCTCCTGGGGTACCCTCACACATATTATTCCCTCATTTAGTGGATATTTTCACAAAGAAGTGAAATTTTCAAAAATCCAGAAAATTGGCTGAAAACGACTAAGTATCAAGGACTCATTGGGCGAATCGCTCTGGAACTGAAATCGGAACGCTCACTGACATTTTCCCTATCTGAAAGTCTGATAAACGCCGGAAAAATGACTAAGTCCAAAAAAAAATTTTTTTCAACTTTTTTCAATTTTACCCCCGTATGATATATATTCTACCCACACACATTTGGGACTCTCCTGGGGTACCCTCACACATATTATTCCCTCATTTAGTGGATATTTTCACAAAGAAGTGAAATTTTCAAAAATCCAGAAAATTGGCTGAAAACGACTAAGTATCAAGGACTCATTGGGCGAATCGCTCTGGAACTGAAATCGGAACGCTCACTGACATTTTCCCTATCTGAAAGTCTGATAAACGCCGGAAAAATGACTAAGTCCAAAAAAAAATTTTTTGCAACTTTTTTCAATTTTACCCCCGTGGGATATATATTCTACCCACACACATTTGGAACTCTCCTGGGGTACCCTCACACATATTATTCCCTCATTTAGTGGATATTTTCACAAAGAAGTGAAATTTTCAAAAATCCAGAAAATTGGCTGAAAACGACTAAGTATCAAGGACTCATTGGGCGAATCGCTCTGGAACTGAAATCGGAACGCTCACTGACATTTTCCCTATCTGAAAGTCTGATAAACGCCGGAAAAATGACTAAGTCCAAAAAAAAATTTTTTTCAACTTTTTTCAATTTTACCCCCGTGGGATATATATTCTACCCACACACATTTGGAACTCTCCTGGGGTACCCTCACACATATTATTCCCTCATTTAGTGGATATTTTCACAAAGAAGTGAAATTTTCAAAAATCCAGAAAATTGGCTGAAAACGACTAAATATCAAAGACTCATTGGGCGAATCGCTCTGGAACTGAAATGGGAATGCTCACTGACATTTTCCCTATCTGAAAGTCTGATAAACGCCGGAAAAATGACTAAGTCCAAAAAAAAATTTTTTTCAACTTTTTTCAATTTTACCCCCGTGGGATATATATTCTACCCACACACATTTGGAACTCTCCTGGGGTACCCTCACACATATTATTCCCTCATTTAGTGGATATTTTCACAAAGAAGTGAAATTTTCAAAAATCCAGAAAATTGGCTGAAAACGACTAAGTATCAAGGACTCATTGGGCGAATCGCTCTGGAACTGAAATCGGAACGCTCACTGACATTTTCCCTATCTGAAAGTCTGATAAACTCCGGAAAAATGACTGTCCAAAAAAAAATTTTTTTCAACTTTTTTCAATTTTAGCCCCGTGGGATATATATTCTACCCACACACATTTGGAACTCTCCTGGGGTACCCTCACACATATTATTCCCTCATTTAGTGGATATTTTCACAAAGAAGTGAAATTTTCAAAAATCCAGAAAATTGGCTGAAAACGACTAAGTATCAAGGACTCATTGGACGAATCGCTCTGGAACTGAAATCGGAACGCTCACTGACATTTTCCCTATCTGAAAGTCTGATAAACGCCGGAAAAATGACTAAGTCCAAAAAAACATTTTTTTAAACTTTTTTCAATTTTACCCCCGTGGGATATATATTCTACCCACACACATTTGGAACTCTCCTGGGGTACCCTCACACATATTATTCCCTCATTTAGTGGATATTTTCACAAAGAAGTGAAATTTTCAAAAATCCAGAAAATTGGCTGAAAACGACTAAGTATCAAGGACTCATTGGGCGAATCACTCTGGAACTGAAATCGGAACGCTCACTGACATTTCCCCTATCTGAAAGTCTGATAAACGCCGGAAAAATGACTAAGTCCAAAAAAAATTTTTTTTCAACTTTTTTCAATTTTACCCCCGTGGGATATATATTCTACCCACACACATCTGGAACTCTCCTGGGGTACCCTCACACATATTATTCCCTCATTTAGTGGATATTTTCACAAAAAAGTGAAATTTTCAAAAATCCAGAAAATTGGCTGAAAACGACTAAATATCAAAGACTCATTGGGCGAATCGCTCTGGAACTGAAATGGGAATGCTCACTGACATTTCCTCTATCTTAAAGTCTGATAAACGGCGGAAAAATGACTAAGTCCAAAAAAAAATTTTTTTCAACTTTTTTCAATTTTACCCCCGTGGGATATATATTCTACCCACACACATTTTGAACTCTCCTGGGGTACCCTCACATATATTATTCCCTCATTTAGTGGATATTTTCACAAAAAAGTGAAATTTTCAAAAATCCAGAAAATTGGCTGAAAACGACTAAATATCAAAGACTCATTGGACGAATCGCTCTGGAACTGAAATCGGAACGCTCACTGACATTTTCCCTATCTGAAAGTCTGATAAACGCCGGAATAATGTATCAAGGACTCATTGGACGAATCGCTCTGGAACTGAAATCGGAACGCTCACTGACATTTTCCCTATCTGAAAGTCTGATAAACGCCGGAAAAATGACTAAGTCCAAAAAAACATTTTTTTCAACTTTTTTCAATTTTACCCCCGTGGGATATATATTCTACCCACACACATTTGGAACTCTCCTGGGGTACCCTCACACATATTATTCCCTCATTTAGTGGATAATTTCACAAAGAAGTGAAATTTTCAAAAATCCAGAAAATTGGCTGAAAACGACTAAGTATCAAGGACTCATTGGGCGAATCACTCTGGAACTGAAATCGGAACGCTCACTGACATTTCCACTATCTGAAAGTCTGATAAACGCCGGAAAAATGACTAAGTCCAAAAAAAATTTTTTTTCAACTTTTTTCAATTTTACCCCCGTGGGATATATATTCTACCCACACACATCTGGAACTCTCCTGGGGTACCCTCACACATATTATTCCCTCATTTAGTGGATATTTTCACAAAAAAGTGAAATTTTCAAAAATCCAGAAAATTGGCTGAAAACGACTAAATATCAAAGACTCATTGGGCGAATCGCTCTGGAACTGAAATGGGAATGCTCACTGACATTTCCTCTATCTTAAAGTCTGATAAACGGCGGAAAAATGACTAAGTCCAAAAAAAAATTTTTTTCAACTTTTTTCAATTTTACCCCCGTGGGATATACATTCTACCCACACACATTTGGAACTCTCCTGGGGTACCCTCACACATATTATTCCCTCATTTAGTGGATATTTTCACAAAAAAGTGAAATTTTCAAAAATCCAGAAAATTGGCTGAAAACGACTAAGTATCAATGACTCATTGGGCGAATCGCTCTGGAACTGAAATCGGAACGCTCACTGACATTTTCCCTATCTGAAAGTCTGATAAACGCCGGAAAAATGACTAAGTCCAAAAAAAAATTTTTTTCAACTTTTTTCAATTTTACCCCCGTGGGATATATATTCTACCCACACACATTTGGAACTCTCCTGGGGTACCCTCACACATATTATTCCCTCATTTAGTGGATATTTTCACAAAGAAGTGAAATTTTCAAAAATCCAGAAAATTGGCTGAAAACGACTAAATATCAAAGACTCATTGGGCGAATCGCTCTGGAACTGAAATGGGAATGCTCACTGACATTTTCCCTATCTGAAAGTCTGATAAACGCCGGAAAAATGACTAAGTCCAAAAAAAAATTTTTTTCAACTTTTTTCAATTTTACCCCCGTGGGATATATATTCTACCCACACACATTTGGAACTCTCCTGGGGTACCCTCACACATATTATTCCCTCATTTAGTGGATATTTTCACAAAGAAGTGAAATTTTCAAAAATCCAGAAAATTGGCTGAAAACGACTAAGTATCAAGGACTCATTGGGCGAATCGCTCTGGAACTGAAATCGGAACGCTCACTGACATTTTCCCTATCTGAAAGTCTGATAAACGCCGGAAAAATGACTGTCCAAAAAAAAATTTTTTTCAACTTTTTTCAATTTTAGCCCCGTGGGATATATATTCTACCCACACACATTTGGAACTCTCCTGGGGTACCCTCACACATATTATTCCCTCATTTAGTGGATATTTTCACAAAGAAGTGAAATTTTCAAAAATCCAGAAAATTGGCTGAAAACGACTAAGTATCAAGGACTCATTGGACGAATCGCTCTGGAACTGAAATCGGAACGCTCACTGACATTTTCCCTATCTGAAAGTCTGATAAACGCCGGAAAAATGACTAAGTCCAAAAAAACATTTTTTTAAACTTTTTTCAATTTTACCCCCGTGGGATATATATTCTACCCACACACATTTGGAACTCTCCTGGGGTACCCTCACACATATTATTCCCTCATTTAGTGGATATTTTCACAAAGAAGTGAAATTTTCAAAAATCCAGAAAATTGGCTGAAAACGACTAAGTATCAAGGACTCATTGGGCGAATCACTCTGGAACTGAAATCGGAACGCTCACTGACATTTCCCCTATCTGAAAGTCTGATAAACGCCGGAAAAATGACTAAGTCCAAAAAAAATTTTTTTTCAACTTTTTTCAATTTTACCCCCGTGGGATATATATTCTACCCACACACATCTGGAACTCTCCTGGGGTACCCTCACACATATTATTCCCTCATTTAGTGGATATTTTCACAAAAAAGTGAAATTTTCAAAAATCCAGAAAATTGGCTGAAAACGACTAAATATCAAAGACTCATTGGGCGAATCGCTCTGGAACTGAAATGGGAATGCTCACTGACATTTCCTCTATCTTAAAGTCTGATAAACGGCGGAAAAATGACTAAGTCCAAAAAAAAATTTTTTTCAACTTTTTTCAATTTTACCCCCGTGGGATATACATTCTACCCACACACATTTGGAACTCTCCTGGGGTACCCTCACACATATTATTCCCTCATTTAGTGGATATTTTCACAAAAAAGTGAAATTTTCAAAAATCCAGAAAATTGGCTGAAAACGACTAAGTATCAATGACTCATTGGGCGAATCGCTCTGGAACTGAAATCGGAACGCTCACTGACATTTTCCCTATCTGAAAGTCTGATAAACGCCGGAAAAATGACTAAGTCCAAAAAAAAATTTTTTTCAACTTTTTTCAATTTTACCCCCGTGGGATATATATTCTACCCACACACATTTGGAACTCTCCTGGGGTACCCTCACACATATTATTCCCTCATTTAGTGGATATTTTCATAAAGAAGTGAAATTTTCAAAAATCCAGAAAATTGGCTGAAAACGACTAAGTATCAAGGACTCATTGGGCGAATCGCTCTGGAACTGAAATCGGAACGCTCACTGACATTTTCCCTATCTGAAAGTCTGATAAACGCCGGAAAAATGACTAAGTCCAAAAAAAATTTTTTTTCAACTTTTTTCAATTTTACCCCCGTGGGATATATATTCTACCCACACACATCTGGAACTCTCCTGGGGTACCCTCACACATATTATTCCCTCATTTAGTGGATATTTTCACAAAAAAGTGAAATTTTCAAAAATCCAGAAAATTGGCTGAAAACGACTAAATATCAAAGACTCATTGGGCGAATCGCTCTGGAACTGAAATGGGAATGCTCACTGACATTTCCTCTATCTTAAAGTCTGATAAACGGCGGAAAAATGACTAAGTCCAAAAAAAAATTTTTTTCAACTTTTTTCAATTTTACCCCCGTGGGATATACATTCTACCCACACACATTTGGAACTCTCCTGGGGTACCCTCACACATATTATTCCCTCATTTAGTGGATATTTTCACAAAAAAGTGAAATTTTCAAAAATCCAGAAAATTGGCTGAAAACGACTAAGTATCAATGACTCATTGGGCGAATCGCTCTGGAACTGAAATCGGAACGCTCACTGACATTTTCCCTATCTGAAAGTCTGATAAACGCCGGAAAAATGACTAAGTCCAAAAAAAAATTTTTTTCAACTTTTTTCAATTTTACCCCCGTGGGATATATATTCTACCCACACACATTTGGAACTCTCCTGGGGTACCCTCACACATATTATTCCCTCATTTAGTGGATATTTTCACAAAGAAGTGAAATTTTCAAAAATCCAGAAAATTGGCTGAAAACGACTAAGTATCAAGGACTCATTGGGCGAATCGCTCTGGAACTGAAATCGGAACGCTCACTGACATTTTCCCTATCTGAAAGTCTGATAAACACAGGAAAAATGACTAAGTCCAAAAAAAAATTTTTTCATCTTTTTTCAATTTTACCCCCGTGGGATATATATTCTACCCACACACATTTGGAACTCTCCTGGGGTACCCTCACACATATTATTCCCTCATTTAGTGGATATTTTCACAAAAAAGTGAAATTTTCAAAAATCCAGAAAATTGGCTAAAAACAACTAAATAACAAGGACTCATTGGGCGAATCGCTCTGGAACTGAAATCTGAACGCTCACTGACATTTTCCCTATCTGAAAGTCTGATAAACGCCGGAAAAATGACTAAGTCCCAAAAAAAATTTTTTTCAACTTTTTTCAATTTTGCCCCGGTGGGATATATATTCTACCCACACACATTTGGAACTCTCCTGGGGTACCCTCACACATATTATTCCCTCATTTAGTGGATATTTTCACAAAAAAGTGAAATTTTCAGAAATCCAGAAAATTGGCTGAAAACGACTAAGTATCAAGGACTCATTGGGCGAATCGCTCTGGTACTGAAATCGGAACGCTCACTGACATTTTCCCTATCTGAAAGTCTGATAAACGCCGGAAAAATGACTAAGTCCAAAAAAAAATTTTTTCAACTTTTTTCAATTTTACCCCCGTGGGATATATATTCTACCCACACACATTTGGAACTCTCCTGGGGTACCCTCACACATATTATTCCCTCATTTAGTGGATATTTTCACAAAGAAGTGAAATTTTCAAAAATCCAGAAAATTGGCTGAAAACGACTAAATATCAAGGACTCATTGGGCGAAACGCTCTGGAACTGAAATCGGAACGCTCACTGACATTTTCCCTATCTGAAAGTCTGATAAACGCCGGAAAAATGACTAAGTCCAAAAAAAAATTTTTTTCAACTTTTTTCAATTTTACCCCCGTGGGATATATATTCTACCCACACACATTTGGAACTCTCCTGGGGTACCCTCACACATATTATTCCCTCATTTAGTGGATATTTTCACAAAGAAGTGAAATTTTCAAAAATCCAGAAAATTGGCTGAAAACGACTAAGTATCAAGGACTCATTGGGCGAATCGCTCTGGAACTGAAATCGGAACGCTCACTGACATTTTCCCTATCTGAAAGTCTGATAAACGACAGAAAAATGACTAAGTCCAAAAAAAAATTTTTTTCAACTTTTTTCAATTTTACCCCCGTGGGATATATATTCTACCCACACACATTTGGAACTCTCCTGGGGTACCCTCACACATATTATTCCCTCATTTAGTGGATATTTTTACAAAAAAGTGAAATTTTCAGAAATCAAGAAAATTGGCTGAAAACGACTAAGTATCAAGGACTCATTGGGCGAATCGCTCTGGTACTGAAATCGGAACGCTCACTGACATTTTCCCTATCTGAAAGTCTGATAAACGCCGGAAAAATGACTAAGTCCAAAAAAAAATTTTTTCAACTTTTTTCAATTTTACCCCCGTGGGATATATATTCTACCCACACACATTTGGAACTCTCCTGGGGTACCCTCACACATATTATTCCCTCATTTAGTGGATATTTTCACAAAGAAGTGAAATTTTCAAAAATCCAGAAAATTGGCTGAAAACGACTAAATATCAAGGACTCATTGGGCGAAACGCTCTGGAACTGAAATCGGAACGCTCACTGACATTTTCCCTATCTGAAAGTCTGATAAACGCCGGAAAAATGACTAAGTCCAAAAAAAAATTTTTTTCAACTTTTTTCAATTTTACCCCCGTGGGATATATATTCTACCCACACACATTTGGAACTCTCCTGGGGTACCCTCACACATATTATTCCCTCATTTAGTGGATATTTTCACAAAGAAGTGAAATTTTCAAAAATCCAGAAAATTGGCTGAAAACGACTAAGTATCAAGGACTCATTGGGCGAATCGCTCTGGAACTGAAATCGGAACGCTCACTGACATTTTCCCTATCTGAAAGTCTGATAAACACAGGAAAAATGACTAAGTCCAAAAAAAAATTTTTTCATCTTTTTTCAATTTTACCCCCGTGGGATATATATTCTACCCACACACATTTGGAACTCTCCTGGGGTACCCTCACACATATTATTCCCTCATTTAGTGGATATTTTCACAAAAAAGTGAAATTTTCAAAAATCCAGAAAATTGGCTAAAAACAACTAAATAACAAGGACTCATTGGGCGAATCGCTCTGGAACTGAAATCTGAACGCTCACTGACATTTTCCCTATCTGAAAGTCTGATAAACGCCGGAAAAATGACTAAGTCCCAAAAAAAATTTTTTTCAACTTTTTTCAATTTTGCCCCGGTGGGATATATATTCTACCCACACACATTTGGAACTCTCCTGGGGTACCCTCACACATATTATTCCCTCATTTAGTGGATATTTTCACAAAAAAGTGAAATTTTCAGAAATCCAGAAAATTGGCTGAAAACGACTAAGTATCAAGGACTCATTGGGCGAATCGCTCTGGTACTGAAATCGGAACGCTCACTGACATTTTCCCTATCTGAAAGTCTGATAAACGCCGGAAAAATGACTAAGTCCAAAAAAAAATTTTTTCAACTTTTTTCAATTTTACCCCCGTGGGATATATATTCTACCCACACACATTTGGAACTCTCCTGGGGTACCCTCACACATATTATTCCCTCATTTAGTGGATATTTTCACAAAGAAGTGAAATTTTCAAAAATCCAGAAAATTGGCTGAAAACGACTAAATATCAAGGACTCATTGGGCGAAACGCTCTGGAACTGAAATCGGAACGCTCACTGACATTTTCCCTATCTGAAAGTCTGATAAACGCCGGAAAAATGACTAAGTCCAAAAAAAAATTTTTTTCAACTTTTTTCAATTTTACCCCCGTGGGATATATATTCTACCCACACACATTTGGAACTCTCCTGGGGTACCCTCACACATATTATTCCCTCATTTAGTGGATATTTTCACAAAGAAGTGAAATTTTCAAAAATCCAGAAAATTGGCTGAAAACGACTAAGTATCAAGGACTCATTGGGCGAATCGCTCTGGAACTGAAATCGGAACGCTCACTGACATTTTCCCTATCTGAAAGTCTGATAAACACAGGAAAAATGACTAAGTCCAAAAAAAATTTTTTTCATCTTTTTTCAATTTTACCCCCGTGGGATATATATTCTACCCACACACATTTGGAACTCTCCTGGGGTACCCTCACACATATTATTCCCTCATTTAGTGGATATTTTCACAAAAAAGTGAAATTTTCAAAAATCCAGAAAATTGGCTAAAAACAACTAAATAACAAGGACTCATTGGGCGAATCGCTCTGGAACTGAAATCTGAACGCTCACTGACATTTTCCCTATCTGAAAGTCTGATAAACGCCGGAAAAATGACTAAGTCCCAAAAAAAATTTTTTTCAACTTTTTTCAATTTTGCCCCGGTGGGATATATATTCTACCCACACACATTTGGAACTCTCCTGGGGTACCCTCACACATATTATTCCCTCATTTAGTGGATATTTTCACAAAAAAGTGAAATTTTCAAAAATCCAGAAAATTGGCTGAAAACGACTAAGTATCAAGGACTCATTGGGCGAATCGCTCTGGAACTGAAATCGGAACGCTCACTGACATTTTCCCTATCTGAAAGTCTGATAAACGCCGGAATAATGTATCAAGGACTCATTGGACGAATCGCTCTGGAACTGAAATCGGAACGCTCACTGACATTTTCCCTATCTGAAAGTCTGATAAACGCCGGAAAAATGACTAAGTCCAAAAAAAATTTTTTTTCAACTTTTTTCAATTTTACCCCCGTGGGATATATATTCTACCCACACACATTTGGAACTCTCCTGGGGTACCCTCACACATATTATTCCCTCATTTAGTGGATATTTTCACAAAGAAGTGAAATTTTCAAAAATCCAGAAAATTGGCTGAAAACGACTAAGTATCAAGGACTCATTGGGCGAATCACTCTGGAACTGAAATCGGAACGCTCACTGACATTTCCCCTATCTGAAAGTCTGATAAACGCCGGAAAAATGACTAAGTCCAAAAAAAATTTTTTTTCAACTTTTTTCAATTTTACCCCCGTGGGATATATATTCTACCCACACACATCTGGAACTCTCCTGGGGTACCCTCACACATATTATTCCCTCATTTAGTGGATATTTTCACAAAGAAGTGAAATTTTCAAAAATCCAGAAAATTGGCTGAAAACGACTAAGTATCAAGGACTCATTGGGCGAATCGCTCTGGAACTGAAATCGGAACGCTCACTGACATTTTCCCTATCTGAAAGTCTGATAAACACCGGAAAAATGACTAAGTCCAAAAAAAAATTTTTTTCAACTTTTTTCAATTTTACCCCCGTGGGATATACATTCTACCCACACACATTTGGAACTCTCCTGGGGTACCCTCACACATATTATTCCCTCATTTAGTGGATATTTTCACAAAAAAGTGAAATTTTCAAAAATCCAGAAAATTGGCTGAAAACGACTAAGTATCAAGGACTCATTGGGCGAATCGCTCTGGAACTGAAATCGGAACGCTCACTGACATTTTCCCTATCTGAAAGTCTGATAAACGCCGGAAAAATGACTAAGTCCAAAAAAAATTTTTTTTCAACTTTTTTCAATTTTACCCCCGTGGGATATATATTCTACCCACACACATCTGGAACTCTACTGGGGTACCCTCACACATATTATTCCCTCATTTAGTGGATATTTTCACAAAGAAGTGAAATTTTCAAAAATCCAGAAAATTGGCTGAAAACGACTAAGTATCAAGGACTCATTGGGCGAATCGCTCTGGAACTGAAATCGGAACGCTCACTGACATTTTCCCTATCTGAAAGTCTGATAAACGCCGGAAAAATGACTAAGTCCCAAAAAAAATTTTTTTCAACTTTTTTCAATTTTGCCCCGGTGGGATATATATTCTACCCACACACATTTGGAACTCTCCTGGGGTACCCTCACACATATTATTCCCTCATTTAGTGGATATTTTCACAAAAAAGTGAAATTTTCAGAAATCCAGAAAATTGGCTGAAAACGACTAAGTATCAAGGACTCATTGGGCGAATCGCTCTGGTACTGAAATCGGAACGCTCACTGACATTTTCCCTATCTGAAAGTCTGATAAACGCCGGAAAAATGACTAAGTCCAAAAAAAAATTTTTTCAACTTTTTTCAATTTTACCCCCGTGGGATATATATTCTACCCACACACATTTGGAACTCTCCTGGGGTACCCTCACACATATTATTCCCTCATTTAGTGGATATTTTCACAAAGAAGTGAAATTTTCAAAAATCCAGAAAATTGGCTGAAAACGACTAAATATCAAGGACTCATTGGGCGAAACGCTCTGGAACTGAAATCGGAACGCTCACTGACATTTTCCCTATCTGAAAGTCTGATAAACGCCGGAAAAATGACTAAGTCCAAAAAAAAATTTTTTTCAACTTTTTTCAATTTTACCCCCGTGGGATATATATTCTACCCACACACATTTGGAACTCTCCTGGGGTACCCTCACACATATTATTCCCTCATTTAGTGGATATTTTCACAAAGAAGTGAAATTTTCAAAAATCCAGAAAATTGGCTGAAAACGACTAAGTATCAAGGACTCATTGGGCGAATCGCTCTGGAACTGAAATCGGAACGCTCACTGACATTTTCCCTATCTGAAAGTCTGATAAACGACAGAAAAATGACTAAGTCCAAAAAAAAATTTTTTTCAACTTTTTTCAATTTTACCCCCGTGGGATATATATTCTACCCACACACATTTGGAACTCTCCTGGGGTACCCTCACACATATTATTCCCTCATTTAGTGGATATTTTCACAAAGAAGTGAACTTTTCAAAAATCCAGAAAATTGGCTGAAAACGACTAAATATCAAGGACACATTGGGCGAAACGCTCTGGAACTGAAATCGGAACGCTCACTGACATTTTCCCTATCTGAAAGTCTGATAAACGCCGGAAAAATGACTAAGTCCAAAAAAAAATTTTTTTCAACTTTTTTCAATTTTACCCCCGTGGGATATATATTCTACCCACACACATTTGGAACTCTCCTGGGGTACCCTCACACATATTATTCCCTCATTTAGTGGATATTTTCACAAAGAAGTGAAATTTTCAAAAATCCAGAAAATTGGCTGAAAACGACTAAGTATCAAGGACTCATTGGGCGAATCGCTCTGGAACTGAAATCGGAACGCTCACTGACATTTTCCCTATCTGAAAGTCTGATAAACGACAGAAAAATGACTAAGTCCAAAAAAAAATTTTTTTCAACTTTTTTCAATTTTACCCCCGTGGGATATATATTCTACCCACACACATTTGGAACTCTCCTGGGGTACCCTCACACATATTATTCCCTCATTTAGTGGATATTTTTACAAAAAAGTGAAATTTTCAGAAATCAAGAAAATTGGCTGAAAACGACTAAGTATCAAGGACTCATTGGGCGAATCGCTCTGGTACTGAAATCGGAACGCTCACTGACATTTTCCCTATCTGAAAGTCTGATAAACGCCGGAAAAATGACTAAGTCCAAAAAAAAATTTTTTCAACTTTTTTCAATTTTACCCCCGTGGGATATATATTCTACCCACACACATTTGGAACTCTCCTGGGGTACCCTCACACATATTATTCCCTCATTTAGTGGATATTTTCACAAAGAAGTGAAATTTTCAAAAATCCAGAAAATTGGCTGAAAACGACTAAATATCAAGGACTCATTGGGCGAAACGCTCTGGAACTGAAATCGGAACGCTCACTGACATTTTCCCTATCTGAAAGTCTGATAAACGCCGGAAAAATGACTAAGTCCAAAAAAAAATTTTTTTCAACTTTTTTCAATTTTACCCCCGTGGGATATATATTCTACCCACACACATTTGGAACTCTCCTGGGGTACCCTCACACATATTATTCCCTCATTTAGTGGATATTTTCACAAAGAAGTGAAATTTTCAAAAATCCAGAAAATTGGCTGAAAACGACTAAGTATCAAGGACTCATTGGGCGAATCGCTCTGGAACTGAAATCGGAACGCTCACTGACATTTTCCCTATCTGAAAGTCTGATAAACACAGGAAAAATGACTAAGTCCAAAAAAAAATTTTTTCATCTTTTTTCAATTTTACCCCCGTGGGATATATATTCTACCCACACACATTTGGAACTCTCCTGGGGTACCCTCACACATATTATTCCCTCATTTAGTGGATATTTTCACAAAAAAGTGAAATTTTCAAAAATCCAGAAAATTGGCTAAAAACAACTAAATAACAAGGACTCATTGGGCGAATCGCTCTGGAACTGAAATCTGAACGCTCACTGACATTTTCCCTATCTGAAAGTCTGATAAACGCCGGAAAAATGACTAAGTCCCCAAAAAAATTTTTTTCAACTTTTTTCAATTTTGCCCCGGTGGGATATATATTCTACCCACACACATTTGGAACTCTCCTGGGGTACCCTCACACATATTATTCCCTCATTTAGTGGATATTTTCACAAAAAAGTGAAATTTTCAGAAATCCAGAAAATTGGCTGAAAACGACTAAGTATCAAGGACTCATTGGGCGAATCGCTCTGGTACTGAAATCGGAACGCTCACTGACATTTTCCCTATCTGAAAGTCTGATAAACGCCGGAAAAATGACTAAGTCCAAAAAAAAATTTTTTCAACTTTTTTCAATTTTACCCCCGTGGGATATATATTCTACCCACACACATTTGGAACTCTCCTGGGGTACCCTCACACATATTATTCCCTCATTTAGTGGATATTTTCACAAAGAAGTGAAATTTTCAAAAATCCAGAAAATTGGCTGAAAACGACTAAATATCAAGGACTCATTGGGCGAAACGCTCTGGAACTGAAATCGGAACGCTCACTGACATTTTCCCTATCTGAAAGTCTGATAAACGCCGGAAAAATGACTAAGTCCAAAAAAAAATTTTTTTCAACTTTTTTCAATTTTACCCCCGTGGGATATATATTCTACCCACACACATTTGGAACTCTCCTGGGGTACCCTCACACATATTATTCCCTCATTTAGTGGATATTTTCACAAAGAAGTGAAATTTTCAAAAATCCAGAAAATTGGCTGAAAACGACTAAGTATCAAGGACTCATTGGGCGAATCGCTCTGGAACTGAAATCGGAACGCTCACTGACATTTTCCCTATCTGAAAGTCTGATAAACACAGGAAAAATGACTAAGTCCAAAAAAAATTTTTTTCATCTTTTTTCAATTTTACCCCCGTGGGATATATATTCTACCCACACACATTTGGAACTCTCCTGGGGTACCCTCACACATATTATTCCCTCATTTAGTGGATATTTTCACAAAAAAGTGAAATTTTCAAAAATCCAGAAAATTGGCTAAAAACAACTAAATAACAAGGACTCATTGGGCGAATCGCTCTGGAACTGAAATCTGAACGCTCACTGACATTTTCCCTATCTGAAAGTCTGATAAACGCCGGAAAAATGACTAAGTCCCAAAAAAAATTTTTTTCAACTTTTTTCAATTTTGCCCCGGTGGGATATATATTCTACCCACACACATTTGGAACTCTCCTGGGGTACCCTCACACATATTATTCCCTCATTTAGTGGATATTTTCACAAAAAAGTGAAATTTTCAAAAATCCAGAAAATTGGCTGAAAACGACTAAGTATCAAGGACTCATTGGGCGAATCGCTCTGGAACTGAAATCGGAACGCTCACTGACATTTTCCCTATCTGAAAGTCTGATAAACGCCGGAAAAATGACTAAGTCCAAAAAAAATTTTTTTTCAACTTTTTTCAATTTTACCCCCGTGGGATATATATTCTACCCACACACATTTGGAACTCTCCTGGGGTACCCTCACACATATTATTCCCTCATTTAGTGGATATTTTCACAAAGAAGTGAAATTTTCAAAAATCCAGAAAATTGGCTGAAAACGACTAAGTATCAAGGACTCATTGGGCGAATCACTCTGGAACTGAAATCGGAACGCTCACTGACATTTCCCCTATCTGAAAGTCTGATAAACGCCGGAAAAATGACTAAGTCCAAAAAAAATTTTTTTTCAACTTTTTTCAATTTTACCCCCGTGGGATATATATTCTACCCACACACATCTGGAACTCTCCTGGGGTACCCTCACACATATTATTCCCTCATTTAGTGGATATTTTCACAAAGAAGTGAAATTTTCAAAAATCCAGAAAATTGGCTGAAAACGACTAAGTATCAAGGACTCATTGGGCGAATCGCTCTGGAACTGAAATCGGAACGCTCACTGACATTTTCCCTATCTGAAAGTCTGATAAACACCGGAAAAATGACTAAGTCCAAAAAAAAATTTTTTTCAACTTTTTTCAATTTTACCCCCGTGGGATATACATTCTACCCACACACATTTGGAACTCTCCTGGGGTACCCTCACACATATTATTCCCTCATTTAGTGGATATTTTCACAAAAAAGTGAAATTTTCAAAAATCCAGAAAATTGGCTGAAAACGACTAAGTATCAAGGACTCATTGGGCGAATCGCTCTGGAACTGAAATCGGAACGCTCACTGACATTTTCCCTATCTGAAAGTCTGATAAACGCCGGAAAAATGACTAAGTCCAAAAAAAATTTTTTTTCAACTTTTTTCAAATTTACCCCCGTGGGATATATATTCTACCCACACACATCTGGAACTCTACTGGGGTACCCTCACACATATTATTCCCTCATTTAGTGGATATTTTCACAAAGAAGTGAAATTTTCAAAAATCCAGAAAATTGGCTGAAAACGACTAAGTATCAAGGACTCATTGGGCGAATCGCTCTGGAACTGAAATCGGAACGCTCACTGACATTTTCCCTATCTGAAAGTCTGATAAACACAGGAAAAATGACTAAGTCCAAAAAAAAATTTTTTCATCTTTTTTCAATTTTACCCCCGTGGGATATATATTCTACCCACACACATTTGGAACTCTCCTGGGGTACCCTCACACATATTATTCCCTCATTTAGTGGATATTTTCACAAAAAATTGAAATTTTCAAAAATCCAGAAAATTGGCTAAAAACAACTAAATAACAAGGACTCATTGGGCGAATCGCTCTGGTACTAAAATCGGAATGCTCACTGACATTTCCCCTATCTGAAAGTCTGATAAACGCCGGATAAATGACTAAGTCCAAAAAAAATTTTTTTTCAACTTTTTTCAATTTTACCCCCGTGGGATATATATTCTACCCACACACATTTGGAACTCTCCTGGGGTACCCTCACACATATTATTCCCTCATTTAGTGGATATTTTCACAAAGAAGTGAAATTTTCAAAAATTCAGAAAATTGGCTGAAAACGACTAAGTATCAAGGACTCATTGGGCGAATCGCTCTGGAACTGAAATCGGAACGCTCACTGACATTTCCCCTATCTTAAAGTCTGCTAAACGCCAGAAAAATGACTAAGTGCAAAAAAAATTTTTTTTCAACTTTTTTCAATTTTACCCCCGTGGGATATATATTCTACCCACACACATTTGGAACTCTCCTGGGGTACCCTCTCACATATTATTCCCTCATTTAGTGGATATTTTCACAAAAAAGTGAAATTTTCAAAAATCCAGAAAATTCGCTAAAAACAACTAAATAACAAGGACTCATTGGGCGAATCGCTCTGGAACTAAAATCGGAATGCTCACTGACATTTCCCCTATCTGAAAGTCTGATAAACGCCGGAAAAATGACTAAGTCCAAAAAAAAATTTTTTTCAACTTTTTTCAATTTTACCCCCGTGGGATATATATTCTACCCACACACATTTGGAACTCTCCTGGGGTACCCTCACACATATTATTCCCTCATTTAGTGGATATTTTCACAAAAAAGTGAAATTTTCAAAAATCCAGAAAATTGGCTGAAAACGACTAAATATCAAAGACTCATTGGGCGAATCGCTCTGGAACTGAAATGGGAATGCTCACTGACATTTCCCCTATCTTAAAGTCTGATAAACGCAAGAAAAATGACTAAGTCCAAAAAAAAATTTTTTTCAACTTTTTTCAATTTTACCCCCGTGGGATATATATTCTACCCACACACATTTGGAGCTCTCCTGGGGTACCCTCACACATATTATTCCCTCATTTAGTGGATATTTTCACAAAGAAGTGAAATTTTCAAAAATCCAGAAAATTGGCTAAAAACAACTAAGTATCAAGGACTCATTGGGCGAATCGCTCTGGAACTGAAATCGGAACGCTCACTGACATTTCCCCTATCTGAAAGTCTGATAAACGCCGGAAAAATGACTAAGTCCAAAAAAAATTTTTTTTCAACTTTTTTCAATTTTACCCCCGTGGGATATATATTCTACCCACACACATTTGGAACTCTCCTGGGGTACCCTCACACATATTATTCCCTCATTTAGTGGATATTTTCACAAAGAAGTGAAATTTTCAAAAATCCAGAAAATTGGCTGAAAACGACTAAATATCAAGGACTCATTGGGCGAAACGCTCTGGAACTGAAATCGGAACGCTCACTGACATTTTCCCTATCTGAAAGTCTGATAAACGCCGGAAAAATGACTAAGTCCAAAAAAAAATTTTTTTCAATTTTACCCCCGTGGGATATATATTCTACCCACACACATTTGGAACTCTCCTGGGGTACCCTCACACATATTATTCCCTCATTTAGTGGATATTTTCACAAAGAAGTGAAATTTTCAAAAATCCAGAAAATTGGCTGAAAACGACTAAGTATCAAGGACTCATTGGGCGAATCGCTCTGGAACTGAAATCGGAACGCTCACTGACATTTTCCCTATCTGAAAGTCTGATAAACACAGGAAAAATGACTAAGTCCAAAAAAAAATTGTTTCATCTTTTTTCAATTTTACCCCCGTGGGATATATATTCTACCCACACACATTTGGAACTCTCCTGGGGTACCCTCACACATATTATTCCCTCATTTAGTGGATATTTTCACAAAAAAGTGAAATTTTCAAAAATCCAGAAAATTGGCTAAAAACAACTAAATAACAAGGACTCATTGGGCGAATCGCTCTGGAACTGAAATCTGAACGCTCACTGACATTTTCCCTATCTGAAAGTCTGATAAACGCCGGAAAAATGACTAAGTCCCAAAAAAAATTTTTTTCAACTTTTTTCAATTTTGCCCCGGTGGGATATATATTCTACCCACACACATTTGGAACTCTCCTGGGGTACCCTCACACATATTATTCCCTCATTTAGTGGATATTTTCACAAAAAAGTGAAATTTTCAGAAATCCAGAAAATTGGCTGAAAACGACTAAGTATCAAGGACTCATTGGGCGAATCGCTCTGGTACTGAAATCGGAACGCTCACTGACATTTTCCCTATCTGAAAGTCTGATAAACGCCGGAAAAATGACTAAGTCCAAAAAAAAATTTTTTCAACTTTTTTCAATTTTACCCCCGTGGGATATATATTCTACCCACACACATTTGGAACTCTCCTGGGGTACCCTCACACATATTATTCCCTCATTTAGTGGATATTTTCACAAAGAAGTGAAATTTTCAAAAATCCAGAAAATTGGCTGAAAACGACTAAATATCAAGGACTCATTGGGCGAAACGCTCTGGAACTGAAATCGGAACGCTCACTGACATTTTCCCTATCTGAAAGTCTGATAAACGCCGGAAAAATGA
Source organism: Phyllobates terribilis (assembly GCF_046119375.1). Taxonomy (NCBI): domain Eukaryota; kingdom Metazoa; phylum Chordata; class Amphibia; order Anura; family Dendrobatidae; genus Phyllobates; species Phyllobates terribilis. The sequence continues at coordinate 545,343 of NW_027362783.1, forward strand.
CTAAGTCCAAAAAAAAATTTTTTTCAACTTTTTTCAATTTTACCCCCGTGGGATATATATTCTACCCACACACATTTGGAACTCTCCTGGGGTACCCTCACACATATTATTCCCTCATTTAGTGGATATTTTCACAAAGAAGTGAAATTTTCAAAAATCCAGAAAATTGGCTGAAAACGACTAAGTATCAAGGACTCATTGGGCGAATCGCTCTGGAACTGAAATCGGAACGCTCACTGACATTTTCCCTATCTGAAAGTCTGATAAACGCCGGAATAATGTATCAAGGACTCATTGGACGAATCGCTCTGGAACTGAAATCGGAACGCTCACTGACATTTTCCCTATCTGAAAGTCTGATAAACACCGGAAAAATGACTAAGTCCAAAAAAAAATTTTTTTCAACTTTTTTCAATTTTACCCCCGTGGGATATACATTCTACCCACACACATTTGGAACTCTCCTGGGGTACCCTCACACATATTATTCCCTCATTTAGTGGATATTTTCACAAAAAAGTGAAATTTTCAAAAATCCAGAAAATTGGCTGAAAACGACTAAGTATCAAGGACTCATTGGGCGAATCGCTCTGGAACTGAAATCGGAACGCTCACTGACATTTTCCCTATCTGAAAGTCTGATAAACGCCGGAAAAATGACTAAGTCCAAAAAAAATTTTTTTTCAACTTTTTTCAATTTTACCCCCGTGGGATATATATTCTACCCACACACATCTGGAACTCTACTGGGGTACCCTCACACATATTATTCCCTCATTTAGTGGATATTTTCACAAAGAAGTGAAATTTTCAAAAATCCAGAAAATTGGCTGAAAACGACTAAGTATCAAGGACTCATTGGGCGAATCGCTCTGGAACTGAAATCGGAACGCTCACTGACATTTTCCCTATCTGAAAGTCTGATAAACACAGGAAAAATGACTAAGTCCAAAAAAAAATTTTTTCATCTTTTTTCAATTTTACCCCCGTGGGATATATATTCTACCCACACACATTTGGAACTCTCCTGGGGTACCCTCACACATATTATTCCCTCATTTAGTGGATATTTTCACAAAAAATTGAAATTTTCAAAAATCCAGAAAATTGGCTAAAAACAACTAAATAACAAGGACTCATTGGGCGAATCGCTCTGGTACTAAAATCGGAATGCTCACTGACATTTCCCCTATCTGAAAGTCTGATAAACGCCGGATAAATGACTAAGTCCAAAAAAAATTTTTTTTCAACTTTTTTCAATTTTACCCCCGTGGGATATATATTCTACCCACACACATTTGGAACTCTCCTGGGGTACCCTCACACATATTATTCCCTCATTTAGTGGATATTTTCACAAAGAAGTGAAATTTTCAAAAATTCAGAAAATTGGCTGAAAACGACTAAGTATCAAGGACTCATTGGGCGAATCGCTCTGGAACTGAAATCGGAACGCTCACTGACATTTCCCCTATCTTAAAGTCTGCTAAACGCCAGAAAAATGACTAAGTGCAAAAAAAATTTTTTTTCAACTTTTTTCAATTTTACCCCCGTGGGATATATATTCTACCCACACACATTTGGAACTCTCCTGGGGTACCCTCTCACATATTATTCCCTCATTTAGTGGATATTTTCACAAAAAAGTGAAATTTTCAAAAATCCAGAAAATTCGCTAAAAACAACTAAATAACAAGGACTCATTGGGCGAATCGCTCTGGAACTAAAATCGGAACGCTCACTGACATTTCCCCTATCTGAAAGTCTGATAAACGCCGGAAAAATGACTAAGTCCAAAAAAAAATTTTTTTCAACTTTTTTCAATTTTACCCCCGTGGGATATATATTCTACCCACACACATTTGGAACTCTCCTGGGGTACCCTCACACATATTATTCCCTCATTTAGTGGATATTTTCACAAAAAAGTGAAATTTTCAAAAATCCAGAAAATTGGCTGAAAACGACTAAATATCAAAGACTCATTGGGCGAATCGCTCTGGAACTGAAATGGGAATGCTCACTGACATTTCCCCTATCTTAAAGTCTGATAAACGCAAGAAAAATGACTAAGTCCAAAAAAAAATTTTTTTCAACTTTTTTCAATTTTACCCCCGTGGGATATATATTCTACCCACACACATTTGGAGCTCTCCTGGGGTACCCTCACACATATTATTCCCTCATTTAGTGGATATTTTCACAAAGAAGTGAAATTTTCAAAAATCCAGAAAATTGGCTAAAAACAACTAAGTATCAAGGACTCATTGGGCGAATCGCTCTGGAACTGAAATCGGAACGCTCACTGACATTTCCCCTATCTGAAAGTCTGATAAACGCCGGAAAAATGACTAAGTCCAAAAAAAATTTTTTTTCAACTTTTTTCAATTTTACCCCCGTGGGATATATATTCTACCCACACACATTTGGAACTCTCCTGGGGTACCCTCACACATATTATTCCCTCATTTAGTGGATATTTTCACAAAGAAGTGAAATTTTCAAAAATCCAGAAAATTGGCTGAAAACGACGACATATCAAAGACTCATTGGGCGAATCGCTCTGGAACTGAAATCGGAACGCTCACTGACATTTTCCCTATCTGAAAGTTTGATAAACGCCGGAAAAATGACTAAGTCCAAAAAAAATTTTTTTTCAACTTTTTTCAATTTTACCCCCGTGGGATATATATTCTACCCACACACATTTGGAACTCTCCTGGGGTACCCTCACACATATTATTCCCTCATTTAGTGGATATTTTCACAAAGAAGTGAAATTTTCAAAAATCCAGAAAATTGGCTGAAAACGACTAAATATCAAAGACTCATTGGGCGAATGGCTCTGGAACTGAAATCGGAACGCTCACTGACATTTTCCCTATCTGAAAGTCTGATAAACGCCGGAAAAATGACTAAGTCCAAAAAAAAATTTTTTTCAACTTCTTTCAATTTTACCCCTGTGGGATATATATTCTACCCACACACATTTGGAACTCTCCTGGGGTGCCCTCACACATATTATTCCCTCATTTAGTGGATATTTTCACAAAAAAGTGAAATTTTCAAATATCCAGAAAATTGGCTGAAAACGACTAAATATCAAAGACTCATTGGGCGAATCGCTCTGGAACTGAAATCGGAACGCTCACTGACATTTTCCCTATCTGAAAGTCTGATAAACGCCGGAAAAATGACTAAGTCCAAAAAAAAATTTTTTTCAACTTTTTTCAATTTTACCCCCGTGGGATATATATTCTACCCACACACATTTGGAACTCTCCTGGGGTACCCTCACACATATTATTCCCTCATTTAGTGGATATTTTCACAAAAAAGTGAAATTTTCAAAAATCCAGAAAATTGGCTGAAAACGACTAAATATCAAAGACTCATTGGGCGAATCGCTCTGGAACTGAAATGGGAATGCTCACTAACATTTCCCCTATCTTAAAGTCTGATAAACGCCAGAAAAATGTAAGTCCAAAAAAAAATTGTTTTCAACTTTTTTCAATTTTACCCCCGTGGGATATATATTCTACCCACACACATTTGGAACTCTCCTGGGGTACCCTCACACATATTATTCCCTCATTTAGTGGATATTTTCACAAAGAAGTGAAATTTTCAAAAATCCAGAAAATTGGCTGAAAACGACTAAGTATCAAGGACTCATTGGGCGAATCGCTCTGGAACTGAAATCGGAACGCTCACTGACATTTTACCTATCTGAAAGTCTGATAAACGCCGGAAAAATTACTAAGTCCAAAAAAAAATTTTTTTCAACTTTTTTCAATTTTACCCCCGTGGGATATATATTCTACCCACACACATTTGGAACTCTCCTGGGGTACCCTCACACATATTATTCCCTCATTTAGTGGATATTTTCACAAAAAAGTGAAATTTTCAAAAATCCAGAAAATTGGCTGAAAACGACTAAATATCAAAGACTCATTGAGCGAATCGCTCTGGAACTGAAATCGGAACGCTCACTGACATTTCCCCTATCTTAAAGTCTGATAAACGCAAGAAAAATGACTAAGTCCAAAAAAAAATTTTTTTCAACTTTTTTCAATTTTACCCCCGTGGGATATATATTCTACCCACACACATTTGGAACTCTCCTGGGGTACCCTCACACATATTATTCCCTCATTTAGTGGATATTTTCACAAAGAAGTGAAATTTTCAAAAATCCAGAAAATTGGCTGAAAACGACTAAGTATCAAGGACTCATTGGGCGAATCGCTCTGGAACTGAAATCGGAATGCTCACTGACATTTTCCCTATCTGAAAGTCTGATAAACGCCGGAAAAATGACTAAGTCCAAAAAAAAATTTTTTTCAACTTCTTTCAATTTTACCCCTGTGGGATATATATTCTACCCACACACATTTGGAACTCTCCTGGGGTGCCCTCACACATATTATTCCCTCATTTAGTGGATATTTTCACAAAAAAGTGAAATTTTCAAATATCCAGAAAATTGCCTGAAAACGACTAAATATCAAAGACTCATTGGGCGAATCACTCTGGAACTGAAATCGGAACGCTCACTGACATTTTCCCTATCTGAAAGTCTGATAAACGCCGGAAAAATGACTAAGTCCAAAAAAAAATTTTTTTCAACTTTTTTCAATTTTACCCCCGTGGGATATATATTCTACCCACACACATTTGGAACTCTCCTGGGGTACCCTCACACATATTATTCCCTCATTTAGTGGATATTTTCACAAAAAAGTGAAATTTCAAACATCCAGAAAATTGGCTGAAAACGACTAAATATCAAAGACTCATTGGGCGAATCGCTCTGGAACTGAAATGGGAATGCTCACTAACATTTCCCCTATCTTAAAGTCTGATAAACGCCAGAAAAATGACTAAGTCCATAAAAAAATTGTTTTCAACTTTTTTCAATTTTACCCCCGTGGGATATATATTCTACCCACACACATTTGGAACTCTCCTGGGGTACCCTCACACATATTATTCCCTCATTTAGTGGATATTTTCACAAAAAAGTGAAATTTTCAAAAATCCAGAAAATTGGCTGAAAACGAATAAGTATCAAGGACTCATTGGGCGAATCGCTCTGGAACTGAAATCGGAACGCTCACTGACATTTTCCCTATCTGAAAGTCTGATAAACGCCGGAAAAATGACTAAGTCCAAAAAAAATTTTTTTTCAACTTTTTTCAATTTTACCCCCGTGGGATATATATTCTACCCACACACATTTGGAACTCTCCTGGGGTACCCTCACACATATTATTCCCTCATTTAGTGGATATTTTCACAAAGAAGTGAAATTTTCAAAAATCCAGAAAATTGGCTGAAAACGACTAAATATCAAAGACTCATTGGGCGAATGGCTCTGGAACTGAAATCGGAACGCTCACTGACATTTTCCCTATCTGAAAGTCTGATAAACGCCGGAAAAATGACTAAGTCCAAAAAAAAATTTTTTTCAACTTCTTTCAATTTTACCCCTGTGGGATATATATTCTACCCACACACATTTGGAACTCTCCTGGGGTGCCCTCACACATATTATTCCCTCATTTAGTGGATATTTTCACAAAAAAGTGAAATTTTCAAATATCCAGAAAATTGGCTGAAAACGACTAAATATCAAAGACTCATTGGGCGAATCGCTCTGGAACTGAAATCGGAACGCTCACTGACATTTTCCCTATCTGAAAGTCTGATAAACGCCGGAAAAATGACTAAGTCCAAAAAAAAATTTTTTTCAACTTTTTTCAATTTTACCCCCGTGGGATATATATTCTACCCACACACATTTGGAACTCTCCTGGGGTACCCTCACACATATTATTCCCTCATTTAGTGGATATTTTCACAAAAAAGTGAAATTTTCAAAAATCCAGAAAATTGGCTGAAAACGACTAAATATCAAAGACTCATTGGGCGAATCGCTCTGGAACTGAAATGGGAATGCTCACGAACATTTCCCCTATCTTAAAGTCTGATAAACGCCAGAAAAATGTAAGTCCAAAAAAAAATTGTTTTCAACTTTTTTCAATTTTACCCCCGTGGGATATATATTCTACCCACACACATTTGGAACTCTCCTGGGGTACCCTCACACATATTATTCCCTCATTTAGTGGATATTTTCACAAAGAAGTGAAATTTTCAAAAATCCAGAAAATTGGCTGAAAACGACTAAGTATCAAGGACTCATTGGGCGAATCGCTCTGGAACTGAAATCGGAACGCTCACTGACATTTTCCCTATCTGAAAGTCTGATAAACGCCGGAAAAATGACTAAGTCCAAAAAAAAATTTTTTTCAACTTCTTTCAATTTTACCCCTGTGGGATATATATTCTACCCACACACATTTGGAACTCTCCTGGGGTGCCCTCACACATATTATTCCCTCATTTAGTGGATATTTTCACAAAAAAGTGAAATTTTCAAATATCCAGAAAATTGGCTGAAAACGACTAAATATCAAAGACTCATTGGGCGAATCGCTCTGGAACTGAAATCGGAACGCTCACTGACATTTTAGCTATCTGAAAGTCTTATAAACGCCGGAAAAATTACTAAGTCCAAAAAAAAAATTTTTTCAACTTTTTTCAATTTTACCCCCGTGGGATATATATTCTACCCACACACATTTGGAACTCTCCTGGGGTACCCTCACACATATTATTCCCTCATTTAGTGGATATTTTCACAAAAAAGTGAAATTTTCAAAAATCCAGAAAATTGGCTGAAAACGACTAAATATCAAAGACTCATTGGGCGAATCGCTCTGGAACTGAAATGGGAATGCTCACTAACATTTCCCCTATCTTAAAGTCTGATAAACGCCAGAAAAATGACTAAGTCCAAAAAAAAATTGTTTTCAACTTTTTTCAATTTTACCCCCGTGGGATATATATTCTACCCACACACATTTGGAACTCTTCTGGGGTACCCTCACACATATTATTCCCTCATTTAGTGGATATTTTCACAAAGAAGTGAAATTTTCAAAAATCCAGAAAATTGGCTGAAAACGAATAAGTATCAAGGACTCATTGGGCGAATCGCTCTGGAACTGAAATCGGAACGCTCACTGACATTTTCCCTATCTGAAAGTCTGATAAACGCCGGAAAAATGACTAAGTCCAAAAAAAAATTTTTTTCAACTTTTTTCAATTTTACCCCCGTGGGATATATATTCTACCCACACACATTTGGAACTCTCCTGGGGTACCCTCACACATATTATTCCCTCATTTAGTGGATATTTTCACAAAAAAGTGAAATTTTCAAAAATCCAGAAAATTGGCTGAAAACGACTAAATATCAAAGACTCATTGAGCGAATCGCTCTGGAACTGAAATCGGAACGCTCACTGACATTTCCCCTATCTTAAAGTCTGATAAACGCAAGAAAAATGACTAAGTCCAAAAAAAAATTTTTTTCAACTTTTTTCAATTTTACCCCCGTGGGATATATATTCTACCCACACACATTTGGAACTCTCCTGGGGTACCCTCACACATATTATTCCCTCATTTAGTGGATATTTTCACAAAGAAGTGAAATTTTCAAAAATCCAGAAAATTGGCTGAAAACGACTAAGTATCAAGGACTCATTGGGCGAATCGCTCTGGAACTGAAATCGGAATGCTCACTGACATTTTCCCTATCTGAAAGTCTGATAAACGCCGGAAAAATGACTAAGTCCAAAAAAAAATTTTTTTCAACTTCTTTCAATTTTACCCCTGTGGGATATATATTCTACCCACACACATTTGGAACTCTCCTGGGGTGCCCTCACACATATTATTCCCTCATTTAGTGGATATTTTCACAAAAAAGTGAAATTTTCAAATATCCAGAAAATTGCCTGAAAACGACTAAATATCAAAGACTCATTGGGCGAATCACTCTGGAACTGAAATCGGAACGCTCACTGACATTTTCCCTATCTGAAAGTCTGATAAACGCCGGAAAAATGACTAAGTCCAAAAAAAAATTTTTTTCAACTTTTTTCAATTTTACCCCCGTGGGATATATATTCTACCCACACACATTTGGAACTCTCCTGGGGTACCCTCACACATATTATTCCCTCATTTAGTGGATATTTTCACAAAAAAGTGAAATTTCAAACATCCAGAAAATTGGCTGAAAACGACTAAATATCAAAGACTCATTGGGCGAATCGCTCTGGAACTGAAATGGGAATGCTCACTAACATTTCCCCTATCTTAAAGTCTGATAAACGCCAGAAAAATGACTAAGTCCATAAAAAAATTGTTTTCAACTTTTTTCAATTTTACCCCCGTGGGATATATATTCTACCCACACACATTTGGAACTCTCCTGGGGTACCCTCACACATATTATTCCCTCATTTAGTGGATATTTTCACAAAAAAGTGAAATTTTCAAAAATCCAGAAAATTGGCTGAAAACGACTAAATATCAAAAACTCATTGGGCGAATCGCTCTGGAACTGAAATGGGAATGCTCACTAACATTTCCCCTATCTTAAAGTCTGATAAACGCCAGAAAAATGACTAAGTCCAAAAAAAAATTTTTTCAACTTTTTTCAATTTTACCCCCGTGGGATATATATTCTACCCACACACATTTGGAACTCTCCTGGGGTACCCTCACACATATTATTCCCTCATTTAGTGGATATTTTCACAAAGAAGTGAAATTTTCAAAAATCCAGAAAATTGGCTGAAAACGAATAAGTATCAAGGACTCATTGGGCGAATCGCTCTGGAACTGAAATCGGAACGCTCACTGACATTTTCCCTATCTGAAAGTCTGATAAACGCCGGAAAAATGACTAAGTCCAAAAAAAATTTTTTTTCAACTTTTTTCAATTTTACCCCCGTGGGATATATATTCTACCCACACACATTTGGAACTCTCCTGGGGTACCCTCACACATATTATTCCCTCATTTAGTGGATATTTTCACAAAGAAGTGAAATTTTCAAAAATCCAGAAAATTGGCTGAAAACGACTAAGTATCAAGGACTCATTGGGCGAATCACTCTGGAACTGAAATCGGAACGCTCACTGACATTTTCCCTATCTGAAAGTCTGATAAACGACGGAAAAATGACTAAGTCCAAAAAAAAATTTTTTTCAACTTTTTTCAATTTTACCCCCGTGGGATATATATTCTACCCACACACATTTGGAACTCTCCTGGGGTACCCTCACACATATTATTCCCTCATTCAGTGGATATTTTCACAAAAAAGTGAAATTTTCAAATATCCAGAAAATTGGCTGAAAACGACTAAATATCAAAGACTCATTGGGCGAATCGCTCTGGAACTGAAATCGGAACGCTCACTGACATTTTCCCTATCTGAAAGTCTGATAAACGCCGGAAAAATGACTAAGTCCAAAAAAAAATTTTTTTCAACTTTTTTCAATTTTACCCCCGTGGGATATATATTCTACCCACACACATTTGGAACTCTCCTGGGGTACCCTCACACATATTATTCCCTCATTTAGTGGATATTTTCACAAAAAAGTGAAATTTTCAAAAATCCAGAAAATTGGCTGAAAACGACTAAATATCAAAAACTCATTGGGCGAATCGCTCTGGAACTGAAATGGGAATGCTCACTAACATTTCCCCTATCTTAAAGTCTGATAAACGCCAGAAAAATGACTAAGTCCAAAAAAAAATTTTTTCAACTTTTTTCAATTTTACCCCCGTGGGATATATATTCTACCCACACACATTTGGAACTCTCCTGGGGTACCCTCACACATATTATTCCCTCATTTAGTGGATATTTTCACAAAGAAGTGAAATTTTCAAAAATCCAGAAAATTGGCTGAAAACGACTAAGTATCAAGGACTCATTGGGCGAATCACTCTGGAACTGAAATCGGAACGCTCACTGACATTTTCCCTATCTGAAAGTCTGATAAACGACGGAAAAATGACTAAGTCCAAAAAAAAATTTTTTTCAACTTTTTTCAATTTTACCCCCGTGGGATATATATTCTACCCACACACATTTGGAACTCTCCTGGGGTACCCTCACACATATTATTCCCTCATTTAGTGGATATTTTCACAAAAAAGTGAAATTTTCAAAAATCCAGAAAATTGGCTGAAAACGACTAAATATCAAAGACTCATTGGGCGAATCGCTCTGGAACTGAAATCGGAACGCTCACTGACATTTTCCCTATCTGAAAGTCTGATAAACGCCAGAAAAATGACTAAGTCCAAAAAAAAATTTTTTTCAACTTTTTTCAATTTTACCCCCGTGGGATATATATTCTACCCACACACATTTGGAACTCTCCTGGGGTGCCCTCACACATATTATTCCCTCATTTAGTGGATATTTTCACAAAAAAGTGAAATTTTCAAATATCCAGAAAATTGCCTGAAAACGACTAAATATCAAAGACTCATTGGGCGAATCACTCTGGAACTGAAATCGGAACGCTCACTGACATTTTCCCTATCTGAAAGTCTGATAAACGCCGGAAAAATGACTAAGTCCAAAAAAAAATTTTTTTCAACTTTTTTCAATTTTACCCCCGTGGGATATATATTCTACCCACACACATTTGGAACTCTCCTGGGGTACCCTCACACATATTATTCCCTCATTTAGTGGATATTTTCACAAAAAAGTGAAATTTCAAACATCCAGAAAATTGGCTGAAAACGACTAAATATCAAAGACTCATTGGGCGAATCGCTCTGGAACTGAAATGGGAATGCTCACTAACATTTCCCCTATCTTAAAGTCTGATAAACGCCAGAAAAATGACTAAGTCCATAAAAAAATTGTTTTCAACTTTTTTCAATTTTACCCCCGTGGGATATATATTCTACCCACACACATTTGGAACTCTCCTGGGGTACCCTCACACATATTATTCCCTCATTTAGTGGATATTTTCACAAAAAAGTGAAATTTTCAAAAATCCAGAAAATTGGCTGAAAACGACTAAATATCAAAAACTCATTGGGCGAATCGCTCTGGAACTGAAATGGGAATGCTCACTAACATTTCCCCTATCTTAAAGTCTGATAAACGCCAGAAAAATGACTAAGTCCAAAAAAAAATTTTTTCAACTTTTTTCAATTTTACCCCCGTGGGATATATATTCTACCCACACACATTTGGAACTCTCCTGGGGTACCCTCACACATATTATTCCCTCATTTAGTGGATATTTTCACAAAGAAGTGAAATTTTCAAAAATCCAGAAAATTGGCTGAAAACGACTAAGTATCAAGGACTCATTGGGCGAATCACTCTGGAACTGAAATCGGAACGCTCACTGACATTTTCCCTATCTGAAAGTCTGATAAACGACGGAAAAATGACTAAGTCCAAAAAAAAATTTTTTTCAACTTTTTTCAATTTTACCCCCGTGGGATATATATTCTACCCACACACATTTGGAACTCTCCTGGGGTACCCTCACACATATTATTCCCTCATTCAGTGGATATTTTCACAAAAAAGTGAAATTTTCAAATATCCAGAAAATTGGCTGAAAACGACTAAATATCAAAGACTCATTGGGCGAATCGCTCTGGAACTGAAATCGGAACGGTCACTGACATTTTCCCTATCTGAAAGTCTGATAAACGCCGGAAAAATGACTAAGTCCAAAAAAAAATTTTTTTCAACTTTTTTCAATTTTACCCCCGTGGGATATATATTCTACCCACACACATTTGGAACTCTCCTGGGGTACCCTCACACATATTATTCCCTCATTTAGTGGATATTTTCACAAAAAAGTGAAATTTTCAAAAATCCAGAAAATTGGCTGAAAACGACTAAATATCAAAAACTCATTGGGCGAATCGCTCTGGAACTGAAATGGGAATGCTCACTAACATTTCCCCTATCTTAAAGTCTGATAAACGCCAGAAAAATGACTAAGTCCAAAAAAAAATTTTTTCAACTTTTTTCAATTTTACCCCCGTGGGATATATATTCTACCCACACACATTTGGAACTCTCCTGGGGTACCCTCACACATATTATTCCCTCATTTAGTGGATATTTTCACAAAGAAGTGAAATTTTCAAAAATCCAGAAAATTGGCTGAAAACGACTAAGTATCAAGGACTCATTGGGCGAATCACTCTGGAACTGAAATCGGAACGCTCACTGACATTTTCCCTATCTGAAAGTCTGATAAACGACGGAAAAATGACTAAGTCCAAAAAAAAATTTTTTTCAACTTTTTTCAATTTTACCCCCGTGGGATATATATTCTACCCACACACATTTGGAACTCTCCTGGGGTACCCTCACACATATTATTCCCTCATTTAGTGGATATTTTCACAAAAAAGTGAAATTTTCAAAAATCCAGAAAATTGGCTGAAAACGACTAAATATCAAAGACTCATTGGGCGAATCGCTCTGGAACTGAAATCGGAACGCTCACTGACATTTTCCCTATCTGAAAGTCTGATAAACGCCGGAAAAATGACTAAGTCCAAAAAAAAATTTTTTTCAACTTTTTTCAATTTTACCCCCGTGGGATATATATTCTACCCACACACATTTGGAACTCTCCTGGGGTGCCCTCACACATATTATTCCCTCATTTAGTGGATATTTTCACAAAAAAGTGAAATTTTCAAAAATCCAGAAAATTGGCTGAAAACGACTAAATATCAAAGACTCATTGGGCGAATCGCTCTGGAACTGAAATCGGAACGCTCACTGACATTTTCCCTATCTGAAAGTCTGATAAACGCCGGAAAAATGACTAAGTCCAAAAAAAAATTTTTTTCAACTTTTTTCGATTTTACCCCCGTGGGATATATATTCTACCCACACACATTTGGAACTCTCCTGGGGTACCCTCACACATATTATTCCCTCATTTAGTGGATATTTTCACAAAAAAGTGAAATTTTCAAAAATCCAGAAAATTGGCTGAAAACGACTAAATATCAAAGACTCACTGGGCGAATCGCTCTGGAACTGAAATGGGAATGCTCACTGACATTTCCCCTATCTTAAAGTCTGATAAACGCCAGAAAAATGACTAAGTCCAAAAAAAAATTTTTTTCAACTTTTTTCGATTTTACCCCCGTGGGATATATATTCTACCCACACACATTTGGAACTCTCCTGGGGTACCCTCACACATATTATTCCCTCATTTAGTGGATATTTTCACAAAAAAGTGAAATTTTCAAAAATCCAGAAAATTGGCTGAAAACGACTAAGTATCAAGGACTCATTGGGCGAATCACTCTGGAACTAAAATCGGAACGCTCACTGACATTTCCCCTATCTGAAAGTCTGATAAACGCCGGAAAAATGACTAAGTCCAAAAAAAAATTTTTCTCAACTTTTTTCAATTTTACCCCCGTGGGATATATATTCTACCCACACACATTTGGAACGCTCCTGGGGTACCCTCACACATATTATTCCCTCATTTAGTGGATATTTTCACAAAAAAGTGAAATTTTCAAAAATCCAGAAAATTGGCTGAAAACGACTAAATATCAAAGACTCATTGGGCGAATCGCTCTGGAACTGAAATCGGAACACTCACTGACATTTTCCCTATCTGAAAGTCTGATAAACGCCAGGAAAAATGACTAAGTCCAAAAAAAAAATTTTTTTCAACTTTTTTCAATTTTACCCCCGTGGGATATATATTCTACCCACACACATTTGGAACTCTCCTGGGGTACCCTCACACATATTATTCCCTCATTTAGTGGATATTTTCACAAAGAAGTGAAATTTTCAAAAATCCAGAAAATTGGCTGAAAACGACTAAGTATCAAGGACTCATTGGGCGAATCACTCTGGAACTGAAATCGGAATGCTCACTGACATTTCCCCTATCTGAAAGTCTGATAAACGCCGGAAAAATGACTAAGTCCAAAAAAAATTTTTTTTCAACTTTTTTCAATTTTACCCCCGTGGGATATATATTCTACCCACACACATTTGGAACTCTCCTGGGGTACCCTCACACATATTATTCCCTCATTTAGTGGATATTTTCACAAAGAAGTGAAATTTTCAAAAATCCAGAAAATTGGCTGAAAACGACTAAGTATCAAGGACTCATTGGGCGAATCACTCTGGAACTGAAATCGGAACGCTCACTGACATTTTCCCTATCTGAAAGTCTGATAAACGACGGAAAAATGACTAAGTCCAAAAAAAATTTTTTTTCAACTTTTTTCAATTTTACCCCCGTGGGATATATATTCTACCCACACACATTTGGAACTCTCCTGGGGTACCCTCACACATATTATTCCCTCATTTAGTGGATATTTTCACAAAAAAGTGAAATTTTCAAAAATCCAGAAAATTGGCTGAAAACGACTAAATATCAAAGACTCATTGGGCGAATCGCTCTGGAACTGAAATCGGAACACTCACTGACATTTTCCCTATCTGAAAGTCTGATAAACGCCAGGAAAAATGACTAAGTCCAAAAAAAAAATTTTTTTCAACTTTTTTCAATTTTACCCCCGTGGGATATATATTCTACCCACACACATTTGGAACTCTCCTGGGGTACCCTCACACATATTATTCCCTCATTTAGTGGATATTTTCACAAAGAAGTGAAATTTTCAAAAATCCAGAAAATTGGCTGAAAACGACTAAGTATCAAGGACTCATTGGGCGAATCACTCTGGAACTGAAATCGGAATGCTCACTGACATTTCCCCTATCTGAAAGTCTGATAAACGCCGGAAAAATGACTAAGTCCAAAAAAAATTTTTTTTCAACTTTTTTCAATTTTACCCCCGTGGGATATATATTCTACCCACACACATTTGGAACTCTCCTGGGGTACCCTCACACATATTATTCCCTCATTTAGTGGATATTTTCACAAAGAAGTGAAATTTTCAAAAATCCAGAAAATTGGCTGAAAACGACTAAGTATCAAGGACTCATTGGGCGAATCACTCTGGAACTGAAATCGGAACGCTCACTGACATTTTCCCTATCTGAAAGTCTGATAAACGACGGAAAAATGACTAAGTCCAAAAAAAATTTTTTTTCAACTTTTTTCAATTTTACCCCCGTGGGATATATATTCTACCCACACACATTTGGAACTCTCCTGGGGTACCCTCACACATATTATTCCCTCATTCAGTGGATATTTTCACAAAAAAGTGAAATTTTCAAATATCCAGAAAATTGGCTGAAAACGACTAAATATCAAAGACTCATTGGGCGAATCGCTCTGGAACTGAAATCGGAACGCTCACTGACATTTTCCCTATCTGAAAGTCTGATAAACGCCGGAAAAATGACTAAGTCCAAAAAAAAATTTTTTTCAACTTTTTTCAATTTTACCCCCGTGGGATATATATTCTACCCACACACATTTGGAACTCTCCTGGGGTGCCCTCACACATATTATTCCCTCATTTAGTGGATATTTTCACAAAAAAGTGAAATTTTCAAAAATCCAGAAAATTGGCTGAAAACGACTAAATATCAAAGACTCATTGGGCGAATCGCTCTGGAACTGAAATCGGAACGCTCACTGACATTTTCCCTATCTGAAAGTCTGATAAACGCCGGAAAAATGACTAAGTCCAAAAAAAAATTTTTTTCAACTTTTTTCGATTTTACCCCCGTGGGATATATATTCTACCCACACACATTTGGAACTCTCCTGGGGTACCCTCACACATATTATTCCCTCATTTAGTGGATATTTTCACAAAAAAGTGAAATTTTCAAAAATCCAGAAAATTGGCTGAAAACGACTATATATCAAAGACTCACTGGGCGAATCGCTCTGGAACTGAAATGGGAATGCTCACTGACATTTCCCCTATCTGAAAGTCTGATAAACGCCGGAAAAATGACTAAGTCCAAAAAAAATTTTTTTTCAACTTTTTTCAATTTTACCCCCGTGGGATATATATTCTACCCACACACATTTGGAACTCTCCTGGGGTACCCTCACACATATTATTCCCTCATTTAGTGGATATTTTCACAAAGAAGTGAAATTTTCAAAAATCCAGAAAATTGGCTGAAAACGAATAAGTATCAAGGACTCATTGGGCGAATCGCTCTGGAACTGAAATCGGAACGCTCACTGACATTTTCCCTATCTGAAAGTCTGATAAACGCCGTAAAAATGACTAAGTCCAAAAAAAATTTTTTTTCAACTTTTTTCAATTTTACCCCCGTGGGATATATATTCTACCCACACACATTTGGAACTCTCCTGGGGTACCCTCACACATATTATTCCCTCATTTAGTGGATATTTTCACAAAGAAGTGAAATTTTCAAAAATCCAGAAAATTGGCTGAAAACGAATAAGTATCAAGGACTCATTGGGCGAATCGCTCTGGAACTGAAATCGGAACGCTCACTGACATTTTCCCTATCTGAAAGTCTGATAAACGCCGGAAAAATGACTAAGTCCAAAAAAAATTTTTTTTCAACTTTTTTCAATTTTACCCCCGTGGGATATATATTCTACCCACACACATTTGGAACTCTCCTGGGGTACCCTCACACATATTATTCCCTCATTTAGTGGATATTTTCACAAAGAAGTGAAATTTTCAAAAATCCAGAAAATTGGCTGAAAACGACTAAGTATCAAGGACTCATTGGGCGAATCACTCTGGAACTGAAATCGGAACGCTCACTGACATTTTCCCTATCTGAAAGTCTGATAAACGACGGAAAAATGACTAAGTCCAAAAAAAATTTTTTTTCAACTTTTTTCAATTTTACCCCCGTGGGATATATATTCTACCCACACACATTTGGAACTCTCCTGGGGTACCCTCACACATATTATTCCCTCATTCAGTGGATATTTTCACAAAAAAGTGAAATTTTCAAATATCCAGAAAATTGGCTGAAAACGACTAAATTTCAAAGACTCATTGGGCGAATCGCTCTGGAACTGAAATCGGAACGCTCACTGACATTTTCCCTATCTGAAAGTCTGATAAACGCCGGAAAAATGACTAAGTCCAAAAAAAAATTTTTTTCAACTTTTTTCAATTTTACCCCCGTGGGATATATATTCTACCCACACACATTTGGAACTCTCCTGGGGTACCCTCACACATATTATTCCCTCATTTAGTGGATATTTTCACAAAAAAGTGAAATTTTCAAAAATCCAGAAAATTGGCTGAAAACGACTAAATATCAAAGACTCATTGTGCGAATCGCTCTGGAACTGAAATCGGAACGCTCACTGACATTTTCCCTATCTGAAAGTCTGATAAACGCCGGAAAAATGACTAAGTCCAAAAAAAAATTTTTTTCAACTTTTTTCAATTTTACCCCCGTGGGATATATATTCTACCCACACACATTTGGAACTCTCCTGGGGTGCCCTCACACATATTATTCCCTCATTTAGTGGATATTTTCACAAAAAAGTGAAATTTTCAAAAATCCAGAAAATTGGCTGAAAACGACTAAATATCAAAGACTCATTGGGCGAATCGCTCTGGAACTGAAATCGGAACGCTCACTGACATTTTCCCTATCTGAAAGTCTGATAAACGCCGGAAAAATGACTAAGTCCAAAAAAAAATTTTTTTCAACTTTTTTCGATTTTACCCCCGTGGGATATATATTCTACCCACACACATTTGGAACTCTCCTGGGGTACCCTCACACATATTATTCCCTCATTTAGTGGATATTTTCACAAAAAAGTGAAATTTTCAAAAATCCAGAAAATTGGCTGAAAACGACTAAATATCAAAGACTCACTGGGCGAATCGCTCTGGAACTGAAATGGGAATGCTCACTGACATTTCCCCTATCTTAAAGTCTGATAAACGCCAGAAAAATGACTAAGTCCAAAAAAAAATTTTTTTCAACTTTTTTCGATTTTACCCCCGTGGGATATATATTCTACCCACACACATTTGGAACTCTCCTGGGGTACCCTCACACATATTATTCCCTCATTTAGTGGATATTTTCACAAAAAAGTGAAATTTTCAAAAATCCAGAAAATTGGCTGAAAACGACTAAGTATCAAGGACTCATTGGGCGAATCACTCTGGAACTAAAATCGGAACGCTCACTGACATTTCCCCTATCTGAAAGTCTGATAAACGCCGGAAAAATGACTAAGTCCAAAAAAAAATTTTTCTCAACTTTTTTCAATTTTACCCCCGTGGGATATATATTCTACCCACACACATTTGGAACGCTCCTGGGGTACCCTCACACATATTATTCCCTCATTTAGTGGATATTTTCACAAAAAAGTGAAATTTTCAAAAATCCAGAAAATTGGCTGAAAACGACTAAATATCAAAGACTCATTGGGCGAATCGCTCTGGAACTGAAATCGGAACACTCACTGACATTTTCCCTATCTGAAAGTCTGATAAACGCCAGGAAAAATGACTAAGTCCAAAAAAAAAATTTTTTTCAACTTTTTTCAATTTTACCCCCGTGGGATATATATTCTACCCACACACATTTGGAACTCTCCTGGGGTACCCTCACACATATTATTCCCTCATTTAGTGGATATTTTCACAAAGAAGTGAAATTTTCAAAAATCCAGAAAATTGGCTGAAAACGACTAAGTATCAAGGACTCATTGGGCGAATCACTCTGGAACTGAAATCGGAATGCTCACTGACATTTCCCCTATCTGAAAGTCTGATAAACGCCGGAAAAATGACTAAGTCCAAAAAAAAATTTTTTTCAACTTTTTTCGATTTTACCCCCGTGGGATATATATTCTACCCACACACATTTGGAACTCTCCTGGGGTACCCTCACACATATTATTCCCTCATTTAGTGGATATTTTCACAAAAAAGTGAAATTTTCAAAAATCCAGAAAATTGGCTGAAAACGACTAAGTATCAAAGACTCATTGGGTGAATCGCTCTGGAACTAAAATCGGAATGCTCACTGACATTTCCCCTATCTGAAAGTCTGATAAACGCCGGAAAAATGACTAAGTCCAAAAAAAATTTTTTTTCAACTTTTTTCAATTTTACCCCCGTGGGATATATATTCTACCCACACACATTTGGAACTCTCCTGGGGTACCCTCACACATATTATTCCCTCATTTAGTGGATATTTTCACAAAAAAGTGAAATTTTCAAAAATCCAGAAAATTGGCTGAAAACGACTAAATATCAAAGACTCATTGGGCGAATCGCTCTGGAACTGAAATGGGAATGCTCACTGACATTTCCCCTATCTTAAAGTCTGATAAACGGCGGAAAAATGACTAAGTCCAAAAAAAAATTTTTTTCAACTTTTTTCAATTTTACCCCCGTGGGATATACATTCTACCCACACACATTTGGAACTCTCCTGGGGTACCCTCACACATATTATTCCCTCATTTAGTGGATATTTTCACAAAAAAGTGAAATTTTCAAAAATCCAGAAAATTGGCTGAAAACGACTAAGTATCAAGGACTCATTGGGCGAATCGCTCTGGAACTGAAATCGGAACGCTCACTGACATTTTCCCTATCTGAAAGTCTGATAAACGCCGGAAAAATGACTAAGTCCAAAAAAAATTTTTTTTCAACTTTTTTCAATTTTACCCCCGTGGGATATATATTCTACCCACACACATCTGGAACTCTCCTGGGGTACCCTCACACATATTATTCCCTCATTTAGTGGATATTTTCACAAAGAAGTGAAATTTTCAAAAATCCAGAAAATTGGCTGAAAACGACTAAGTATCAAGGACTCATTGGGCGAATCGCTCTGGAACTGAAATCGGAACGCTCACTGACATTTTCCCTATCTGAAAGTCTGATAAACACAGGAAAAATGACTAAGTCCAAAAAAAAATTTTTTCATCTTTTTTCAATTTTACCCCCGTGGGATATATATTCTACCCACACACATTTGGAACTCTCCTGGGGTACCCTCACACATATTATTCCCTCATTTAGTGGATATTTTCACAAAAAAGTGAAATTTTCAAAAATCCAGAAAATTGGCTAAAAACAACTAAATAACAAGGACTCATTGGGCGAATCGCTCTGGTACTAAAATCGGAATGCTCACTGACATTTCCCCTATCTGAAAGTCTGATAAACGCCGGATAAATGACTAAGTCCAAAAAAAAATTTTTTTTCAACTTTTTTCAATTTTACCCCCGTGGGATATATATTCTACCCACACACATTTGGAACTCTCCTGGGGTACCCTCACACATATTATTCCCTCATTTAGTGGATATTTTCACAAAGAAGTGAAATTTTCAAAAATTCAGAAAATTGGCTGAAAATGACTAAGTATCAAGGACTCATTGGGCGAATCGCTCTGGAACTGAAATCGGAACGCTCACTGACATTTCCCCTATCTTAAAGTCTGCTAAACGCCAGAAAAATGACTAAGTGCAAAAAAAAATTTTTTTCAACTTTTTTCAATTTTACCCCCGTGGGATATATATTCTACCCACACACATTTGGAACTCTCCTGGGGTACCCTCTCACATATTATTCCCTCATTTAGTGGATATTTTCACAAAAAAGTGAAATTTTCAAAAATCCAGAAAATTCGCTAAAAACAACTAAATAACAAGGACTCATTGGGCGAATCGCTCTGGAACTAAAATCGGAACGCTCACTGACATTTCCCCTATCTGAAAGTCTGCTAAACGCCAGAAAAATGACTAAGTCCAAAAAAAAATTTTTTTCAACTTTTTTCAATTTTACCCCCGTGGGATATATATTCTACCCACACACATTTGGAACTCTCCTGGGGTACCCTCACACATATTATTCCCTCATTTAGTGGATATTTTCACAAAAAAGTGAAATTTTCAAAAATCCAGAAAATTGGCTAAAAACAACTAAATAACAAGGACTCATTGGGCGAATCGCTCTGGAACTAAAATCGGAATGCTCACTGACATTTCCCCTATCTGAAAGTCTGATAAACGCCGGAAAAATGACTAAGTCCAAAAAAAATTTTTTTTCAACTTTTTTCAATTTTACCCCCGTGGGATATATATTCTACCCACACACATTTGGAACTCTCCTGGGGTACCCTCACACATATTATTCCCTCATTTAGTGGATATTTTCACAAAAAAGTGAAATTTTCAAAAATCCAGAAAATTGGCTGAAAACGACTAAATATCAAAGACTCATTGGGCGAATCGCTCTGGAACTGAAATGGGAATGCTCACTGACATTTCCCCTATCTTAAAGTCTGATAAACGGCGGAAAAATGACTAAGTCCAAAAAAAAATTTTTTTCAACTTTTTTCAATTTTACCCCCGTGGGATATACATTCTACCCACACACATTTGGAACTCTCCTGGGGTACCCTCACACATATTATTCCCTCATTTAGTGGATATTTTCACAAAAAAGTGAAATTTTCAAAAATCCAGAAAATTGGCTGAAAACGACTAAGTATCAAGGACTCATTGGGCGAATCGCTCTGGAACTGAAATCGGAACGCTCACTGACATTTTCCCTATCTGAAAGTCTGATAAACGCCGGAAAAATGACTAAGTCCAAAAAAAATTTTTTTTCAACTTTTTTCAATTTTACCCCCATGGGATATATATTCTACCCACACACATCTGGAACTCTCCTGGGGTACCCTCACACATATTATTCCCTCATTTAGTGGATATTTTCACAAAGAAGTGAAATTTTCAAAAATCCAGAAAATTGGCTGAAAACGACTAAGTATCAAGGACTCATTGGGCGAATCGCTCTGGAACTGAAATCGGAACGCTCACTGACATTTTCCCTATCTGAAAGTCTGATAAACACAGGAAAAATGACTAAGTCCAAAAAAAAATTTTTTCATCTTTTTTCAATTTTACCCCCGTGGGATATATATTCTACCCACACACATTTGGAACTCTCCTGGGGTACCCTCACACATATTATTCCCTCATTTAGTGGATATTTTCACAAAGAAGTGAAATTTTCAAAAATTCAGAAAATTGGCTGAAAACGACTAAGTATCAAGGACTCATTGGGCGAATCGCTCTGGAACTGAAATCGGAACGCTCACTGACATTTCCCCTATCTTAAAGTCTGCTAAACGCCAGAAAAATGACTAAGTGCAAAAAAAAATTTTTTTCAACTTTTTTCAATTTTACCCCCGTGGGATATATATTCTACCCACACACATTTGGAACTCTCCTGGGGTACCCTCTCACATATTATTCCCTCATTTAGTGGATATTTTCACAAAAAAGTGAAATTTTCAAAAATCCAGAAAATTCGCTAAAAACAACTAAATAACAAGGACTCATTGGGCGAATCGCTCTGGAACTAAAATCGGAACGCTCACTGACATTTCCCCTATCTGAAAGTCTGCTAAACGCCAGAAAAATGACTAAGTCCAAAAAAAAATTTTTTTCAACTTTTTTCAATTTTA
The DNA here is from genome assembly GCF_046119375.1 of Phyllobates terribilis. Lineage (NCBI taxonomy): Eukaryota > Metazoa > Chordata > Amphibia > Anura > Dendrobatidae > Phyllobates > Phyllobates terribilis. Next base: position 567,752 of record NW_027362783.1, read on the forward strand.
CCCCCGTGGGATATATATTCTACCCACACACATTTGGAACTCTCCTGGGGTACCCTCACACATATTATTCCCTCATTTAGTGGATATTTTCACAAAAAAGTGAAATTTTCAAAAATCCAGAAAATTGGCTGAAAACGACTAAATATCAAAGACTCATTGGGCGAATCGCTCTGGAACTGAAATGGGAATGCTCACTGACATTTCCCCTATCTTAAAGTCTGATAAACGCAAGAAAAATGACTAAGTCCAAAAAAAAATTTTTTTCAACTTTTTTCAATTTTACCCCCGTGGGATATATATTCTACCCACACACATTTGGAGCTCTCCTGGGGTACCCTCACACATATTATTCCCTCATTTAGTGGATATTTTCACAAAGAAGTGAAATTTTCAAAAATCCAGAAAATTGGCTAAAAACAACTAAGTATCAAGGACTCATTGGGCGAATCGCTCTGGAACTGAAATCGGAACGCTCACTGACATTTCCCCTATCTGAAAGTCTGATAAACGCCGGAAAAATGACTAAGTCCAAAAAAAATTTTTTTTCAACTTTTTTCAATTTTACCCCCGTGGGATATATATTCTACCCACACACATTTGGAACTCTCCTGGGGTACCCTCACACATATTATTCCCTCATTTAGTGGATATTTTCACAAAAAAGTGAAATTTTCAAAAATCCAGAAAATTGGCTAAAAACAACTAAATAACAAGGACTCATTGGGCGAATCGCTCTGGAACTAAAATCGGAATGCTCACTGACATTTCCCCTATCTGAAAGTCTGATAAACGCCGGAAAAATGACTAAGTCCAAAAAAAATTTTTTTTCAACTTTTTTCAATTTTACCCCCGTGGGATATATATTCTACCCACACACATTTGGAACTCTCCTGGGGTACCCTCACACATATTATTCCCTCATTTAGTGGATATTTTCACAAAAAAGTGAAATTTTCAAAAATCCAGAAAATTGGCTGAAAACGACTAAATATCAAAGACTCATTGGGCGAATCGCTCTGGAACTGAAATGGGAATGCTCACTGACATTTCCCCTATCTTAAAGTCTGATAAACGGCGGAAAAATGACTAAGTCCAAAAAAAAATTTTTTTCAACTTTTTTCAATTTTACCCCCGTGGGATATACATTCTACCCACACACATTTGGAACTCTCCTGGGGTACCCTCACACATATTATTCCCTCATTTAGTGGATATTTTCACAAAAAAGTGAAATTTTCAAAAATCCAGAAAATTGGCTGAAAACGACTAAGTATCAAGGACTCATTGGGCGAATCGCTCTGGAACTGAAATCGGAACGCTCACTGACATTTTCCCTATCTGAAAGTCTGATAAACGCCGGAAAAATGACTAAGTCCAAAAAAAATTTTTTTTCAACTTTTTTCAATTTTACCCCCGTGGGATATATATTCTACCCACACACATCTGGAACTCTCCTGGGGTACCCTCACACATATTATTCCCTCATTTAGTGGATATTTTCACAAAGAAGTGAAATTTTCAAAAATCCAGAAAATTGGCTGAAAACGACTAAGTATCAAGGACTCATTGGGCGAATCGCTCTGGAACTGAAATCGGAACGCTCACTGACATTTTCCCTATCTGAAAGTCTGATAAACACAGGAAAAATGACTAAGTCCAAAAAAAAATTTTTTCATCTTTTTTCAATTTTACCCCCGTGGGATATATATTCTACCCACACACATTTGGAACTCTCCTGGGGTACCCTCACACATATTATTCCCTCATTTAGTGGATATTTTCACAAAGAAGTGAAATTTTCAAAAATTCAGAAAATTGGCTGAAAACGACTAAGTATCAAGGACTCATTGGGCGAATCGCTCTGGAACTGAAATCGGAACGCTCACTGACATTTCCCCTATCTTAAAGTCTGCTAAACGCCAGAAAAATGACTAAGTGCAAAAAAAAATTTTTTTCAACTTTTTTCAATTTTACCCCCGTGGGATATATATTCTACCCACACACATTTGGAACTCTCCTGGGGTACCCTCTCACATATTATTCCCTCATTTAGTGGATATTTTCACAAAAAAGTGAAATTTTCAAAAATCCAGAAAATTCGCTAAAAACAACTAAATAACAAGGACTCATTGGGCGAATCGCTCTGGAACTAAAATCGGAACGCTCACTGACATTTCCCCTATCTGAAAGTCTGCTAAACGCCAGAAAAATGACTAAGTCCAAAAAAAAATTTTTTTCAACTTTTTTCAATTTTACCCCCGTGGGATATATATTCTACCCACACACATTTGGAACTCTCCTGGGGTACCCTCACACATATTATTCCCTCATTTAGTGGATATTTTCACAAAAAAGTGAAATTTTCAAAAATCCAGAAAATTGGCTGAAAACGACTAAATATCAAAGACTCATTGGGCGAATCGCTCTGGAACTGAAATGGGAATGCTCACTGACATTTCCCCTATCTTAAAGTCTGATAAACGCAAGAAAAATGACTAAGTCCAAAAAAAAATTTTTTTCAACTTTTTTCAATTTTACCCCCGTGGGATATATATTCTACCCACACACATTTGGAGCTCTCCTGGGGTACCCTCACACATATTATTCCCTCATTTAGTGGATATTTTCACAAAGAAGTGAAATTTTCAAAAATCCAGAAAATTGGCTAAAAACAACTAAGTATCAAGGACTCATTGGGCGAATCGCTCTGGAACTGAAATCGGAACGCTCACTGACATTTCCCCTATCTGAAAGTCTGATAAACGCCGGAAAAATGACTAAGTCCAAAAAAAATTTTTTTTCAACTTTTTTCAATTTTACCCCCGTGGGATATATATTCTACCCACACACATTTGGAACTCTCCTGGGGTACCCTCACACATATTATTCCCTCATTTAGTGGATATTTTCACAAAGAAGTGAAATTTTCAAAAATCCAGAAAATTGGCTGAAAACGACGACATATCAAAGACTCATTGGGCGAATCGCTCTGGAACTGAAATCGGAACGCTCACTGACATTTTCCCTATCTGAAAGTCTGATAAACGCCGGAAAAATGACTAAGTCCAAAAAAAATTTTTTTTCAACTTTTTTCAATTTTACCCCCGTGGGATATATATTCTACCCACACACATTTGGAACTCTCCTGGGGTACCCTCACACATATTATTCCCTCATTTAGTGGATATTTTCACAAAAAAGTGAAATTTTCAAAAATCCAGAAAATTGGCTGAAAACGACTAAATATCAAAGACTCATTGGGCGAATCGCTCTGGAACTGAAATGGGAATGCTCACTAACATTTCCCCTATCTTAAAGTCTGATAAACGCCAGAAAAATGTAAGTCCAAAAAAAAATTGTTTTCAACTTTTTTCAATTTTACCCCCGTGGGATATATATTCTACCCACACACATTTGGAACTCTCCTGGGGTACCCTCACACATATTATTCCCTCATTTAGTGGATATTTTCACAAAGAAGTGAAATTTTCAAAAATCCAGAAAATTGGCTGAAAACGACTAAGTATCAAGGACTCAATGGGCGAATCGCTCTGGAACTGAAATCGGAACGCTCACTGACATTTTCCCTATCTGAAAGTCTGATAAACGCCGGAAAAATGACTAAGTCCAAAAAAAAATTTTTTTCAACTTCTTTCAATTTTACCCCTGTGGGATATATATTCTACCCACACACATTTGGAACTCTCCTGGGGTGCCCTCACACATATTATTCCCTCATTTAGTGGATATTTTCACAAAAAAGTGAAATTTTCAAATATCCAGAAAATTGGCTGAAAACGACTAAATATCAAAGACTCATTGGGCGAATCGCTCTGGAACTGAAATCGGAACGCTCACTGACATTTTACCTATCTGAAAGTCTGATAAACGCCGGAAAAATTACTAAGTCCAAAAAAAAAATTTTTTCAACTTTTTTCAATTTTACCCCCGTGGGATATATATTCTACCCACACACATTTGGAACTCTCCTGGGGTACCCTCACACATATTATTCCCTCATTTAGTGGATATTTTCACAAAAAAGTGAAATTTTCAAAAATCCAGAAAATTGGCTGAAAACGACTAAATATCAAAGACTCATTGGGCGAATCGCTCTGGAACTGAAATGGGAATGCTCACTAACATTTCCCCTATCTTAAAGTCTGATAAACGCCAGAAAAATGACTAAGTCCAAAAAAAAATTGTTTTCAACTTTTTTCAATTTTACCCCCGTGGGATATATATTCTACCGACACACATTTGGAACTCTTCTGGGGTACCCTCACACATATTATTCCCTCATTTAGTGGATATTTTCACAAAGAAGTGAAATTTTCAAAAATCCAGAAAATTGGCTGAAAACGAATAAGTATCAAGGACTCATTGGGCGAATCGCTCTGGAACTGAAATCGGAACGCTCACTGACATTTTCCCTATCTGAAAGTCTGATAAACGCCGGAAAAATGACTAAGTCCAAAAAAAAATTTTTTTCAACTTTTTTCAATTTTACCCCCGTGGGATATATATTCTACCCACACACATTTGGAACTCTCCTGGGGTACCCTCACACATATTATTCCCTCATTTAGTGGATATTTTCACAAAAAAGTGAAATTTTCAAAAATCCAGAAAATTGGCTGAAAACGACTAAATATCAAAGACTCATTGAGCGAATCGCTCTGGAACTGAAATCGGAGCGCTCACTGACATTTTCCCTATCTGAAAGTCTGATAAACGCCGGAAAAATGACTAAGTCCAAAAAAAAATTTTTTTCAACTTTTTTCAATTTTACCCCCGTGGGATATATATTCTACCCACACACATTTGGAACTCTCCTGGGGTACCCTCACACATATTATTCCCTCATTTAGTGGATATTTTCACAAAAAAGTGAAATTTTCAAAAATCCAGAAAATTGGCTGAAAACGACTAAATATCAAAAACTCATTGGGCGAATCGCTCTGGAACTGAAATGGGAATGCTCACTAACATTTCCCCTATCTTAAAGTCTGATAAACGCCAGAAAAATGACTAAGTCCAAAAAAAAATTTTTTCAACTTTTTTCAATTTTACCCCCGTGGGATATATATTCTACCCACACACATTTGGAACTCTCCTGGGGTACCCTCACACATATTATTCCCTCATTTAGTGGATATTTTCACAAAGAAGTGAAATTTTCAAAAATCCAGAAAATTGGCTGAAAACGAATAAGTATCAAGGACTCATTGGGCGAATCGCTCTGGAACTGAAATCGGAACGCTCACTGACATTTTCCCTATCTGAAAGTCTGATAAACGCCGGAAAAATGACTAAGTCCAAAAAAAAATTTTTTTCAACTTTTTTCAATTTTACCCCCGTGGGATATATATTCTACCCACACACATTTGGAACTCTCCTGGGGTACCCTCACACATATTATTCCCTCATTTAGTGGATATTTTCACAAAGAAGTGAAATTTTCAAAAATCCAGAAAATTGGCTGAAAACGACTAAGTATCAAGGACTCATTGGGCGAATCACTCTGGAACTGAAATCGGAACGCTCACTGACATTTTCCCTATCTGAAAGTCTGATAAACGCCGGAAAAATGACTAAGTCCAAAAAAAATTTTTTTTCAACTTTTTTCAATTTTACCCCCGTGGGATATATATTCTACCCACACACATTTGGAACTCTCCTGGGGTACCCTCACACATATTATTCCCTCATTTAGTGGATATTTTCACAAAAAAGTGAAATTTTCAAAAATCCAGAAAATTGGCTGAAAACGACTAAATATCAAAGACTCATTGGGCGAATCGCTCTGGAACTGAAATGGGAATGCTCACTAACATTTCCCCTATCTTAAAGTCTGATAAACGCCAGAAAAATGTAAGTCCAAAAAAAAATTGTTTTCAACTTTTTTCAATTTTACCCCCGTGGGATATATATTCTACCCACACACATTTGGAACTCTCCTGGGGTACCCTCACACATATTATTCCCTCATTTAGTGGATATTTTCACAAAGAAGTGAAATTTTCAAAAATCCAGAAAATTGGCTGAAAACGACTAAGTATCAAGGACTCAATGGGCGAATCGCTCTGGAACTGAAATCGGAACGCTCACTGACATTTTCCCTATCTGAAAGTCTGATAAACGCCGGAAAAATGACTAAGTCCAAAAAAAAATTTTTTTCAACTTCTTTCAATTTTACCCCTGTGGGATATATATTCTACCCACACACATTTGGAACTCTCCTGGGGTGCCCTCACACATATTATTCCCTCATTTAGTGGATATTTTCACAAAAAAGTGAAATTTTCAAATATCCAGAAAATTGGCTGAAAACGACTAAATATCAAAGACTCATTGGGCGAATCGCTCTGGAACTGAAATCGGAACGCTCACTGACATTTTACCTATCTGAAAGTCTGATAAACGCCGGAAAAATTACTAAGTCCAAAAAAAAAAATTTTTCAACTTTTTTCAATTTTACCCCCGTGGGATATATATTCTACCCACACACATTTGGAACTCTCCTGGGGTACCCTCACACATATTATTCCCTCATTTAGTGGATATTTTCACAAAAAAGTGAAATTTTCAAAAATCCAGAAAATTGGCTGAAAACGACTAAATATCAAAGACTCATTGGGCGAATCGCTCTGGAACTGAAATGGGAATGCTCACTAACATTTCCCCTATCTTAAAGTCTGATAAACGCCAGAAAAATGACTAAGTCCAAAAAAAAATTGTTTTCAACTTTTTTCAATTTTACCCCCGTGGGATATATATTCTACCGACACACATTTGGAACTCTTCTGGGGTACCCTCACACATATTATTCCCTCATTTAGTGGATATTTTCACAAAGAAGTGAAATTTTCAAAAATCCAGAAAATTGGCTGAAAACGAATAAGTATCAAGGACTCATTGGGCGAATCGCTCTGGAACTGAAATCGGAACGCTCACTGACATTTTCCCTATCTGAAAGTCTGATAAACGCCGGAAAAATGACTAAGTCCAAAAAAAATTTTTTTTCAACTTTTTTCAATTTTACCCCCGTGGGATATATATTCTACCCACACACATTTGGAACTCTCCTGGGGTACCCTCACACATATTATTCCCTCATTTAGTGGATATTTTCACAAAAAAGTGAAATTTTCAAAAATCCAGAAAATTGGCTGAAAACGACTAAATATCAAAGACTCATTGAGCGAATCGCTCTGGAACTGAAATCGGAACGCTCACTGACATTTCCCCTATCTTAAAGTCTGATAAACGCCAGAAAAATGACTAAGTCCAAAAAAAAATTGTTTTCAACTTTTTTCAATTTTACCCCCGTGGGATATATATTCTACCCACACACATTTGGAACTCTCCTGGGGTACCCTCACACATATTATTCCCTCATTTAGTGGATATTTTCACAAAAAAGTGAAATTTTCAAAAATCCAGAAAATTGGCTGAAAACGACTAAATATCAAAGACTCATTGGGCGAATCGCTCTGGAACTGAAATCGGAACGCTCACTGACATTTTCCCTATCTGAAAGTCTGATAAACGCCGGAAAAATGACTAAGTCCAAAAAAAAATTTTTTTCAACTTTTTTCAATTTTACCCCCGTGGGATATATATTCTACCCACACACATTTGGAACTCTCCTGGGGTACCCTCACACATATTATTCCCTCATTTAGTGGATATTTTCACAAAAAAGTGAAATTTTCAAAAATCCAGAAAATTGGCTGAAAACGACTAAATATCAAAGACTCATTGGGCGAATCGCTCTGGAACTGAAATCGGAACGCTCACTGACATTTTCCCTATCTGAAAGTCTGATAAACGCCGGAAAAATGACTAAGTCCAAAAAAAAATTTTTTTCAACTTTTTTCGATTTTACCCCCGTGGGATATATATTCTACCCACACACATTTGGAACTCTCCTGGGGTACCCTCACACATATTATTCCCTCATTTAGTGGATATTTTCACAAAAAAGTGAAATTTTCAAAAATCCAGAAAATTGGCTGAAAACGACTAAATATCAAAGACTCACTGGGCGAATCGCTCTGGAACTGAAATGGGAATGCTCACTGACATTTCCCCTATCTTAAAGTCTGATAAACGCCAGAAAAATGACTAAGTCCAAAAAAAAATTTTTTTCAACTTTTTTCGATTTTACCCCCGTGGGATATATATTCTACCCACACACATTTGGAACTCTCCTGGGGTACCCTCACACATATTATTCCCTCATTTAGTGGATATTTTCACAAAAAAGTGAAATTTTCAAAAATCCAGAAAATTGGCTGAAAACGACTAAGTATCAAGGACTCATTGGGCGAATCACTCTGGAACTAAAATCGGAACGCTCACTGACATTTCCCCTATCTGAAAGTCTGATAAACGCCGGAAAAATGACTAAGTCCAAAAAAAAATTTTTCTCAACTTTTTTCAATTTTACCCCCGTGGGATATATATTCTACCCACACACATTTGGAACGCTCCTGGGGTACCCTCACACATATTATTCCCTCATTTAGTGGATATTTTCACAAAAAAGTGAAATTTTCAAAAATCCAGAAAATTGGCTGAAAACGACTAAGTATCAAGGACTCATTGGGCGAATCACTCTGGAACTAAAATCGGAACGCTCACTGACATTTCCCCTATCTGAAAGTCTGATAAACGCCGGAAAAATGACTAAGTCCAAAAAAAAATTTTTCTCAACTTTTTTCAATTTTACCCCCGTGGGATATATATTCTACCCACACACATTTGGAACGCTCCTGGGGTACCGTCACACATATTATTCCCTCATTTAGTGGATATTTTCACAAAAAAGTGAAATTTTCAAAAATCCAGAAAATTGGCTGAAAACGACTAAATATCAAAGACTCATTGGGCGAATCGCTCTGGAACTGAAATCGGAACACTCACTGACATTTTCCCTATCTGAAAGTCTGATAAACGCCAGGAAAAATGACTAAGTCCAAAAAAAAATTTTTTTCAACTTTTTTCAATTTTACCCCCGTGGGATATATATTCTACCCACACACATTTGGAACTCTCCTGGGGTACCCTCACACATATTATTCCCTCATTTAGTGGATATTTTCACAAAGAAGTGAAATTTTCAAAAATCCAGAAAATTGGCTGAAAACGACTAAGTATCAAGGACTCATTGGGCGAATCACTCTGGAACTGAAATCGGAATGCTCACTGACATTTCCCCTATCTGAAAGTCTGATAAACGCCGGAAAAATGACTAAGTCCAAAAAAAATTTTTTTTCAACTTTTTTCGATTTTACCCCCGTGGGATATATATTCTACCCACACACATTTGGAACTCTCCTGGGGTACCCTCACACATATTATTCCCTCATTTAGTGGATATTTTCACAAAAAAGTGAAATTTTCAAAAATCCAGAAAATTGGCTGAAAACGACTAAGTATCAAGGACTCATTGGGTGAATCGCTCTGGAACTAAAATCGGAACGCTCACTGACATTTTCCCTATCTGAAAGTCTGATAAACGCCGGAAAAATGACTAAGTCCAAAAAAAAAATTTTTTCAACTTTTTTCAATTTTACCCCCGTGGGATATATATTCTACCCACACACATTTGGAACTCTCCTGGGGTACCCTCATACATATTATTCCCTCATTTAGTGGATATTTTCACAAAAAAGTGAAATTTTCAAGAATCCAGAAAATTGGCTGAAAACGACTAAATATGAAGGACTCATTGGGCGAATCGCTCTGGAACTGAAATCGGAATGCTCACTGATATTTGCCCTATCTGAAAGTCTGATAAACGCCGGAAAAATGACTAAGTCCAAAAAAAAAATTTTTTCAACTTTTTTCAATTTTACCCCGGTGGGATATATATTCTACCCACGCACATTTGGAACTCTCCTGGGGTACCCTCATACATATTATTCCCTCATTTAGTGGATATTTTCACAAAAAAGTGAAATTTTCAAGAATCCAGAAAATTGGCTGAAAACGACTAAATATCAAGGACTCATTGGGCGAATCGCTCTGGAACTGAAATCGGAACGCTCACTAACATTTCCCCTATCTGAAAGTCTGATAAACGCCGGAAAAATGACTAAGTCCAAAAAAAAAATTTTTTCAACTTTTTTACTTTTACCGCCGTGGGATATATATTTTACCCACACACATTTGGAACTCTCCTGGGGTACCCTCACACATATTATTCCCTTATTTAGTGGATATTTTCACAAAAAAGTGAAATTTTCAAAAATCAAGAAAATTGGCTGAAAACGACTAAGTATCAAGGACTCATTGGGCGAATCACTCTGGAACTGAAATCGGAATGCTCACTGACATTTCCCCTATCTGAAAGTCTGATAAACGCCGGAAAAATGACTAAGTCCAAAAAAAATTTTTTTTCAACTTTTTTCGATTTTACCCCCGTGGGATATATATTCTACCCACACACATTTGGAACTCTCCTGGGGTACCCTCACACATATTATTCCCTCATTTAGTGGATATTTTCACAAAAAAGTGAAATTTTCAAAAATCCAGAAAATTGGCTGAAAACGACTAAGTATCAAGGACTCATTGGGTGAATCGCTCTGGAACTAAAATCGGAACGCTCACTGACATTTTCCCTATCTGAAAGTCTGATAAACGCCGGAAAAATGACTAAGTCCAAAAAAAAAATTTTTTCAACTTTTTTCAATTTTACCCCCGTGGGATATATATTCTACCCACACACATTTGGAACTCTCCTGGGGTACCCTCATACATATTATTCCCTCATTTAGTGGATATTTTCACAAAAAAGTGAAATTTTCAAGAATCCAGAAAATTGGCTGAAAACGACTAAATATGAAGGACTCATTGGGCGAATCGCTCTGGAACTGAAATCGGAATGCTCACTGATATTTGCCCTATCTGAAAGTCTGATAAACGCCGGAAAAATGACTAAGTCCAAAAAAAAAATTTTTTCAACTTTTTTCAATTTTACCCCGGTGGGATATATATTCTACCCACGCACATTTGGAACTCTCCTGGGGTACCCTCATACATATTATTCCCTCATTTAGTGGATATTTTCACAAAAAAGTGAAATTTTCAAGAATCCAGAAAATTGGCTGAAAACGACTAAATATCAAGGACTCATTGGGCGAATCGCTCTGGAACTGAAATCGGAACGCTCACTAACATTTCCCCTATCTGAAAGTCTGATAAACGCCGGAAAAATGACTAAGTCCAAAAAAAAAATTTTTTCAACTTTTTTACTTTTACCGCCGTGGGATATATATTTTACCCACACACATTTGGAACTCTCCTGGGGTACCCTCACACATATTATTCCCTTATTTAGTGGATATTTTCACAAAAAAGTGAAATTTTCAAAAATCAAGAAAATTGGCTGAAAACGACTAAGTATCAAGGACTCATTGGGCGAATCACTCTGGAACTGAAATTGGAATGCTCACTGACATTTCCCCTATCTGAAAGTCTGATAAACGCCGGAAAAATGACTAAGTCCAAAAAAAATTTTTTTTCAACTTTTTTCGATTTTACCCCCGTGGGATATATATTCTACCCACACACATTTGGAACTCTCCTGGGGTACCCTCACACATATTATTCCCTCATTTAGTGGATATTTTCACAAAAAAGTGAAATTTTCAAAAATCCAGAAAATTGGCTGAAAACGACTAAGTATCAAGGACTCATTGGGTGAATCGCTCTGGAACTAAAATCGGAACGCTCACTGACATTTTCCCTATCTGAAAGTCTGATAAACGCCGGAAAAATGACTAAGTCCAAAAAAAAAATTTTTTCAACTTTTTTCAATTTTACCCCCGTGGGATATATATTCTACCCACACACATTTGGAACTCTCCTGGGGTACCCTCATACATATTATTCCCTCATTTAGTGGATATTTTCACAAAAAAGTGAAATTTTCAAGAATCCAGAAAATTGGCTGAAAACGACTAAATATGAAGGACTCATTGGGCGAATCGCTCTGGAACTGAAATCGGAATGCTCACTGATATTTGCCCTATCTGAAAGTCTGATAAACGCCGGAAAAATGACTAAGTCCAAAAAAAAAATTTTTTCAACTTTTTTCAATTTTACCCCGGTGGGATATATATTCTACCCACGCACATTTGGAACTCTCCTGGGGTACCCTCATACATATTATTCCCTCATTTAGTGGATATTTTCACAAAAAAGTGAAATTTTCAAGAATCCAGAAAATTGGCTGAAAACGACTAAATATCAAGGACTCATTGGGCGAATCGCTCTGGAACTGAAATCGGAACGCTCACTAACATTTCCCCTATCTGAAAGTCTGATAAACGCCGGAAAAATGACTAAGTCCAAAAAAAAAATTTTTTCAACTTTTTTACTTTTACCGCCGTGGGATATATATTTTACCCACACACATTTGGAACTCTCCTGGGGTACCCTCACACATATTATTCCCTTATTTAGTGGATATTTTCACAAAAAAGTGAAATTTTCAAAAATCAAGAAAATTGGCTGAAAACGACTAAATATCAAGGACTCATTGGGCGAATCGCTCTGGAACTGAAATCGGAACGCTCACTGACATTTGCCTTATCTGAAAGTCTGATAAACGCCGGAAAAATGACTAAGTCCAAAAAAAAAATTTTTTCAACTTTTTTCAATTTTACCCCCGTGGGATATATATTCTACCCACACACATTTGGAACTCTCCTGGGGTACCCTCATACATATTATTAACTTATTTAGTGGATATTTTCACAAAGAAGTGAAATTTTCAAAAATCCAGAAAATTGGCTGAAAACGACTAAGTATCAAGGACTCATTGGGCGAATCGCTCTGGAACTAAAATCGGAACACTCACTGACATTTCCCCTATCTGAAAGTCTGATAAGTGCCGGAAAAATGACTAAGTCCCAAAAAAAATTTTTTTCAACTTTTTTCAATTTTACCCCCGTGGGATATATATTCTACCCACACACATTTGGAACTCTCCTGGGGTACCCTCACACATATTATTCCCTCATTTAGTGGATATTTTCACAAAGAAGTGAAATTTTCAAAAATCCAGAAAATTGGCTGAAAACGACTAAGTATCAAGGACTCATTGGGCGAATCACTCTGGAACTGAAATCGGAACGCTCACTGACATTTTCCCTATCTGAAAGTCTGATAAACGACGGAAAAATGACTAAGTCCAAAAAAAAATTTTTTTCAACTTTTTTCAATTTTACCCCCGTGGGATATATATTCTACCCACACACATTTGGAACTCTCCTGGGGTACCCTCACACATATTATTCCCTCATTTAGTGGATATTTTCACAAAAAAGTGAAATTTTCAAAAATCCAGAAAATTGGCTGAAAACGACTAAATATCAAAGACTCATTGGGCGAATCGCTCTGGAACTGAAATCGGAACGCTCACTGACATTTTCCCTATCTGAAAGTCTGATAAACGCCGGAAAAATGACTAAGTCCAAAAAAAAATTTTTTTCAACTTTTTTCAATTTTACCCCCGTGGGATATATATTCTACCCACACACATTTGGAACTCTCCTGGGGTACCCTCACACATATTATTCCCTCATTTAGTGGATATTTTCACAAAAAAGTGAAATTTTCAAAAATCCAGAAAATTGGCTGAAAACGACTAAATATCAAAGACTCATTGGGCGAATCGCTCTGGAACTGAAATCGGAACGCTCACTGACATTTTCCCTATCTGAAAGTCTGATAAACGCCGGAAAAATGACTAAGTCCAAAAAAAAATTTTTTTCAACTTTTTTCGATTTTACCCCCGTGGGATATATATTCTACCCACACACATTTGGAACTCTCCTGGGGTACCCTCACACATATTATTCCCTCATTTAGTGGATATTTTCACAAAAAAGTGAAATTTTCAAAAATCCAGAAAATTGGCTGAAAACGACTAAGTATCAAGGACTCATTGGGCGAATCACTCTGGAACTAAAATCGGAACGCTCACTGACATTTCCCCTATCTGAAAGTCTGATAAACGCCGGAAAAATGACTAAGTCCAAAAAAAAATTTTTCTCAACTTTTTTCAATTTTACCCCCGTGGGATATATATTCTACCCACACACATTTGGAACGCTCCTGGGGTACCCTCACACATATTATTCCCTCATTTAGTGGATATTTTCACAAAAAAGTGAAATTTTCAAAAATCCAGAAAATTGGCTGAAAACGACTAAGTATCAAGGACTCATTGGGCGAATCACTCTGGAACTAAAATCGGAACGCTCACTGACATTTCCCCTATCTGAAAGTCTGATAAACGCCGGAAAAATGACTAAGTCCAAAAAAAAATTTTTCTCAACTTTTTTCAATTTTACCCCCGTGGGATATATATTCTACCCACACACATTTGGAACGCTCCTGGGGTACCCTCACACATATTATTCCCTCATTTAGTGGATATTTTCACAAAAAAGTGAAATTTTCAAAAATCCAGAAAATTGGCTGAAAACGACTAAATATCAAAGACTCATTGGGCGAATCGCTCTGGAACTGAAATCGGAACACTCACTGACATTTTCCCTATCTGAAAGTCTGATAAACGCCGGAAAAATGACTAAGTCCAAAAAAAAATTTTTTTCAACTTTTTTCGATTTTACCCCCGTGGGATATATATTCTACCCACACACATTTGGAACTCTCCTGGGGTACCCTCACACATATTATTCCCTCATTTAGTGGATATTTTCACAAAAAAGTGAAATTTTCAAAAATCCAGAAAATTGGCTGAAAACGACTAAATATCAAAGACTCACTGGGCGAATCGCTCTGGAACTGAAATGGGAATGCTCACTGACATTTCCCCTATCTTAAAGTCTGATAAACACCAGAAAAATGACTAAGTCCAAAAAAAAATTTTTTTCAACTTTTTTCGATTTTACCCCCGTGGGATATATATTCTACCCACACACATTTGGAACTCTCCTGGGGTACCCTCACACATATTATTCCCTCATTTAGTGGATATTTTCACAAAAAAGTGAAATTTTCAAAAATCCAGAAAATTGGCTGAAAACGACTAAGTATCAAGGACTCATTGGGCGAATCACTCTGGAACTAAAATCGGAACGCTCACTGACATTTCCCCTATCTGAAAGTCTGATAAACGCCGGAAAAATGACTAAGTCCAAAAAAAAATTTTTCTCAACTTTTTTCAATTTTACCCCCGTGGGATATATATTCTACCCACACACATTTGGAACGCTCCTGGGGTACCCTCACACATATTATTCCCTCATTTAGTGGATATTTTCACAAAAAAGTGAAATTTTCAAAAATCCAGAAAATTGGCTGAAAACGACTAAGTATCAAGGACTCATTGGGCGAATCACTCTGGAACTAAAATCGGAACGCTCACTGACATTTCCCCTATCTGAAAGTCTGATAAACGCCGGAAAAATGACTAAGTCCAAAAAAAAATTTTTCTCAACTTTTTTCAATTTTACCCCCGTGGGATATATATTCTACCCACACACATTTGGAACGCTCCTGGGGTACCCTCACACATATTATTCCCTCATTTAGTGGATATTTTCACAAAAAAGTGAAATTTTCAAAAATCCAGAAAATTGGCTGAAAACGACTAAATATCAAAGACTCATTGGGCGAATCGCTCTGGAACTGAAATCGGAACACTCACTGACATTTTCCCTATCTGAAAGTCTGATAAACGCCAGGAAAAATGACTAAGTCCAAAAAAAAATTTTTTTCAACTTTTTTCAATTTTACCCCCGTGGGATATATATTCTACCCACACACATTTGGAACTCTCCTGGGGTACCCTCACACATATTATTCCCTCATTTAGTGGATATTTTCACAAAGAAGTGAAATTTTCAAAAATCCAGAAAATTGGCTGAAAACGACTAAGTATCAAGGACTCATTGGGCGAATCACTCTGGAACTGAAATCGGAATGCTCACTGACATTTCCCCTATCTGAAAGTCTGATAAACGCCGGAAAAATGACTAAGTCCAAAAAAAATTTTTTTTCAACTTTTTTCGATTTTACCCCCGTGGGATATATATTCTACCCACACACATTTGGAACTCTCCTGGGGTACCCTCACACATATTATTCCCTCATTTAGTGGATATTTTCACAAAAAAGTGAAATTTTCAAAAATCCAGAAAATTGGCTGAAAACGACTAAGTATCAAGGACTCATTGGGTGAATCGCTCTGGAACTAAAATCGGAACGCTCACTGACATTTTCCCTATCTGAAAGTCTGATAAACGCCGGAAAAATGACTAAGTCCAAAAAAAAATTTTTTTCAACTTTTTTCAATTTTACCCCGGTGGGATATATATTCTACCCACGCACATTTGGAACTCTCCTGGGGTACCCTCATACATATTATTCCCTCATTTAGTGGATATTTTCACAAAAAAGTGAAATTTTCAAGAATCCAGAAAATTGGCTGAAAACGACTAAATATCAAGGACTCATTGGGCGAATCGCTCTGGAACTGAAATCGGAACGCTCACTAACATTTCCCCTATCTGAAAGTCTGATAAACGCCGGAAAAATGACTAAGTCCAAAAAAAAAATTTTTTCAACTTTTTTACTTTTACCGCCGTGGGATATATATTTTACCCACACACATTTGGAACTCTCCTGGGGTACCCTCACACATATTATTCCCTTATTTAGTGGATATTTTCACAAAGAAGTGAAATTTTCAAAAATCCAGAAAATTGGCTGAAAACAACTAAGTATCAAGGACTCATTGGGCGAATCGCTCTGGAACTGAAATCGGAATGCTCACTGACATTTTCCCTATCTGAAAGTCTGATAAACGCCGGAAAAATGACTAAGTCCAAAAAAAAAATTTTTTCAACTTTTTTCAATTTTACCCCGGTGGGATATATATTCTACCCACACACATTTGGAACTCTCCTGGGGTACCCTCACACATATTATTCCCTCATTTAGTGGATATTTTCACAAAAAAGTGAAATTTTCAAAAATCCAGAAAATTGGCTGAAAACAACTAAATAACAAGGACTCATTGGGCGAATCGCTCTGGAACTGAAATCGGAACGCTCACTGACATTTGCCTTATCTGAAAGTCTGATAAACGCCGGAAAAATGACTAAGTCCAAAAAAAAAAATTTTTCAACTTTTTTCAATTTTACCCCCGTGGGATATATATTCTACCCACACACATTTGGAACTCTCCTGGGGTACCCTCACACATATTATTCCCTCATTTAGTGGATATTTTCACAAAGAAGTGAAATTTTCAAAAATCCAGAAAATTGGCTGAAAACGACTAAGTATCAAGGACTCATTGGGCGAATCGCTCTGGAACTGAAATCGGAACGCTCACTGACATTTTCTCTATCTGAAAGTCTGATAAACGCCGGAAAAATGACTAAGTCCAAAAAAAAATTTTTTTCAACTTTTTTCAATTTTACCCCCGTGGGATATATATTCTACCCACACACATTTGGAACTCTCCTGGGGTACCCTCACACATATTATTCCCTCATTTAGTGGATATTTTCACAAAGAAGTGAAATTTTCAAAAATCCAGAAAATTGGCTGAAAACGACTAAGTATCAAGGACTCATTGGGCGAATCACTCTGGAACTGAAATCGGAACGCTCACTGACATTTTCCCTATCTGAAAGTCTGATAAACGCCGGAAAAATGACTAAGTCCAAAAAAAAATTTTTTTCAACTTTTTTCAATTTTACCCCCGTGGGATATATATTCTACCCACACACATTTGGAACTCTCCTGGGGTACCCTCACACATATTATTCCCTCATTTAGTGGATATTTTCACAAAGAAGTGAAATTTTCAAAAATCCAGAAAATTGGCTGAAAACGACTAAGTATCAAGGACTCATTGGGCGAATCACTCTGGAACTGAAATCGGAACGCTCACTTACATTTTCCCTATCTGAAAGTCTGATAAACGCCGGAAAAATGACTAAGTCCAAAAAAAAATTTTTTTCAACTTTTTTCAATTTTACCCCCGTGGGATATATATTCTACCCACACACATTTGGAACTCTCCTGGGGTACCCTCACACATATTATTCCCTCATTTAGTGGATATTTTCACAAAGAAGTGAAATTTTCAAAAATCCAGAAAATTGGCTGAAAACGACTAAGTATCAAGGACTCATTGGGCGAATCACTCTGGAACTGAAATCGGAACGCTCACTGACATTTCCCCTATCTGAAAGTCTGATAAACGCCGGAAAAATGACTAAGTCCAAAAAAAAATTTTTTTCAACTTTTTTCAATTTTACCCCCGTGGGATATATATTCTACCCACACACATTTGGAACTCTCCTGGGGTACTCTCACACATATTATTCCCTCATTTAGTGGATATTTTCACAAAAAAGTGAAATTTTCAAAAATCCAGAAAATTGGCTGAAAACGACTAAATATCAAGGACTCATTGGGCGAATCGCTCTGGAACTGAAATCGGAACGCTCACTGACATTTCCCCTATCTGAAAGTCTGATAAACGCCGGAAAAATGACTAAGTCCAAAAAAAAAATTTTTTCAACTTTTTTCAATTTTACCCCGGTGGGATATATATTCTACCCACGCACATTTGGAACTCTCCTGGGGTACCCTCATACATATTATTCCCTCATTTAGTGGATATTTTCACAAAAAAGTGAAATTTTCAAGAATCCAGAAAATTGGCTGAAAACGACTAAATATGAAGGACTCATTGGGCGAATCGCTCTGGAACTGAAATCGGAACGCTCACTGATATTTGCCCTATCTGAAAGTCTGATAAACGCCGGAAAAATGACTAAGTCCAAAAAAAAAATTTTTTCAACTTTTTTCAATTTTACCCCGGTGGGATATATATTCTACCCACGCACATTTGGAACTCTCCTGGGGTACCCTCATACATATTATTCCCTCATTTAGTGGATATTTTCACAAAAAAGTGAAATTTTCAAGAATCCAGAAAATTGGCTGAAAACGACTAAATATCAAGGACTCATTGGGCGAATCGCTCTGGAACTGAAATCGGAACGCTCACTGACATTTCCCCTATCTGAAAGTCTGATAAACGCCGGAAAAATGACTAAGTCCAAAAAAAAAATTTTTTCAACTTTTTTCACTTTTACCGCCGTGGGATATATATTTTACCCACACACATTTGGAACTCTCCTGGGGTACCCTCACACATATTATTCCCTTATTTAGTGGATATTTTCACAAAAAAGTGAAATTTTCAAAAATCAAGAAAATTGGCTGAAAACGACTAAATATCAAGGACTCATTGGGCGAATCGCTCTGGAACTGAAATCGGAACGCTCACTGACATTTGCCTTATCTGAAAGTCTGATAAACGCCGGAAAAATGACTAAGTCCAAAAAAAAAATTTTTTCAACTTTTTTCAATTTTACCCCCGTGGGATATATATTCTACCCAAACACATTTGGAACTCTCCTGGGGTACCCTCACACATATTATTCCCTCATTTAGTGGATATTTTCACAAAAAAGTGAAATTTTCAAAAATCCAGAAAATTGGCTAAAAACAACTAAATAACAAGGACTCATTGGGCGAATCGCTCTGGAATAAAATCGGAACACTCACTGACATTTCCCCTATCTGAAAGTCTGATAAGTGCCGGAAAAATGACTAAGTCCCAAAAAAAATTTTTTTCAACTTTTTTCAATTTTACCCCGGTGGGATATGTATTCTACCCACGCACATTTGGAACTCTCCTGGGGTACCCTCACACATATTATTCCCTCATTTAGTGGATATTTTCACAAAGAAGTGAAATTTTCAAAAATCCAGAAAATTGGCTGAAAACGACTAAGTATCAAGGACTCATTGGGCGAATCGCTCTGGAACTGAAATCGGAACGCTCACTGACATTTTCCCTATCTGAAAGTCTGATAAACGCCGGAAAAATGACTAAGTCCAAAAAAAAAATTTTTTCAACTTTTTTCAATTTTACCCCCGTGGGATATATATTCTACCCAAACACATTTGGAACTCTCCTGGGGTACCCTCACACATATTATTCCCTCATTTAGTGGATATTTTCACAAAAAAGTGAAATTTTCAAAAATCCAGAAAATTGGCTAAAAACAACTAAATAACAAGGACTCATTGGGCGAATCGCTCTGGAATAAAATCGGAACACTCACTGACATTTCCCCTATCTGAAAGTCTGATAAGTGCCGGAAAAATGACTAAGTCCCAAAAAAAATTTTTTTCAACTTTTTTCAATTTTACCCCGGTGGGATATGTATTCTACCCACGCACATTTGGAACTCTCCTGGGGTACCCTCACACATATTATTCCCTCATTTAGTGGATATTTTCACAAAGAAGTGAAATTTTCAAAAATCCAGAAAATTGGCTGAAAACGACTAAGTATCAAGGACTCATTGGGCGAATCGCTCTGGAACTGAAATCGGAACGCTCACTGACATTTTCCCTATCTGAAAGTCTGATAAACGCCGGAAAAATGACTAAGTCCAAAAAAAAAATTTTTTCAACTTTTTTCAATTTTACCCCGGTGGGATATATATTCTACCCACACACATTTGGAACTCTCCTGGGGTACCCTCACACATATTATTCCCTCATTTAGTGGATATTTTCACAAAAAAGTGAAATTTTCAAAAATCCAGAAAATTGGCTGAAAACAACTAAATAACAAGGACTCATTGGGCGAATCGCTCTGGAACTGAAATCGGAACGCTCACTGACATTTGCCTTATCTGAAAGTCTGATAAACGCCGGAAAAATGACTAAGTCCAAAAAAAATTTTTTTTCAACTTTTTTCAATTTTACCCCCGTGGGATATATATTCTACCCACACACATTTGGAACTCTCCTGGGGTACTCTCACACATATTATTCCCTCATTTAGTGGATATTTTCACAAAAAAGTGAAATTTTCAAAAATCCAGAAAATTGGCTGAAAACGACTAAATATCAAGGACTTATTGGGCGAATCGCTCTGGAACTGAAATCGGAACGCTCACTGACATTTCCCCTATCTGAAAGTCTGATAAACGCCGGAAAAATGACTAAGTCCAAAAAAAAAATTTTTTCAACTTTTTTCAATTTTACCCCGGTGGGATATATATTCTACCCACGCACATTTGGAACTCTCCTGGGGTACCCTCATACATATTATTCCCTCATTTAGTGGATATTTTCACAAAAAAGTGAAATTTTCAAGAATCCAGAAAATTGGCTGAAAACGACTAAATATGAAGGACTCATTGGACGAATCGCTCTGGAACTGAAATCGGAATGCTCACTGATATTTGCCTTATCTGAAAGTCTGATAAACGCCGGAAAAATGACTAAGTCCAAAAAAAAAATTTTTTCAACTTTTTTCAATTTTACCGCGGTGGGATATATATTCTACCCACGC
The DNA here is from genome assembly GCF_046119375.1 of Phyllobates terribilis. NCBI lineage: Eukaryota > Metazoa > Chordata > Amphibia > Anura > Dendrobatidae > Phyllobates > Phyllobates terribilis. The sequence goes on from NW_027362783.1 coordinate 589,203, forward strand.
ACATTTGGAACTCTCCTGGGGTACCCTCATACATATTATTCCCTCATTTAGTGGATATTTTCACAAAAAAGTGAAATTTTCAAGAATCCAGAAAATTGGCTGAAAACGACTAAATATCAAGGACTCATTGGGCGAATCGCTCTGGAACTGAAATCGGAACGCTCACTGACATTTCCCCTATCTGAAAGTCTGATAAACGCCGGAAAAATGACTAAGTCCAAAAAAAAAATTTTTTCAACTTTTTTCACTTTTACCTCCGTGGGATATATATTTTACCCACACACATTTGGAACTCTCCTGGGGTACCCTCACACATATTATTCCCTTATTTAGTGGATATTTTCACAAAAAAGTGAAATTTTCAAAAATCAAGAAAATTGGCTGAAAACGACTAAATATCAAGGACTCATTGGGCGAATCGCTCTGGAACTGAAATCGGAACGCTCACTGACATTTGCCTTATCTGAAAGTCTGATAAACGCCGGAAAAATGACTAAGTCCAAAAAAAAAATTTTTTCAACTTTTTTCAATTTTACCCCCGTGGGATTTATATTCTACCCAAACACATTTGGAACTCTCCTGGGGTACCCTCACACATATTATTCCCTCATTTAGTGGATATTTTCACAAAAAAGTGAAATTTTCAAAAATCCAGAAAATTGGCTAAAAACAACTAAATAACAAGGGCTCATTGGGCGAATCGCTCTGGAATAAAATCGGAACACTCACTGACATTTCCCCTATCTGAAAGTCTGATAAGTGCCGGAAAAATGACTAAGTCCCAAAAAAAATTTTTTCAACTTTTTTCAATTTTACCCCGGTGGGATATATATTCTACCCACGCACATTTGGAACTCTCCTGGGGTACCCTCATACATATTATTCCCTCATTTAGTGGATATTTTCACAAAAAAGTGAAATTTTCAAGAATCCAGAAAATTGGCTGAAAACGACTAAATATGAAGGACTCATTGGGCGAATCGCTCTGGAACTGAAATCGGAATGCTCACTGACATTTCCCCTATCTGAAAGTCTGATAAACGCCGGAAAAATGACTAAGTCCAAAAAAAAAATTTTTTCAACTTTTTTCACTTTTACCGCCGTGGGATATATATTTTACCCACACACATTTGGAACTCTCCTGAGGTACCCTCACACATATTATTCCCTTATTTAGTGGATATTTTCACAAAAAAGTGAAATTTTCAAAAATCAAGAAAATTGGCTGAAAACGACTAAATATCAAGGACTCATTGGGCGAATCACTCTGGAACTGAAATCGGAACGCTCACTGACATTTGCCTTATCTGAAAGTCTGATAAACGCCGGAAAAATGACTAAGTCCAAAAAAAAAATTTTTTCAACTTTTTTCAATTTTACCCCCGTGGGATATATATTCTACCCACACACATTTGGAACTCTCCTGGGGTACCCTCACACATATTATTCCCTCATTTAGTGGATATTTTCACAAAAAAGTGAAATTTTCAAAAATCCAGAAAATTGGCTAAAAACAACTAAATAACAAGGACTCATGGGGCGAATCGCTCTGGAACTAAAATCGGAACACTCACTGACATTTCCCCTATCTGAAAGTCTGATAAGTGCCGGAAAAATGACTAAGTCCCAAAAAAAATTTTTTTAAACTTTTTTCAATTTTACCCCCGTGGGATATATATTCTACCCACACACATTTGGAACTCTCCTGGGGTACCCTCACACATATTATTCCCTCATTTAGTGGATATTTTCACAAAGAAGTGAAATTTTCAAAAATCCAGAAAATTGGCTGAAAACGACTAAGTATCAAGGACTTTTTGGGCGAATCGCTCTGGGACTGAAATCGGAACGCTCACTGACATTTTCCCTATCTGAAAGTCTGATAAACGCCGGAAAAATGACTAAGTCCAAAAAAAAAATTTTTTCCACTTTTTTCAATTTTACCCCGGTGGGATATATATTCTACCCACACACATTTGGAACTCTCCTGGGGTACCCTCACACATATTATTCCCTCATTTAGTGGATATTTTCACAAAGAAGTGAAATTTTCAAAAATCCAGAAAATTGGCTGAAAACGACTAAGTATCAAGGACTCATTGGGGGAATCGCTCTGGAACTGAAATCGGAACGCTCACTGACATTTTCCCTATCTGAAAGTCTGATAAACGACGGAAAAATGACTAAGTCCAAAAAAAAATTTTTTTAAACTTTTTTCAATTTTACCCCCGTGGGATATATATTCTACCCACACACATTTGGAACTCTCCTGGGGTACCCTCACACATATTATTCCCTCATTTAGTGGATATTTTCACAAAGAAGTGAAATTTTCAAAAATCCAGAAAATTGGCTGAAAACGACTAAGTATCAAGGACTCATTGGGCGAATCACTCTGGAACTGAAATCGGAACGCTCACTGACATTTTCCCTATCTGAAAGTCTGATAAACGCCGGAAAAATGACTAAGTCCAAAAAAAAATTTTTTTCAACTTTTTTCAATTTTACCCCCGTGGGATATATATTCTACCCACACACATTTGGAACTCTCCTGGGGTACCCTCACACATATTATTCCCTCATTTAGTGGATATTTTCACAAAGAAGTGAAATTTTCAAAAATCCAGAAAATTGGCTGAAAACGACTAAGTATCAAGGACTCATTGGGCGAATCGCTCTGGAACTGAAATCGGAACGCTCACTGACATTTTCCCTATCTGAAAGTCTGATAAACGCCGGAAAAATGACTAAGTCCAAAAAAAAATTTTTTTCAACTTTTTTCAATTTTACCCCCGTGGGATATATATTCTACCCACACACATTTGGAACTCTCCTGGGGTACCCTCACACATATTATTCCCTCATTTAGTGGATATTTTCACAAAAAAGTGAAATTTTCAAAAATCCAGAAAATTGGCTAAAAACAACTAAATAACAAGGACTCATGGGGCGAATCGCTCTGGAACTAAAATCGGAACACTCACTGACATTTCCCCTATCTGAAAGTCTGATAAGTGCCGGAAAAATGACTAAGTCCCAAAAAAAATTTTTTTAAACTTTTTTCAATTTTACCCCCGTGGGATATATATTCTACCCACACACATTTGGAACTCTCCTGGGGTACCCTCACACATATTATTCCCTCATTTAGTGGATATTTTCACAAAGAAGTGAAATTTTCAAAAATCCAGAAAATTGGCTGAAAACGACTAAGTATCAAGGACTTTTTGGGCGAATCGCTCTGGGACTGAAATCGGAACGCTCACTGACATTTTCCCTATCTGAAAGTCTGATAAACGCCGGAAAAATGACTAAGTCCAAAAAAAAAATTTTTTCCACTTTTTTCAATTTTACCCCGGTGGGATATATATTCTACCCACACACATTTGGAACTCTCCTGGGGTACCCTCACACATATTATTCCCTCATTTAGTGGATATTTTCACAAAGAAGTGAAATTTTCAAAAATCCAGAAAATTGGCTGAAAACGACTAAGTATCAAGGACTCATTGGGGGAATCGCTCTGGAACTGAAATCGGAACGCTCACTGACATTTTCCCTATCTGAAAGTCTGATAAACGACGGAAAAATGACTAAGTCCAAAAAAAAATTTTTTTAAACTTTTTTCAATTTTACCCCCGTGGGATATATATTCTACCCACACACATTTGGAACTCTCCTGGGGTACCCTCACACATATTATTCCCTCATTTAGTGGATATTTTCACAAAGAAGTGAAATTTTCAAAAATCCAGAAAATTGGCTGAAAACGACTAAGTATCAAGGACTCATTGGGCGAATCACTCTGGAACTGAAATCGGAACGCTCACTGACATTTTCCCTATCTGAAAGTCTGATAAACGCCGGAAAAATGACTAAGTCCAAAAAAAAATTTTTTTCAACTTTTTTCAATTTTACCCCCGTGGGATATATATTCTACCCACACACATTTGGAACTCTCCTGGGGTACCCTCACACATATTATTCCCTCATTTAGTGGATATTTTCACAAAGAAGTGAAATTTTCAAAAATCCAGAAAATTGGCTGAAAACGACTAAGTATCAAGGACTCATTGGGCGAATCGCTCTGGAACTGAAATCGGAACGCTCACTGACATTTTCCCTATCTGAAAGTCTGATAAACGCCGGAAAAATGACTAAGTCCAAAAAAAAATTTTTTTCAACTTTTTTCAATTTTACCCCCGTGGGATATATATTCTACCCACACACATTTGGAACTCTCCTGGGGTACCCTCACACATATTATTCCCTCATTTAGTGGATATTTTCACAAAGAAGTGAAATTTTCAAAAATCCAGAAAATTGGCTGAAAACGACTAAGTATCAAGGACTCATTGGGCGAATCGCTTTGGAACTGAAATCGGAACGCTCACTGACATTTTCCCTATCTGAAAGTCTGATAAACGCCGGAAAAATGACTAAGTCCAAAAAAAAATTTTTTTCAACTTTTTTCAATTTTACCCCCGTGGGATATATATTCTACCCACACACATTTGGAACTCTCCTGGGGTACCCTCACACATATTATTCCCTCATTTAGTGGATATTTTCACAAAGAAGTGAAATTTTCAAAAATCCAGAAAATTGGCTGAAAGCGACTAAGTATCAAGGACTCATTGGGGGAATCGCTCTGGAACTGAAATCGGAACGCTCACTGACATTTTCCCTATCTGAAAGTCTGATAAACGCCGGAAAAATGACTAAGTCCCAAAAAAAATTTTTTTCAACTTTTTTCAATTTTGCCCCCGTGGGATATATATTCTACCCACACACATTTGGAACTCTCCTGGGGTACCCTCACACATATTATTCCCTCATTTAGTGGATATTTTCACAAAGAAGTGAAATTTTCAAAAATCCACAAAATTGGCTGAAAACGACTAAGTATCAAGGACTCATTGGGCGAATTGCTCTGGAACTGAAATCGGAACGCTCACTGACATTTTCCCTATCTGAAAGTCTGATAAACGCCGGAAAAATGACTAAGTCCCAAAAAAAATTTTTTTCAACTTTTTTCAATTTTACCCCCGTGGGATATATATTCTACCCACACACATTTGGAACTCTCCTGGGGTACCCTCACACATATTATTCCCTCATTTAGTGGATATTTTCACAAAGAAGTGAAATTTTCAAAAATCCAGAAAATTGGCTGAAAACGACTAAATATCAAAGACTCATTGGGCGAATCGCTCTGGAACTGAAATGGGAATGCTCACTGACATTTCCCCTATCTTAAAGTCTGATAAACGCCAGAAAAATGACTAAGTCCAAAAAAAATTTTTTTTCAACTTTTTTCAATTTTACCCCCGTGGGATATATATTCTACCCACACACATTTGGAACTCTCCTGGGGTACCCTCACACATATTATTCCCTCATTTAGTGGATATTTTCACAAAAAAGTGAAATTTTCAAAAATCCAGAAAATTGGCTGAAAACGACTAAATATCAAAGACTCATTGGGCGAATCGCTCTGGAACTGAAATCGGAACGCTCACTGACATTTTCCCTATCTGAAAGTCTGATAAACGCCGGAAAAATGACTAAGTCCAAAAAAAAATTTTTTTCAACTTTTTTCAATTTTACCCCCGTGGGATATATATTCTACCCACACACATTTGGAACTCTCCTGGGGTACCCTCACACATATTATTCCCTCATTTAGTGGATATTTTCACAAAGAAGTGAAATTTTCAAAAATCCAGAAAATTGGCTGAAAACGACTAAGTATCAAGGACTCATTGGGCGAATCGCTCTGGAACTGAAATCTGAACGCTCACTGACATTTTCCCTATCTGAAAGTCTGATAAACGCCGGAAAAATGACTAAGTCCCAAAAAAAATTTTTTTCAACTTTTTTCAATTTTGCCCCCGTGGGATATATATTCTACCCACACACATTTGGAACTCTCCTGGGGTACCCTCACACATATTATTCCCTCATTTAGTGGATATTTTCACAAAAAAGTGAAATTTTCAAAAATCCAGAAAATTGGCTGAAAACGACTAAATATCAAAGACTCATTGGGCGAATCGCTCTGGAACTGAAATGGGAATGCTCACTGACATTTCCTCTATCTTAAAGTCTGATAAACGCCAGAAAAATGACTAAGTCCAAAAAAAAATTTTTTTCAACTTTTTTCAATTTTACCCCCGTGGGATATATATTCTACCCACACACATTTGGAACTCTCCTGGGGTACCCTCACACATATTATTCCCTCATTTAGTGGATATTTTCACAAAGAAGTGAAATTTTCAAAAATCCAGAAAATTGGCTGAAAACGACTAAGTATCAAGGACTCATTGGGCGAATCGCTCTGGAACTGAAATCGGAATGCTCACTGACATTTTCCCTATCTGAAAGTCTGATAAACGCCGGAAAAATGACTAAGTCCAAAAAAAAATTTTTTTCAACTTTTTTCAATTTTACCCCCGTGGGATATATATTCTACCCACACACATTTGGAACTCTCCTGGGGTACCCTCACACATATTATTCCCTCATTTAGTGGATATTTTCACGAAGAAGTGAAATTTTCAAAAATCCAGAAAATTGGCTGAAAACGACTAAGTATCAAGGACTAATTGGGCGAATCGCTTTGGAACTGAAATCGGAACGCTCACTGACATTTTCCCTATCTGAAAGTCTGATAAACGCCGGAAAAATGACTAAGTCCAAAAAAAAAATTTTTTCAACTTTTTTCAATTTTACCCCCGTGGGATATATATTCTACCCACACACATTTGGAACTCTCCTGGGGTACCCTCACACATATTATTCCCTCATTTAGTGGATATTTTCACAAAGAAGTGAAATTTTCAAAAATCCACAAAATTGGCTGAAAACGACTAAGTATCAAGGACTCATTGGGCGAATTGCTCTGGAACTGAAATCGGAACGCTCACTGACATTTTCCCTATCTGAAAGTCTGATAAACGCCGGAAAAATGACTAAGTCCCAAAAAAAATTTTTTTCAACTTTTTTCAATTTTACCCCCGTGGGATATATATTCTACCCACACACATTTGGAACTCTCCTGGGGTACCCTCACACATATTATTCCCTCATTTAGTGGATATTTTCACAAAGAAGTGAAATTTTCAAAAATCCAGAAAATTGGCTGAAAACGACTAAATATCAAAGACTCATTGGGCGAATCGCTCTGGAACTGAAATGGGAATGCTCACTGACATTTCCCCTATCTTAAAGTCTGATAAACGCCAGAAAAATGACTAAGTCCAAAAAAAAATTTTTTTCAACTTTTTTCAATTTTACCCCCGTGGGATATATATTCTACCCACACACATTTGGAACTCTCCTGGGGTACCCTCACACATATTATTCCCTCATTTAGTGGATATTTTCACAAAGAAGTGAAATTTTCAAAAATCCAGAAAATTGGCTGAAAACGACTAAGTATCAAGGACTCATTGGGCGAATCACTCTGGAACTGAAATCGGAACGCTCACTGACATTTTCCCTATCTGAAAGTCTGATAAACGCCGGAAAAATGACTAAGTCCAAAAAAAATTTTTTTTCAACTTTTTTCAATTTTACCCCCGTGGGATATATATTCTACCCACACACATTTGGAACTCTCCTGGGGTACCCTCACACATATTATTCCCTCATTTAGTGGATATTTTCACAAAAAAGTGAAATTTTCAAAAATCCAGAAAATTGGCTGAAAACGACTAAATATCAAAGACTCATTGGGCGAATCGCTCTGGAACTGAAATCGGAACGCTCACTGACATTTTCCCTATCTGAAAGTCTGATAAACGCCGGAAAAATGACTAAGTCCAAAAAAAAATTTTTTTCAACTTTTTTCAATTTTACCCCCGTGGGATATATATTCTACCCACACACATTTGGAACTCTCCTGGGGTACCCTCACACATATTATTCCCTCATTTAGTGGATAATTTCACAAAGAAGTGAAATTTTCAAAAATCCAGAAAATTGGCTGAAAACGACTAAGTATCAAGGACTCATTGGGCGAATCGCTCTGGAACTGAAATCTGAACGCTCACTGACATTTTCCCTATCTGAAAGTCTGATAAACGCCGGAAAAATGACTAAGTCCCAAAAAAAATTTTTTTCAACTTTTTTCAATTTTGCCCCCGTGGGATATATATTCTACCCACACACATTTGGAACTCTCCTGGGGTACCCTCACACATATTATTCCCTCATTTAGTGGATATTTTCACAAAAAAGTGAAATTTTCAAAAATCCAGAAAATTGGCTGAAAACGACTAAATATCAAAGACTCATTGGGCGAATCGCTCTGGAACTGAAATGGGAATGCTCACTGACATTTCCTCTATCTTAAAGTCTGATAAACGCCAGAAAAATGACTAAGTCCAAAAAAAAATTTTTTTCAACTTTTTTCAATTTTACCCCCGTGGGATATATATTCTACCCACACACATTTGGAACTCTCCTGGGGTACCCTCACACATATTATTCCCTCATTTAGTGGATATTTTCACAAAGAAGTGAAATTTTCAAAAATCCAGAAAATTGGCTGAAAACGACTAAGTATCAAGGACTCATTGGGCGAATCACTCTGGAACTGAAATCGTAACGCTCACTGACATTTTCCCTATCTGAAAGTCTGATAAACGCCGGAAAAATTACTAAGTCCAAAAAAAAATTTTTTTCAACTTTTTTCAATTTTACCCCCGTGGGATATATATTCTACCCACACACATTTGGAACTCTCCTGGGGTACCCTCACACATATTATTCCCTCATTTAGTGGATATTTTCACGAAGAAGTGAAATTTTCAAAAATCCAGAAAATTGGCTGAAAACGACTAAGTATCAAGGACTAATTGGGCGAATCGCTTTGGAACTGAAATCGGAACGCTCACTGACATTTTCCCTATCTGAAAGTCTGATAAACGCCGGAAAAATGACTAAGTCCAAAAAAAAATTTTTTTCAACTTTTTTCAATTTTACCCCCGTGGGATATATATTCTACCCACACACATTTGGAACTCTCCTGGGGTACCCTCACACATATTATTCCCTCATTTAGTGGATATTTTCACAAAGAAGTGAAATTTTCAAAAATCCAGAAAATTGGCTGAAAACGACTAAGTATCAAGGACTCATTGGGCGAATCGCTCTGGAACTGAAATCGGAACGCTCACTGACATTTTCCCTATCTGAAAGTCTGATAAACGCCGGAAAAATGACTAAGTCCAAAAAAAAATTTTTTTCAACTTTTTTCAATTTTACCCCCGTGGGATATATATTCTACCCACACACATTTGGAACTCTCCTGGGGTACCCTCACACATATTATTCCCTCATTTAGTGGATATTTTCACAAAGAAGTGAAATTTTCAAAAATCCAGAAAATTGGCTGAAAATGACTAAATATCAAAGACTCATTGGGCGAATCGCTCTGGAACTGAAATGGGAATGCTCACTGACATTTCCCCTATCTTAAAGTCTGATAAACGCCGGAAAAATGACTAAGTCCCAAAAAAAATTTTTTTCAACTTTTTTCAATTTTGCCCCCGTGGGATATATATTCTACCCACACACATTTGGAACTCTCCTGGGGTACCCTCACACATATTATTCCCTCATTTAGTGGATATTTTCACAAAAAAGTGAAATTTTCAAAAATCCAGAAAATTGGCTGAAAACGACTAAATATCAAAGACTCATTGGGCGAATCGCTCTGGAACTGAAATGGGAATGCTCACTGACATTTCCTCTATCTTAAAGTCTGATAAACGCCAGAAAAATGACTAAGTCCAAAAAAAAATTTTTTTCAACTTTTTTCAATTTTACCCCCGTGGGATATATATTCTACCCACACACATTTGGAACTCTCCTGGGGTACCCTCACACATATTATTCCCTCATTTAGTGGATATTTTCACAAAGAAGTGAAATTTTCAAAAATCCAGAAAATTGGCTGAAAACGACTAAGTATCAAGGACTCATTGGGCGAATCACTCTGGAACTGAAATCGTAACGCTCACTGACATTTTCCCTATCTGAAAGTCTGATAAACGCCGGAAAAATGACTAAGTCCAAAAAAAAATTTTTTTCAACTTTTTTCAATTTTACCCCCGTGGGATATATATTCTACCCACACACATTTGGAACTCTCCTGGGGTACCCTCACACATATTATTCCCTCATTTAGTGGATATTTTCACGAAGAAGTGAAATTTTCAAAAATCCAGAAAATTGGCTGAAAACGACTAAGTATCAAGGACTAATTGGGCGAATCGCTTTGGAACTGAAATCGGAACGCTCACTGACATTTTCCCTATCTGAAAGTCTGATAAACGCCGGAAAAATGACTAAGTCCAAAAAAAAAATTTTTTCAACTTTTTTCAATTTTACCCCCGTGGGATATATATTCTACCCACACACATTTGGAACTCTCCTGGGGTACCCTCACACATATTATTCCCTCATTTAGTGGATATTTTCACAAAGAAGTGAAATTTTCAAAAATCCAGAAAATTGGCTGAAAACGACTAAGTATCAAGGACTCATTGGGCGAATCGCTCTGGAACTGAAATCGGAACGCTCACTGACATTTTCCCTATCTGAAAGTCTGATAAACGCCGGAAAAATGACTAAGTCCAAAAAAAAATTTTTTTCAACTTTTTTCAATTTTACCCCCGTGGGATATATATTCTACCCACACACATTTGGAACTCTCCTGGGGTACCCTCACACATATTATTCCCTCATTTAGTGGATATTTTCACAAAGAAGTGAAATTTTCAAAAATCCAGAAAATTGGCTGAAAATGACTAAATATCAAAGACTCATTGGGCGAATCGCTCTGGAACTGAAATGGGAATGCTCACTGACATTTCCCCTATCTTAAAGTCTGATAAACGCCAGAAAAATGACTAAGTCCAAAAAAAAATTTTTTTCAACTTTTTTCAATTTTACCCCCGTGGGATATATATTCTACCCACACACATTTGGAACTCTCCTGGGGTACCCTCACACATATTATTCCCTCATTTAGTGGATATTTTCACAAAGAAGTGAAATTTTCAAAAATCCAGAAAATTGGCTGAAAACGACTAAGTATCAAGGACTCATTGGGCGAATCACTCTGGAACTGAAATCGTAACGCTCACTGACATTTTCCCTATCTGAAAGTCTGATAAACGCCGGAAAAATGACTAAGTCCAAAAAAAAATTTTTTTCAACTTTTTTCAATTTTACCCCCGTGGGATATATATTCTACCCACACACATTTGGAACTCTCCTGGGGTACCCTCACACATATTATTCCCTCATTTAGTGGATATTTTCACAAAAAAGTGAAATTTTCAAAAATCCAGAAAATTGGCTGAAAACGACTAAATATCAAAGACTCATTGGGCGAATCGCTCTGGAACTGAAATCGGAACGCTCACTGACATTTTCCCTATCTGAAAGTCTGATAAACGCCGGAAAAATGACTAAGTCCAAAAAAAAAATTTTTTCAACTTTTTTCAATTTTACCCCCGTGGGATATATATTCTACCCACACACATTTGGAACTCTCCTGGGGTACCCTCACACATATTATTCCCTCATTTAGTGGATATTTTCACAAAGAAGTGAAATTTTCAAAAATCCAGAAAATTGGCTGAAAACGACTAAGTATCAAGGACTCATTGGGCGAATCGCTCTGGAACTGAAATCGGAACGCTCACTGACATTTTCCCTATCTGAAAGTCTGATAAACGCCGGAAGAATGACTAAGTCCAAAAAAAAATTTTTTTCAACTTTTTTCAATTTGCCCCCGTGGGATATATATATTCTACCCACACACATTTGGAACTCTCCTGGGGTACCCTCACACATATTATTCCCTCATTTAGTGGATATTTTCACAAAGAAGTGAAATTTTCAAAAATCCAGAAAATTGGCTGAAAACGACTAAATATCAAAGACTCATTGGGCGAATCGCTCTGGAACTGAAATGGGAATGCTCACTGACATTTCCCCTATCTTAAAGTCTGATAAACGCCAGAAAAATGACTAAGTCCAAAAAAAAATTTTTTTCAACTTTTTTCAATTTTACCCCCGTGGGATATATATTCTACCCACACACATTTGGAACTCTCCTGGGGTACCCTCACACATATTATTCCCTCATTTAGTGGATATTTTCACAAAAAAGTGAAATTTTCAAAAATCCAGAAAATTGGCTGAAAACGACTAAATATCAAAGACTCATTGGGCGAATCGCTCTGGAACTGAAATGGGAACGCTCACTGACATTTGCCCTATCTGAAAGTCTGATAAACGCCGGAAAAATGACTAAGTCCAAAAAAAAATTTTTTTCAACTTTTTTCAATTTTACCCCCGTGGGATATATATTCTACCCACACACATTTGGAACTCTCCTGGGGTACCCTCACACATATTATTCCCTCATTTAGTGGATATTTTCACAAAGAAGTGAAATTTTCAAAAATCCAGAAAATTGGCTGAAAACGACTAAGTATCAAGGACTCATTGGGCGAATCGCTCTGGAACTGAAATTGGAACGCTCACTGACATTTTCCCTATCTGAAAGTCTGATAAACGCCGGAAAAATGACTAAGTCCAAAAAAAAATTTTTTTCAACTTTTTTCAATTTTACCCCCGTGGGATATATATTCTACCCACACACATTTGGAACTCTCCTGGGGTACCCTCACACATATTATTCCCTCATTTAGTGGATATTTTCACAAAAAAGTGAAATTTTCAAAAATCCAGAAAATTGGCTGAAAACGACTAAATATCAAAGACTCATTGGGCGAATCGCTCTGGAACTGAAATGGGAATGCTCACTGACATTTGCCCTATCTGAAAGTCTGATAAACGCCGGAAAAATGACTAAGTCCAAAAAAAATTTTTTTTCAACTTTTTTCAATTTTACCCCCGTGGGATATATATTCTACCCACACACATTTGGAACTCTCCTGGGGTACCCTCACACATATTATTCCCTCATTTAGTGGATATTTTCACAAAGAAGTGAAATTTTCAAAAATCCAGAAAATTGGCTGAAAACGACTAAGTATCAAGGACTCATTGGGCGAATCGCTCTGGAACTGAAATTGGAACGCTCACTGACATTTTCCCTATCTGAAAGTCTGATAAACGCCGGAAAAATGACTAAGTCCAAAAAAAAATTTTTTTCAACTTTTTTCAATCTTACCCCCGTGGGATATATATTCTACCCACACACATTTGGAACTCTCCTGGGGTACCCTCACACATATTATTCCCTCATTTAGTGGATATTTTCACAAAGAAGTGAAATTTTCAAAAATCCAGAAAATTGGCTGAAAACGACTAAGTATCAAGGACTCATTGGGCGAATCGCTCTGGAACTGAAATTGGAACGCTCACTGACATTTTCCCTATCTGAAAGTCTGATAAACGCCGGAAAAATGACTAAGTCCAAAAAAAAATTGTTTTCAACTTTTTTCAATTTTACCCCCGTGGGATATATATTCTACCCACACACATTTGGAACTCTCCTGGGGTACCCTCACACATATTATTCCCATATTTAGTGGATATTTTCACAAAGAAGTGAAATTTTCAAAAATCCAGAAAATTGGCTGAAAACGACTAAGTATCAAGGACTAATTGGGCGAATCGCTTTGGAACTGAAATCGGAACGCTCACTGACATTTTCCCTATCTGAAAGTCTGATAAACGCCGGAAAAATGACTAAGTCCACAAAAAAATTTTTTTCAACTTTTTTCAATTTTACCCCCGTGGGATATATATTCTACCCACACACATTTGGAACTCTCCTGGGGTACCCTCACACATATTATTCCCTCATTTAGTGGATATTTTCACAAAGAAGTGAAATTTTCAAAAATCCAGAAAATTGGCTGAAAACGACTAAGTATCAAGGACTCATTGGGCGAATCACTCTGGAACTGAAATCAGAACGCTCACTGACATTTTCCCTATCTGAAAGTCTGATAAACGCCGGAAAAATGACTAAGTCCCAAAAAAAAATTTTTTCAACTTTTTTCAATTTTGCCCCCGTGGGATATATATTCTACCCACACACATTTGGAACTCTCCTGGGGTACCCTCACACATATTATTCCCTCATTTAGTGGATATTTTCACAAAAAAGTGAAATTTTCAAAAATCCAGAAAATTGGCTGAAAACGACTAAATATCAAAGACTCATTGGGCGAATCGCTCTGGAACTGAAATCGGAACGCTCACTGACATTTTCCCTATCTGAAAGTCTGATAAACGCCGGAAAAATGACTAAGTCCAAAAAAAAATTTTTTTCAACTTTTTTCAATTTTACCCCCGTGGGATATATATTCTACCCACACACATTTGGAACTCTCCTGGGGTACCCTCACACATATTATTCCCTCATTTAGTGGATATTTTCACAAAAAAGTGAAATTTTCAAAAATCCAGAAAATTGGCTGAAAACGACTAAATATCAAAGACTCATTGGGCGAATCACTCTGGAACTGAAATGGGAATGCTCACTGACAATTCCCCTATCTTAAAGTCTGATAAACACCAGAAAAATGACTAAGTCCAAAAAAAAATTTTTTTCAACTTTTTTCAATTTTACCCCCGTGGGATATATATTCTACCCACACACATTTGGAACTCTCCTGGGGTACCCTCACACATATTATTCCCTCATTTAGTGGATATTTTCACAAAGAAGTGAAATTTTCAAAAATCCAGAAAATTGGCTGAAAACGACTAAGTATCAAGGACTGATTGGGCGAATCGCTCTGGAACTGAAATCGGAACGCTCACTGACATTTTCCCTATCTGAAAGTCTGATAAACGCCAGAAAAATGACTAAGTCCAAAAAAAATTTTTTTTCAACTTATTTCAATTTTACCCCCGTGGGATATATATTCTACCCACACACATTTGGAACTCTCCTGGGGTACCCTCACACATATTATTCCCTCATTTAGTGGATATTTTCACAAAAAAAGTGAAATTTTCAAAAATCCAGAAAATTGGCTGAAAACGACTAAATATCAAAGACTCATTGGGCGAATCGCTCTGGAACTGAAATCGGAACGCTCACTGACATTTTCCCTATCTGAAAGTCTGATAAACGCCGGAAAAATGACTAAGTCCAAAAAAAAATTTTTTTCAACTTTTTTCAATTTTACCCCCGTGGGATATATATTCTACCCACACACATTTGGAACTCTCCTTGGGTACCCTCACACATATTATTCCCTCATTTAGTGGATATTTTCACAAAGAAGTGAAATTTTCAAAAATCCAGAAAATTGGCTGAAAACGACTAATTATCAAGGACTCATTGGGCGAATCGCTTTGGAACTGAAATCGGAACGCTCACTGACATTTTCCCTATCTGAAAGTCTGATAAACGCCGGAAAAATGACTAAGTCCAAAAAAAAATTTTTTTCAACCTTTTTCAATTTTACCCCCGTGGGATATATATTCTACCCACACACATTTGGAACTCTCCTGGGGTACCCTCACACATATTATTCCCTCATTTAGTGGATATTTTCACAAAGAAGTGAAATTTTCAAAAATACAGAAAATTGGCTGAAAACGACTAATTATCAAGGACTCATTGGGCGAATCGCTTTGGAACTGAAATCGGAACGCTCACTGACATTTTCCCTATCTGAAAGTCTGATAAACGCCGGAAAAATGACTAAGTCCAAAAAAAAATTTTTTTCAACTTTTTTCAATTTTACCCCCGTGGGATATATATTCTACCCACACACATTTGGAACTCTCCTGGGGTACCCTCACACATATTATTCCTTCATTTAGTGGATATTTTCACAAAGAAGTGAAATTTTCAAAAATCCAGAAAATTGGCTGAAAACGACTAAGTATCAATGACTCATTGGGCGAATCGCTCTGGAACTGAAATCGGAACGCTCACTGACATTTTCCCTATCTGAAAGTCTGATAAACGCCGGAAAAATGACTAAGTCCAAAAAAAAATTTTTTTCAACTTTTTTCAATTTTACCCCGGTGGGATATATATTCTACCCACACACATTTGGAACTCTCCTGGGGTACCCTCACACATATTATTCCCTCATTTAGTGGATATTTTCACAAAGAAGTGAAATTTTCAAAAATCCAGAAAATTGGCTGAAAACGACTAAGTATCAATGACTCATTGGGCGAATCGCTCTGGAACTGAAATCGGAACGCTCACTGACATTTTCCCTATCTGAAAGTCTGATAAACGCCGGAAAAATGACTAAGTCCAAAAAAAAATTTTTTTCAACTTTTTTCAATTTTACCCCCGTGGGATATATATTCTACCCACACACATTTGGAACTCTCCTGGGGTACCCTCACACATATTATTCCCTCATTTAGTGGATATTTTCACAAAGAAGTGAAATTTTCAAAAATCCAGAAAATTGGCTGAAAACGACTAAGTATCAAGGACTCATTGGGCGAATCACTCTGGAACTGAAATCAGAACGCTCACTGACATTTTCCCTATCTGAAAGTCTGATAAACGCCGGAAAAATGACTAAGTCCAAAAAAAAATTTTTTTCAACTTTTTTCAATTTTACCCCCGTGGGATATATATTCTACCCACACACATTTGGAACTCTCCTGGGGTACCCTCACACATATTATTCCCTCATTTAGTGGATATTTTCACAAAGAAGTGAAATTTTCAAAAATCCAGAAAATTGGCTGAAAACGACTAAGTATCAAGGACTCATTGGGCGAATCGCTCTGGAACTGAAATCTGAACGCTCACTGACATTTTCCCTATCTGAAAGTCTGATAAACGCCGGAAAAATGACTAAGTCCCAAAAAAAATTTTTTTCAACTTTTTTCAATTTTGCCCCCGTGGGATATATATTCTACCCACACACATTTGGAACTCTCCTGGGGTACCCTCACACATATTATTCCCTCATTTAGTGGATATTTTCACAAAAAAGTGAAATTTTCAAAAATCCAGAAAATTGGCTGAAAACGACTAAATATCAAAGACTCATTGGGCGAATCGCTCTGGAACTGAAATCGGAACGCTCACTGACATTTTCCCTATCTGAAAGTCTGATAAACGCCGGAAAAATGACTAAGTCCAAAAAAAAATTTTTTTCAACTTTTTTCAATTTTACCCCCGTGGGATATATATTCTACCCACACACATTTGGAACTCTCCTGGGGTACCCTCACACATATTATTCCCTCATTTAGTGGATATTTTCACAAAAAAGTGAAATTTTCAAAAATCCAGAAAATTGGCTGAAAACGACTAAATATCAAAGACTCATTGGGCGAATCACTCTGGAACTGAAATGGGAATGCTCACTGACAATTCCCCTATCTTAAAGTCTGATAAACACCAGAAAAATGACTAAGTCCAAAAAAAAATTTTTTTCAACTTTTTTCAATTTTACCCCCGTGGGATATATATTCTACCCACACACATTTGGAACTCTCCTGGGGTACCCTCACACATATTATTCCCTCATTTAGTGGATATTTTCACAAAAAAAGTGAAATTTTCAAAAATCCAGAAAATTGGCTGAAAACGACTAAATATCAAAGACTCATTGGGCGAATCGCTCTGGAACTGAAATGGGAATGCTCACTGACATTTTCCCTATCTGAAAGTCTGATAAACGCCGGAAAAATGACTAAGTCCAAAAAAAAATTTTTTTCAACTTTTTTCAATTTTACCCCCGTACGATATATATTCTACCCACACACATTTGGGACTCTCCTGGGGTACCCTCACACATATTATTCCCTCATTTAGTGGATATTTTCACAAAGAAGTGAAATTTTCAAAAATCCAGAAAATTGGCTGAAAACGACTAAGTATCAAGGACTCATTGGGCGAATCGCTCTGGAACTGAAATCGGAACGCTCACTGACATTTTCCCTATCTGAAAGTCTGATAAACGCCGGAAAAACGACTAAGTCCAAAAAAATTTTTTTTCAACTTTTTTCAATTTTACCCCCGTGGGATATATATTCTACCCACACACATTTGGAACTCTCCTGGGGTACCCTCACACATATTATTCCCTCATTTAGTGGATATTTTCACAAAAAAAGTGACATTTTCAAAAATCCAGAAAATTGGCTGAAAACGACTAAGTATCAAGGACTCATTGGGCGAATCACTCTGGAACTGAAATCAGAACGCTCACTGACATTTTCCCTATCTGAAAGTCTGATAAACGCCGGAAAAATGACTAAGTCCAAAAAAAAATTTTTTTCAACTTTTTTCAATTTTACCCCCGTGGGATATATATTCTACCCACACACATTTGGAACTCTCCTGGGGTACCCTCACACATATTATTCCCTCATTTAGTGGATATTTTCACAAAGAAGTGAAATTTTCAAAAATCCAGAAAATTGGCTGAAAACGACTAAGTATCAAGGACTCATTGGGCGAATCGCTCTGGAACTGAAATCTGAACGCTCACTGACATTTTCCCTATCTGAAAGTCTGATAAACGCCGGAAAAATGACTAAGTCCCAAAAAAAAATTTTTTCAACTTTTTTCAATTTTACCCCCATGGGATATATATTCTACCCACACACATTTGGAACTCTCCTGGGGTACCCTCACACATATTATTCCCTCATTTAGTGGATATTTTCACAAAGAAGTGAAATTTTCAAAAATCCAGAAAATTGGCTGAAAACGACTAAGTATCAAGGACTCATTGGGCGAATCACTCTGGAACTGAAATCGGAACGCTCACTGACATTTTCCCTATCTGAAAGTCTGATAAACGCCGGAAAAATGACTAAGTCCAAAAAAAAATTTTTTTCAACTTTTTTCAATTTTACCCCCGTGGGATATATATTCTACCCACACACATTTGGAACTCTCCTGGGGTACCCTCACACATATTATTCGCTCATTTAGTGGATATTTTCACAAAGAAGTGAAATTTTCAAAAATCCAGAAAATTGGCTGAAAACGACTAAGTATCAAGGACTCATTGGGCGAATCGCTCTGGAACTGAAATCGGAACGCTCACTGACATTTTCCCTATCTGAAAGTCTGATAAACGCCGGAAAAATGACTAAGTCCAAAAAAAATTTTTTTTCAACTTTTTTCAATTTTACCCCCGTGGGATATATATTCTACCCACACACATTTGGAACTCTCCTGGGGTACCCTCACACATATTATTCCCTCATTTAGTGGATATTTTCACAAAGAAGTGAAATTTTCAAAAATCCAGAAAATTGGCTGAAAACGACTAAATATCAAAGACTCATTGGGCGAATCGCTCTGGAACTGAAATGGGAATGCTCACTGACATTTCCCCTATCTTAAAGTCTGATAAACGCCAGAAAAATGACTAAGTCCAAAAAAAAATTTTTTTCAACTTTTTTCAATTTTACCCCCGTGGGATATATACTCTACCCACACACATTTGGAACTCTCCTGGGGTACCCTCACACATATTATTCCCTCATTTAGTGGATATTTTCACAAAGAAGTGAAATTTTCAAAAATCCAGAAAATTGGCTGAAAACGACTAAGTATCAAGGACTCATTGGGCGAATCGCTCTGGAACTGAAATCTGAACGCTCACTGACATTTTCCCTATCTGAAAGACTGATAAACGCCGGAAAAATGACTAAGTCCCAAAAAAAAATTTTTTCAACTTTTTTCAATTTTACCCCCATGGGATATATATTCTACCCACACACATTTGGAACTCTCCTGGGGTACCCTCACACATATTATTCCCTCATTTAGTGGATATTTTCACAAAGAAGTGAAATTTTCAAAAATCCAGAAAATTGGCTGAAAACGACTAAGTATCAAGGACTCATTGGGCGAATCACTCTGGAACTGAAATCGGAACGCTCACTGACATTTTCCCTATCTGAAAGTCTGATAAACGCCGGAAAAATGACTAAGTCCAAAAAAAAATTTTTTTCAACTTTTTTCAATTTTACCCCCGTGGGATATATATTCTACCCACACACATTTGGAACTCTCCTGGGGTACCCTCACACATATTATTCGCTCATTTAGTGGATATTTTCACAAAGAAGTGAAATTTTCAAAAATCCAGAAAATTGGCTGAAAACGACTAAGTATCAAGGACTCATTGGGCGAATCGCTCTGGAACTGAAATCGGAACGCTCACTGACATTTTCCCTATCTGAAAGTCTGATAAACGCCGGAAAAATGACTAAGTCCAAAAAAAATTTTTTTTCAACTTTTTTCAATTTTACCCCCGTGGGATATATATTCTACCCACACACATTTGGAACTCTCCTGGGGTACCCTCACACATATTATTCCCTCATTTAGTGGATATTTTCACAAAGAAGTGAAATTTTCAAAAATCCAGAAAATTGGCTGAAAACGACTAAATATCAAAGACTCATTGGGCGAATCGCTCTGGAACTGAAATGGGAATGCTCACTGACATTTCCCCTATCTTAAAGTCTGATAAACGCCAGAAAAATGACTAAGTCCAAAAAAATATTTTTTTCAACTTTTTTCAATTTTACCCCCGTGGGATATATACTCTACCCACACACATTTGGAACTCTCCTGGGGTACCCTCACACATATTATTCCCTCATTTAGTGGATATTTTCACAAAGAAGTGAAATTTTCAAAAATCCAGAAAATTGGCTGAAAACGACTAAGTATCAAAGACTCATTGGGCGAATCGCTCTGGAACTGAAATGGGAATGCTCACTGACATTTTCCCTATCTGAAAGACTGATAAACGCCGGAAAAATGACTAAGTCCAAAAAAAAATTTTTTTCAACTTTTTTCAATTTTACCCCCGTACGATATATATTCTACCCACACACATTTGGGACTCTCCTGGGGTACCCTCACACATATTATTCCCTCATTTAGTGGATATTTTCACAAAGAAGTGAAATTTTCAAAAATCCAGAAAATTGGCTGAAAACGACTAAGTATCAAGGACACATTGGGCGAATCGCTCTGGAACTGAAATCGGAACGCTCACTGACATTTTCCCTATCTGAAAGTCTGATAAACGCCGGAAAAATGACTAAGTCCAAAAAAAAATTTTTTTCAACTTTTTTCAATTTTACCCCCGTGGGATATATATTCTACTCACACACATTTGGAACTCTCCTGGGGTACCCTCACACATATTATTCCCTCATTTAGTGGATATTTTCACAAAGAAGTGAAATTTTCAAAAATCCAGAAAATTGGCTGAAAACGACTAAGTATCAAGGACTCATTGGGCGAATCGCTCTGGAACTCAAATCGGAACGCTCACTGACATTTTCCCTATCTGAAAGTCTGATAAACGCCGGAAAAATGACTAAGTCCAAAAAGAAATTTTTTTCAACTTTTTTCAATTTTACCCCCGTGGGATATATATTCTACCCACACACATTTGGAACTCTCCTGGGGTACCCTCACACATATTATTCCCTCATTTAGTGGATATTTTCACAAAGAAGTGAAATTTTCAAAAATCCAGAAAATTGGCTGAAAACGACTAAATATCAAAGACTCATTGGGCGAATCGCTCTGGAACTGAAATGGGAATGCTCACTGACATTTCCCCTATCTTAAAGTCTGATAAACGCCAGAAAAATGACTAAGTCCAAAAAAAAATTTTTTTCAACTTTTTTCAATTTTACCCCCGTGGGATATATATTCTACCCACACACATTTGGAACTCTCCTGGGGTACCCTCACACATATTATTCCCTCATTTAGTGGATATTTTCACAAAGAAGTGAAATTTTCAAAAATCCAGAAAATTGGCTGAAAACGACTAAGTATCAAGGACTCATTGGGCGAATCACTCTGGAACTGAAATCGGAACGCTCACTGACATTTTCCCTATCTGAAAGTCTGATAAACGCCGGAAAAATGACTAAGTCCAAAAAAAAATTTTTTTCAACTTTTTTCAATTTTACCCCCGTGGGATATATATTCTACCCACACACATTTGGAACTCTCCTGGGGTACCCTCACACATATTATTCGCTCATTTAGTGGATATTTTCACAAAGAAGTGAAATTTTCAAAAATCCAGAAAATTGGCTGAAAACGACTAAGTATCAAGGACTCATTGGGCGAATCACTCTGGAACTGAAATCGGAATGCTCACTGACATTTTCCCTATCTGAAAGTCTGATAAACGCCGGAAAAATGACTAAGTCCAAAAAAAATTTTTTTTCAACTTTTTTCAATTTTACCCCCGTGGGATATATATTCTACCCACACACATTTGGAACTCTCCTGGGGTACCCTCACACATATTATTCCCTCATTTAGTGGATATTTTCACAAAGAAGTGAAATTTTCAAAAATCCAGAAAATTGGCTGAAAACGACTAAATATCAAAGACTCATTGGGCGAATCGCTCTGGAACTGAAATGGGAATGCTCACTGACATTTCCCCTATCTTAAAGTCTGATAAACGCCAGAAAAATGACTAAGTCCAAAAAAAAATTTTTTTCAACTTTTTTCAATTTTACCCCCGTGGGATATATATTCTACCCACACACATTTGGAACTCTCCTGGGGTACCCTCACACATATTATTCCCTCATTTAGTGGATATTTTCACAAAGAAGTGAAATTTTCAAAAATCCAGAAAATTGGCTGAAAACGACTAAGTATCAAGGACTCATTGGGCGAATCACTCTGGAACTGAAATCGGAACGCTCACTGACATTTTCCCTATCTGAAAGTCTGATAAACGCCGGAAAAATGACTAAGTCCAAAAAAAATTTTTTTTCAACTTTTTTCAATTTTACCCCCGTGGGATATATATTCTACCCACACACATTTGGAACTCTCCTGGGGTACCCTCACACATATTATTCCCTCATTTAGTGGATATTTTCACAAAGAAGTGAAATTTTCAAAAATCCAGAAAATTGGCTGAAAACGACTAAATATCAAAGACTCATTGGGCGAATCGCTCTGGAACTGAAATGGGAATGCTCACTGACATTTCCCCTATCTTAAAGTCTGATAAACGCCAGAAAAATGACTAAGTCCAAAAAAAAATTTTTTTCAACTTTTTTCAATTTTACCCCCGTGGGATATATACTCTACCCACACACATTTGGAACTCTCCTGGGGTACCCTCACACATATTATTCCCTCATTTAGTGGATATTTTCACAAAGAAGTGAAATTTTCAAAAATCCAGAAAATTGGCTGAAAACGACTAAGTATCAAAGACTCATTGGGCGAATCGCTCTGGAACTGAAATGGGAATGCTCACTGACATTTTCCCTATCTGAAAGACTGATAAACGCCGGAAAAATGACTAAGTCCAAAAAAAAATTTTTTTCAACTTTTTTCAATTTTACCCCCGTACGATATATATTCTACCCACACACATTTGGGACTCTCCTGGGGTACCCTCACACATATTATTCCCTCATTTAGTGGAAATTTTCACAAAGAAGTGAAATTTTCAAAAATCCAGAAAATTGGCTGAAAACGACTAAGTATCAAGGACACATTGGGCGAATCGCTCTGGAACTGAAATCGGAACGCTCACTGACATTTTCCCTATCTGAAAGTCTGATAAACGCCGGAAAAATGACTAAGTCCAAAAAAAAATTTTTTTCAACTTTTTTCAATTTTACCCCCGTGGGATATATATTCTACTCACACACATTTGGAACTCTCCTGGGGTACCCTCACACATATTATTCCCTCATTTAGTGGATATTTTCACAAAGAAGTGAAATTTTCAAAAATCCAGAAAATTGGCTGAAAACGACTAAGTATCAAGGACTCATTGGGCGAATCGCTCTGGAACTGAAATCGGAACGCTCACTGACATTTTCCCTATCTGAAAGTCTGATAAACGCCGGAAAAATGACTAAGTCCAAAAAGAAATTTTTTTCAACTTTTTTCAATTTTACCCCCGTGGGATATATATTCTACCCACACACATTTGGAACTCTCCTGTGGTACCCTCACACATATTATTCCCTCATTTAGTGGATATTTTCACAAAGAAGTGAAATTTTCAAAAATCCAGAAAATTGGCTGAAAACGACTAAATATCAAAGACTCATTGGGCGAATCGCTCTGGAACTGAAATGGGAATGCTCACTGACATTTCCCCTATCTTAAAGTCTGATAAACGCCAGAAAAATGACTAAGTCCAAAAAAAAATTTTTTTCAACTTTTTTCAATTTTACCCCCGTGGGATATATATTCTACCCACACACATTTGGAACTCTCCTGGGGTACCCTCACACATATTATTCCCTCATTTAGTGGATATTTTCACAAAGAAGTGAAATTTTCAAAAATCCAGAAAATTGGCTGAAAACGACTAAGTATCAAGGACTCATTGGGCGAATCACTCTGGAACTGAAATCGGAACGCTCACTGACATTTTCCCTATCTGAAAGTCTGATAAACGCCGGAAAAATGACTAAGTCCAAAAAAAATTTTTTTCAACTTTTTTCAATTTTACCCCCGTGGGATATATATTCTACCCACACACATTTGGAACTCTCCTGGGGTACCCTCACACATATTATTCCCTCATTTAGTGGATATTTTCACAAAGAAGTGAAATTTTCAAAAATCCAGAAAATTGGCTGAAAACGACTAAGTATCAAAGACTCATTGGGCGAATCGCTCTGGAACTGAAATGGGAATGCTCACTGACATTTTCCCTATCTGAAAGACTGATAAACGCCGGAAAAATGACTAAGTCCAAAAAAAAATTTTTTTCAACTTTTTTCAATTTTACCCCCGTACGATATATATTCTACCCACACACATTTGGGACTCTCCTGGGGTACCCTCACACATATTATTCCCTCATTTAGTGGAAATTTTCACAAAGAAGTGAAATTTTCAAAAATCCAGAAAATTGGCTGAAAACGACTAAGTATCAAGGACACATTGGGCGAATCGCTCTGGAACTGAAATGGGAATGCTCACTGACATTTCCCCTATCTTAAAGTCTGATAAACGCCAGAAAAATGACTAAGTCCAAAAAAAAATTTTTTTCAACTTTTTTAAATTTTACCCCCGTGGGATATATATTCTACCCACACACATTTGGAACTCTCCTGGGGTACCCTCACACATATTATTCCCTCATTTAGTGGATATTTTCACAAAGAAGTGAAATTTTCAAAAATCCAGAAAATTGGCTGAAAACGACTAAATATCAAAGACTCATTGGGCGAATCGCTCTGGAACTGAAATGGGAATGCTCACTGACATTTCCCCTATCTTAAAGTCTGATAAACGCCAGAAAAATGACTAAGTCCAAAAAAAAAATTTTTTTCAACTTTTTTCATTTTTACCCCCGTGTGATATATATTCTACCCACACACATTTGGAACTCTCCTGGGGTACCCTCACACATATTATTCCCTCATTTAGTGGATATTTTCACAAAGAAGTGAAATTTTCAAAAATCCAGAAAATTGGCTGAAAACGACTAAGTATCAAGGACTCATTGGGCGAATCACTCTGGAACTGAAATCGGAACGCTCACTGACATTTTCCCTATCTGAAAGTCTGATAAACGCCGGAAAAATGACTAAGTCCAAAAAAAATTTTTTTTCAACTTTTTTCAATTTTACCCCCGTGGGATATATATTCTACCCACACACATTTGGAACTCTCCTGGGGTACCCTCACACATATTATTCCCTCATTTAGTGGATATTTTCACAAAGAAGTGAAATTTTCAAAAATCCAGAAAATTGGCTGAAAACGACTAAGTATCAAGGACTCATTGGGCGAATCGCTCTGGAACTGAAATCGGAACGCTCACTGACATTTTCCCTATCTGAAAGTCTGATAAACGCCGGAAAAATGACTAAGTCCAAAAAAAAATTTTTTTCAACTTTTTTCAATTTTACCCCCGTGGGATATATATTCTACCCACACACATTTGGAACTCTCCTGGGGTACCCTCACACATATTATTCCCTCATTTAGTGGATATTTTCACAAAGAAGTGAAATTTTCAAAAATCCAGAAAATTGGCTGAAAACGACTAAATATCAAAGACTCATTGGGCGAATCGCTCTGGAACTGAAATGAGAATGCTCACTGACATTTCCCCTATCTTAAAGTCTGATAAACGCCAGAAAAATGACTAAGTCCAAAAAAAAAATTTTTTTCAACTTTTTTCAATTTTACCCCCGTGGGATATATATTCTACCCACACACATTTGGAACTCTCCTGGGGTACCCTCACACATATTATTCCCTCATTTAGTGGATATTTTCACAAAGAAGTCAAATTTTCAAAAATCCAGAAAATTGGCTGAAAACGACTAAATATCAAAGTCTCATTGGGCGAATCGCTCTGGAACTGAAATGAGAATGCTCACTGACATTTCCCCTATCTTAAAGTCTGATAAACGCCAGAAAAATGACTAAGTCCAAAAAAAAATTTTTTTCAACTTTTTTCAATTTTACCCCCGTGGGATATATATTCTACCCACACACATTTGGAACTCTCCTGGGGTACCCTCACACATATTATTCCCTCATTTAGTGGATATTTTCACAAAGAAGTGAAATTTTCAAAAATCCAGAAAATTGGCTGAAAACGACTAAGTATCAAGGACTCATTGGGCGAATCGCTCTGGAACTGAAATCGGAACGCTCACTGACATTTTCCCTATCTGAAAGTCTGATAAACGCCGGAAAAATGACTAAGTCCAAAAAAAATTTTTTTTCAACTTTTTTCAATTTTACCCCCGTGGGATATATATTCTACCCACACACATTTGGAACTCTCCTGGGGTACCCTCACACATATTATTCCCTCATTTAGTGGATATTTTCACAAAGAAGTGAAATTTTCAAAAATCCAGAAAATTGGCTGAAAACGACTAAGTATCAAGGACTCATTGGGCGAATCGCTCTGGAACTGAAATCGGAACGCTCACTGACATTTTCCCTATCTGAAAGTCTGATAAACGCCGGAAAAATGACTAAGTCCAAAAAAAAATTTTTTTCAACTTTTTTCAATTTTACCCCCGTGGGATATATATTCTACCCACACACATTTGGAACTCTCCTGGGGTACCCTCACACATATTATTCCCTCATTTAGTGGATATTTTCACAAAGAAGTGAAATTTTCAAAAATCCAGAAAATTGAGTGAAAACGACTAAGTATCAAGGACTCATTGGGCGAATCGCTCTGGAACTGAAATCGGAACGCTCACTGACATTTTCCCTATCTGAAAGTCTGATAAACGACGGAAAAATGACTAAGTCCAAAAAAAAATTTTTTTCAACTTTTTTCAATTTTACCCCCGTGGGATATATATTCTACCCACACACATTTGGAACTCTCCTGGGGTACCCTCACACATATTATTCCCTCATTTAGTGGATATTTTCACAAACAAGTGAAATTTTCAAAAATCCAGAAAATTGGCTGAAAACGAGTAAATATCAAAGACACATTGGGCGAATCGCTCTGGAACTGAAATCGGAACGCTCACTGACATTTTCCCTATCTGAAAGTCTGATAAACGCCGGAAAAATGACTAAGTCCAAAAAAAAATTTTTTTCAACTTTTTTCAATTTTACCCCCGTGGGATATATATTCTACCCACACACATTTGGAACTCTCCTGGGGTACCCTCACACATATTATTCCCTCATTTAGTGGATATTTTCACAAAAAAGTGAAATTTTCAAAAATCCAGAAAATTGGCTGAAAACGACTAAATATCAAAGACTCATTGGGCGAATCGCTCTGGAACTGAAATGGGAATGCTCACTGACATTTCCTCTATCTTAAAGTCTGATAAACGCCAGAAAAATGACTAAGTCCAAAAAAATTTTTTTTCAACTTTTTTCAATTTTACCCCCGTGGGATATATATTCTACCCACACACATTTGGAACTCTCCTGGGGTACCCTCACACATATTATTCCCTCATTTAGTGGATATTTTCACAAAGAAGTGAAATTTTCAAAAATCCAGAAAATTGGCTGAAAACGACTAAGTATCAAGGACTCATTGGGCGAATCGCTCTGGAACTGAAATCGGAACGCTCACTGACATTTTCCCTATCTGAAAGTCTGATAAACGCCGGAAAAATGACTAAATCCAAAAAAAAAATTTTTTCAACTTTTTTCAATTTTACCCCCGTGGGATATATATTCTACCCACACACATTTGGAACTCTCCTGGGGTACCCTCACACATATTATTCCCTCATTTAGTGGATATTTTCACAAAGAAGTGAAATTTTCAAAAATCCAGAAAATTGGCTGAAAACGACTAAGTATCAAGGACTCATTGGGCGAATCACTCTGGAACTGAAATCGGAACGCTCACTGACATTTTCCCTATCTGAAAGTCTGATAAACGCCGGAAAAATGACTAAGTCCAAAAAAAAATTTTTTTCAACTTTTTTCAATTTTACCCCCGTGGGATATATATTCTACCCACACACATTTGGAACTCTCCTGGGGTACCCTCACACATATTATTCCCTCATTTAGTGGATATTTTCACAAAGAAGTGAAATTTTCAAAAATCCAGAAAATTGGCTGAAAACGACTAAGTATCAAGGACTCATTGGGCGAATCGCTCTGGAACTGAAATCGGAACGCTCACTGACATTTTCCCTATCTGAAAGTCTGATAAACGCCGGAAAAATGACTAAGTCCAAAAAGAAATTTTTTTCAACTTTTTTCAATTTTACCCCCGTGGGATATATATTCTACCCACACACATTTGGAACTCTCCTGGGGTACCCTCACACATATTATTCCCTCATTTAGTGGATATTTTCACAAAGAAGTGAAATTTTCAAAAATCCAGAAAATTGGCTGAAAACGACTAAATATCAAAGACTCATTGGGCGAATCGCTCTGGAACTGAAATGGGAATGCTCACTGACATTTCCCCTATCTTAAAGTCTGATAAACGCCAGAAAAATGACTAAGTCCAAAAAAAAATTTTTTTCAACTTTTTTCAATTTTACCCCCGTGGGATATATATTCTACCCACACACATTTGGAACTCTCCTGGGGTACCCTCACACATATTATTCCCTCATTTAGTGGATATTTTCACAAAGAAGTGAAATTTTCAAAAATCCAGAAAATTGGCTGAAAACGACTAAGTATCAAAGACTCATTGGGCGAATCGCTCTGGAACTGAAATGGGAATGCTCACTGACATTTTCCCTATCTGAAAGACTGATAAACGCCGGAAAAATGACTAAGTCCAAAAAAAAATTTTTTTCAACTTTTTTCAATTTTACCCCCGTACGATATATATTCTACCCACACACATTTGGGACTCTCCTGGGGTACCCTCACACATATTATTCCCTCATTTAGTGGATATTTTCACAAAGAAGTGAAATTTTCAAAAATCCAGAAAATTGGCTGAAAACGACTAAATATCAAAGACTCATTGGGCGAATCGCTCTGGAACTGAAATGGGAATGCTCACTGACATTTCCCCTATCTTAAAGTCTGATAAACGCCAGAAAAATGACTAAGTCCAAAAAAAATTTTTTTTCAACTTTTTTCAATTTTACCCCCGTGGGATATATATTCTACCCACACACATTTGGAACTCTCCTGGGGTACCCTCACACATATTATTCCCTCATTTAGTGGATATTTTCACAAAGAAGTGAAATTTTCAAAAATCCAGAAAATTGGCTGAAAACGACTAAATATCAAAGACTCATTGGGCGAATCGCTCTGGAACTGAAATGAGAATGCTCACTGACATTTCCCCTATCTTAAAGTCTGATAAACGCCAGAAAAATGACTAAGTCCAAAAAAAAATTTTTTTCAACTTTTTTCAATTTTACCCCCGTGGGATATATATTCTACCCACACACATTTGGAACTCTCCTGGGGTACCCTCACACATATTATTCCCTCATTTAGTGGATATTTTCACAAAGAAGTCAAATTTTCAAAAATCCAGAAAATTGGCTGAAAACGACTAAATATCAAAGACTCATTGGGCGAATCGCTCTGGAACTGAAATGAGAATGCTCACTGACATTTCCCCTATCTTAAAGTCTGATAAACGCCAGAAAAATGACTAAGTCCAAAAAAAAATTTTTTTCAACTTTTTTCAATTTTACCCCCGTGGGATATATATTCTACCCACACACATTTGGAACTCTCCTGGGGTACCCTCACACATATTATTCCCTCATTTAGTGGATATTTTCACAAAGAAGTGAAATTTTCAAAAATCCAGAAAATTGGCTGAAAACGACTAAGTATCAAGGACTCATTGGGCGAATCGCTCTGGAACTGAAATCGGAACGCTCACTGACATTTTCCCTATCTGAAAGTCTGATAAACGCCGGAAAAATGACTAAGTCCAAAAAAAATTTTTTTTCAACTTTTTTCAATTTTACCCCCGTGGGATATATATTCTACCCACACACATTTGGAACTCTCCTGGGGTACCCTCACACATATTATTCCCTCATTTAGTGGATATTTTCACAAAGAAGTGAAATTTTCAAAAATCCAGAAAATTGGCTGAAAACGACTAAGTATCAAGGACTCATTGGGCGAATCGCTCTGGAACTGAAATCGGAACGCTCACTGACATTTTCCCTATCTGAAAGTCTGATAAACGCCGGAAAAATGACTAAGTCCAAAAAAAAATTTTTTTCAACTTTTTTCAATTTTACCCCCGTGGGATATATATTCTACCCACACACATTTGGAACTCTCCTGGGGTACCCTCACACATATTATTCCCTCATTTAGTGGATATTTTCACAAAGAAGTGAAATTTTCAAAAATCCAGAAAATTGAGTGAAAACGACTAAGTATCAAGGACTCATTGGGCGAATCGCTCTGGAACTGAAATCGGAACGCTCACTGACATTTTCCCTATCTGAAAGTCTGATAAACGCCGGAAAAATGACAAAGTCCAAAAAAAAATTTTTTTCAACTTTTTTCAATTTTACCCCCGTGGGATATATATTCTACCCACACACATTTGGAACTCTCCTGGGGTACCCTCACACATATTATTCCCTCATTTAGTGGATATTTTCACAAAGAAGTGAAATTTTCAAAAATCCAGAAAATTGGCTGAAAACGACTAAATATCAAAGACACATTGGGCGAATCGCTCTGGAACTGAAATCGGAACGCTCACTGACATTTTCCCTATCTGAAAGTCTGATAAACGCCGGAAAAATGACTAAGTCCAAAAAAAAATTTTTTTCAACTTTTTTCAATTTTACCCCCGTGGGATATATATTCTACCCACACACATTTGGAACTCTCCTGGGGTACCCTCACACATATTATTCCCTCATTTAGTGGATATTTTCACAAAAAAGTGAAATTTTCAAAAATCCAGAAAATTGGCTGAAAACGACTAAATATCAAAGACTCATTGGGCGAATCGCTCTGGAACTGAAATCGGAACGCTCACTGACATTTTCCCTATCTGAAAGTCTGATAAACGCCGGAAAAATGACTAAGTCCAAAAAAAAAATTTTTTCAACTTTTTTCAATTTTACCCCCGTGGGATATATATTCTACCCACACACATTTGGAACTCTCCTGGGGTACCCTCACACATATTATTCCCTCATTTAGTGGATATTTTCACAAAGAAGTGAAATTTTCAAAAATCCAGAAAATTGGCTGAAAACGACTAAGTATCAAGGACTCATTGGGCGAATCACTCTGGAACTGAAATCGGAACGCTCACTGACATTTTCCCTATCTGAAAGTCTGATAAACGCCGGAAAAATGACTAAGTCCAAAAAAAAATTTTTTTCAACTTTTTTCAATTTTACCCCCGTGGGATATATATTCTACCCACACACATTTGGAACTCTCCTGGGGTACCCTCACACATATTATTCCCTCATTTAGTGGATATTTTCACAAAGAAGTGAAATTTTCAAAAATCCAGAAAATTGGCTGAAAACGACTAAGTATCAAAGACTCATTGGGCGAATCGCTCTGGAACTGAAATGAGAATGCTCACTGACATTTCCCCTATCTTAAAGTCTGATAAACGCCAGAAAAATGACTAAGTCCAAAAAAAAATTTTTTTCAACTTTTTTCAATTTTACCCCCGTGGGATATATA
The DNA here is from genome assembly GCF_046119375.1 of Phyllobates terribilis. Taxonomy (NCBI): domain Eukaryota; kingdom Metazoa; phylum Chordata; class Amphibia; order Anura; family Dendrobatidae; genus Phyllobates; species Phyllobates terribilis. The sequence continues at coordinate 621,340 of NW_027362783.1, forward strand.
TTCTACCCACACACATTTGGAACTCTCCTGGGGTACCCTCACACATATTATTCCCTCATTTAGTGGATATTTTCACAAAGAAGTCAAATTTTCAAAAATCCAGAAAATTGGCTGAAAACGACTAAATATCAAAGACTCATTGGGCGAATCGCTCTGGAACTGAAATGAGAATGCTCACTGACATTTCCCCTATCTTAAAGTCTGATAAACGCCAGAAAAATGACTAAGTCCAAAAAAAAATTTTTTTCAACTTTTTTCAATTTTACCCCCGTGGGATATATATTCTACCCACACACATTTGGAACTCTCCTGGGGTACCCTCACACATATTATTCCCTCATTTAGTGGATATTTTCACAAAGAAGTGAAATTTTCAAAAATCCAGAAAATTGGCTGAAAACGACTAAATATCAAAGACTCATTGGGCGAATCGCTCTGGAACTGAAATGGGAATGCTCACTGACATTTCCCCTATCTTAAATTCTGATAAACGCCAGAAAAATGACTAAGTCCAAAAAAAAATTTTTTTCAACTTTTTTCATTTTTACCCCCGTGTGATATATATTCTACCCACACACATTTGGAACTCTCCTGGGGTACCCTCACACATATTATTCCCTCATTTAGTGGATATTTTCACAAAGAAGTGAAATTTTCAAAAATCCAGAAAATTGGCTGAAAACGACTAAGTATCAAGGACTCATTGGGCGAATCACTCTGGAACTGAAATCGGAACGCTCACTGACATTTTCCCTATCTGAAAGTCTGATAAACGCCGGAAAAATGACTAAGTCCAAAAAAAATTTTTTTTCAACTTTTTTCAATTTTACCCCCGTGGGATATATATTCTACCCACACACATTTGGAACTCTCCTGGGGTACCCTCACACATATTATTCCCTCATTTAGTGGATATTTTCACAAAGAAGTGAAATTTTCAAAAATCCAGAAAATTGGCTGAAAACGACTAAATATCAAAGACTCATTGGGCGAATCGCTCTGGAATTGAAATGAGAATGCTCACTGACATTTCCCCTATCTTAAAGTCTGATAAACGCCAGAAAAATGACTAAGTCCAAAAAAAAATTTTTTTCAACTTTTTTCAATTTTACCCCCGTGGGATATATATTCTACCCACACACATTTGGAACTCTCCTGGGGTACCCTCACACATATTATTCCCTCATTTAGTGGATATTTTCACAAAGAAGTCAAATTTTCAAAAATCCAGAAAATTGGCTGAAAACGACTAAATATCAAAGACTCATTGGGCGAATCGCTCTGGAACTGAAATGAGAATGCTCACTGACATTTCCCCTATCTTAAAGTCTGATAAACACCAGAAAAATGACTAAGTCCAAAAAAAAATTTTTTTCAACTTTTTTCAATTTTACCCCCGTGGGATATATATTCTACCCACACACATTTGGAACTCTCCTGGGGTACCCTCACACATATTATTCCCTCATTTAGTGGATATTTTCACAAAGAAGTGAAATTTTCAAAAATCCAGAAAATTGGCTGAAAACGACTAAGTATCAAGGACTCATTGGGCGAATCGCTCTGGAACTGAAATCGGAACGCTCACTGACATTTTCCCTATCTGAAAGTCTGATAAACGCCGGAAAAATGACTAAGTCCAAAAAAAATTTTTTTTCAACTTTTTTCAATTTTACCCCCGTGGGATATATATTCTACCCACACACATTTGGAACTCTCCTGGGGTACCCTCACACATATTATTCCCTCATTTAGTGGATATTTTCACAAAGAAGTGAAATTTTCAAAAATCCAGAAAATTGGCTGAAAACGACTAAGTATCAAGGACTCATTGGGCGAATCGCTCTGGAACTGAAATCGGAACGCTCACTGACATTTTCCCTATCTGAAAGTCTGATAAACGCCGGAAAAATGACTAAGTCCAAAAAAAAATTTTTTTCAACTTTTTTCAATTTTACCCCCGTGGGATATATATTCTACCCACACACATTTGGAACTCTCCTGGGGTACCCTCACACATATTATTCCCTCATTTAGTGGATATTTTCACAAAGAAGTGAAATTTTCAAAAATCCAGAAAATTGAGTGAAAACGACTAAGTATCAAGGACTCATTGGGCGAATCGCTCTGGAACTGAAATCGGAACGCTCACTGACATTTTCCCTATCTGAAAGTCTGATAAACGACGGAAAAATGACTAAGTCCAAAAAAAAATTTTTTTCAACTTTTTTCAATTTTACCCCCGTGGGATATATATTCTACCCACACACATTTGGAACTCTCCTGGGGTACCCTCACACATATTATTCCCTCATTTAGTGGATATTTTCACAAAGAAGTGAAATTTTCAAAAATCCAGAAAATTGGCTGAAAACGACTAAATATCAAAGACACATTGGGCGAATCGCTCTGGAACTGAAATCGGAACGCTCACTGACATTCTCCCTATCTGAAAGTCTGATAAACGCCGGAAAAATGACTAAGTCCAAAAAAAAATTTTTTTCAACTTTTTTCAATTTTACCCCCGTGGGATATATATTCTACCCACACACATTTGGAACTCTCCTGGGGTACCCTCACACATATTATTCCCTCATTTAGTGGATATTTTCACAAAAAAGTGAAATTTTCAAAAATCCAGAAAATTGGCTGAAAACGACTAAATATCAAAGACTCATTGGGCGAATCGCTCTGGAACTGAAATGGGAATGCTCACTGACATTTCCTCTATCTTAAAGTCTGATAAACGCCAGAAAAATGACTAAGTCCAAAAAAATTTTTTTTCAACTTTTTTCAATTTTACCCCCGTGGGATATATATTCTACCCACACACATTTGGAACTCTCCTGGGGTACCCTCACACATATTATTCCCTCATTTAGTGGATATTTTCACAAAGAAGTGAAATTTTCAAAAATCCAGAAAATTGGCTGAAAACGACTAAGTATCAAGGACTCATTGGGCGAATCGCTCTGGAACTGAAATCGGAACGCTCACTGACATTTTCCCTATCTGAAAGTCTGATAAACGCCGGAAAAATGACTAAGTCCAAAAAAAAAATTTTTTCAACTTTTTTCAATTTTACCCCCGTGGGATATATATTCTACCCACACACATTTGGAACTCTCCTGGGGTACCCTCACACATATTATTCCCTCATTTAGTGGATATTTTCACAAAGAAGTGAAATTTTCAAAAATCCAGAAAATTGGCTGAAAACGACTAAGTATCAAAGACTCATTGGGCGAATCACTCTGGAACTGAAATCGGAACGCTCACTGACATTTTCCCTATCTGAAAGTCTGATAAACGCCGGAAAAATGACTAAGTCCAAAAAAAAATTTTTTTCAACTTTTTTCAATTTTACCCCCGTGGGATATATATTCTACCCACACACATTTGGAACTCTCCTGGGGTACCCTCACACATATTATTCCCTCATTTAGTGGATATTTTCACAAAGAAGTGAAATTTTCAAAAATCCAGAAAATTGGCTGAAAACGACTAAGTATCAAGGACTCATTGGGCGAATCGCTCTGGAACTGAAATCGGAACGCTCACTGACATTTTCCCTATCTGAAAGTCTGATAAACGCCGGAAAAATGACTAAGTCCAAAAAAAAATTTTTTTCAACTTTTTTCAATTTTACCCCCGTGGGATATATATTCTACCCACACACATTTGGAACTCTCCTGGGGTACCCTCACACATATTATTCCCTCATTTAGTGGATATTTTCACAAAGAAGTGAAATTTTCAAAAATCCAGAAAATTGGCTGAAAACGACTAAATATCAAAGACTCATTGGGCGAATCGCTCTGGAACTGAAATGAGAATGCTCACTGACATTTCCCCTATCTTAAAGTCTGATAAACGCCAGAAAAATGACTAAGTCCAAAAAAAAATTTTTTTCAACTTTTTTCAATTTTACCCCCGTGGGATATATATTCTACCCACACACATTTGGAACTCTCCTGGGGTACCCTCACACATATTATTCCCTCATTTAGTGGATATTTTCACAAAGAAGTCAAATTTTCAAAAATCCAGAAAATTGGCTGAAAACGACTAAATATCAAAGACTCATTGGGCGAATCGCTCTGGAACTGAAATGAGAATGCTCACTGACATTTCCCCTATCTTAAAGTCTGATAAACGCCAGAAAAATGACTAAGTCCAAAAAAAAATTTTTTTCAACTTTTTTCAATTTTACCCCCGTGGGATATATATTCTACCCACACACATTTGGAACTCTCCTGGGGTACCCTCACACATATTATTCCCTCATTTAGTGGATATTTTCACAAAGAAGTGAAATTTTCAAAAATCCAGAAAATTGGCTGAAAACGACTAAGTATCAAGGACTCATTGGGCGAATCGCTCTGGAACTGAAATCGGAACGCTCACTGACATTTTCCCTATCTGAAAGTCTGATAAACGCCGGAAAAATGACTAAGTCCAAAAAAAATTTTTTTTCAACTTTTTTCAATTTTACCCCCGTGGGATATATATTCTACCCACACACATTTGGAACTCTCCTGGGGTACCCTCACACATATTATTCCCTCATTTAGTGGATATTTTCACAAAGAAGTGAAATTTTCAAAAATCCAGAAAATTGGCTGAAAACGACTAAGTATCAAGGACTCATTGGGCGAATCGCTCTGGAACTGAAATCGGAACGCTCACTGACATTTTCCCTATCTGAAAGTCTGATAAACGCCGGAAAAATGACTAAGTCCAAAAAAAAAATTTTTTCAACTTTTTTCAATTTTACCCCCGTGGGATATATATTCTACCCACACACATTTGGAACTCTCCTGGGGTACCCTCACACATATTATTCCCTCATTTAGTGGATATTTTCACAAAGAAGTGAAATTTTCAAAAATCCAGAAAATTGGCTGAAAACGACTAAGTATCAAGGACTCATTGGGCGAATCACTCTGGAACTGAAATCGGAACGCTCACTGACATTTTCCCTATCTGAAAGTCTGATAAACGCCGGAAAAATGACTAAGTCCAAAAAAAAATTTTTTTCAACTTTTTTCAATTTTACCCCCGTGGGATATATATTCTACCCACACACATTTGGAACTCTCCTGGGGTACCCTCACACATATTATTCCCTCATTTAGTGGATATTTTCACAAAGAAGTGAAATTTTCAAAAATCCAGAAAATTGGCTGAAAACGACTAAGTATCAAGGACTCATTGGGCGAATCGCTCTGGAACTGAAATCGGAACGCTCACTGACATTTTCCCTATCTGAAAGTCTGATAAACGCCGGAAAAATGACTAAGTCCAAAAAAAAATTTTTTTCAACTTTTTTCAATTTTACCCCCGTGGGATATATATTCTACCCACACACATTTGGAACTCTCCTGGGGTACCCTCACACATATTATTCCCTCATTTAGTGGATATTTTCACAAAGAAGTGAAATTTTCAAAAATCCAGAAAATTGGCTGAAAACGACTAAATATCAAAGACTCATTGGGCGAATCGCTCTGGAACTGAAATGAGAATGCTCACTGACATTTCCCCTATCTTAAAGTCTGATAAACGCCAGAAAAATGACTAAGTCCAAAAAAAAATTTTTTTCAACTTTTTTCAATTTTACCCCCGTGGGATATATATTCTACCCACACACATTTGGAACTCTCCTGGGGTACCCTCACACATATTATTCCCTCATTTAGTGGATATTTTCACAAAGAAGTCAAATTTTCAAAAATCCAGAAAATTGGCTGAAAACGACTAAATATCAAAGACTCATTGGGCGAATCGCTCTGGAACTGAAATGAGAATGCTCACTGACATTTCCCCTATCTTAAAGTCTGATAAACGCCAGAAAAATGACTAAGTCCAAAAAAAAATTTTTTTCAACTTTTTTCAATTTTACCCCCGTGGGATATATATTCTACCCACACACATTTGGAACTCTCCTGGGGTACCCTCACACATATTATTCCCTCATTTAGTGGATATTTTCACAAAGAAGTGAAATTTTCAAAAATCCAGAAAATTGGCTGAAAACGACTAAGTATCAAGGACTCATTGGGCGAATCGCTCTGGAACTGAAATCGGAACGCTCACTGACATTTTCCCTATCTGAAAGTCTGATAAACGCCGGAAAAATGACTAAGTCCAAAAAAAATTTTTTTTCAACTTTTTTCAATTTTACCCCCGTGGGATATATATTCTACCCACACACATTTGGAACTCTCCTGGGGTACCCTCACACATATTATTCCCTCATTTAGTGGATATTTTCACAAAGAAGTGAAATTTTCAAAAATCCAGAAAATTGGCTGAAAACGACTAAGTATCAAGGACTCATTGGGCGAATCGCTCTGGAACTGAAATCGGAACGCTCACTGACATTTTCCCTATCTGAAAGTCTGATAAACGCCGGAAAAATGACTAAGTCCAAAAAAAAATTTTTTTCAACTTTTTTCAATTTTACCCCCGTGGGATATATATTCTACCCACACACATTTGGAACTCTCCTGGGGTACCCTCACACATATTATTCCCTCATTTAGTGGATATTTTCACAAAGAAGTGAAATTTTCAAAAATCCAGAAAATTGAGTGAAAACGACTAAGTATCAAGGACTCATTGGGCGAATCGCTCTGGAACTGAAATCGGAACGCTCACTGACATTTTCCCTATCTGAAAGTCTGATAAACGATGGAAAAATGACTAAGTCCAAAAAAAAATTTTTTTCAACTTTTTTCAATTTTACTCCCGTGGGATATATATTCTACCCACACACATTTGGAACTCTCCTGGGGTACCCTCACACATATTATTCCCTCATTTAGTGGATATTTTCACAAAGAAGTGAAATTTTCAAAAATCCAGAAAATTGGCTGAAAACGACTAAATATCAAAGACACATTGGGCGAATCGCTCTGGAACTGAAATCGGAACGCTCACTGACATTTTCCCTATCTGAAAGTCTGATAAACGCCGGAAAAATGACTAAGTCCAAAAAAAAATTTTTTTCAACTTTTTTCAATTTTACCCCCGTGGGATATATATTCTACCCACACACATTTGGAACTCTCCTGGGGTACCCTCACACATATTATTCCCTCATTTAGTGGATATTTTCACAAAAAAGTGAAATTTTCAAAAATCCAGAAAATTGGCTGAAAACGACTAAATATCAAAGACTCATTGGGCGAATCGCTCTGGAACTGAAATGGGAATGCTCACTGACATTTCCTCTATCTTAAAGTCTGATAAACGCCAGAAAAATGACTAAGTCCAAAAAAAATTTTTTTCAACTTTTTTCAATTTTACCCCCGTGGGATATATATTCTACCCACACACATTTGGAACTCTCCTGGGGTACCCTCACACATATTATTCCCTCATTTAGTGGATATTTTCACAAAGAAGTGAAATTTTCAAAAATCCAGAAAATTGGCTGAAAACGACTAAGTATCAAGGACTCATTGGGCGAATCGCTCTGGAACTGAAATCGGAACGCTCACTGACATTTTCCCTATCTGAAAGTCTGATAAACGCCGGAAAAATGACTAAGTCCAAAAAAAAAATTTTTTCAACTTTTTTCAATTTTACCCCCGTGGGATATATATTCTACCCACACACATTTGGAACTCTCCTGGGGTACCCTCACACATATTATTCCCTCATTTAGTGGATATTTTCACAAAGAAGTGAAATTTTCAAAAATCCAGAAAATTGGCTGAAAACGACTAAGTATCAAGGACTCATTGGGCGAATCGCTCTGGAACTGAAATCGGAATGCTCACTGACATTTTCCCTATCTGAAAGTCTGATAAACGCCGGAAAAATGACTAAGTCCAAAAAAAAATTTTTTTCAACTTTTTTCAATTTTACCCCCGTGGGATATATATTCTACCCACACACATTTGGAACTCTCCTGGGGTACCCTCACACATATTATTCCCTCATTTAGTGGATAGTTTCACAAAGAAGTGAAATTTTCAAAAATCCAGAAAATTGGCTGAAAACGACTAAATATCAAAGACTCATTGGGCGAATCGCTCTGGAACTGAAATGGGAATGCTCACTGACATTTCCCCTATCTTAAAGTCTGATAAACGCCAAAAAAATGACTAAGTCCAAAAAAAAATTTTTTTCAACTTTTTTCAATTTTACCCCCGTGGGATATATATTCTACCCACACACATTTAGAACTCTCCTGGGGTACCCTCACACATATTATTCCCTCATTTAGTGGATATTTTCACAAAGAAGTGAAATTTTCAAAAATCCAGAAAATTGGCTGAAAACGACTAAGTATCAAGGACTCATTGGGCGAATCGCTCTGGAACTGAAATCGGAATGCTCACTGACATTTTCCCTATCTGAAAGTCTGATAAACGCCGGAAAAATGACTAAGTCCAAAAAAAAATTTTTTTCAACTTTTTTCAATTTTACCCCCGTGGGATATATATTCTACCCACACACATTTGGAACTCTCCTGGGGTACCCTCACACATATTATTCCCTCATTTAGTGGATAGTTTCACAAAGAAGTGAAATTTTCAAAAATCCAGAAAATTGGCTGAAAACGACTAAATATCAAAGACTCATTGGGCGAATCACTCTGGAACTGAAATGGGAATGCTCACTGACATTTCCCCTATCTTAAAGTCTGATAAACGCCGGAAAAATGACTAAGTCCAAAAAAAAAATTTTTTCAACTTTTTTCAATTTTACCCCCGTGGGATATATATTCTACCCACACACATTTGGAACTCTCCTGGGGTACCCTCACACATATTATTCCCTCATTTAGTGGATATTTTCACAAAGAAGTGAAATTTTCAAAAATCCAGAAATTGGCTGAAAACGACTAAGTATCAAGGACTCATTGGGCGAATCGCTCTGGAACTGAAATCTGAACGCTCACTGACATTTTCACTATCTGAAAGTCTGATAAACGCCGGAAAAATGACTAAGTCCCAAAAAAAATTTTTTTCAACTTTTTTCAATTTTGCCCCCGTGGGATATATATTCTACCCACACACATTTGGAACTCTCCTGGGGTACCCTCACACATATTAGTCCCTCATTTAGTGGATATTTTCACAAAAAAGTGAAATTTTCAAAAATCCAGAAAATTGGCTGAAAACGACTAAATATCAAAGACTCATTGGGCGAATCGCTCTGTAACTGAAATCGGAACGCTCACTGACATTTTCCCTATCTGAAAGTCTGATAAACGCCGGAAAAATGACTAAGTCCAAAAAAAAATGTTTTTCAACTTTTTTCAATTTTACCCCCGTGGGATATATATTCTACCCACACACATTTGGAACTCTCCTGGGGTACCCTCACACATATTATTCCCTCATTTAGTGGATATTTTCACAAAAAAGTGAAATTTTCAAAAATCCAGAAAATTGGCTGAAAACGACTAAATATCAAAGACTCATTGGGCGAATCACTCTGGAACTGAAATGGGAATGCTCACTGACATTTCCCCTATCTTAAAGTCTGATAAACGCCAGAAAAATGACTAAGTCAAAAAAAAAATTTTTTTCAACTTTTTTCAATTTTACCCCCGTGGGATATATACTCTACCCACACACATTTGGAACTCTCCTGGGGTACCCTCACACATATTATTCCCTCATTTAGTGGATATTTTCACAAAGAAGTGAAATTTTCAAAAATCCAGAAAATTGGCTGAAAACGACTAAGTATCAAAGACTCATTGGGCGAATCGCTCTGGAACTGAAATGGGAATGCTCACTGACATTTTCCCTATCTGAAAGTCTGATAAACGCCGGAAAAATGACTAAGTCCAAAAAAAAATTTTTTTCAACTTTTTTCAATTTTACCCCCGTACGATATATATTCTACCCACACACATTTGGGACTCTCCTGCGGTACCCTCACACATATTATTCCCTCATTTAGTGGATATTTTCACAAAGAAGTGAAATTTTCAAAAATCCAGAAAATTGGCTGAAAACGACTAAGTATCAAGGACACATTGGGCGAATCGCTCTGGAACTGAAATCGGAACGCTCACTGACATTTTCCCTATCTGAAAGTCTGATAAACGCCGGAAAAATGACTAAGTCCAAAAAAAAATTTTTTTCAACTTTTTTCAATTTTACCCCCGTGGGATATATATTCTACTCACACACATTTGGAACTCTCCTGGGGTACCCTCACACATATTATTCCCTCATTTAGTGGATATTTTCACAAAGAAGTGAAATTTTCAAAAATCCAGAAAATTGGCTGAAAACGACTAAGTATCAAGGACTCATTGGGCGAATCGCTCTGGAACTGAAATCGGAACGCTCACTGACATTTTCCCTATCTGAAAGTCTGATAAACGCCGGAAAAATGACTAAGTCCAAAAAAAAATTTTTTTCAACTTTTTTCAATTTTACCCCCGTGGGATATATATTCTAACCACACACATTTGGAACTCTCCTGGGGTACCCTCACACATATTATTCCCTCATTTAGTGGATATTTTCACAAAGAAGTGAAATTTTCAAAAATCCAGAAAATTGGCTGAAAACGACTAAGTATCAAGGACTCATTGGGCGAATCGCTCTGGAACTGAAATCTGAACGCTCACTGACATTTTCCCTATCTGAAAGTCTGATAAACGCCGGAAAAATGACTAAGTCCCAAAAAAAAATTTTTTCAACTTTTTTCAATTTTGCCCCCGTGGGATATATATTCTACCCACACACATTTGGAACTCTCCTGGGGTACCCTCACACATATTATTCCCTCATTTAGTGGATATTTTCACAAAGAAGTGAAATTTTCAAAAATCCAGAAAATTGGCTGAAAACGACTAAGTATCAAGGACTCATTGGGCGAATCGCTCTGGAACTGAAATCGGAACGCTCACTGACATTTTCCCTATCTGAAAGTCTGATAAACGCCGGAAAAATGACTAAGTCCAAAAAAAAATTTTTTTCAACTTTTTTCAATTTTACCCCCGTGGGATATATATTCTACCCACACACATTTGGAACTCTCCTGGGGTACCCTCACACATATTATTCCCTCATTTAGTGGATATTTTCACAAAGAAGTGAAATTTTCAAAAATCCAGAAAATTGGCTGAAAACGACTAAATATCAAAGACTCATTGGGCGAATCGCTCTGGAACTGAAATGGGAATGCTCACTGACATTTCCCCTATCTTAAAGTCTGATAAACGCCAGAAAAATGACTAAGTCCAAAAAAAAATTTTTTTCAACTTTTTTAAATTTTACCCCCGTGGGATATATATTCTACCCACACACATTTGGAACTCTCCTGGGGTACCCTCACACATATTATTCCCTCATTTAGTGGATATTTTCACAAAGAAGTGAAATTTTCAAAAATCCAGAAAATTGGCTGAAAACGACTAAATATCAAAGACTCATTGGGCGAATCACTCTGGAACTGAAATGGGAATGCTCACTGACATTTCCCCTATCTTAAAGTCTGATAAACGCCAGAAAAATGACTAAGTCCAAAAAAAATTTTTTTTCAACTTTTTTCAATTTTACCCCCGTGGGATATATACTCTACCCACACACATTTGGAACTCTCCTGGGGTACCCTCACACATATTATTCCCTCATTTAGTGGATATTTTCACAAAGAAGTGAAATTTTCAAAAATCCAGAAAATTGGCTGAAAACGACTAAGTATCAAGGACTCATTGGGCGAATCGCTCTGGAACTGAAATCTGAACGCTCACTGACATTTTCCCTATCTGAAAGTCTGATAAACGCCGGAAAAATGACTAAGTCCCAAAAAAAATTTTTTTCAACTTTTTTCAATTTTGCCCCCGTGGGATATATATTCTACCCACACACATTTGGAACTCTCCTGGGGTACCCTCACACATATTAGTCCCTCATTTAGTGGATATTTTCACAAAAAAGTGAAATTTTCAAAAATCCAGAAAATTGGCTGAAAACGACTAAATATCAAAGACTCATTGGGCGAATCGCTCTGTAACTGAAATCGGAACGCTCACTGACATTTTCCCTATCTGAAAGTCTGATAAACGCCGGAAAAATGACTAAGTCCAAAAAAAAATGTTTTTCAACTTTTTTCAATTTTACCCCCGTGGGATATATATTCTACCCACACACATTTGGAACTCTCCTGGGGTACCCTCACACATATTATTCCCTCATTTAGTGGATATTTTCACAAAAAAGTGAAATTTTCAAAAATCCAGAAAATTGGCTGAAAACGACTAAATATCAAAGACTCATTGGGCGAATCACTCTGGAACTGAAATGGGAATGCTCACTGACATTTCCCCTATCTTAAAGTCTGATAAACGCCAGAAAAATGACTAAGTCCAAAAAAAAATTTTTTTCAACTTTTTTCAATTTTACCCCCGTGGGATATATACTCTACCCACACACATTTGGAACTCTCCTGGGGTACCCTCACACATATTATTCCCTCATTTAGTGGATATTTTCACAAAGAAGTGAAATTTTCAAAAATCCAGAAAATTGGCTGAAAACGACTAAGTATCAAAGACTCATTGGGCGAATCGCTCTGGAACTGAAATGGGAATGCTCACTGACATTTTCCCTATCTGAAAGTCTGATAAACGCCGGAAAAATGACTAAGTCCAAAAAAAAATTTTTTTCAACTTTTTTCAATTTTACCCCCGTACGATATATATTCTACCCACACACATTTGGGACTCTCCTGCGGTACCCTCACACATATTATTCCCTCATTTAGTGGATATTTTCACAAAGAAGTGAAATTTTCAAAAATCCAGAAAATTGGCTGAAAACGACTAAGTATCAAGGACACATTGGGCGAATCGCTCTGGAACTGAAATCGGAACGCTCACTGACATTTTCCCTATCTGAAAGTCTGATAAACGCCGGAAAAATGACTAAGTCCAAAAAAAAATTTTTTTCAACTTTTTTCAATTTTACCCCCGTGGGATATATATTCTACTCACACACATTTGGAACTCTCCTGGGGTACCCTCACACATATTATTCCCTCATTTAGTGGATATTTTCACAAAGAAGTGAAATTTTCAAAAATCCAGAAAATTGGCTGAAAACGACTAAGTATCAAGGACTCATTGGGCGAATCACTCTGGAACTGAAATCGGAACGCTCACTGACATTTTCCCTATCTTAAAGTCTGATAAACGCCAGAAAAATGACTAAGTCCAAAAAAAATTTTTTTTCAACTTTTTTCAATTTTACCCCCGTGGGATATATACTCTACCCACACACATTTGGAACTCTCCTGGGGTACCCTCACACATATTATTCCCTCATTTAGTGGATATTTTCACAAAGAAGTGAAATTTTCAAAAATCCAGAAAATTGGCTGAAAACGACTAAGTATCAAGGACTCATTGGGCGAATCGCTCTGGAACTGAAATCTGAACGCTCACTGACATTTTCCCTATCTGAAAGTCTGATAAACACCGGAAAAATGACTAAGTCCCAAAAAAAATTTTTTTCAACTTTTTTCAATTTTGCCCCCGTGGGATATATATTCTACCCACACACATTTGGAACTCTCCTGGGGTACCCTCACACATATTAGTCCCTCATTTAGTGGATATTTTCACAAAAAAGTGAAATTTTCAAAAATCCAGAAAATTGGCTGAAAACGACTAAATATCAAAGACTCATTGGGCGAATCGCTCTGTAACTGAAATCGGAACGCTCACTGACATTTTCCCTATCTGAAAGTCTGATAAACGCCGGAAAAATGACTAAGTCCAAAAAAAAATGTTTTTCAACTTTTTTCAATTTTACCCCCGTGGGATATATATTCTACCCACACACATTTGGAACTCTCCTGGGGTACCCTCACACATATTATTCCCTCATTTAGTGGATATTTTCACAAAAAAGTGAAATTTTCAAAAATCCAGAAAATTGGCTGAAAACGACTAAATATCAAAGACTCATTGGGCGAATCACTCTGGAACTGAAATGGGAATGCTCACTGACATTTCCCCTATCTTAAAGTCTGATAAACGCCAGAAAAATGACTAAGTCCAAAAAAAAATTTTTTTCAACTTTTTTCAATTTTACCCCCGTGGGATATATACTCTACCCACACACATTTGGAACTCTCCTGGGGTACCCTCACACATATTATTCCCTCATTTAGTGGATATTTTCACAAAGAAGTGAAATTTTCAAAAATCCAGAAAATTGGCTGAAAACGACTAAGTATCAAAGACTCATTGGGCGAATCGCTCTGGAACTGAAATGGGAATGCTCACTGACATTTTCCCTATCTGAAAGTCTGATAAACGCCGGAAAAATGACTAAGTCCAAAAAAAAATTTTTTTCAACTTTTTTCAATTTTACCCCCGTACGATATATATTCTACCCACACACATTTGGGACTCTCCTGCGGTACCCTCACACATATTATTCCCTCATTTAGTGGATATTTTCACAAAGAAGTGAAATTTTCAAAAATCCAGAAAATTGGCTGAAAACGACTAAGTATCAAGGACACATTGGGCGAATCGCTCTGGAACTGAAATCGGAACGCTCACTGACATTTTCCCTATCTGAAAGTCTGATAAACGCCGGAAAAATGACTAAGTCCAAAAAAAAATTTTTTTCAACTTTTTTCAATTTTACCCCCGTGGGATATATATTCTACTCACACACATTTGGAACTCTCCTGGGGTACCCTCACACATATTATTCCCTCATTTAGTGGATATTTTCACAAAGAAGTGAAATTTTCAAAAATCCAGAAAATTGGCTGAAAACGACTAAGTATCAAGGACTCATTGGGCGAATCACTCTGGAACTGAAATCGGAACGCTCACTGACATTTTCCCTATCTGAAAGTCTGATAAACGCCGGAAAAATGACTAAGTCCAAAAAAAAATTTTTTTCAACTTTTTTCAATTTTACCCCCGTGGGATATATATTCTAACCACACACATTTGGAACTCTCCTGGGGTACCCTCACACATATTATTCCCTCATTTAGTGGATATTTTCACAAAGAAGTGAAATTTTCAAAAATCCAGAAAATTGGCTGAAAACGACTAAGTATCAAGGACTCATTGGGCGAATCGCTCTGGAACTGAAATCTGAACGCTCACTGACATTTTCCCTATCTGAAAGTCTGATAAACGCCGGAAAAATGACTAAGTCCCAAAAAAAAATTTTTTCAACTTTTTTCAATTTTGCCCCCGTGGGATATATATTCTACCCACACACATTTGGAACTCTCCTGGGGTACCCTCACACATATTATTCCCTCATTTAGTGGATATTTTCACAAAGAAGTGAAATTTTCAAAAATCCAGAAAATTGGCTGAAAACGACTAAATATCAAAGACTCATTGGGCGAATCGCTCTGGAACTGAAATGGGAATGCTCACTGACATTTCCCCTATCTTAAAGTCTGATAAACGCCAGAAAAATGACTAAGTCCAAAAAAAAATTTTTTTCAACTTTTTTAAATTTTACCCCCGTGGGATATATATTCTACCCACACACATTTGGAACTCTCCTGGGGTACCCTCACACATATTATTCCCTCATTTAGTGGATATTTTCACAAAGAAGTGAAATTTTCAAAAATCCAGAAAATTGGCTGAAAACGACTAAGTATCAAGGACTCATTGGGCGAATCACTCTGGAACTGAAATCGGAACGCTCACTGACATTTTCCCTATCTGAAAGTCTGATAAATGCCGGAAAAATGACTAAGTCCAAAAAAAAATTTTTTTCAACTTTTTTCAATTTTACCCCCGTGGGATATATATTCTACCCACACACATTTGGAACTCTCCTGGGGTACCCTCACACATATTATTCCCTCATTTAGTGGATATTTTCACAAAGAAGTGAAATTTTCAAAAATCCAGAAAATTGGCTGAAAACGACTAAATATCAAAGACTCATTGGGCGAATCGCTCTGGAACTGAAATGGGAATGCTCACTGACATTTCCCCTATCTTAAAGTCTGATAAACGCCAGAAAAATGACTAAGTCCAAAAAAAAATTTTTTTCAACTTTTTTCATTTTTACCCCCGTGTGATATATATTCTACCCACACACATTTGGAACTCTCCTGGGGTACCCTCACACATATTATTCCCTCATTTAGTGGATATTTTCACAAAGAAGTGAAATTTTCAAAAATCCAGAAAATTGGCTGAAAACGACTAAGTATCAAGGACTCATTGGGCGAATCACTCTGGAACTGAAATCGGAACGCTCACTGACATTTTCCCTATCTGAAAGTCTGATAAACGCCGGAAAAATGACTAAGTCCAAAAAAAAAATTTTTTCAACTTTTTTCAATTTTACCCCCGTGGGATATATATTCTACCCACACACATTTGGAACTCTCCTGGGGTACCCTCACACATATTATTCCCTCATTTAGTGGATATTTTCACAAAGAAGTGAAATTTTCAAAAATCCAGAAAATTGGCTGAAAACGACTAAGTATCAAGGACTCATTGGGCGAATCGCTCTGGAACTGAAATCGGAACGCTCACTGACATTTTCCCTATCTGAAAGTCTGATAAACGCCGGAAAAATGACTAAGTCCAAAAAAAAAATTTTTTCAACTTTTTTCAATTTTACCCCCGTGGGATATATATTCTACCCACACACATTTGGAACTCTCCTGGGGTACCCTCACACATATTATTCCCTCATTTAGTGGATATTTTCACAAAGAAGTGAAATTTTCAAAAATCCAGAAAATTGGCTGAAAACGACTAAGTATCAAGGACTCATTGGGCGAATCGCTCTGGAACTGAAATCGGAACGCTCACTGACATTTTCCCTATCTGAAAGTCTGATAAACGCAGGAAAAATGACTATGTCCAAAAAAAAATTTTTTTCAACTTTTTTCAATTTTACCCCCGTGGGATATATATTCTACCCACACACATTTGGAACTCTCCTGGGGTACCCTCACACATATTATTCCCTCATTTAGTGGATATTTTCACAAAGAAGTGAAATTTTCAAAAATCCAGAAAATTGGCTGAAAACGACTAAATATCAAAGACTCATTGGGCGAATCACTCTGGAACTGAAATGGGAATGCTCACTGACATTTCCCCTATCTTAAAGTCTGATAAACGCCAGAAAAATGACTAAGTCCAAAAAAAAATTTTTTTCAACTTTTTTAAATATTACCCCCGTGGGATATATATTCTACCCACACACATTTGGAACTCTCCTGGGGTACCCTCACACATATTATTCCCTCATTTAGTGGATATTTTCACAAAGAAGTGAAATTTTCAAAAATCCAGAAAATTGGCTGAAAACGACTAAATATCAAAGACTCATTGGGCGAATCACTCTGGAACTGAAATGGGAATGCTCACTGACATTTCCCCTATCTTAAAGTCTGATAAACGCCAGAAAAATGACTAAGTCCAAAAAAAATTTTTTTTCAACTTTTTTCAATTTTACCCCCGTGGGATATATATTCTACCCACACACATTTGGAACTCTCCTGGGGTACCCTCACACATATTATTCCCTCATTTAGTGGATATTTTCACAAAGAAGTGAAATTTTCAAAAATCCAGAAAATTGGCTGAAAACGACTAAGTATCAAGGACTCATTGGGCGAATCACTCTGGAACTGAAATCGGAACGCTCACTGACATTTTCCCTATCTGAAAGTCTGATAAACGCCGGAAAAATGACTAAGTCCAAAAAAAAATTTTTTTCAACTTTTTTCAATTTTACCCCCGTGGGATATATATTCTACCCACACACATTTGGAACTCTCCTGGGGTACCCTCACACATATTATTCCCTCATTTAGTGGATATTTTCACAAAGAAGTGAAATTTTCAAAAATCCAGAAAATTGGCTGAAAACGACTAAATATCAAAGACTCATTGGGCGAATCGCTCTGGAACTGAAATGGGAATGCTCACTGACATTTCCCCTATCTTAAAGTCTGATAAACGCCAGAAAAATGACTAAGTCCAAAAAAAAATTTTTTTCAACTTTTTTCATTTTTACCCCCGTGTGATATATATTCTACCCACACACATTTGGAACTCTCCTGGGGTACCCTCACACATATTATTCCCTCATTTAGTGGATATTTTCACAAAGAAGTGAAATTTTCAAAAATCCAGAAAATTGGCTGAAAACGACTAAGTATCAAGGACTCATTGGGCGAATCACTCTGGAACTGAAATCGGAACGCTCACTGACATTTTCCCTATCTGAAAGTCTGATAAACGCCGGAAAAATGACTAAGTCCAAAAAAAAAATTTTTTCAACTTTTTTCAATTTTACCCCCGTGGGATATATATTCTACCCACACACATTTGGAACTCTCCTGGGGTACCCTCACACATATTATTCCCTCATTTAGTGGATATTTTCACAAAGAAGTGAAATTTTCAAAAATCCAGAAAATTGGCTGAAAACGACTAAGTATCAAGGACTCATTGGGCGAATCGCTCTGGAACTGAAATCGGAACGCTCACTGACATTTTCCCTATCTGAAAGTCTGATAAACGCCGGAAAAATGACTAAGTCCAAAAAAAAATTTTTTTCAACTTTTTTCAATTTTACCCCCGTGGGATATATATTCTACCCACACACATTTGGAACTCTCCTGGGGTACCCTCACACATATTATTCCCTCATTTAGTGGATATTTTCACAAAGAAGTGAAATTTTCAAAAATCCAGAAAATTGGCTGAAAACGACTAAGTATCAAGGACTCATTGGGCGAATCGCTCTGGAACTGAAATCGGAACGCTCACTGACATTTTCCCTATCTGAAAGTCTGATAAACGCCGGAAAAATGACTAAGTCCAAAAAAAAATTTTTTTCAACTTTTTTCAATTTTACCCCCGTGGGATATATATTCTACCCACACACATTTGGAACTCTCCTGGGGTACCCTCACACATATTATTCCCTCATTTAGTGGATATTTTCACAAAGAAGTGAAATTTTCGAAAATCCAGAAAATTGGCTGAAAATGACTAAATATCAAAGACTCATTGGGCGAATCGCTCTGGAACTGAAATGGGAATGCTCACTGACATTTCCCCTATCTTAAAGTCTGATAAACGCCAGAAAAATGACTAAGTCCAAAAAAAAATTTTTTTCAACTTTTTTCAATTTTACCCCCGTGTGATATATATTCTACCCACACACATTTGGAACTCTCCTGGGGTACCCTCACACATATTATTCCCTCATTTAGTGGATATTTTCACAAAGAAGTGAAATTTTCAAAAATCCAGAAAATTGGCTGAAAACGACTAAGTATCAAGGACTCATTGGGCGAATCACTCTGGAACTGAAATCGGAACGCTCACTGACATTTTCCCTATCTGAAAGTCTGATAAACGCCGGAAAAATGACTAAGTCCAAAAAAAAATTTTTTTCAACTTTTTTCAATTTTACCCCCGTGGGATATATATTCTACCCACACACATTTGGAACTCTCCTGGGGTACCCTCACACATATTATTCCCTCATTTAGTGGATATTTTCACAAAGAAGTGAAATTTTCAAAAATCCAGAAAATTGGCTGAAAACGACTAAGTATCAAGGACTCATTGGGCGAATCGCTCTGGAACTGAAATCGGAACGCTCACTGACATTTTCCCTATCTGAAAGTCTGATAAACGCCGGAAAAATGACTAAGTCCAAAAAAAATTTTTTTTCAACTTTTTTCAATTTTACCCCCGTGGGATATATATTCTACCCACACACATTTGGAACTCTCCTGGGGTACCCTCACACATATTATTCCCTCATTTAGTGGATATTTTCACAAAGAAGTGAAATTTTCAAAAATCCAGAAAATTGGCTGAAAACGACTAAATATCAAAGACTCATTGGGCGAATCGCTCTGGAACTGAAATGGGAATGCTCACTGACATTTCCCCTATCTTAAAGTCTGATAAACGCCAGAAAAATGACTAAGTCCAAAAAAAAATTTTTTTCAACTTTTTTCAATTTTACCCCTGTGTGATATATATTCTACCCACACACATTTGGAACTCTCCTGGGGTACCCTCACACATATTATTCCCTCATTTAGTGGATATTTTCACAAAGAAGTGAAATTTTCAAAAATCCAGAAAATTGGCTGAAAACGACTAAGTATCAAGGACTCATTGGGCGAATCACTCTGGAACTGAAATCGGAACGCTCACTGACATTTTCCCTATCTGAAAGTCTGATAAACGCCGGAAAAATGACTAAGTCCAAAAAAAAACTTTTTTCAACTTTTTTCAATTTTACCCCCGTGGGATATATATTCTACCCACACACATTTGGAACTCTCCTGGGGTACCCTCACACATATTATTCCCTCATTTAGTGGATATTTTCACAAAGAAGTGAAATTTTCAAAAATCCAGAAAATTGGCTGAAAACGACTAAGTATCAAGGACTCATTGGGCGAATCACTCTGGAACTGAAATCGGAACGCTCACTGACATTTTCCCTATCTGAAAGTCTGATAAACGCCGGAAAAATGACTAAGTCCAAAAAAAAATTTTTTTCAACTTTTTTCAATTTTACCCCCGTGGGATATATATTCTACCCACACACATTTGGAACTCTCCTGGGGTACCCTCACACATATTATTCCCTCATTTAGTGGATATTTTCACAAAGAAGTGAAATTTTCAAAAATCCAGAAAATTGGCTGAAAACGACTAAATATCAAAGACTCATTGGGCGAATCGCTGTGGAACTGAAATGGGAATGCTCACTGACATTTCCCCTATCTTAAAGTCTGATAAACGCCAGAAAAATGACTAAGTCCAAAAAAAAAATTTTTTCAACTTTTTTCAATTTTACCCCCGTGGGATATATATTCTACCCACACACATTTGGAACTCTCCTGGGGTACCCTCACACATATTATTCCCTCATTTAGTGGATATTTTCACAAAGAAGTGAAATTTTCAAAAATCCAGAAAATTGGCTGAAAACGACTAAGTATCAAGGACTCATTGGGCGAATCACTCTGGAACTGAAATCGGAACGCTCACTGACATTTTCCCTATCTGAAAGTCTGATAAACGCCGGAAAAATGACTAAGTCCAAAAAAAAATTTTTTTCAACTTTTTTCAATTTTACCCCCGTGGGATATATATTCTACCCACACACATTTGGAACTCTCCTGGGGTACCCTCACACATATTATTCCCTCATTTAGTGGATATTTTCACAAAGAAGTGAAATTTTCAAAAATCCAGAAAATTGGCTGAAAACGACTAAGTATCAAGGACACATTGGGCGAATCGCTCTGGAACTGAAATCGGAACGCTCACTGACATTTTCCCTATCTGAAAGTCTGATAAACGCCGGAAAAATGACTAAGTCCAAAAAAAAATTTTTTTCAACTTTTTTCAATTTTACCCCCGTGGGATATATATTCTACTCACACACATTTGGAACTCTCCTGGGGTACCCTCACACATATTATTCCCTCATTTAGTGGATATTTTCACAAAGAAGTGAAATTTTCAAAAATCCAGAAAATTGGCTGAAAACGACTAAGTATCAAGGACTCATTGGGCGAATCGCTCTGGAACTGAAATCGGAACGCTCACTGACATTTTCCCTATCTGAAAGTCTGATAAACGCCGGAAAAATGACTAAGTCCAAAAAAAAAATTTTTTCAACTTTTTTCAATTTTACCCCCGTGGGATATATATTCTACCCACACACATTTGGAACTCTCCTGGGGTACCCTCACACATATTATTCCCTCATTTAGTGGATATTTTCACAAAGAAGTGAAATTTTCAAAAATCCAGAAAATTGGCTGAAAACGACTAAGTATCAAGGACTCATTGGGCGAATCACTCTGGAACTGAAATCGGAACGCTCACTGACATTTTCCCTATCTGAAAGTCTGATAAACGCCGGAAAAATGACTAAGTCCAAAAAAAAATTTTTTTCAACTTTTTTCAATTTTACCCCCGTGGGATATATATTCTACCCACACACATTTGGAACTCTCCTGGGGTACCCTCACACATATTATTCCCTCATTTAGTGGATATTTTCACAAAGAAGTGAAATTTTCAAAAATCCAGAAAATTGGCTGAAAACGACTAAGTATCAAGGACACATTGGGCGAATCGCTCTGGAACTGAAATCGGAACGCTCACTGACATTTTCCCTATCTGAAAGTCTGATAAACGCCGGAAAAATGACTAAGTCCAAAAAAAAATTTTTTTCAACTTTTTTCAATTTTACCCCCGTGGGATATATATTCTACTCACACACATTTGGAACTCTCCTGGGGTACCCTCACACATATTATTCCCTCATTTAGTGGATATTTTCACAAAGAAGTGAAATTTTCAAAAATCCAGAAAATTGGCTGAAAACGACTAAGTATCAAGGACTCATTGGGCGAATCGCTCTGGAACTGAAATCGGAACGCTCACTGACATTTTCCCTATCTGAAAGTCTGATAAACGCCGGAAAAATGACTAAGTCCAAAAAAAAATTTTTTTCAACTTTTTTCAATTTTACCCCCGTGGGATATATATTCTACCCACACACATTTGGAACTCTCCTGGGGTACCCTCACACATATTATTCCCTCATTTAGTGGATATTTTCACAAAGAAGTGAAATTTTCAAAAATCCAGAAAATTGGCTGAAAACGACTAAGTATCAAGGACTCATTGGGCGAATCGCTCTGGAACTGAAATCGGAACACTCACTGACATTTTCCCTATCTGAAAGTCTGATAAACGCCGGAAAAATGACTAAGTCCAAAAAAAAATTTTTTTCAACTTTTTTCAATTTTACCCCCGTGGGATATATATTCTACCCACACACATTTGGAACTCTCCTGGGGTACCCTCACACATATTATTCCCTCATTTAGTGGATATTTTCACAAAGAAGTGAAATTTTCAAAAATCCAGAAAATTGGCTGAAAACGACTAAATATCAAAGACTCATTGGGCGAATCGCTCTGGAACTGAAATGGGAATGCTCACTGACATTTCCCCTATCTTAAAGTCTGATAAACGCCAGAAAAATGACTAAGTCCAAAAAAAAATTTTTTTCAACTTTTTTCAATTTTACCCCCGTGTGATATATATTCTACCCACACACATTTGGAACTCTCCTGGGGTACCCTCACACATATTATTCCCTCATTTAGTGGATATTTTCACAAAGAAGTGAAATTTTCAAAAATCCAGAAAATTGGCTGAAAACGACTAAGTATCAAGGACTCATTGGGCGAATCGCTCTGGAACTGAAATCGGAACGCTCACTGACATTTTCCCTATCTGAAAGTCTGATAAACGCCGGAAAAATGACTAAGTCCAAAAAAAAATTTTTTTCAACTTTTTTCAATTTTACCCCCGTGGGATATATATTCTACCCACACACATTTGGAACTCTCCTGGGGTACCCTCACACATATTATTCCCTCATTTAGTGGATATTTTCACAAAGAAGTGAAATTTTCAAAAATCCAGAAAATTGGCTGAAAACGACTAAGTATCAAGGACTCATTGGGCGAATCGCTCTGGAACTGAAATCGGAACGCTCACTGACATTTCCCCTATCTTAAAGTCTGATAAACGCCAGAAAAATGACTAAGTCCAAAAAAAAATTTTTTTCAACTTTTTTCAATTTTACCCCCGTGTGATATATATTCTACCCACACACATTTGGAACTCTCCTGGGGTACCCTCACACATATTATTCCCTCATTTAGTGGATATTTTCACAAAGAAGTGAAATTTTCAAAAATCCAGAAAATTGGCTGAAAACGACTAAGTATCAAGGACTCATTGGGCGAATCACTCTGGAACTGAAATCGGAACGCTCACTGACATTTTCCCTATCTGAAAGTCTGATAAACGCCGGAAAAATGACTAAGTCCAAAAAAAAATTTTTTTCAACTTTTTTCAATTTTACCCCCGTGGGATATATATTCTACCCACACACATTTGGAACTCTCCTGGGGTACCCTCACACATATTATTCCCTCATTTAGTGGATATTTTCACAAAGAAGTGAAATTTTCAAAAATCCAGAAAATTGGCTGAAAACGACTAAGTATCAAGGACTCATTGGGCGAATCGCTCTGGAACTGAAATCGGAACGCTCACTGACATTTTCCCTATCTGAAAGTCTGATAAACGCCGGAAAAATGACTAAGTCCAAAAAAAAATTTTTTTCAACTTTTTTCAATTTTACCCCCGTGGGATATATATTCTACCCACACACATTTGGAACTCTCCTGGGGTACCCTCACACATATTATTCCCTCATTTAGTGGATATTTTCACAAAGAAGTGAAATTTTCAAAAATCCAGAAAATTGGCTGAAAACGACTAAATATCAAAGACTCATTGGGCGAATCGCTCTGGAACTGAAATGGGAATGCTCACTGACATTTCCCCTATCTTAAAGTCTGATAAACGCCAGAAAAATGACTAAGTCCAAAAAAAAATTTTTTTCAACTTTTTTCAATTTTACCCCCGTGTGATATATATTCTACCCACACACATTTGGAACTCTCCTGGGGTACCCTCACACATATTATTCCCTCATTTAGTGGATATTTTCACAAAGAAGTGAAATTTTCAAAAATCCAGAAAATTGGCTGAAAACGACTAAGTATCAAGGACTCATTGGGCGAATCGCTCTGGAACTGAAATCGGAACGCTCACTGACATTTTCCCTATCTGAAAGTCTGATAAACGCCGGAAAAATGACTAAGTCCAAAAAAAAATTTTTTTCAACTTTTTTCAATTTTACCCCCGTGGGATATATATTCTACCCACACACATTTGGAACTCTCCTGGGGTACCCTCACACATATTATTCCCTCATTTAGTGGATATTTTCACAAAGAAGTGAAATTTTCAAAAATCCAGAAAATTGGCTGAAAACGACTAAGTATCAAGGACTCATTGGGCGAATCGCTCTGGAACTGAAATCGGAACGCTCACTGACATTTTCCCTATCTGAAAGTCTGATAAACGCCGGAAAAATGACTAAGTCCAAAAAAAAATTTTTTTCAACTCTTTTTAATTTTACCCCCGTGGGATATATATTCTACCCACACACATTTGGAACTCTCCTGGGGTACCCTCACACATATTATTCCCTCATTTAGTGGATATTTTCACAAAGAAGTGAAATTTTCAAAAATCCAGAAAATTGGCTGAAAACGACTAAGTATCAAGGACTCATTGGGCGAATCGCTCTGGAACTGAAATCGGAACGCTCACTGACATTTTCCCTATCTGAAAGTCTGATAAACGCCAGAAAAATGACTAAGTCCAAAAAAAAATTTTTTTCAACTTTATTCAATTTTACCCCCGTGGGATATATATTCTACCCACACACATTTGGAACTCTCCTGGGGTACCCTCACACATATTATTCCCTCATTTAGTGGATATTTTCACAAAGAAGTGAAATTTTCAAAAATCCAGAAAATTGGCTGAAAACGACTAAATATCAAAGACTCATTGGGCGAATCGCTGTGGAACTGAAATGGGAATGCTCACTGACATTTCCCCTATCTTAAAGTCTGATAAACGCCAGAAAAATGACTAAGTCCAAAAAAAAAATTTTTTCAACTTTTTTCAATTTTACCCCCGTGGGATATATATTCTACCCACACACATTTGGAACTCTCCTGGGGTACCCTCACACATATTATTCCCTCATTTAGTGGATATTTTCACAAAGAAGTGAAATTTTCAAAAATCCAGAAAATTGGCTGAAAACGACTAAATATCAAAGACTCATTGGGCGAATCGCTGTGGAACTGAAATGGGAATGCTCACTGACATTTCCCCTATCTTAAAGTCTGATAAACGCCAGAAAAATGACTAAGTCCAAAAAAAAAATTTTTTCAACTTTTTTCAATTTTACCCCCGTGGGATATATATTCTACCCACACACATTTGGAACTCTCCTGGGGTACCCTCACACATATTATTCCCTCATTTAGTGGATATTTTCACAAAGAAGTGAAATTTTCAAAAATCCAGAAAATTGGCTGAAAACGACTAAGTATCAAGGACTCATTGGGCGAATCACTCTGGAACTGAAATCGGAACGCTCACTGACATTTTCCCTATCTGAAAGTCTGATAAACGCCGGAAAAATGACTAAGTCCAAAAAAAAATTTTTTTCAACTTTTTTCAATTTTACCCCCGTGGGATATATATTCTACCCACACACATTTGGAACTCTCCTGGGGTACCCTCACACATATTATTCCCTCATTTAGTGGATATTTTCACAAAGAAGTGAAATTTTCAAAAATCCAGAAAATTGGCTGAAAACGACTAAGTATCAAGGACACATTGGGCGAATCGCTCTGGAACTGAAATCGGAACGCTCACTGACATTTTCCCTATCTGAAAGTCTGATAAACGCCGGAAAAATGACTAAGTCCAAAAAAAAATTTTTTTCAACTTTTTTCAATTTAACCCCCGTGGGATATATATTCTACCCACACACATTTGGAACTCTCCTGGGGTACCCTCACACATATTATTCCCTCATTTAGTGGATATTTTCACAAAGAAGTGAAATTTTCAAAAATCCAGAAAATTGGCTGAAAACGACTAAATATCAAAGACTCATTGGGCGAATCGCTCTGGAACTGAAATGGGAATGCTCACTGACATTTCCCCTATCTTAAAGTCTGATAAACGCCAGAAAAATGACTAAGTCCAAAAAAAAATTTTTTTCAACTTTTTTCAATTTTACCCCCGTGTGATATATATTCTACCCACACACATTTGGAACTCTCCTGGGGTACCCTCACACATATTATTCCCTCATTTAGTGGATATTTTCACAAAGAAGTGAAATTTTCAAAAATCCAGAAAATTGGCTGAAAACGACTAAGTATCAAGGACTCATTGGGCGAATCGCTCTGGAACTGAAATCGGAACGCTCACTGACATTTTCCCTATCTGAAAGTCTGATAAACGCCGGAAAAATGACTAAGTCCAAAAAAAAATTTTTTTCAACTTTTTTCAATTTTACCCCCGTGGGATATATATTCTACCCACACACATTTGGAACTCTCCTGGGGTACCCTCACACATATTATTCCCTCATTTAGTGGATATTTTCACAAAGAAGTGAAATTTTCAAAAATCCAGAAAATTGGCTGAAAACGACTAAGTATCAAGGACTCATTGGGCGAATCGCTCTGGAACTGAAATCGGAACGCTCACTGACATTTTCCCTATCTGAAAGTCTGATAAACGCCGGAAAAATGACTAAGTCCAAAAAAAAATTTTTTTCAACTTTTTTCAATTTTACCCCCGTGGGATATATATTCTACCCACACACATTTGGAACTCTCCTGGGGTACCCTCACACATATTATTCCCTCATTTAGTGGATATTTTCACAAAGAAGTGAAATTTTCAAAAATCCAGAAAATTGGCTGAAAACGACTAAATATCAAAGACTCATTGGGCGAATCGCTCTGGAACTGAAATGGGAATGCTCACTGACATTTCCCCTATCTTAAAGTCTGATAAACGCCAGAAAAATGACTAAGTCCAAAAAAAAATTTTTTTCAACTTTTTTCAATTTTACCCCCGTGTGATATATATTCTACCCACACACATTTGGAACTCTCCTGGGGTACCCTCACACATATTATTCCCTCATTTAGTGGATATTTTCACAAAGAAGTGAAATTTTCAAAAATCCAGAAAATTGGCTGAAAACGACTAAGTATCAAGGACTCATTGGGCGAATCGCTCTGGAACTGAAATCGGAACGCTCACTGACATTTTCCCTATCTGAAAGTCTGATAAACGCCGGAAAAATGACTAAGTCCAAAAAAAAATTTTTTTCAACTTTTTTCAATTTTACCCCCGTGGGATATATATTCTACCCACAAACATTTGGAACTCTCCTGGGGTACCCTCACACATATTATTCCCTCATTTAGTGGATATTTTCACAAAGAAGTGAAATTTTCAAAAATCCAGAAAATTGGCTGAAAACGACTAAATATCAAAGACTCATTGGGCGAATCGCTCTGGAACTGAAATGGGAATGCTCACTGACATTTCCCCTATCTTAAAGTCTGATAAACGCCAGAAAAATGACTAAGTCCAAAAAAAAATTTTTTTCAACTTTTTTCAATTTTACCCCCGTGTGATATATATTCTACCCACACACATTTGGAACTCTCCTGGGGTACCCTCACACATATTATTCCCTCATTTAGTGGATATTTTCACAAAGAAGTGAAATTTTCAAAAATCCAGAAAATTGGCTGAAAACGACTAAGTATCAAGGACTCATTGGGCGAATCGCTCTGGAACTGAAATCGGAACGCTCACTGACATTTTCCCTATCTGAAAGTCTGATAAACGCCGGAAAAATGACTAAGTCCAAAAAAAAATTTTTTTCAACTTTTTTCAATTTTACCCCCGTGGGATATATATTCTACCCACACACATTTGGAACTCTCCTGGGGTACCCTCACACATATTATTCCCTCATTTAGTGGATATTTTCACAAAGAAGTGAAATTTTCAAAAATCCAGAAAATTGGCTGAAAACGACTAAGTATCAAGGACTCATTGGGCGAATCGCTCTGGAACTGAAATCGGAACGCTCACTGACATTTTCCCTATCTGAAAGTCTGATAAACGCCGGAAAAATGACTAAGTCCAAAAAAAAATTTTTTTCAACTCTTTTTAATTTTACCCCCGTGGGATATATATTCTACCCACACACATTTGGAACTCTCCTGGGGTACCCTCACACATATTATTCCCTCATTTAGTGGATATTTTCACAAAGAAGTGAAATTTTCAAAAATCCAGAAAATTGGCTGAAAACGACTAAGTATCAAGGACTCATTGGGCGAATCGCTCTGGAACTGAAATCGGAACGCTCACTGACATTTTCCCTATCTGAAAGTCTGATAAACGCCAGAAAAATGACTAAGTCCAAAAAAAAATTTTTTTCAACTTTATTCAATTTTACCCCCGTGGGATATATATTCTACCCACACACATTTGGAACTCTCCTGGGGTACCCTCACACATATTATTCCCTCATTTAGTGGATATTTTCACAAAGAAGTGAAATTTTCAAAAATCCAGAAAATTGGCTGAAAACGACTAAGTATCAAGGACTCATTGGGCGAATCGCTCTGGAACTGAAATCGGAACGCTCACTGACATTTTCCCTATCTGAAAGTCTGATAAACGCCGGAAAAATGACTAAGTCCAAAAAAAATTTTTTTTCAACTTTTTTCAATTTTACCCCCGTGGGATATATATTCTACCCACACACATTTGGAACTCTCCTGGGGTACCCTCACACATATTATTCCCTCATTTAGTGGATATTTTCACAAAAAAAGTGAAATTTTCAAAAATCCAGAAAATTGGCTGAAAACGACTAAATATCAAAGACTCATTGGGCGAATCGCTCTGGAACTGAAATGGGAATGCTCACTGACATTTTCCCTATCTGAAAGTCTGATAAACGCCGGAAAAATGACTAAGTCCAAAAAAAAATTTTTTTCAACTTTTTTCAATTTTACCCCCGTACGATATATATTCTACCCACACACATTTGGGACTCTCCTGGGGTACCCTCACACATATTATTCCCTCATTTAGTGGATATTTTCACAAAGAAGTGAAATTTTCAAAAATCCAGAAAATTGGCTGAAAACGACTAAGTATCAAGGACTCACTGGGCGAATCGCTCTGGAACTGAAATCGGAACGCTCACTGACATTTTCCCTATCTGAAAGTCTGATAAACGCCAGAAAAATGACTAAGTCCAAAAAAAATTTTTTTTCAACTTTTTTCAATTTTACCCCCGTGGGATATATATTCTACCCACACACATTTGGAACTCTCCTGGGGTACCCTCACACATATTATTCCCTCATTTAGTGGATATTTTCACAAAAAAAGTGAAATTTTCAAAAATCCAGAAAATTGGCTGAAAACGACTAAATATCAAAGACTCATTGGGCGAATCGCTCTGGAACTGAAATGGGAATGCTCACTGACATTTTCCCTATCTGAAAGTCTGATAAACGCCGGAAAAATGACTAAGTCCAAAAAAAAATTTTTTTCAACTTTTTTCAATTTTACCCCCGTACGATATATATTCTACCCACACACATTTGGGACTCTCCTGGGGTACCCTCACACATATTATTCCCTCATTTAGTGGATATTTTCACAAAGAAGTGAAATTTTCAAAAATCCAGAAAATTGGCTGAAAACGACTAAGTATCAAGGACTCACTGGGCAAATCGCTCTGGAACTGAAATCGGAACGCTCACTGACATTTTCCCTATCTGAAAGTCTGATAAACGCCAGAAAAATGACTAAGTCCAAAAAAAAATTTTTTTCAACTTTTTTCAATTTTACCCCCGTGGGATATATATTCTACCCACACACATTTGGAACTCTCCTGGGGTACCCTCACACATATTATTCCCTCATTTAGTGGATATTTTCACAAAGAAGTGAAATTTTCAAAAATCCAGAAAATTGGCTGAAAACGACTAAGTATCAAGGACTCATTGGGCGAATCGCTCTGGAACTGAAATCGGAACGCTCACTGACATTTTCCCTATCTGAAAGTCTGATAAACGCCGGAAAAATGACTAAGTCCAAAAAAAAATTTTTTTCAACTTTTTTCAATTTTACCCCCGTGGGATATATATTCTACCCACACACATTTGGAACTCTCCTGGGGTACCCTCACACATATTATTCCCTCATTTAGTGGATATTTTCACAAAAAAAGTGAAATTTTCAAAAATCCAGAAAATTGGCTGAAAACGACTAAATATCAAAGACTCATTGGGCGAATCGCTCTGGAACTGAAATGGGAATGCTCACTGACATTTTCCCTATCTGAAAGTCTGATAAACGCCGGAAAAATGACTAAGTCCAAAAAAAAATTTTTTTCAACTTTTTTCAATTTTACCCCCGTGGGATATATATTCTACTCACACACATTTGGAACTCTCCTGGGGTACCCTCACACATATTATTCCCTCATTTAGTGGATATGTTCACAAAGAAGTGAAATTTTCAAAAATCCAGAAAATTGGCTGAAAACGACTAAGTATCAAGGACTCATTGGGCGAATCGCTCTGGAACTGAAATCGGAACGCTCACTGACATTTTCCCTATCTGAAAGTCTGATAAACGCCGGAAAAATGACTAAGTCCAAAAAAAAATTTTTTTAAACTTTTTTCAATTTTACCCCCGTGGGATATATATTCTACCCACACACATTTGGAACTCTCCTGGGGTACCCTCACACATATTATTCCCTCATTTAGTGGATATTTTCACAAAGAAGTGAAATTTTCAAAAATCCAGAAAATTGGCTGAAAACGACTAAGTATCAAGGACTCATTGGGCTAATCGCTCTGGAACTGAAATCTGAACGCTCACTGACATTTTCCCTATCTGAAAGTCTGATAAACGCCGGAAAAATGACTAAGTCCCAAAAAAATTTTTTTTCAACTTTTTTCAATTTTGCCCCCGTGGGATATATATTCTACCCACACACATTTGGAACTCTCCTGGGGTACCCTCACACATATTATTCCCTCATTTAGTGGATATTTTCACAAAAAAGTGAAATTTTCAAAAATCCAGAAAATTGTCTGAAAACGACTAAATATCAAAGACTCATTGGGCGAATCGCTCTGGAACTGAAATCGGAACGCTCACTGACATTTTCCCTATCTGAAAGTCTGATAAACGCCGGAAAAATGACTAAGTCCAAAAAAAAATTTTTTTCAACTTTTTTCAATTTTACCCCCGTGGGATATATATTCTACCCACACACATTTGGAACTCTCCTGGGGTACCCTCACACATATTATTCCCTCATTTAGTGGATATTTTCACAAAAAAGTGAAATTTTCAAAAATCCAGAAAATTGGCTGAAAACGACTAAATATCAAAGACTCATTGGGCGAATCACTCTGGAACTGAAATGCGAATGCTCACTGACATTTCCCCTATCTTAAAGTCTGATAAACGCCAGAAAAATGACTAAGTCCAAAAAAAAATTTTTTTCAACTTTTTTCAATTTTACCCCCGTGGGATATATACTCTACCCACACACATTTGGAACTCTCCTGGGGTACCCTCACACATATTATTCCCTCATTTAGTGGATATTTTCACAAAGAAGTGAAATTTTCAAAAATCCAGAAAATTGGCTGAAAACGACTAAGTATCAAAGACTCATTGGGCGAATCGCTCTGGAACTGAAATGGGAATGCTCACTGACATTTTCCCTATCTGAAAGTCTGATAAACGCCGGAAAAATGACTAAGTCCAAAAAAAAATTTTTTTCAACTTTTTTCAATTTTACCCCCGTACGATATATATTCTACCCACACACATTTGGGACTCTCCTGGGGTACCCTCACACATATTATTCCCTCATTTAGTGGATATTTTCACAAAGAAGTGAAATTTTCAAAAATCCAGAAAATTGGCTGAAAACGACTAAGTATCAAGGACACATTGGGCGAATCGCTCTGGAACTGAAATCGGAACGCTCACTGACATTTTCCCTATCTGAAAGTCTGATAAACGCCGGAAAAATGACTAAGTCCAAAAAAAAATTTTTTTCAACTTTTTTCAATTTTACCCCCGTGGGATATATATTCTACTCACACACATTTGGAACTCTCCTGGGGTACCCTCACACATATTATTCCCTCATTTAGTGGATATTTTCACAAAGAAGTGAAATTTTCAAAAATCCAGAAAATTGGCTGAAAACGACTAAGTATCAAGGACTCATTGGGCGAATCGCTCTGGAACTGAAATCGGAACGCTCACTGACATTTTCCCTATCTGAAAGTCTGATAAACGCCGGAAAAATGACTAAGTCCAAAAAAAAATTTTTTTCAACTTTTTTCAATTTTACCCCCGTGGGATATATATTCTACCCACACACATTTGGAACTCTCCTGGGGTACCCTCACACATATTATTCCCTCATTTAGTGGATATTTTCACAAAGAAGTGAAATTTTCAAAAATCCAGAAAATTGGCTGAAAACGACTAAGTATCAAGGACTCATTGGGCGAATCGCTCTGGAACTGAAATCGGAACGCTCACTGACATTTTCCCTATCTGAAAGTCTGATAAACGCCGGAAAAATGACTAAGTCCAAAAAAAAATTTTTTTCAACTTTTTTCAATTTTACCCCCGTGGGATATATATTCTACCCACACACATTTGGAACTCTCCTGGGGTACCCTCACACATATTATTCCCTCATTTAGTGGATATTTTCACAAAGAAGTGAAATTTTCAAAAATCCAGAAAATTGGCTGAAAACTACTAAGTATCAAGGACTCATTGGGCGAATCGCTCTGGAACTGAAATCGGAACGCTCACTGACATTTTCCCTATCTGAAAGTCTGATAAACGCCGGAAAAATGACTAAGTCCAAAAAAAAATTTTTTTCAACTTTTTTCAATTTTACCCCCGTGGGATATATATTCTACCCACACACATTTGGAACTCTCCTGGGGTACCCTCACACATATTATTCCCTCATTTAGTGGATATTTTCACAAAGAAGTGAAATTTTCAAAAATCCAGAAAATTGGCTGAAAACGACTAAATATCAAAGACTCATTGGGTGAATCGCTCTGGAACTGAATTGGGAATGCTCACTGACATTTCCCCTATCTTAAAGTCTGATAAACGCCAGAAAAATGACTAAGTCCAAAAAAAAATTTTTTTCAACTTTTTTCAATTTTACCCCCGTGGGATATGTGTTCTACCCACACACATTTGGAACTCTCCTGGGGTACCCTCACACATATTATTCCCTCATTTAGTGGATATTTTCACAAAGAAGTGAAATTTTCAAAAATCCAGAAAATTGGCTGAAAACGACTAAGTATCAAGGACTCATTGGGCGAATCACTCTGGAACTGAAATCGGAACGCTCACTGACATTTTCCCTATCTGAAAGTCTGATAAACGCCGGAAAAATGACTAAGTCCAAAAAAAATTTTTTTTCAACTTTTTTCAATTTTACACCCGTGGGATATATATTCTACCCACACACATTTGGAACTCTCCTGGGGTACCCTCACACATATTATTCCCTCATTTAGTGGATATTTTCACAAAGAAGTGAAATTTTCAAAAATCCAGAAAATTGGCTGAAAACGACTAAGTATCAAGGACTCATTGGGCGAATCGCTCTGGAACTGAAATCGGAACGCTCACTGACATTTTCCCTATCTGAAAGTCTGATAAACGCCGGAAAAATGACTAAGTCCAAAAAAAAATTTTTTTCAACTTTTTTCAATTTTACCCCCGTACGATATATATTCTACCCACACACATTTGGGACTCTCCTGGGGTACCCTCACACATATTATTCCCTCATTTAGTGGATATTTTCACAAAGAAGTGAAATTTTCAAAAATCCAGAAAATTGGCTGAAAACGACTAAGTATCAAGGACTCATTGGGCGAATCGCTCTGGAACTGAAATCGGAACGCTCACTGACATTTTCCCTATCTGAAAGTCTGATAAACGCCGGAAAAATGACTAAGTCCAAAAAAAAATTTTTTTCAACTTTTTTCAATTTTACCCCCGTGGGATATATATTCTACCCACACACATTTGGAACTCTCCTGGGGTACCCTCACACATATTATTCCCTCATTTAGTGGATATTTTCACAAAGAAGTGAAATTTTCAAAAATCCAGAAAATTGGCTGAAAACGACTAAGTATCAAGGACTCATTGGGCGAATCGCTCTGGAACTGAAATCGGAACGCTCACTGACATTTTCCCTATCTGAAAGTCTGATAAACGCCGGAAAAATGACTAAGTCCAAAAAAAAATTTTTTTCAACTTTTTTCAATTTTACCCCCGTGGGATATATATTCTACTCACACACATTTGGAACTCTCCTGGGGTACCCTCACACATATTATTCCCTCATTTAGTGAATATGTTCACAAAGAAGTGAAATTTTCAAAAATCCAGAAAATTGGCTGAAAACGACTAAGTATCAAGGACTCATTGGGCGAATCGCTCTGGAACTGAAATCGGAACGCTCACTGACATTTTCCATATCTGAAAGTCTGATAAACGCCGGAAAAATGACTAAGTCCAAAAAAAAATTTTTTTAAACTTTTTTCAATTTTACCCCCGTGGGATATATATTCTACCCACACACATTTGGAACTCTCCTGGGGTACCCTCACACATATTATTCCCTCATTTAGTGGATATTTTCACAAAGAAGTGAAATTTTCAAAAATCCAGAAAATTCGCTGAAAACGACTAAGTATCAAGGACTCATTGGGCGAATCGCTCTGGAACTGAAATCGGAACGCTCACTGACATTTTCCCTATCTGAAAGTCTGATAAACGCCGGAAAAATGACTAAGTCCAAAAAAAAATTTTTTTCAACTTTTTTCAATTTTACCCCCGTGGGATATATATTCTACCCACACACATTTGGAACTCTCCTGGGGTACCCTCACACATATTATTCCCTCATTTAGTGGATATTTTCACAAAAAAAGTGAAATTTTCAAAAATCCAGAAAATTGGCTGAAAACGACTAAATATCAAAGACTCATTGGGCGAATCGCTCTGGAACTGAAATGGGAATGCTCACTGACATTTTCCCTATCTGAAAGTCTGATAAACGCCGGAAAAATGACTAAGTCCAAAAAAAAATTTTTTTCAACTTTTTTCAATTTTACCCCCGTGGGATATATATTCTACTCACACACATTTGGAACTCTCCTGGGGTACCCTCACACATATTATTCCCTCATTTAGTGGATATGTTCACAAAGAAGTGAAATTTTCAAAAATCCAGAAAATTGGCTGAAAACGACTAAGTATCAAGGACTCATTGGGCGAATCGCTCTGGAACTGAAATCGGAACGCTCACTGACATTTTCCCTATCTGAAAGTCTGATAAACGCCGGAAAAATGACTAAGTCCAAAAAAAAATTTTTTTAAACTTTTTTCAATTTTACCCCCGTGGGATATATATTCTACCCACACACATTTGGAACTCTCCTGGGGTACCCTCACACATATTATTCCCTCATTTAGTGGATATTTTCACAAAGAAGTGAAATTTTCAAAAATCCAGAAAATTGGCTGAAAACGACTAAGTATCAAGGACTCATTGGGCTAATCGCTCTGGAACTGAAATCTGAACGCTCACTGACATTTTCCCTATCTGAAAGTCTGATAAACGCCGGAAAAATGACTAAGTCCCAAAAAAATTTTTTTTCAACTTTTTTCAATTTTGCCCCCGTGGGATATATATTCTACCCACACACATTTGGAACTCTCCTGGGGTACCCTCACACATATTATTCCCTCATTTAGTGGATATTTTCACAAAAAAGTGAAATTTTCAAAAATCCAGAAAATTGTCTGAAAACGACTAAATATCAAAGACTCATTGGGCGAATCGCTCTGGAACTGAAATCGGAACGCTCACTGACATTTTCCCTATCTGAAAGTCTGATAAACGCCGGAAAAATGACTAAGTCCAAAAAAAAATTTTTTTCAACTTTTTTCAATTTTACCCCCGTGGGATATATATTCTACCCACACACATTTGGAACTCTCCTGGGGTACCCTCACACATATTATTCCCTCATTTAGTGGATATTTTCACAAAAAAGTGAAATTTTCAAAAATCCAGAAAATTGGCTGAAAACGACTAAATATCAAAGACTCATTGGGCGAATCACTCTGGAACTGAAATGCGAATGCTCACTGACATTTCCCCTATCTTAAAGTCTGATAAACGCCAGAAAAATGACTAAGTCCAAAAAAAAATTTTTTTCAACTTTTTTCAATTTTACCCCCGTGGGATATATACTCTACCCACACACATTTGGAACTCTCCTGGGGTACCCTCACACATATTATTCCCTCATTTAGTGGATATTTTCACAAAGAAGTGAAATTTTCAAAAATCCAGAAAATTGGCTGAAAACGACTAAGTATCAAAGACTCATTGGGCGAATCGCTCTGGAACTGAAATGGGAATGCTCACTGACATTTTCCCTATCTGAAAGTCTGATAAACGCCGGAAAAATGACTAAGTCCAAAAAAAAATTTTTTTCAACTTTTTTCAATTTTACCCCCGTACGATATATATTCTACCCACACACATTTGGGACTCTCCTGGGGTACCCTCACACATATTATTCCCTCATTTAGTGGATATTTTCACAAAGAAGTGAAATTTTCAAAAATCCAGAAAATTGGCTGAAAACGACTAAGTATCAAGGACACATTGGGCGAATCGCTCTGGAACTGAAATCGGAACGCTCACTGACATTTTCCCTATCTGAAAGTCTGATAAACGCCGGAAAAATGACTAAGTCCAAAAAAAAATTTTTTTCAACTTTTTTCAATTTTACCCCCGTGGGATATATATTCTACTCACACACATTTGGAACTCTCCTGGGGTACCCTCACACATATTATTCCCTCATTTAGTGGATATTTTCACAAAGAAGTGAAATTTTCAAAAATCCAGAAAATTGGCTGAAAACGACTAAGTATCAAGGACTCATTGGGCGAATCGCTCTGGAACTGAAATCGGAACGCTCACTGACATTTTCCCTATCTGAAAGTCTGATAAACGCCGGAAAAATGACTAAGTCCAAAAAAAAATTTTTTTCAACTTTTTTCAATTTTACCCCCGTGGGATATATATTCTACCCACACACATTTGGAACTCTCCTGGGGTACCCTCACACATATTATTCCCTCATTTAGTGGATATTTTCACAAAGAAGTGAAATTTTCAAAAATCCAGAAAATTGGCTGAAAACGACTAAGTATCAAGGACTCATTGGGCGAATCGCTCTGGAACTGAAATCGGAACGCTCACTGACATTTTCCCTATCTGAAAGTCTGATAAACGCCGGAAAAATGACTAAGTCCAAAAAAAAATTTTTTTCAACTTTTTTCAATTTTACCCCCGTGGGATATATATTCTACCCACACACATTTGGAACTCTCCTGGGGTACCCTCACACATATTATTCCCTCATTTAGTGGATATTTTCACAAAGAAGTGAAATTTTCAAAAATCCAGAAAATTGGCTGAAAACTACTAAGTATCAAGGACTCATTGGGCGAATCGCTCTGGAACTGAAATCGGAACGCTCACTGACATTTTCCCTATCTGAAAGTCTGATAAACGCCGGAAAAATGACTAAGTCCAAAAAAAAATTTTTTTCAACTTTTTTCAATTTTACCCCCGTGGGATATATATTCTACCCACACACATTTGGAACTCTCCTGGGGTACCCTCACACATATTATTCCCTCATTTAGTGGATATTTTCACAAAGAAGTGAAATTTTCAAAAATCCAGAAAATTGGCTGAAAACGACTAAATATCAAAGACTCATTGGGTGAATCGCTCTGGAACTGAATTGGGAATGCTCACTGACATTTCCCCTATCTTAAAGTCTGATAAACGCCAGAAAAATGACTAAGTCCAAAAAAAAATTTTTTTCAACTTTTTTCAATTTTACCCCCGTGGGATATGTGTTCTACCCACACACATTTGGAACTCTCCTGGGGTACCCTCACACATATTATTCCCTCATTTAGTGGATATTTTCACAAAGAAGTGAAATTTTCAAAAATCCAGAAAATTGGCTGAAAACGACTAAGTATCAAGGACTCATTGGGCGAATCACTCTGGAACTGAAATCGGAACGCTCACTGACATTTTCCCTATCTGAAAGTCTGATAAACGCCGGAAAAATGACTAAGTCCAAAAAAAATTTTTTTTCAACTTTTTTCAATTTTACACCCGTGGGATATATATTCTACCCACACACATTTGGAACTCTCCTGGGGTACCCTCACACATATTATTCCCTCATTTAGTGGATATTTTCACAAAGAAGTGAAATTTTCAAAAATCCAGAAAATTGGCTGAAAACGACTAAGTATCAAGGACTCATTGGGCGAATCGCTCTGGAACTGAAATCGGAACGCTCACTGACATTTTCCCTATCTGAAAGTCTGATAAACGCCGGAAAAATGACTAAGTCCAAAAAAAAATTTTTTTCAACTTTTTTCAATTTTACCCCCGTACGATATATATTCTACCCACACACATTTGGGACTCTCCTGGGGTACCCTCACACATATTATTCCCTCATTTAGTGGATATTTTCACAAAGAAGTGAAATTTTCAAAAATCCAGAAAATTGGCTGAAAACGACTAAGTATCAAGGACTCATTGGGCGAATCGCTCTGGAACTGAAATCGGAACGCTCACTGACATTTTCCCTATCTGAAAGTCTGATAAACGCCGGAAAAATGACTAAGTCCAAAAAAAAATTTTTTTCAACTTTTTTCAATTTTACCCCCGTGGGATATATATTCTACCCACACACATTTGGAACTCTCCTGGGGTACCCTCACACATATTATTCCCTCATTTAGTGGATATTTTCACAAAGAAGTGAAATTTTCAAAAATCCAGAAAATTGGCTGAAAACGACTAAGTATCAAGGACTCATTGGGCGAATCGCTCTGGAACTGAAATCGGAACGCTCACTGACATTTTCCCTATCTGAAAGTCTGATAAACGCCGGAAAAATGACTAAGTCCAAAAAAAAATTTTTTTCAACTTTTTTCAATTTTACCCCCGTGGGATATATATTGTACTCACACACATTTGGAACTCTCCTGGGGTACCCTCACACATATTATTCCCTCATTTAGTGAATATGTTCACAAAGAAGTGAAATTTTCAAAAATCCAGAAAATTGGCTGAAAACGACTAAGTATCAAGGACTCATTGGGCGAATCGCTCTGGAACTGAAATCGGAACGCTCACTGACATTTTCCATATCTGAAAGTCTGATAAACGCCGGAAAAATGACTAAGTCCAAAAAAAAATTTTTTTAAACTTTTTTCAATTTTACCCCCGTGGGATATATATTCTACCCACACACATTTGGAACTCTCCTGGGGTACCCTCACACATATTATTCCCTCATTTAGTGGATATTTTCACAAAGAAGTGAAATTTTCAAAAATCCAGAAAATTCGCTGAAAACGACTAAGTATCAAGGACTCATTGGGCGAATCGCTCTGGAACTGAAATCGGAACGCTCACTGACATTTTCCCTATCTGAAAGTCTGATAAACGCCGGAAAAATGACTAAGTCCAAAAAAAAATTTTTTTCAACTTTTTTCAATTTTACCCCCGTGGGATATATATTCTACTCACACACATTTGGAACTCTCCTGGGGTACCCTCACACATATTATTCCCTCATTTAGTGGATATTTTCACAAAGAAGTGAAATTTTCAAAAATCCAGAAAATTGGCTGAAAACGACTAAATATCAAAGACTCATTGGGCGAATCGCTCTGGAACTGAAATGGGAATGCTCACTGACATTTCCCCTATCTTAAAGTCTGATAAACGCCAGAAAAATGACTAAGTCCAAAAAAAAATTTTTTTCAACTTTTTTCAATTTTACCCCCGTGGGATATATATTCTACCCACACACATTTGGAACTCTCCTGGGGTACCCTCACACATATTATTCCCTCATTTAGTGGATATTTTCACAAAGAAGT
Organism: Phyllobates terribilis; assembly: GCF_046119375.1. Lineage (NCBI taxonomy): Eukaryota > Metazoa > Chordata > Amphibia > Anura > Dendrobatidae > Phyllobates > Phyllobates terribilis. The sequence goes on from NW_027362783.1 coordinate 662,033, forward strand.
GAAATTTTCAAAAATCCAGAAAATTGGCTGAAAACGACTAAGTATCAAGGACTCATTGGGCGAATCACTCTGGAACTGAAATCGGAACGCTCACTGACATTTTCCCTATCTGAAAGTCTGATAAACGCCGGAAAAATGACTAAGTCCAAAAAAAAATTTTTTTCAACTTTTTTCAATTTTACCCCCGTGGGATATATATTCTACCCACACACATTTGGAACTCTCCTGGGGTACCCTCACACATATTATTCCCTCATTTAGTGGATATTTTCACAAAGAAGTGAAATTTTCAAAAATCCAGAAAATTGGCTGAAAACGACTAAGTATCAAGGACTCATTGGGCGAATCGCTCTGGAACTGAAATCGGAACGCTCACTGACATTTTCCCTATCTGAAAGTCTGATAAATGCCGGAAAAATGACTAAGTCCAAAAAAAAATTTTTTTCAACTTTTTTCAATTTTACCCCCGTGGGATATATATTCTACCCACACACATTTGGAACTCTCCTGGGGTACCCTCACACATATTATTCCCTCATTTAGTGGATATTTTCACAAAGAAGTGAAATTTTCAAAAATCCAGAAAATTGGCTGAAAACGACTAAGTATCAAGGACTCATTGGGCGAATCACTCTGGAACTGAAATCGGAACGCTCACTGACATTTTCCCTATCTGAAAGTCTGATAAACGCCGGAAAAATGACTAAGTCCAAAAAAAAAATTTTTTCAACTTTTTTCAATTTTACCCCCGTGGGATATATATTCTACCCACACACATTTGGAACTCTCCTGGGGTACCCTCACACATATTATTCCCTCATTTAGTGGATATTTTCACAAAGAAGTGAAATTTTCAAAAATCCAGAAAATTGGCTGAAAACGACTAAATATCAAAGACTCATTGGGCGAATCGCTCTGGAACTGAAATGGGAATGCTCACTGACATTTCCCCTATCTTAAAGTCTGATAAACGCCAGAAAAATGACTAAGTCCAAAAAAAAATTTTTTTCAACTTTTTTCAATTTTACCCCCGTGTGATATATATTCTACCCACACACATTTGGAACTCTCCTGGGGTACCCTCACACATATTATTCCCTCATTTAGTGGATATTTTCACAAAGAAGTGAAATTTTCAAAAATCCAGAAAATTGGCTGAAAACGACTAAGTATCAAGGACTCATTGGGCGAATCGCTCTGGAACTGAAATCGGAACGCTCACTGACATTTTCCCTATCTGAAAGTCTGATAAACGCCGGAAAAATGACTAAGTCCAAAAAAAAATTTTTTTCAACTTTTTTCAATTTTACCCCCGTGGGATATATATTCTACCCACACACATTTGGAACTCTCCTGGGGTACCCTCACACATATTATTCCCTCATTTAGTGGATATTTTCACAAAGAAGTGAAATTTTCAAAAATCCAGAAAATTGGCTGAAAACGACTAAGTATCAAGGACTCATTGGGCGAATCGCTCTGGAACTGAAATCGGAACGCTCACTGACATTTTCCCTATCTGAAAGTCTGATAAACGCCGGAAAAATGACTAAGTCCAAAAAAAAATTTTTTTCAACTTTTTTCAATTTTACCCCCGTGGGATATATATTCTACCCACACACATTTGGAACTCTCCTGGGGTACCCTCACACATATTATTCCCTCATTTAGTGGATATTTTCACAAAGAAGTGAAATTTTCAAAAATCCAGAAAATTGGCTGAAAACGACTAAGTATCAAGGACTCATTGGGCGAATCACTCTGGAACTGAAATCGGAACGCTCACTGACATTTTCCCTATCTGAAAGTCTGATAAACGCCGGAAAAATGACTAAGTCCAAAAAAAAAATTTTTTCAACTTTTTTCAATTTTACCCCCGTGGGATATATATTCTACCCACACACATTTGGAACTCTCCTGGGGTACCCTCACACATATTATTCCCTCATTTAGTGGATATTTTCACAAAGAAGTGAAATTTTCAAAAATCCAGAAAATTGGCTGAAAACGACTAAATATCAAAGACTCATTGGGCGAATCGCTCTGGAACTGAAATGGGAATGCTCACTGACATTTCCCCTATCTTAAAGTCTGATAAACGCCAGAAAAATGACTAAGTCCAAAAAAAAATTTTTTTCAACTTTTTTCAATTTTACCCCCATGGGATATATATTCTACCCACACACATTTGGAACTCTCCTGGGGTACCCTCACACATATTATTCCCTCATTTAGTGGATATTTTCACAAAGAAGTGAAATTTTCAAAAATCCAGAAAATTGGCTGAAAACGACTAAGTATCAAGGACTCATTGGGCGAATCACTCTGGAACTGAAATCAGAACGCTCACTGACATTTTCCCTATCTGAAAGTCTGATAAACGCCGGAAAAATGACTAAGTCCAAAAAAAAAATTTTTCAACCTTTTTCAATTTTACCCCCGTGGGATATATATTCTACCCACACACATTTGGAACTCTCCTGGGGTACCCTCACACATATTATTCCCTCATTTAGTGGATATTTTCACAAAGAAGTGAAATTTTCAAAAATCCAGAAAATTGGCTGAAAACGACTAAGTATCAAGGACTCATTGGGCGAATCGCTCTGGAACTGAAATCGGAACGCTCACTGACATTTTCCCTATCTGAAAGTCTGATAAACGCCGGAAAAATGACTAAGTCCAAAAAAAAATTTTTTTCAACTTTTTTCAATTTTACCCCCGTGGGATATATATTCTACCCACACACATTTGGAACTCTCCTGGGGTACCCTCACACATATTATTCCCTCATTTAGTGGATATTTTCACAAAGAAGTGAAATTTTCAAAAATCCAGAAAATTGGCTGAAAACGACTAAATATCAAAGACTCATTGGGCGAATCGCTCTGGAACTGAAATGGGAATGCTCACTGACATTTCCCCTATCTTAAAGTCTGATAAACGCCAGAAAAATGACTAAGTCCAAAAAAAAATTTTTTTCAACTTTTTTCAATTTTACCCCCGTGGGATATATATTCTACCCACACACATTTGGAACTCTCCTGGGGTACCCTCACACATATTATTCCCTCATTTAGTGGATATTTTCACAAAGAAGTGAAATTTTCAAAAATCCAGAAAATTGGCTGAAAACGACTAAGTATCAAGGACTCATTGGGCGAATCACTCTGGAACTGAAATCGGAACGCTCACTGACATTTTCCCTATCTGAAAGTCTGATAAACGCCGGAAAAATGACTAAGTCCAAAAAAAAAATTTTTTCAACTTTTTTCAATTTTACCCCCGTGGGATATATATTCTACCCACACACATTTGGAACTCTCCTGGGGTACCCTCACACATATTATTCCCTCATTTAGTGGATATTTTCACAAAGAAGTGAAATTTTCAAAAATCCAGAAAATTGGCTGAAAACGACTAAGTATCAAGGACTCATTGGGCGAATCGCTCTGGAACTGAAATCGGAACGCTCACTGACATTTTCCCTATCTGAAAGTCTGATAAACGCCGGAAAAATGACTAAGTCCAAAAAAAAATTTTTTTCAACTTTTTTCAATTTTACCCCCGTGGGATATATATTCTACCCACACACATTTGGAACTCTCCTGGGGTACCCTCACACATATTATTCCCTCATTTAGTGGATATTTTCACAAAGAAGTGAAATTTTCAAAAATCCAGAAAATTGGCTGAAAACGACTAAATATCAAAGACTCATTGGGCGAATCGCTCTGGAACTGAAATGGGAATGCTCACTGACATTTCGCCTATCTTAAAGTCTGATAAACGCCAGAAAAATGACTAAGTCCAAAAAAAAATTTTTTTCAACTTTTTTCAATTTTACCCCCGTGTGATATATATTCTACCCACACACATTTGGAACTCTCCTGGGGTACCCTCACACATATTATTCCCTCATTTAGTGGATATTTTCACAAAGAAGTGAAATTTTCAAAAATCCAGAAAATTGGCTGAAAACGACTAAGTATCAAGGACTCATTGGGCGAATCGCTCTGGAACTGAAATCGGAACGCTCACTGACATTTTCCCTATCTGAAAGTCTGATAAACGCCGGAAAAATGACTAAGTCCAAAAAAAAATTTTTTTCAACTTTTTTCAATTTTACCCCCGTGGGATATATATTCTACCCACACACATTTGGAACTCTCCTGGGGTACCCTCACACATATTATTCCCTCATTTAGTGGATATTTTCACAAAGAAGTGAAATTTTCAAAAATCCAGAAAATTGGCTGAAAACGACTAAATATCAAAGACTCATTGGGCGAATCGCTCTGGAACTGAAATGGGAATGCTCACTGACATTTCCCCTATCTTAAAGTCTGATAAACGCCAGAAAAATGACTAAGTCCAAAAAAAAATTTTTTTCAACTTTTTTCAATTTTACCCCCGTGTGATATATATTCTACCCACACACATTTGGAACTCTCCTGGGGTACCCTCACACATATTATTCCCTCATTTAGTGGATATTTTCACAAAGAAGTGAAATTTTCAAAAATCCAGAAAATTGGCTGAAAACGACTAAGTATCAAGGACTCATTGGGCGAATCACTCTGGAACTGAAATCGGAACGCTCACTGACATTTTCCCTTTCTGAAAGTCTGATAAACGCCGGAAAAATTACTAAGTCCAAAAAAAAACTTTTTTCAACTTTTTTCAATTTTACCCCCGTGGGATATATATTCTACCCACACACATTTGGAACTCTCCTGGGGTACCCTCACACATATTATTCCCTCATTTAGTGGATATTTTCACAAAGAAGTGAAATTTTCAAAAATCCAGAAAATTGGCTGAAAACGACTAAGTATCAAGGACTCATTGGGCGAATCACTCTGGAACTGAAATCGGAACGCTCACTGACATTTTCCCTATCTGAAAGTCTGATAAACGCCGGAAAAATGACTAAGTCCAAAAAAAAAATTTTTTCAACTTTTTTCAATTTTACCCCCGTGGGATATATATTCTACCCACACACATTTGGAACTCTCCTGGGGTACCCTCACACATATTATTCCCTCATTTAGTGGATATTTTCACAAAGAAGTGAAATTTTCAAAAATCCAGAAAATTGGCTGAAAACGACTAAATATCAAAGACTCATTGGGCGAATCGCTCTGGAACTGAAATGGGAATGCTCACTGACATTTCCCCTATCTTAAAGTCTGATAAACGCCAGAAAAATGACTAAGTCCAAAAAAAAATTTTTTTCAACTTTTTTCAATTTTACCCCCATGGGATATATATTCTACCCACACACATTTGGAACTCTCCTGGGGTACCCTCACACATATTATTCCCTCATTTAGTGGATATTTTCACAAAGAAGTGAAATTTTCAAAAATCCAGAAAATTGGCTGAAAACGACTAAGTATCAAGGACTCATTGGGCGAATCACTCTGGAACTGAAATCAGAACGCTCACTGACATTTTCCCTATCTGAAAGTCTGATAAACGCCGGAAAAATGACTAAGTCCAAAAAAAAAATTTTTCAACCTTTTTCAATTTTACCCCCGTGGGATATATATTCTACCCACACACATTTGGAACTCTCCTGGGGTACCCTCACACATATTATTCCCTCATTTAGTGGATATTTTCACAAAGAAGTGAAATTTTCAAAAATCCAGAAAATTGGCTGAAAACGACTAAGTATCAAGGACTCATTGGGCGAATCGCTCTGGAACTGAAATCGGAACGCTCACTGACATTTTCCCTATCTGAAAGTCTGATAAACGCCGGAAAAATGACTAAGTCCAAAAAAAAATTTTTTTCAACTTTTTTCAATTTTACCCCCGTGGGATATATATTCTACCCACACACATTTGGAACTCTCCTGGGGTACCCTCACACATATTATTCCCTCATTTAGTGGATATTTTCACAAAGAAGTGAAATTTTCAAAAATCCAGAAAATTGGCTGAAAACGACTAAATATCAAAGACTCATTGGGCGAATCGCTCTGGAACTGAAATGGGAATGCTCACTGACATTTCCCCTATCTTAAAGTCTGATAAACGCCAGAAAAATGACTAAGTCCAAAAAAAAATTTTTTTCAACTTTTTTCAATTTTACCCCCGTGGGATATATATTCTACCCACACACATTTGGAACTCTCCTGGGGTACCCTCACACATATTATTCCCTCATTTAGTGGATATTTTCACAAAGAAGTGAAATTTTCAAAAATCCAGAAAATTGGCTGAAAACGACTAAGTATCAAGGACTCATTGGGCGAATCACTCTGGAACTGAAATCGGAACGCTCACTGACATTTTCCCTATCTGAAAGTCTGATAAACGCCGGAAAAATGACTAAGTCCAAAAAAAAAATTTTTTCAACTTTTTTCAATTTTACCCCCGTGGGATATATATTCTACCCACACACATTTGGAACTCTCCTGGGGTACCCTCACACATATTATTCCCTCATTTAGTGGATATTTTCACAAAGAAGTGAAATTTTCAAAAATCCAGAAAATTGGCTGAAAACGACTAAGTATCAAGGACTCATTGGGCGAATCGCTCTGGAACTGAAATCGGAACGCTCACTGACATTTTCCCTATCTGAAAGTCTGATAAACGCCGGAAAAATGACTAAGTCCAAAAAAAAATTTTTTTCAACTTTTTTCAATTTTACCCCCGTGGGATATATATTCTACCCACACACATTTGGAACTCTCCTGGGGTACCCTCACACATATTATTCCCTCATTTAGTGGATATTTTCACAAAGAAGTGAAATTTTCAAAAATCCAGAAAATTGGCTGAAAACGACTAAATATCAAAGACTCATTGGGCGAATCGCTCTGGAACTGAAATGGGAATGCTCACTGACATTTCGCCTATCTTAAAGTCTGATAAACGCCAGAAAAATGACTAAGTCCAAAAAAAAATTTTTTTCAACTTTTTTCAATTTTACCCCCGTGTGATATATATTCTACCCACACACATTTGGAACTCTCCTGGGGTACCCTCACACATATTATTCCCTCATTTAGTGGATATTTTCACAAAGAAGTGAAATTTTCAAAAATCCAGAAAATTGGCTGAAAACGACTAAGTATCAAGGACTCATTGGGCGAATCGCTCTGGAACTGAAATCGGAACGCTCACTGACATTTTCCCTATCTGAAAGTCTGATAAACGCCGGAAAAATGACTAAGTCCAAAAAAAAATTTTTTTCAACTTTTTTCAATTTTACCCCCGTGGGATATATATTCTACCCACACACATTTGGAACTCTCCTGGGGTACCCTCACACATATTATTCCCTCATTTAGTGGATATTTTCACAAAGAAGTGAAATTTTCAAAAATCCAGAAAATTGGCTGAAAACGACTAAATATCAAAGACTCATTGGGCGAATCGCTCTGGAACTGAAATGGGAATGCTCACTGACATTTCCCCTATCTTAAAGTCTGATAAACGCCAGAAAAATGACTAAGTCCAAAAAAAAATTTTTTTCAACTTTTTTCAATTTTACCCCCGTGTGATATATATTCTACCCACACACATTTGGAACTCTCCTGGGGTACCCTCACACATATTATTCCCTCATTTAGTGGATATTTTCACAAAGAAGTGAAATTTTCAAAAATCCAGAAAATTGGCTGAAAACGACTAAGTATCAAGGACTCATTGGGCGAATCACTCTGGAACTGAAATCGGAACGCTCACTGACATTTTCCCTTTCTGAAAGTCTGATAAACGCCGGAAAAATTACTAAGTCCAAAAAAAAACTTTTTTCAACTTTTTTCAATTTTACCCCCGTGGGATATATATTCTACCCACACACATTTGGAACTCTCCTGGGGTACCCTCACACATATTATTCCCTCATTTAGTGGATATTTTCACAAAGAAGTGAAATTTTCAAAAATCCAGAAAATTCGCTGAAAACGACTAAGTATCAAGGACTCATTGGGCGAATCGCTCTGGAACTGAAATCGGAACGCTCACTGACATTTTCCCTATCTGAAAGTCTGATAAACGCCGGAAAAATGACTAAGTCCAAAAAAAAATTTTTTTCAACTTTTTTCAATTTTACCCCCGTGGGATATATATTCTACTCACACACATTTGGAACTCTCCTGGGGTACCCTCACACATATTATTCCCTCATTTAGTGGATATTTTCACAAAGAAGTGAAATTTTCAAAAATCCAGAAAATTGGCTGAAAACGACTAAATATCAAAGACTCATTGGGCGAATCGCTCTGGAACTGAAATGGGAATGCTCACTGACATTTCCCCTATCTTAAAGTCTGATAAACGCCAGAAAAATGACTAAGTCCAAAAAAAAATTTTTTTCAACTTTTTTCAATTTTACCCCCGTGGGATATATATTCTACCCACACACATTTGGAACTCTCCTGGGGTACCCTCACACATATTATTCCCTCATTTAGTGGATATTTTCACAAAGAAGTGAAATTTTCAAAAATCCAGAAAATTGGCTGAAAACGACTAAGTATCAAGGACTCATTGGGCGAATCACTCTGGAACTGAAATCGGAACGCTCACTGACATTTTCCCTATCTGAAAGTCTGATAAACGCCGGAAAAATGACTAAGTCCAAAAAAAAATTTTTTTCAACTTTTTTCAATTTTACCCCCGTGGGATATATATTCTACCCACACACATTTGGAACTCTCCTGGGGTACCCTCACACATATTATTCCCTCATTTAGTGGATATTTTCACAAAGAAGTGAAATTTTCAAAAATCCAGAAAATTGGCTGAAAACGACTAAGTATCAAGGACTCATTGGGCGAATCGCTCTGGAACTGAAATCGGAACGCTCACTGACATTTTCCCTATCTGAAAGTCTGATAAATGCCGGAAAAATGACTAAGTCCAAAAAAAAATTTTTTTCAACTTTTTTCAATTTTACCCCCGTGGGATATATATTCTACCCACACACATTTGGAACTCTCCTGGGGTACCCTCACACATATTATTCCCTCATTTAGTGGATATTTTCACAAAGAAGTGAAATTTTCAAAAATCCAGAAAATTGGCTGAAAACGACTAAGTATCAAGGACTCATTGGGCGAATCACTCTGGAACTGAAATCGGAACGCTCACTGACATTTTCCCTATCTGAAAGTCTGATAAACGCCGGAAAAATGACTAAGTCCAAAAAAAAATTTTTTCAACTTTTTTCAATTTTACCCCCGTGGGATATATATTCTACCCACACACATTTGGAACTCTCCTGGGGTACCCTCACACATATTATTCCCTCATTTAGTGGATATTTTCACAAAGAAGTGAAATTTTCAAAAATCCAGAAAATTGGCTGAAAACGACTAAATATCAAAGACTCATTGGGCGAATCGCTCTGGAACTGAAATGGGAATGCTCACTGACATTTCCCCTATCTTAAAGTCTGATAAACGCCAGAAAAATGACTAAGTCCAAAAAAAAATTTTTTTCAACTTTTTTCAATTTTACCCCCGTGTGATATATATTCTACCCACACACATTTGGAACTCTCCTGGGGTACCCTCACACATATTATTCCCTCATTTAGTGGATATTTTCACAAAGAAGTGAAATTTTCAAAAATCCAGAAAATTGGCTGAAAACGACTAAGTATCAAGGACTCATTGGGCGAATCGCTCTGGAACTGAAATCGGAACGCTCACTGACATTTTCCCTATCTGAAAGTCTGATAAACGCCGGAAAAATGACTAAGTCCAAAAAAAAATTTTTTTCAACTTTTTTCAATTTTACCCCCGTGGGATATATATTCTACCCACACACATTTGGAACTCTCCTGGGGTACCCTCACACATATTATTCCCTCATTTAGTGGATATTTTCACAAAGAAGTGAAATTTTCAAAAATCCAGAAAATTGGCTGAAAACGACTAAGTATCAAGGACTCATTGGGCGAATCGCTCTGGAACTGAAATCGGAACGCTCACTGACATTTTCCCTATCTGAAAGTCTGATAAACGCCGGAAAAATGACTAAGTCCAAAAAAAAATTTTTTTCAACTTTTTTCAATTTTACCCCCGTGGGATATATATTCTACCCACACACATTTGGAACTCTCCTGGGGTACCCTCACACATATTATTCCCTCATTTAGTGGATATTTTCACAAAGAAGTGAAATTTTCAAAAATCCAGAAAATTGGCTGAAAACGACTAAGTATCAAGGACTCATTGGGCGAATCACTCTGGAACTGAAATCGGAACGCTCACTGACATTTTCCCTATCTGAAAGTCTGATAAACGCCGGAAAAATGACTAAGTCCAAAAAAAAAATTTTTTCAACTTTTTTCAATTTTACCCCCGTGGGATATATATTCTACCCACACACATTTGGAACTCTCCTGGGGTACCCTCACACATATTATTCCCTCATTTAGTGGATATTTTCACAAAGAAGTGAAATTTTCAAAAATCCAGAAAATTGGCTGAAAACGACTAAATATCAAAGACTCATTGGGCGAATCGCTCTGGAACTGAAATGGGAATGCTCACTGACATTTCCCCTATCTTAAAGTCTGATAAACGCCAGAAAAATGACTAAGTCCAAAAAAAAATTTTTTTCAACTTTTTTCAATTTTACCCCCATGGGATATATATTCTACCCACACACATTTGGAACTCTCCTGGGGTACCCTCACACATATTATTCCCTCATTTAGTGGATATTTTCACAAAGAAGTGAAATTTTCAAAAATCCAGAAAATTGGCTGAAAACGACTAAGTATCAAGGACTCATTGGGCGAATCACTCTGGAACTGAAATCAGAACGCTCACTGACATTTTCCCTATCTGAAAGTCTGATAAACGCCGGAAAAATGACTAAGTCCAAAAAAAAAATTTTTCAACCTTTTTCAATTTTACCCCCGTGGGATATATATTCTACCCACACACATTTGGAACTCTCCTGGGGTACCCTCACACATATTATTCCCTCATTTAGTGGATATTTTCACAAAGAAGTGAAATTTTCAAAAATCCAGAAAATTGGCTGAAAACGACTAAGTATCAAGGACTCATTGGGCGAATCGCTCTGGAACTGAAATCGGAACGCTCACTGACATTTTCCCTATCTGAAAGTCTGATAAACGCCGGAAAAATGACTAAGTCCAAAAAAAAATTTTTTTCAACTTTTTTCAATTTTACCCCCGTGGGATATATATTCTACCCACACACATTTGGAACTCTCCTGGGGTACCCTCACACATATTATTCCCTCATTTAGTGGATATTTTCACAAAGAAGTTAAATTTTCAAAAATCCAGAAAATTGGCTGAAAACGACTAAATATCAAAGACTCATTGGGCGAATCGCTCTGGAACTGAAATGGGAATGCTCACTGACATTTCCCCTATCTTAAAGTCTGATAAACGCCAGAAAAATGACTAAGTCCAAAAAAAAATTTTTTTCAACTTTTTTCAATTTTACCCCCGTGGGATATATATTCTACCCACACACATTTGGAACTCTCCTGGGGTACCCTCACACATATTATTCCCTCATTTAGTGGATATTTTCACAAAGAAGTGAAATTTTCAAAAATCCAGAAAATTGGCTGAAAACGACTAAGTATCAAGGACTCATTGGGCGAATCACTCTGGAACTGAAATCGGAACGCTCACTGACATTTTCCCTATCTGAAAGTCTGATAAACGCCGGAAAAATGACTAAGTCCAAAAAAAAAATTTTTTCAACTTTTTTCAATTTTACCCCCGTGGGATATATATTCTACCCACACACATTTGGAACTCTCCTGGGGTACCCTCACACATATTATTCCCTCATTTAGTGGATATTTTCACAAAGAAGTGAAATTTTCAAAAATCCAGAAAATTGGCTGAAAACGACTAAGTATCAAGGACTCATTGGGCGAATCGCTCTGGAACTGAAATCGGAACGCTCACTGACATTTTCCCTATCTGAAAGTCTGATAAACGCCGGAAAAATGACTAAGTCCAAAAAAAAATTTTTTTCAACTTTTTTCAATTTTACCCCCGTGGGATATATATTCTACCCACACACATTTGGAACTCTCCTGGGGTACCCTCACACATATTATTCCCTCATTTAGTGGATATTTTCACAAAGAAGTGAAATTTTCAAAAATCCAGAAAATTGGCTGAAAACGACTAAATATCAAAGACTCATTGGGCGAATCGCTCTGGAACTGAAATGGGAATGCTCACTGACATTTCCCCTATCTTAAAGTCTGATAAACGCCAGAAAAATGACTAAGTCCAAAAAAAAATTTTTTTCAACTTTTTTCAATTTTACCCCCGTGTGATATATATTCTACCCACACACATTTGGAACTCTCCTGGGGTACCCTCACACATATTATTCCCTCATTTAGTGGATATTTTCACAAAGAAGTGAAATTTTCAAAAATCCAGAAAATTGGCTGAAAACGACTAAGTATCAAGGACTCATTGGGCGAATCGCTCTGGAACTGAAATCGGAACGCTCACTGACATTTTCCCTATCTGAAAGTCTGATAAACGCCGGAAAAATGACTAAGTCCAAAAAAAAATTTTTTTCAACTTTTTTCAATTTTACCCCCGTGGGATATATATTCTACCCACACACATTTGGAACTCTCCTGGGGTACCCTCACACATATTATTCCCTCATTTAGTGGATATTTTCACAAAGAAGTGAAATTTTCAAAAATCCAGAAAATTGGCTGAAAACGACTAAATATCAAAGACTCATTGGGCGAATCGCTCTGGAACTGAAATGGGAATGCTCACTGACATTTCCCCTATCTTAAAGTCTGATAAACGCCAGAAAAATGACTAAGTCCAAAAAAAAATTTTTTTCAACTTTTTTCAATTTTACCCCCGTGTGATATATATTCTACCCACACACATTTGGAACTCTCCTGGGGTACCCTCACACATATTATTCCCTCATTTAGTGGATATTTTCACAAAGAAGTGAAATTTTCAAAAATCCAGAAAATTGGCTGAAAACGACTAAGTATCAAGGACTCATTGGGCGAATCACTCTGGAACTGAAATCGGAACGCTCACTGACATTTTCCCTTTCTGAAAGTCTGATAAACGCCGGAAAAATTACTAAGTCCAAAAAAAAACTTTTTTCAACTTTTTTCAATTTTACCCCCGTGGGATATATATTCTACCCACACACATTTGGAACTCTCCTGGGGTACCCTCACACATATTATTCCCTCATTTAGTGGATATTTTCACAAAGAAGTGAAATTTTCAAAAATCCAGAAAATTGGCTGAAAACGACTAAGTATCAAGGACTCATTGGGCGAATCACTCTGGAACTGAAATCGGAACGCTCACTGACATTTTCCCTATCTGAAAGTCTGATAAACGCCGGAAAAATGACTAAGTCCAAAAAAAAATTTTTTTCAACTTTTTTCAATTTTACCCCCGTGGGATATATATTCTACCCACACACATTTGGAACTCTCCTGGGGTACCCTCACACATATTATTCCCTCATTTAGTGGATATTTTCACAAAGAAGTGAAATTTTCAAAAATCCAGAAAATTGGCTGAAAACGACTAAGTATCAAGGACTCATTGGGCGAATCGCTCTGGAACTGAAATCGGAACGCTCACTGACATTTTCCCTATCTGAAAGTCTGATAAACGCCGGAAAAATGACTAAGTCCAAAAAAAAATTTTTTTCAACTTTTTTCAATTTTACCCCCGTGGGATATATATTCTACCCACACACATTTGGAACTCTCCTGGGGTACCCTCACACATATTATTCCCTCATTTAGTGGATATTTTCACAAAGAAGTGAAATTTTCAAAAATCCAGAAAATTGGCTGAAAACGACTAAGTATCAAGGACTCATTGGGCGAATCGCTCTGGAACTGAAATCGGAACGCTCACTGACATTTTCCCTATCTGAAAGTCTGATAAACGCCGGAAAAATGACTAAGTCCAAAAAAAAATTTTTTTCAACTTTTTTCAATTTTACCCCCGTGGGATATATATTCTACCCACACACATTTGGAACTCTCCTGGGGTACCCTCACACATATTATTCCCTCATTTAGTGGATATTTTCACAAAGAAGTGAAATTTTCAAAAATCCAGAAAATTGGCTGAAAACGACTAAATATCAAAGACTCATTGGGCGAATCGCTCTGGAACTGAAATGGGAATGCTCACTGACATTTCCCCTATCTTAAAGTCTGATAAACGCCAGAAAAATGACTAAGTCCAAAAAAAAATTTTTTTCAACTTTTTTCAATTTTACCCCCGTGGGATATATATTCTACCCACACACATTTGGATCTCTCCTGGGGTACCCTCACACATATTATTCCCTCATTTAGTGGATATTTTCACAAAGAAGTGAAATTTTCAAAAATCCAGAAAATTGGCTGAAAACGACTAAATATCAAAGACTCATTGGGCGAATCGCTCTGGAACTGAAATGGGAATGCTCACTGACATTTCCCCTATCTTAAAGTCTGATAAACGCCAGAAAAATGACTAAGTCCAAAAAAAAATTTTTTTCAACTTTTTTCAATTTTACCCCCGTGTGATATATATTCTACCCACACACATTTGGAACTCTCCTGGGGTACCCTCACACATATTATTCCCTCATTTAGTGGATATTTTCACAAAGAAGTGAAATTTTCAAAAATCCAGAAAATTGGCTGAAAACGACTAAGTATCAAGGACTCATTGGGCGAATCACTCTGGAACTGAAATCGGAACGCTCACTGACATTTTCCCTATCTGAAAGTCTGATAAACGCCGGAAAAATGACTAAGTCCAAAAAAAAACTTTTTTCAACTTTTTTCAATTTTACCCCCGTGGGATATATATTCTACCCACACACATTTGGAACTCTCCTGGGGTACCCTCACACATATTATTCCCTCATTTAGTGGATATTTTCACAAAGAAGTGAAATTTTCAAAAATCCAGAAAATTGGCTGAAAACGACTAAGTATCAAGGACTCATTGGGCGAATCACTCTGGAACTGAAATCGGAACGCTCACTGACATTTTCCCTATCTGAAAGTCTGATAAACGCCGGAAAAATGACTAAGTCCAAAAAAAAATTTTTTTCAACTTTTTTCAATTTTACCCCCGTGGGATATATATTCTACCCACACACATTTGGAACTCTCCTGGGGTACCCTCACACATATTATTCCCTCATTTAGTGGATATTTTCACAAAGAAGTGAAATTTTCAAAAATCCAGAAAATTGGCTGAAAACGACTAAGTATCAAGGACTCATTGGGCGAATCGCTCTGGAACTGAAATCGGAACGCTCACTGACATTTTCCCTATCTGAAAGTCTGATAAACGCCGGAAAAATGACTAAGTCCAAAAAAAAATTTTTTTCAACTTTTTTCAATTTTACCCCCGTGGGATATATATTCTACCCACACACATTTGGAACTCTCCTGGGGTACCCTCACACATATTATTCCCTCATTTAGTGGATATTTTCACAAAGAAGTGAAATTTTCAAAAATCCAGAAAATTGGCTGAAAACGACTAAGTATCAAGGACTCATTGGGCGAATCGCTCTGGAACTGAAATCGGAACGCTCACTGACATTTTCCCTATCTGAAAGTCTGATAAACGCCGGAAAAATGACTAAGTCCAAAAAAAAATTTTTTTCAACTTTTTTCAATTTTACCCCCGTGGGATATATATTCTACCCACACACATTTGGAACTCTCCTGGGGTACCCTCACACATATTATTCCCTCATTTAGTGGATATTTTCACAAAGAAGTGAAATTTTCAAAAATCCAGAAAATTGGCTGAAAACGACTAAATATCAAAGACTCATTGGGCGAATCGCTCTGGAACTGAAATGGGAATGCTCACTGACATTTCCCCTATCTTAAAGTCTGATAAACGCCAGAAAAATGACTAAGTCCAAAAAAAAATTTTTTTCAACTTTTTTCAATTTTACCCCCGTGGGATATATATTCTACCCACACACATTTGGATCTCTCCTGGGGTACCCTCACACATATTATTCCCTCATTTAGTGGATATTTTCACAAAGAAGTGAAATTTTCAAAAATCCAGAAAATTGGCTGAAAACGACTAAGTATCAAGGACTCATTGGGCGAATCACTCTGGAACTGAAATCGGAACGCTCACTGACATTTTCCCTATCTGAAAGTCTGATAAACGCCGGAAAAATGACTAAGTCCAAAAAAAAAATTTTTTCAACTTTTTTCAATTTTACCCCCGTGGGATATATATTCTACCCACACACATTTGGAACTCTCCTGGGGTACCCTCACACATATTATTCCCTCATTTAGTGGATATTTTCACAAAGAAGTGAAATTTTCAAAAATCCAGAAAATTGGCTGAAAACGACTAAGTATCAAGGACTCATTGGGCGAATCGCTCTGGAACTGAAATCGGAACGCTCACTGACATTTTCCCTATCTGAAAGTCTGATAAACGCCGGAAAAATGACTAAGTCCAAAAAAAAATTTTTTTCAACTTTTTTCAATTTTACCCCCGTGGGATATATATTCTACCCACACACATTTGGAACTCTCCTGGGGTACCCTCACACATATTATTCCCTCATTTAGTGGATATTTTCACAAAGAAGTGAAATTTTCAAAAATCCAGAAAATTGGCTGAAAACGACTAAGTATCAAGGACTCATTGGGCGAATCACTCTGGAACTGAAATCGGAACGCTCACTGACATTTTCCCTATCTGAAAGTCTGATAAAAGCCGGAAAAATGACTAAGTCCAAAAAAAAAATTTTTTCAACTTTTTTCAATTTTACCCCCGTGGGATATATATTCTACCCACACACATTTTGAACTCTCCTGGGGTACCCTCACACATATTATTCCCTCATTTAGTGGATATTTTCACAAAGAAGTGAAATTTTCAAAAATCCAGAAAATTGGCTGAAAACAACTAAGTATCAAGGACTCATTGGGCGAATCGCTCTGGAACTGAAATCGGAACGCTCACTGACATTTTCCCTATCTGAAAGTCTGATAAACGCCGGAAAAAAGTCTAAGTCCAAAAAAAAATTTTTTTCAACTTTTTTCAATTTTACCCCCGTGGGATATATATTCTACCCACACACATTTGGAACTCTCCTGGGGTACCCTCACACATATTATTCCCTCATTTAGTGGATATTTTCACAAAGAAGTGAAATTTTCAAAAATCCAGAAAATTGGCTGAAAACGACTAAGTATCAAGGACTCATTGGGCGAATCGCTCTGGAACTGAAATCGGAACGCTCACTGACATTTTCCCTATCTGAAAGTCTGATAAACGCCGGAAAAATGACTAAGTCCAAAAAAAAAAATTTTTCAACTTTTTTCAATTTTACCCCCGTGGGATTTATATTCTACCCACACACATTTTGAACTCTCCTGGGGTACCCTCACACATATTATTCCCTCACTTAGTGGATATTTTCACAAAGAAGTGAAATTTTCAAAAATCCAGAAAATTGGCTGAAAACGACTAAGTATCAAGGACTCATTGGGCGAATCGCTCTGGAACTGAAATCGGAACGCTCACTGACATTTTCCCTATCTGAAAGTCTGATAAACGCCGGAAAAAAGTCTTAAGTCCAAAAAAAAATTTTTTTCAACTTTTTTCAATTTTACCCCCGTGGGATATATATTCTACCCACACACATTTGGAACTCTCCTGGGGTACCCTCATACATATTATTCCCTCATTTAGTGGATATTTTCACAAAAAAAGTGAAATTTTCAAAAATCCAGAAAATTGGCTGAAAACGACTAAATATCAAAGACTCATTGGGCGAATCGCTCTGGAACTGAAATGGGAATGCTCACTGACATTTTCCCTATCTGAAAGTCTGATAAACGCCGGAAAAATGACTAAGTCCAAAAAAAATTTTTTTTCAACTTTTTTCAATTTTACCCCCGTACGATATATATTCTACCCACACACATTTGGGACTCTCCTGGGGTACCCTCACACATATTATTCCCTCATTTAGTGGATATTTTCACAAAGAAGTGAAATTTTCAAAAATCCAGAAAATTGGCTGAAAACGACTAAGTATCAAGGACTCATTGGGCGAATCACTCTGGAACTGAAATCGGAACGCTCACTGACATTTTCCCTATCTGAAAGTCTGATAAACGCCGGAAAAATGACTAAGTCCAAAAAAAAAATTTTTTCAACTTTTTTCAAGTTTACCCCCGTGGGATATATATTCTACCCACACACATTTTGAACTCTCCTGGGGTACCCTCACACATATTATTCCCTCACTTAGTGGATATTTTCACAAAGAAGTGAAATTTTCATAAATCCAGAAAATTGGCTGAAAACGACTAAGTATCAAGGACTCATTGGGCGAATCGCTCTGGAACTGAAATCTGAACGCTCACTGACATTTTCCCTATCTGAAAGTCTGATAAACGCCGGAAAAATGACTAAGTCCCAAAAAAAATTTTTTTCAACTTTATTCAATTTTACCCCCGTGGGATATATATTCTACCCACACACATTTGGAACTCTCCTGGGGTACCCTCACACATATTATTCCCTCATTTAGTGGATATTTTCACAAAGAAGTGAAATTTTCAAAAATCCAGAAAATTGGCTGAAAACGACTAAGTATCAAGGACTCATTGGGCGAATCGCTCTGGAACTGAAATCGGAACGCTCACTGACATTTTCCCTATCTGAAAGTCTGATAAACGCCGGAAAAATGACTAAGTCCAAAAAAAAAATTTTTTCAACTTTTTTCAATTTTACCCCCGTGGGATATATATTCTACCCACACACATTTTGAACTCTCCTGGGGTACCCTCACACATATTATTCCCTCACTTAGTGGATATTTTCACAAAGAAGTGAAATTTTCAAAAATCCAGAAAATTGGCTGAAAACGACTAAGTATCAAGGACTCATTGGGCGAATCACTCTGGAACTGAAATCGGAACGCTCACTGACATTTTCCCTATCTGAAAGTCTGATAAATGCCGGAAAAATGACTAAGTCCAAAAAAAAAATTTTTTCAACTTTTTTCAATTTTACCCCCGTGGGATATATATTCTACCCACACACATTTTGAACTCTCCTGGGGTACCCTCACACATATTATTCCCTCATTTAGTGGATATTTTCACAAAGAAGTGAAATTTTCAAAAATCCAGAAAATTGGCTGAAAACGACTAAGTATCAAGGACTCATTGGGCGAATCACTCTGGAACTGAAATCGGAACGCTCACTGACATTTTCCCTATCTGAAAGTCTGATAAACGCCGGAAAAATTACTAAGTCCAAAAAAAAAATTTTTTCAACTTTTTTCAATTTTACCCCCGTGGGATATATATTCTACCCACACACATTTTGAACTCTCCTGGGGTACCCTCACACATATTATTCCCTCACTTAGTGGATATTTTCACAAAGAAGTGAAATTTTCAAAAATCCAGAAAATTGGCTGAAAACGACTAAGTATCAAGGACTCATTGGGCGAATCGCTCTGGAACTGAAATCTGAACGCTCACTGACATTTTCCCTATCTGAAAGTCTGATAAACGCCGGAAAAATGACTAAGTCCCAAAAAAAATTTTTTTCAACTTTATTCAATTTTACCCCCGTGGGATATATATTCTACCCACACACATTTGGAACTCTCCTGGGGTACCCTCACACATATTATTCCCTCATTTAGTGGATATTTTCACAAAGAAGTGAAATTTTCAAAAATCCAGAAAATTGGCTGAAAACAACTAAGTATCAAGGACTCATTGGGCGAATCGCTCTGGAACTGAAATCGGAACGCTCACTGACATTTTCCCTATCTGAAAGTCTGATAAACGCCGGAAAAAAGTCTAAGTCCAAAAAAAAATTTTTTTCAACTTTTTTCAATTTTACCCCCGTGGGATATATATTCTACCCACACACATTTGGAACTCTCCTGGGGTACCCTCACACATATTATTCCCTCATTTAGTGGATATTTTCACAAAAAAAGTGAAATTTTCAAAAATCCAGAAAATTGGCTGAAAACGACTAAGTATCAAGGACTCATTGGGCGAATCGCTCTGGAACTGAAATCGGAACGCTCACTGACATTTTCCCTATCTGAAAGTCTGATAAACGCCGGAAAAATGACTAAGTCCAAAAAAAAATTTTTTTCAACTTTTTTCAATTTTACCCCCGTGGGATATATATTCTACCCACACACATTTGGAACTCTCCTGGGGTACCCTCACACATATTATTCCCTCATTTAGTGGATATTTTCACAAAGAAGTGAAATTTTCAAAAATCCAGAAAATTGGCTGAAAACGACTAAGTATCAAGGACTCATTGGGCGAATCGCTCTGGAACTGAAATCGGAACGCTCACTGACATTTTCCCTATCTGAAAGTCTGATAAACGCCGGAAAAATGACTAAGTCCAAAAAAAAAATTTTTTCAACTTTTTTCAATTTTACCCCCGTGGGATTTATATTCTACCCACACACATTTTGAACTCTCCTGGGGTACCCTCACACATATTATTCCCTCACTTAGTGGATATTTTCACAAAGAAGTGAAATTTTCAAAAATCCAGAAAATTGGCTGAAAACGACTAAGTATCAAGGACTCATTGGGCGAATCGCTCTGGAACTGAAATCTGAACGCTCACTGACATTTTCCCTATCTGAAAGTCTGATAAACGCCGGAAAAATGACTAAGTCCCAAAAAAAATTTTTTTCAACTTTATTCAATTTTACCCCCGTGGGATATATATTCTACCCACACACATTTGGAACTCTCCTGGGGTACCCTCACACATATTATTCCCTCATTTAGTGGATATTTTCACAAAGAAGTGAAATTTTCAAAAATCCAGAAAATTGGCTGAAAACAACTAAGTATCAAGGACTCATTGGGCGAATCGCTCTGGAACTGAAATCGGAACGCTCACTGACATTTTCCCTATCTGAAAGTCTGATAAACGCCGGAAAAAAGTCTAAGTCCAAAAAAAAATTTTTTTCAACTTTTTTCAATTTTACCCCCGTGGGATATATATTCTACCCACACACATTTGGAACTCTCCTGGGGTACCCTCATACATATTATTCCCTCATTTAGTGGATATTTTCACAAAAAAAGTGAAATTTTCAAAAATCCAGAAAATTGGCTGAAAACGACTAAATATCAAAGACTCATTGGGCGAATCGCTCTGGAACTGAAATGGGAATGCTCACTGACATTTTCCCTATCTGAAAGTCTGATAAACGCCGGAAAAATGACTAAGTCCAAAAAAAATTTTTTTTCAACTTTTTTCAATTTTACCCCCGTACGATATATATTCTACCCACACACATTTGGGACTCTCCTGGGGTACCCTCACACATATTATTCCCTCATTTAGTGGATATTTTCACAAAGAAGTGAAATTTTCAAAAATCCAGAAAATTGGCTGAAAACGACTAAGTATCAAGGACTCATTGGGCGAATCGCTCTGGAACTGAAATCGGAACGCTCACTGACATTTTCCCTATCTGAAAGTCTGATAAACGCCGGAAAAATGACTAAGTCCAAAAAAAAATTTTTTTCAACTTTTTTCAATTTTACCCCCGTGGGATATATATTCTACCCACACACATTTGGAACTCTCCTGGGGTACCCTCACACATATTATTCCCTCATTTAGTGGATATTTTCACAAAGAAGTGAAATTTTCAAAAATCCAGAAAATTGGCTGAAAACGACTAAGTATCAAGGACTCATTGGGCGAATCGCTCTGGAACTGAAATCGGAACGCTCACTGACATTTTCCCTATCTGAAAGTCTGATAAACGCCGGAAAAATGACTAAGTCCAAAAAAAAATTTTTTTCAACTTTTTTCAATTTTACCCCCGTGGGATATATATTCTACCCACACACATTTGGAACTCTCCTGGGGTACCCTCACACATATTATTCCCTCATTTAGTGGATATTTTCACAAAGAAGTGAAATTTTCAAAAATCCAGAAAATTGGCTGAAAACGACTAAGTATCAAGGACTCATTGGGCGAATCACTCTGGAACTGAAATCGGAACGCTCACTGACATTTTCCCTATCTGAAAGTCTGATAAACGCCGGAAAAATGACTAAGTCCCAAAAAAAAATTTTTTCAACTTTTTTCAATTTTACCCCCGTGGGATATATATTCTACCCACACACATTTTGAACTCTCCTGGGGTACCCTCACACATATTATTCCCTCACTTAGTGGATATTTTCACAAAGAAGTGAAATTTTCAAAAATCCAGAAAATTGGCTGAAAACGACTAAGTATCAAGGACTCATTGGGCGAATCGCTCTGGAACTGAAATCTGAACGCTCACTGACATTTTCCCTATCTGAAAGTCTGATAAACGCCGGAAAAATGACTAAGTCCCAAAAAAAATTTTTTTCAACTTTATTCAATTTTACCCCCGTGGGATATATATTCTACCCACACACATTTGGAACTCTCCTGGGGTACCCTCACACATATTATTCCCTCATTTAGTGGATATTTTCACAAAGAAGTGAAATTTTCAAAAATCCAGAAAATTGGCTGAAAACAACTAAGTATCAAGGACTCATTGGGCGAATCGCTCTGGAACTGAAATCGGAACGCTCACTGACATTTTCCCTATCTGAAAGTCTGATAAACGCCGGAAAAATGACTAAGTCCAAAAAAAAATTTTTTTCAACTTTTTTCAATTTTACCCCCGTACGATATATATTCTACCCACACACATTTGGGACTCTCCTGGGGTACCCTCACACATATTATTCCCTCATTTAGTGGATATTTTCACAAAGAAGTGAAATTTTCAAAAATCCAGAAAATTGGCTGAAAACGACTAAGTATCAAGGACTCATTGGGCGAATCGCTCTGGAACTGAAATCGGAACGCTCACTGACATTTTCCCTATCTGAAAGTCTGATAAACGCCGGAAAAATGACTAAGTCCAAAAAAAAATTTTTTTCAACTTTTTTCAATTTTACCCCCGTGGGATATATATTCTACCCACACACATTTGGAACTCTCCTGGGGTACCCTCACACATATTATTCCCTCATTTAGTGGATATTTTCACAAAGAAGTGAAATTTTCAAAAATCCAGAAAATTGGCTGAAAACGACTAAGTATCAAGGACTCATTGGGCGAATCGCTCTGGAACTGAAATCGGAACGCTCACTGACATTTTCCCTATCTGAAAGTCTGATAAACGCCGGAAAAATGACTAAGTCCAAAAAAAAATTTTTTTCAACTCTTTTTAATTTTACCCCCGTGGGATATATATTCTACCCACACATATTTGGAACTCTCCTGGGGTACCCTCACACATATTATTCCCTCATTTAGTGGATATTTTCACAAAGAAGTGAAATTTTCAAAAATCCAGAAAATTGGCTGAAAACGACTAAGTATCAAGGACTCATTGGGCGAATCGCTCTGGAACTGAAATCGGAACGCTCACTGACATTTTCCCTATCTGAAAGTCTGATAAACGCCAGAAAAATGACTAAGTCCAAAAAAAAATTTTTTTCAACTTTATTCAATTTTACCCCCGTGGGATATATATTCTACCCACACACATTTGGAACTCTCCTGGGGTACCCTCACACATATTATTCCCTCATTTAGTGGATATTTTCACAAAGAAGTGAAATTTTCAAAAATCCAGAAAATTGGCTGAAAACGACTAAGTATCAAGGACTCATTGGGCGAATCGCTCTGGAACTGAAATTGGAACGCTCACTGACATTTTCCCTATCTGAAAGTCTGATAAACGCCGGAAAAATGACTAAGTCCAAAAAAAAATTTTTTTAAACTTTTTTCAATTTTACCCCCGTGGGATATATATTCTACCCACACACATTTGGAACTCTCCTGGGGTACCCTCACACATATTATTCCCTCATTTAGTGGATATTTTCACAAAGAAGTGAAATTTTCAAAAATCCAGAAAATTGGCTGAAAACGACTAAGTATCAAGGACTCATTGGGCGAATCGCTCTGGAACTGAAATCGGAACGCTCACTGACATTTTCCCTATCTGAAAGTCTGATAAACGCCGGAAAAATGACTAAGTCCAAAAAAAAAATTTTTTCAACTTTTTTCAATTTTACCCCCGTGGGATATATATTCTACCCACACACATTTGGAACTCTCCTGGGGTACCCTCACACATATTATTCCCTCATTTAGTGGATATTTTCACAAAGAAGTGAAATTTTCAAAAATCCAGAAAATTGGCTGAAAACGACTAAGTATCAAGGACTCATTGGGCGAATCGCTCTGGAACTGAAATCTGAACGCTCACTGACATTTTCCCTATCTGAAAGTCTGATAAACGCCGGAAAAATGACTAAGTCCCAAAAAAAATTTTTTTCAACTTTATTCAATTTTACCCCCGTGGGATATATATTCTACCCACACACATTTGGAACTCTCCTGGGGTACCCTCACACATATTATTCCCTCATTTAGTGGATATTTTCACAAAGAAGTGAAATTTTCAAAAATCCAGAAAATTGGCTGAAAACAACTAAGTATCAAGGACTCATTGGGCGAATCGCTCTGGAACTGAAATCGGAACGCTCACTGACATTTTCCCTATCTGAAAGTCTGATAAACGCCGGAAAAAAGTCTAAGTCCAAAAAAAAATTTTTTTCAACTTTTTTCAATTTTACCCCCGTGGGATATATATTCTACCCACACACATTTGGAACTCTCCTGGGGTACCCTCACACATATTATTCCCTCATTTAGTGGATATTTTCACAAAAAAAGTGAAATTTTCAAAAATCCAGAAAATTGGCTGAAAACGACTAAGTATCAAGGACTCATTGGGCGAATCGCTCTGGAACTGAAATCGGAACGCTCACTGACATTTTCCCTATCTGAAAGTCTGATAAACGCCGGAAAAATGACTAAGTCCAAAAAAAAATTTTTTTCAACTTTTTTCAATTTTACCCCCGTGGGATATATATTCTACCCACACACATTTGGAACTCTCCTGGGGTACCCTCACACATATTATTCCCTCATTTAGTGGATATTTTCACAAAGAAGTGAAATTTTCAAAAATCCAGAAAATTGGCTGAAAACGACTAAGTATCAAGGACTCATTGGGCGAATCGCTCTGGAACTGAAATCGGAACGCTCACTGACATTTTCCCTATCTGAAAGTCTGATAAACGCCGGAAAAATGACTAAGTCCAAAAAAAAAATTTTTTCAACTTTTTTCAATTTTACCCCCGTGGGATTTATATTCTACCCACACACATTTTGAACTCTCCTGGGGTACCCTCACACATATTATTCCCTCACTTAGTGGATATTTTCACAAAGAAGTGAAATTTTCAAAAATCCAGAAAATTGGCTGAAAACGACTAAATATCAAAGACTCATTGGGCGAATCGCTCTGGAACTGAAATGGGAATGCTCACTGACATTTTCCCTATCTGAAAGTCTGATAAACGCCGGAAAAATGACTAAGTCCAAAAAAAATTTTTTTTCAACTTTTTTCAATTTTAGCCCCGTACGATATATATTCTACCCACACACATTTGGGACTCTCCTGGGGTACCCTCACACATATTATTCCCTCATTTAGTGGATATTTTCACAAAGAAGTGAAATTTTCAAAAATCCAGAAAATTGGCTGAAAACGACTAAGTATCAAGGACTCATTGGGCGAATCGCTCTGGAACTGAAATCGGAACGCTCACTGACATTTTCCCTATCTGAAAGTCTGATAAACGCCGGAAAAATGACTAAGTCCAAAAAAAAATTTTTTTCAACTTTTTTCAATTTTACCCCCGTGGGATATATATTCTACCCACACACATTTGGAACTCTCCTGGGGTACCCTCACACATATTATTCCCTCATTTAGTGGATATTTTCACAAAGAAGTGAAATTTTCAAAAATCCAGAAAATTGGCTGAAAACGACTAAGTATCAAGGACTCATTGGGCGAATCGCTCTGGAACTGAAATCGGAACGCTCACTGACATTTTCCCTATCTGAAAGTCTGATAAACGCCGGAAAAATGACTAAGTCCAAAAAAAAATTTTTTTCAACTCTTTTTAATTTTACCCCCGTGGGATATATATTCTACCCACACATATTTGGAACTCTCCTGGGGTACCCTCACACATATTATTCCCTCATTTAGTGGATATTTTCACAAAGAAGTGAAATTTTCAAAAATCCAGAAAATTGGCTGAAAACGACTAAGTATCAAGGACTCATTGGGCGAATCGCTCTGGAACTGAAATCGGAACGCTCACTGACATTTTCCCTATCTGAAAGTCTGATAAACGCCAGAAAAATGACTAAGTCCAAAAAAAAATTTTTTTCAACTTTATTCAATTTTACCCCCGTGGGATATATATTCTACCCACACACATTTGGAACTCTCCTGGGGTACCCTCACACATATTATTCCCTCATTTAGTGGATATTTTCACAAAGAAGTGAAATTTTCAAAAATCCAGAAAATTGGCTGAAAACGACTAAGTATCAAGGACTCATTGGGCGAATCGCTCTGGAACTGAAATCGGAACGCTCACTGACATTTTCCCTATCTGAAAGTCTGATAAACGCCGGAAAAATGACTAAGTCCAAAAAAAAATTTTTTTCAACTTTTTTCAATTTTACCCCCGTGGGATATATATTCTACCCACACACATTTGGAACTCTCCTGGGGTACCCTCACACATATTATTCCCTCATTTAGTGGATATTTTCACAAAGAAGTGAAATTTTCAAAAATCCAGAAAATTGGCTGAAAACGACTAAGTATCAAGGACTCATTGGGCGAATCACTCTGGAACTGAAATCGGAACGCTCACTGACATTTTCCCTATCTGAAAGTCTGATAAACGCCGGAAAAATGACTAAGTCCCAAAAAAAAATTTTTTCAACTTTTTTCAATTTTACCCCCGTGGGATATATATTCTACCCACACACATTTTGAACTCTCCTGGGGTACCCTCACACATATTATTCCCTCACTTAGTGGATATTTTCACAAAGAAGTGAAATTTTCAAAAATCCAGAAAATTGGCTGAAAACGACTAAGTATCAAGGACTCATTGGGCGAATCGCTCTGGAACTGAAATCTGAACGCTCACTGACATTTTCCCTATCTGAAAGTCTGATAAACGCCGGAAAAATGACTAAGTCCCAAAAAAAATTTTTTTCAACTTTATTCAATTTTACCCCCGTGGGATATATATTCTACCCACACACATTTGGAACTCTCCTGGGGTACCCTCACACATATTATTCCCTCATTTAGTGGATATTTTCACAAAGAAGTGAAATTTTCAAAAATCCAGAAAATTGGCTGAAAACAACTAAGTATCAAGGACTCATTGGGCGAATCGCTCTGGAACTGAAATCGGAACGCTCACTGACATTTTCCCTATCTGAAAGTCTGATAAACGCCGGAAAAATGACTAAGTCCAAAAAAAAATTTTTTTCAACTTTTTTCAATTTTACCCCCGTACGATATATATTCTACCCACACACATTTGGGACTCTCCTGGGGTACCCTCACACATATTATTCCCTCATTTAGTGGATATTTTCACAAAGAAGTGAAATTTTCAAAAATCCAGAAAATTGGCTGAAAACGACTAAGTATCAAGGACTCATTGGGCGAATCGCTCTGGAACTGAAATCGGAACGCTCACTGACATTTTCCCTATCTGAAAGTCTGATAAACGCCGGAAAAATGACTAAGTCCAAAAAAAAATTTTTTTCAACTTTTTTCAATTTTACCCCCGTGGGATATATATTCTACCCACACACATTTGGAACTCTCCTGGGGTACCCTCACACATATTATTCCCTCATTTAGTGGATATTTTCACAAAGAAGTGAAATTTTCAAAAATCCAGAAAATTGGCTGAAAACGACTAAGTATCAAGGACTCATTGGGCGAATCGCTCTGGAACTGAAATCGGAACGCTCACTGACATTTTCCCTATCTGAAAGTCTGATAAACGCCGGAAAAATGACTAAGTCCAAAAAAAAATTTTTTTCAACTCTTTTTAATTTTACCCCCGTGGGATATATATTCTACCCACACATATTTGGAACTCTCCTGGGGTACCCTCACACATATTATTCCCTCATTTAGTGGATATTTTCACAAAGAAGTGAAATTTTCAAAAATCCAGAAAATTGGCTGAAAACGACTAAGTATCAAGGACTCATTGGGCGAATCGCTCTGGAACTGAAATCGGAACGCTCACTGACATTTTCCCTATCTGAAAGTCTGATAAACGCCAGAAAAATGACTAAGTCCAAAAAAAAATTTTTTTCAACTTTATTCAATTTTACCCCCGTGGGATATATATATTCTACCCACACACATTTGGAACTCTCCTGGGGTACCCTCACACATATTATTCCCTCATTTAGTGGATATTTTCACAAAGAAGTGAAATTTTCAAAAATCCAGAAAATTGGCTGAAAACGACTAAGTATCAAGGACTCATTGGGCGAATCGCTCTGGAACTGAAATTGGAACGCTCACTGACATTTTCCCTATCTGAAAGTCTGATAAACGCCGGAAAAATGACTAAGTCCAAAAAAAAATTTTTTTAAACTTTTTTCAATTTTACCCCCGTGGGATATATATTCTACCCACACACATTTGGAACTCTCCTGGGGTACCCTCACACATATTATTCCCTCATTTAGTGGATATTTTCACAAAAAAAGTGAAATTTTCAAAAATCCAGAAAATTGGCTGAAAACGACTAAGTATCAAGGACTCATTGGGCGAATCGCTCTGGAACTGAAATCGGAACGCTCACTGACATTTTCCCTATCTGAAAGTCTGATAAACGCCGGAAAAATGACTAAGTCCAAAAAAAAATTTTTTTCAACTTTTTTCAATTTTACCCCCGTGGGATATATATTCTACCCACACACATTTGGAACTCTCCTGGGGTACCCTCACACATATTATTCCCTCATTTAGTGGATATTTTCACAAAGAAGTGAAATTTTCAAAAATCCAGAAAATTGGCTGAAAACAACTAAGTATCAAGGACTCATTGGGCGAATCGCTCTGGAACTGAAATCGGAACGCTCACTGACATTTTCCCTATCTGAAAGTCTGATAAACGCCGGAAAAAAGTCTAAGTCCAAAAAAAAATTTTTTTCAACTTTTTTCAATTTTACCCCCGTGGGATATATATTCTACCCACACACATTTGGAACTCTCCTGGGGTACCCTCACACATATTATTCCCTCATTTAGTGGATATTTTCACAAAAAAAGTGAAATTTTCAAAAATCCAGAAAATTGGCTGAAAACGACTAAGTATCAAGGACTCATTGGGCGAATCGCTCTGGAACTGAAATCGGAACGCTCACTGACATTTTCCCTATCTGAAAGTCTGATAAACGCCGGAAAAATGACTAAGTCCAAAAAAAAATTTTTTTCAACTTTTTTCAATTTTACCCCCGTGGGATATATATTCTACCCACACACATTTGGAACTCTCCTGGGGTACCCTCACACATATTATTCCCTCATTTAGTGGATATTTTCACAAAGAAGTGAAATTTTCAAAAATCCAGAAAATTGGCTGAAAACGACTAAGTATCAAGGACTCATTGGGCGAATCGCTCTGGAACTGAAATCGGAACGCTCACTGACATTTTCCCTATCTGAAAGTCTGATAAACGCCGGAAAAATGACTAAGTCCAAAAAAAAAATTTTTTCAACTTTTTTCAATTTTACCCCCGTGGGATTTATATTCTACCCACACACATTTTGAACTCTCCTGGGGTACCCTCACACATATTATTCCCTCACTTAGTGGATATTTTCACAAAGAAGTGAAATTTTCAAAAATCCAGAAAATTGGCTGAAAACGACTAAGTATCAAGGACTCATTGGGCGAATCGCTCTGGAACTGAAATCTGAACGCTCACTGACATTTTCCCTATCTGAAAGTCTGATAAACGCCGGAAAAATGACTAAGTCCCAAAAAAAATTTTTTTCAACTTTATTCAATTTTACCCCCGTGGGATATATATTCTACCCACACACATTTGGAACTCTCCTGGGGTACCCTCACACATATTATTCCCTCATTTAGTGGATATTTTCACAAAGAAGTGAAATTTTCAAAAATCCAGAAAATTGGCTGAAAACAACTAAGTATCAAGGACTCATTGGGCGAATCGCTCTGGAACTGAAATCGGAACGCTCACTGACATTTTCCCTATCTGAAAGTCTGATAAACGCCGGAAAAATGACTAAGTCCAAAAAAAAATTTTTTTCAACTTTTTTCAATTTTACCCCCGTGGGATATATATTCTACCCACACACATTTGGAACTCTCCTGGGGTACCCTCACACATATTATTCCCTCATTTAGTGGATATTTTCACAAAGAAGTGAAATTTTCAAAAATCCAGAAAATTGGCTGAAAACGACTAAGTATCAAGGACTCATTGGGCGAATCGCTCTGGAACTGAAATCGGAACGCTCACTGACATTTTCCCTATCTGAAAGTCTGATAAACGCCGGAAAAATGACTAAGTCCAAAAAAAAATTTTTTTCAACTCTTTTTAATTTTACCCCCGTGGGATATATATTCTACCCACACATATTTGGAACTCTCCTGGGGTACCCTCACACATATTATTCCCTCATTTAGTGGATATTTTCACAAAGAAGTGAAATTTTCAAAAATCCAGAAAATTGGCTGAAAACGACTAAGTATCAAGGACTCATTGGGCGAATCGCTCTGGAACTGAAATCGGAACGCTCACTGACATTTTCCCTATCTGAAAGTCTGATAAACGCCAGAAAAATGACTAAGTCCAAAAAAAAATTTTTTTCAACTTTATTCAATTTTACCCCCGTGGGATATATATTCTACCCACACACATTTGGAACTCTCCTGGGGTACCCTCACACATATTATTCCCTCATTTAGTGGATATTTTCACAAAGAAGTGAAATTTTCAAAAATCCAGAAAATTGGCTGAAAACGACTAAGTATCAAGGACTCATTGGGCGAATCGCTCTGGAACTGAAATCGGAACGCTCACTGACATTTTCCCTATCTGAAAGTCTGATAAACGCCGGAAAAATGACTAAGTCCAAAAAAAAAATTTTTTCAACTTTTTTCAATTTTACCCCCGTGGGATATATATTCTACCCACACACATTTGGAACTCTCCTGGGGTACCCTCACACATATTATTCCCTCATTTAGTGGATATTTTCACAAAGAAGTGAAATTTTCAAAAATCCAGAAAATTGGCTGAAAACGACTAAGTATCAAGGACTCATTGGGCGAATCACTCTGGAACTGAAATCGGAACGCTCACTGACATTTTCCCTATCTGAAAGTCTGATAAACGCCGGAAAAATGACTAAGTCCCAAAAAAAAATTTTTTCAACTTTTTTCAATTTTACCCCCGTGGGATATATATTCTACCCACACACATTTTGAACTCTCCTGGGGTACCCTCACACATATTATTCCCTCACTTAGTGGATATTTTCACAAAGAAGTGAAATTTTCAAAAATCCAGAAAATTGGCTGAAAACGACTAAGTATCAAGGACTCATTGGGCGAATCGCTCTGGAACTGAAATCTGAACGCTCACTGACATTTTCCCTATCTGAAAGTCTGATAAACGCCGGAAAAATGACTAAGTCCAAAAAAAAATTTTTTTCAACTCTTTTTAATTTTACCCCCGTGGGATATATATTCTACCCACACATATTTGGAACTCTCCTGGGGTACCCTCACACATATTATTCCCTCATTTAGTGGATATTTTCACAAAGAAGTGAAATTTTCAAAAATCCAGAAAATTGGCTGAAAACGACTAAGTATCAAGGACTCATTGGGCGAATCGCTCTGGAACTGAAATCGGAACGCTCACTGACATTTTCCCTATCTGAAAGTCTGATAAACGCCAGAAAAATGACTAAGTCCAAAAAAAAATTTTTTTCAACTTTATTCAATTTTACCCCCGTGGGATATATATTCTACCCACACACATTTGGAACTCTCCTGGGGTACCCTCACACATATTATTCCCTCATTTAGTGGATATTTTCACAAAGAAGTGAAATTTTCAAAAATCCAGAAAATTGGCTGAAAACGACTAAGTATCAAGGACTCATTGGGCGAATCGCTCTGGAACTGAAATCGGAACGCTCACTGACATTTTCCCTATCTGAAAGTCTGATAAACGCCGGAAAAATGACTAAGTCCAAAAAAAAAATTTTTTCAACTTTTTTCAATTTTACCCCCGTGGGATATATATTCTACCCACACACATTTGGAACTCTCCTGGGGTACCCTCACACATATTATTCCCTCATTTAGTGGATATTTTCACAAAGAAGTGAAATTTTCAAAAATCCAGAAAATTGGCTGAAAACGACTAAGTATCAAGGACTCATTGGGCGAATCACTCTGGAACTGAAATCGGAACGCTCACTGACATTTTCCCTATCTGAAAGTCTGATAAACGCCGGAAAAATGACTAAGTCCCAAAAAAAAATTTTTTCAACTTTTTTCAATTTTACCCCCGTGGGATATATATTCTACCCACACACATTTTGAACTCTCCTGGGGTACCCTCACACATATTATTCCCTCACTTAGTGGATATTTTCACAAAGAAGTGAAATTTTCAAAAATCCAGAAAATTGGCTGAAAACGACTAAGTATCAAGGACTCATTGGGCGAATCGCTCTGGAACTGAAATCTGAACGCTCACTGACATTTTCCCTATCTGAAAGTCTGATAAACGCCGGAAAAATGACTAAGTCCCAAAAAAAATTTTTTTCAACTTTATTCAATTTTACCCCCGTGGGATATATATTCTACCCACACACATTTGGAACTCTCCTGGGGTACCCTCACACATATTATTCCCTCATTTAGTGGATATTTTCACAAAGAAGTGAAATTTTCAAAAATCCAGAAAATTGGCTGAAAACAACTAAGTATCAAGGACTCATTGGGCGAATCGCTCTGGAACTGAAATCGGAACGCTCACTGACATTTTCCCTATCTGAAAGTCTGATAAACGCCGGAAAAATGACTAAGTCCAAAAAAAAATTTTTTTCAACTTTTTTCAATTTTACCCCCGTACGATATATATTCTACCCACACACATTTGGGACTCTCCTGGGGTACCCTCACACATATTATTCCCTCATTTAGTGGATATTTTCACAAAGAAGTGAAATTTTCAAAAATCCAGAAAATTGGCTGAAAACGACTAAGTATCAAGGACTCATTGGGCGAATCGCTCTGGAACTGAAATCGGAACGCTCACTGACATTTTCCCTATCTGAAAGTCTGATAAACGCCGGAAAAATGACTAAGTCCAAAAAAAAATTTTTTTCAACTTTTTTCAATTTTACCCCCGTGGGATATATATTCTACCCACACACATTTGGAACTCTCCTGGGGTACCCTCACACATATTATTCCCTCATTTAGTGGATATTTTCACAAAGAAGTGAAATTTTCAAAAATCCAGAAAATTGGCTGAAAACGACTAAGTATCAAGGACTCATTGGGCGAATCGCTCTGGAACTGAAATCGGAACGCTCACTGACATTTTCCCTATCTGAAAGTCTGATAAACGCCGGAAAAATGACTAAGTCCAAAAAAAAATTTTTTTCAACTCTTTTTAATTTTACCCCCGTGGGATATATATTCTACCCACACATATTTGGAACTCTCCTGGGGTACCCTCACACATATTATTCCCTCATTTAGTGGATATTTTCACAAAGAAGTGAAATTTTCAAAAATCCAGAAAATTGGCTGAAAACGACTAAGTATCAAGGACTCATTGGGCGAATCGCTCTGGAACTGAAATCGGAACGCTCACTGACATTTTCCCTATCTGAAAGTCTGATAAACGCCAGAAAAATGACTAAGTCCAAAAAAAAATTTTTTTCAACTTTATTCAATTTTACCCCCGTGGGATATATATATTCTACCCACACACATTTGGAACTCTCCTGGGGTACCCTCACACATATTATTCCCTCATTTAGTGGATATTTTCACAAAGAAGTGAAATTTTCAAAAATCCAGAAAATTGGCTGAAAACGACTAAGTATCAAGGACTCATTGGGCGAATCGCTCTGGAACTGAAATTGGAACGCTCACTGACATTTTCCCTATCTGAAAGTCTGATAAACGCCGGAAAAATGACTAAGTCCAAAAAAAAATTTTTTTAAACTTTTTTCAATTTTACCCCCGTGGGATATATATTCTACCCACACACATTTGGAACTCTCCTGGGGTACCCTCACACATATTATTCCCTCATTTAGTGGATATTTTCACAAAAAAAGTGAAATTTTCAAAAATCCAGAAAATTGGCTGAAAACGACTAAATATCAAAGACTCATTGGGCGAAACGCTCTGGAACTGAAATGGGAATGCTCACTGACATTTTCCCTATCTGAAAGTCTGATAAACGCCGGAAAAATGACTAAGTCCAAAAAAAATTTTTTTTCAACTTTTTTCAATTTTACCCCCGTACGATATATATTCTACCCACACACATTTGGGACTCTCCTGGGGTACCCTCACACATATTATTCCCTCATTTAGTGGATATTTTCACAAAGAAGTGAAATTTTCAAAAATCCAGAAAATTGGCTGAAAACGACTAAGTATCAAGGACTCATTGGGCGAATCGCTCTGGAACTGAAATCGGAACGCTCACTGACATTTTCCCTATCTGAAAGTCTGATAAACGCCGGAAAAATGACTAAGTCCAAAAAAAAATTTTTTTCAACTTTTTTCAATTTTACCCCCGTGGGATATATATTCTACCCACACACATTTGGAACTCTCCTGGGGTACCCTCACACATATTATTCCCTCATTTAGTGGATATTTTCACAAAGAAGTGAAATTTTCAAAAATCCAGAAAATTGGCTGAAAACAACTAAGTATCAAGGACTCATTGGGCGAATCGCTCTGGAACTGAAATCGGAACGCTCACTGACATTTTCCCTATCTGAAAGTCTGATAAACGCCGGAAAAAAGTCTAAGTCCAAAAAAAAATTTTTTTCAACTTTTTTCAATTTTACCCCCGTGGGATATATATTCTACCCACACACATTTGGAACTCTCCTGGGGTACCCTCACACATATTATTCCCTCATTTAGTGGATATTTTCACAAAAAAAGTGAAATTTTCAAAAATCCAGAAAATTGGCTGAAAACGACTAAGTATCAAGGACTCATTGGGCGAATCGCTCTGGAACTGAAATCGGAACGCTCACTGACATTTTCCCTATCTGAAAGTCTGATAAACGCCGGAAAAATGACTAAGTCCAAAAAAAATTTTTTTTCAACTTTTTTCAATTTTACCCCCGTGGGATATATATTCTACCCACACACATTTGGAACTCTCCTGGGGTACCCTCACACATATTATTCCCTCATTTAGTGGATATTTTCACAAAGAAGTGAAATTTTCAAAAATCCAGAAAATTGGCTGAAAACGACTAAGTATCAAGGACTCATTGGGCGAATCGCTCTGGAACTGAAATCGGAACGCTCACTGACATTTTCCCTATCTGAAAGTCTGATAAACGCCGGAAAAATGACTAAGTCCAAAAAAAAAATTTTTTCAACTTTTTTCAATTTTACCCCCGTGGGATTTATATTCTACCCACACACATTTTGAACTCTCCTGGGGTACCCTCACACATATTATTCCCTCACTTAGTGGATATTTTCACAAAGAAGTGAAATTTTCAAAAATCCAGAAAATTGGCTGAAAACGACTAAGTATCAAGGACTCATTGGGCGAATCGCTCTGGAACTGAAATCTGAACGCTCACTGACATTTTCCCTATCTGAAAGTCTGATAAACGCCGGAAAAATGACTAAGTCCCAAAAAAAATTTTTTTCA
Organism: Phyllobates terribilis; assembly: GCF_046119375.1. Lineage (NCBI taxonomy): Eukaryota > Metazoa > Chordata > Amphibia > Anura > Dendrobatidae > Phyllobates > Phyllobates terribilis. The sequence goes on from NW_027362783.1 coordinate 698,021, forward strand.
ACTTTATTCAATTTTACCCCCGTGGGATATATATTCTACCCACACACATTTGGAACTCTCCTGGGGTACCCTCACACATATTATTCCCTCATTTAGTGGATATTTTCACAAAGAAGTGAAATTTTCAAAAATCCAGAAAATTGGCTGAAAACAACTAAGTATCAAGGACTCATTGGGCGAATCGCTCTGGAACTGAAATCGGAACGCTCACTGACATTTTCCCTATCTGAAAGTCTGATAAACGCCGGAAAAATGACTAAGTCCAAAAAAAAATTTTTTTCAACTTTTTTCAATTTTACCCCCGTGGGATATATATTCTACCCACACACATTTGGAACTCTCCTGGGGTACCCTCACACATATTATTCCCTCATTTAGTGGATATTTTCACAAAGAAGTGAAATTTTCAAAAATCCAGAAAATTGGCTGAAAACGACTAAGTATCAAGGACTCATTGGGCGAATCGCTCTGGAACTGAAATCGGAACGCTCACTGACATTTTCCCTATCTGAAAGTCTGATAAACGCCGGAAAAATGACTAAGTCCAAAAAAAAATTTTTTTCAACTCTTTTTAATTTTACCCCCGTGGGATATATATTCTACCCACACATATTTGGAACTCTCCTGGGGTACCCTCACACATATTATTCCCTCATTTAGTGGATATTTTCACAAAGAAGTGAAATTTTCAAAAATCCAGAAAATTGGCTGAAAACAACTAAGTATCAAGGACTCATTGGGCGAATCGCTCTGGAACTGAAATCGGAACGCTCACTGACATTTTCCCTATCTGAAAGTCTGATAAACGCCAGAAAAATGACTAAGTCCAAAAAAAAAATTTTTTCAACTTTATTCAATTTTACCCCCGTGGGATATATATTCTACCCACACACATTTGGAACTCTCCTGGGGTACCCTCACACATATTATTCCCTCATTTAGTGGATATTTTCACAAAGAAGTGAAATTTTCAAAAATCCAGAAAATTGGCTGAAAACGACTAAGTATCAAGGACTCATTGGGCGAATCGCTCTGGAACTGAAATCGGAACGCTCACTGACATTTTCCCTATCTGAAAGTCTGATAAACGCCGGAAAAATGACTAAGTCCAAAAAAAAATTTTTTTCAACTTTTTTCAATTTTACCCCCGTGGGATATATATTCTACCCACACACATTTGGAACTCTCCTGGGGTACCCTCACACATATTATTCCCTCATTTAGTGGATATTTTCACAAAGAAGTGAAATTTTCAAAAATCCAGAAAATTGGCTGAAAACGACTAAGTATCAAGGACTCATTGGGCGAATCACTCTGGAACTGAAATCGGAACGCTCACTGACATTTTCCCTATCTGAAAGTCTGATAAACGCCGGAAAAATGACTAAGTCCCAAAAAAAAATTTTTTCAACTTTTTTCAATTTTACCCCCGTGGGATATATATTCTACCCACACACATTTTGAACTCTCCTGGGGTACCCTCACACATATTATTCCCTCACTTAGTGGATATTTTCACAAAGAAGTGAAATTTTCAAAAATCCAGAAAATTGGCTGAAAACGACTAAGTATCAAGGACTCATTGGGCGAATCGCTCTGGAACTGAAATCTGAACGCTCACTGACATTTTCCCTATCTGAAAGTCTGATAAACGCCGGAAAAATGACTAAGTCCCAAAAAAAATTTTTTTCAACTTTATTCAATTTTACCCCCGTGGGATATATATTCTACCCACACACATTTGGAACTCTCCTGGGGTACCCTCACACATATTATTCCCTCATTTAGTGGATATTTTCACAAAGAAGTGAAATTTTCAAAAATCCAGAAAATTGGCTGAAAACAACTAAGTATCAAGGACTCATTGGGCGAATCGCTCTGGAACTGAAATCGGAACGCTCACTGACATTTTCCCTATCTGAAAGTCTGATAAACGCCGGAAAAATGACTAAGTCCAAAAAAAAATTTTTTTCAACTTTATTCAATTTTACCCCCGTGGGATATATATTCTACCCACACACATTTGGAACTCTCCTGGGGTACCCTCACACATATTATTCCCTCATTTAGTGGATATTTTCACAAAAAAAGTGAAATTTTCAAAAATCCAGAAAATTGGCTGAAAACGACTAAATATCAAAGACTCATTGGGCGAATCGCTCTGGAACTGAAATGGGAATGCTCACTGACATTTTCCCTATCTGAAAGTCTGATAAACGCCGGAAAAATGACTAAGTCCAAAAAAAAATTTTTTCAACTTTTTTCAATTTTACCCCCGTACGATATATATTCTACCCACACACATTTGGGACTCTCCTGAGGTACCCTCACACATATTATTCCCTCATTTAGTGGATATTTTCACAAAGAAGTGAAATTTTCAAAAATCCAGAAAATTGGCTGAAAACGACTAAGTATCAAGGACTCATTGGGCGAATCGCTCTGGAACTGAAATCGGAACGCTCACTGACATTTTCCCTATCTGAAAGTCTGATAAACGCCGGAAAAATGACTAAGTCCAAAAAAAAATTTTTTTCAACTTTTTTCAATTTTACCCCCGTGGGATATATATTCTACCCACACACATTTGGAACTCTCCTGGGGTACCCTCACACATATTATTCCCTCATTTAGTGGATATTTTCACAAAGAAGTGAAATTTTCAAAAATCCAGAAAATTGGCTGAAAACGACTAAGTATCAAGGACTCATTGGGCGAATCGCTCTGGAACTGAAATCGGAACGCTCACTGACATTTTCCCTATCTGAAAGTCTGATAAACGCCGGAAAAATGACTAAGTCCAAAAAAAAATTTTTTTCAACTTTTTTCAATTTTACCCCCGTGGGATATATATTCTACCCACACACATTTGGAACTCTCCTGGGGTACCCTCACACATATTATTCCCTCATTTAGTGGATATTTTCACAAAGAAGTGAAATTTTCAAAAATCCAGAAAATTGGCTGAAAACGACTAAGTATCAAGGACTCATTGGGCGAATCGCTCTGGAACTGAAATCGGAACGCTCACTGACATTTTCCCTATCTGAAAGTCTGATAAACGCCGGAAAAATGACTAAGTCCAAAAAAAAATTTTTTTCAACTCTTTTTAATTTTACCCCCGTGGGATATATATTCTACCCACACATATTTGGAACTCTCCTGGGGTACCCTCACACATATTATTCCCTCATTTAGTGGATATTTTCACAAAGAAGTGAAATTTTCAAAAATCCAGAAAATTGGCTGAAAACAACTAAGTATCAAGGACTCATTGGGCGAATCGCTCTGGAACTGAAATCGGAACGCTCACTGACATTTTCCCTATCTGAAAGTCTGATAAACGCCAGAAAAATGACTAAGTCCAAAAAAAAAATTTTTTCAACTTTATTCAATTTTACCCCCGTGGGATATATATTCTACCCACACACATTTGGAACTCTCCTGGGGTACCCTCACACATATTATTCCCTCATTTAGTGGATATTTTCACAAAGAAGTGAAATTTTCAAAAATCCAGAAAATTGGCTGAAAACGACTAAGTATCAAGGACTCATTGGGCGAATCGCTCTGGAACTGAAATCGGAACGCTCACTGACATTTTCCCTATCTGAAAGTCTGATAAACGCCGGAAAAATGACTAAGTCCAAAAAAAAATTTTTTTCAACTTTTTTCAATTTTACCCCCGTGGGATATATATTCTACCCACACACATTTGGAACTCTCCTGGGGTACCCTCACACATATTATTCCCTCATTTAGTGGATATTTTCACAAAGAAGTGAAATTTTCAAAAATCCAGAAAATTGGCTGAAAACGACTAAGTATCAAGGACTCATTGGGCGAATCACTCTGGAACTGAAATCGGAACGCTCACTGACATTTTCCCTATCTGAAAGTCTGATAAACGCCGGAAAAATGACTAAGTCCCAAAAAAAAATTTTTTCAACTTTTTTCAATTTTACCCCCGTGGGATATATATTCTACCCACACACATTTTGAACTCTCCTGGGGTACCCTCACACATATTATTCCCTCACTTAGTGGATATTTTCACAAAGAAGTGAAATTTTCAAAAATCCAGAAAATTGGCTGAAAACGACTAAGTATCAAGGACTCATTGGGCGAATCGCTCTGGAACTGAAATCTGAACGCTCACTGACATTTTCCCTATCTGAAAGTCTGATAAACGCCGGAAAAATGACTAAGTCCCAAAAAAAATTTTTTTCAACTTTATTCAATTTTACCCCCGTGGGATATATATTCTACCCACACACATTTGGAACTCTCCTGGGGTACCCTCACACATATTATTCCCTCATTTAGTGGATATTTTCACAAAGAAGTGAAATTTTCAAAAATCCAGAAAATTGGCTGAAAACAACTAAGTATCAAGGACTCATTGGGCGAATCGCTCTGGAACTGAAATCGGAACGCTCACTGACATTTTCCCTATCTGAAAGTCTGATAAACGCCGGAAAAATGACTAAGTCCAAAAAAAAATTTTTTTCAACTTTATTCAATTTTACCCCCGTGGGATATATATTCTACCCACACACATTTGGAACTCTCCTGGGGTACCCTCACACATATTATTCCCTCATTTAGTGGATATTTTCACAAAAAAAGTGAAATTTTCAAAAATCCAGAAAATTGGCTGAAAACGACTAAATATCAAAGACTCATTGGGCGAATCGCTCTGGAACTGAAATGGGAATGCTCACTGACATTTTCCCTATCTGAAAGTCTGATAAACGCCGGAAAAATGACTAAGTCCAAAAAAAAATTTTTTCAACTTTTTTCAATTTTACCCCCGTACGATATATATTCTACCCACACACATTTGGGACTCTCCTGAGGTACCCTCACACATATTATTCCCTCATTTAGTGGATATTTTCACAAAGAAGTGAAATTTTCAAAAATCCAGAAAATTGGCTGAAAACGACTAAGTATCAAGGACTCATTGGGCGAATCGCTCTGGAACTGAAATCGGAACGCTCACTGACATTTTCCCTATCTGAAAGTCTGATAAACGCCGGAAAAATGACTAAGTCCAAAAAAAAATTTTTTTCAACTTTTTTCAATTTTACCCCCGTGGGATATATATTCTACCCACACACATTTGGAACTCTCCTGGGGTACCCTCACACATATTATTCCCTCATTTAGTGGATATTTTCACAAAGAAGTGAAATTTTCAAAAATCCAGAAAATTGGCTGAAAACGACTAAGTATCAAGGACTCATTGGGCGAATCGCTCTGGAACTGAAATCGGAACGCTCACTGACATTTTCCCTATCTGAAAGTCTGATAAACGCCGGAAAAATGACTAAGTCCAAAAAAAAATTTTTTTCAACTTTTTTCAATTTTACCCCCGTGGGATATATATTCTACCCACACACATTTGGAACTCTCCTGGGGTACCCTCACACATATTATTCCCTCATTTAGTGGATATTTTCACAAAGAAGTGAAATTTTCAAAAATCCAGAAAATTGGCTGAAAACGACTAAGTATCAAGGACTCATTGGGCGAATCGCTCTGGAACTGAAATCGGAACGCTCACTGACATTTTCCCTATCTGAAAGTCTGATAAACGCCAGAAAAATGACTAAGTCCAAAAAAAAATTTTTTTCAACTTTATTCAATTTTACCCCCGTGGGATATATATTCTACCCACACACATTTGGAACTCTCCTGGGGTACCCTCACACATATTATTCCCTCATTTAGTGGATATTTTCACAAAGAAGTGAAATTTTCAAAAATCCAGAAAATTGGCTGAAAACGACTAAGTATCAAGGACTCATTGGGCGAATCACTCTGGAACTGAAATCGGAACGCTCACTGACATTTTCCCTATCTGAAAGTCTGATAAACGCCGGAAAAATGACTAAGTCCCAAAAAAAAATTTTTTCAACTTTTTTCAATTTTACCCCCGTGGGATATATATTCTACCCACACACATTTTGAACTCTCCTGGGGTACCCTCACACATATTATTCCCTCACTTAGTGGATATTTTCACAAAGAAGTGAAATTTTCAAAAATCCAGAAAATTGGCTGAAAACGACTAAGTATCAAGGACTCATTGGGCGAATCGCTCTGGAACTGAAATCTGAACGCTCACTGACATTTTCCCTATCTGAAAGTCTGATAAACGCCGGAAAAATGACTAAGTCCCAAAAAAAATTTTTTTCAACTTTATTCAATTTTACCCCCGTGGGATATATATTCTACCCACACACATTTGGAACTCTCCTGGGGTACCCTCACACATATTATTCCCTCATTTAGTGGATATTTTCACAAAGAAGTGAAATTTTCAAAAATCCAGAAAATTGGCTGAAAACAACTAAGTATCAAGGACTCATTGGGCGAATCGCTCTGGAACTGAAATCGGAACGCTCACTGACATTTTCCCTATCTGAAAGTCTGATAAACGCCGGAAAAATGACTAAGTCCAAAAAAAAATTTTTTTCAACTTTATTCAATTTTACCCCCGTGGGATATATATTCTACCCACACACATTTGGAACTCTCCTGGGGTACCCTCACACATATTATTCCCTCATTTAGTGGATATTTTCACAAAAAAAGTGAAATTTTCAAAAATCCAGAAAATTGGCTGAAAACGACTAAATATCAAAGACTCATTGGGCGAATCGCTCTGGAACTGAAATGGGAATGCTCACTGACATTTTCCCTATCTGAAAGTCTGATAAACGCCGGAAAAATGACTAAGTCCAAAAAAAAATTTTTTTCAACTTTTTTCAATTTTACCCCCGTGGGATATATATTCTACCCACACACATTTGGAACTCTCCTGGGGTACCCTCACACATATTATTCCCTCATTTAGTGGATATTTTCACAAAGAAGTGAAATTTTCAAAAATCCAGAAAATTGGCTGAAAACGACTAAGTATCAAGGACTCATTGGGCGAATCGCTCTGGAACTGAAATCGGAACGCTCACTGACATTTTCCCTATCTGAAAGTCTGATAAACGCCGGAAAAATGACTAAGTCCAAAAAAAAATTTTTTTCAACTTTTTTCAATTTTACCCCCGTGGGATATATATTCTACCCACACACATTTGGAACTCTCCTGGGGTACCCTCACACATATTATTCCCTCATTTAGTGGATATTTTCACAAAGAAGTGAAATTTTCAAAAATCCAGAAAATTGGCTGAAAACGACTAAGTATCAAGGACTCATTGGGCGAATCGCTCTGGAACTGAAATCGGAACGCTCACTGACATTTTCCCTATCTGAAAGTCTGATAAACGCCAGAAAAATGACTAAGTCCAAAAAAAAATTTTTTTCAACTTTATTCAATTTTACCCCCGTGGGATATATATTCTACCCACACACATTTGGAACTCTCCTGGGGTACCCTCACACATATTATTCCCTCATTTAGTGGATATTTTCACAAAGAAGTGAAATTTTCAAAAATCCAGAAAATTGGCTGAAAACGACTAAGTATCAAGGACTCATTGGGCGAATCGCTCTGGAACTGAAATCGGAACGCTCACTGACATTTTCCCTATCTGAAAGTCTGATAAACGCCGGAAAAATGACTAAGTCCAAAAAAAAATTTTTTTCAACTTTTTTTAATTTTACCCCCGTGGGATATATATTCTACCCACACACATTTGGAACTCTCCTGGGGTACCCTCTCACATATTATTCCCTCATTTAGTGGATATTTTCACAAATAAAGTGAAATTTTCAAAAATCCAGAAAATTGGCTGAAAACGACTAAATATCAAAGACTCATTGGGCGAATCGCTCTGGAACTGAAATGGGAATGCTCACTGACATTTTCCCTATCTGAAAGTCTGATAAACGCCGGAAAAATGACTAAGTCCAAAAAAAAATTTTTTTCAACTTTTTTCAATTTTACCCCCGTACGATATATATTCTACCCACACACATTTGGGACTCTCCTGGGGTACCCTCACACATATTATTCCCTCATTTAGTGGATATTTTCACAAAGAAGTGAAATTTTCAAAAATCCAGAAAATTGGCTGAAAACGACTAAGTATCAAGGACTCATTGGGCGAATCGCTCTGGAACTGAAATCGGAACGCTCACTGACATTTTCCCTATCTGAAAGTCTGATAAACGCCGGAAAAATGACTAAGTCCAAAAAAAAATTTTTTTCAACTTTTTTCAATTTTACCCCCGTGGGATATATATTCTACCCACACACATTTGGAACTCTCCTGGGGTACCCTCACACATATTATTCCCTCATTTAGTGGATATTTTCACAAAGAAGTGAAATTTTCAAAAATCCAGAAAATTGGCTGAAAACGACTAAGTATCAAGGACTCATTGGGCGAATCGCTCTGGAACTGAAATCGGAACGCTCACTGACATTTTCCCTATCTGAAAGTCTGATAAACGCCGGAAAAATGACTAAGTCCAAAAAAAAATTTTTTTCAACTTTATTCAATTTTACCCCCGTGGGATATATATTCTACCCACACACATTTGGAACTCTCCTGGGGTACCCTCACACATATTATTCCCTCATTTAGTGGATATTTTCACAAAAAAAGTGAAATTTTCAAAAATCCAGAAAATTGGCTGAAAACGACTAAATATCAAAGACTCATTGGGCGAATCGCTCTGGAACTGAAATGGGAATGCTCACTGACATTTTCCCTATCTGAAAGTCTGATAAACGCCGGAAAAATGACTAAGTCCAAAAAAAAATTTTTTCAACTTTTTTCAATTTTACCCCCGTACGATATATATTCTACCCACACACATTTGGGACTCTCCTGAGGTACCCTCACACATATTATTCCCTCATTTAGTGGATATTTTCACAAAGAAGTGAAATTTTCAAAAATCCAGAAAATTGGCTGAAAACGACTAAGTATCAAGGACTCATTGGGCGAATCGCTCTGGAACTGAAATCGGAACGCTCACTGACATTTTCCCTATCTGAAAGTCTGATAAACGCCGGAAAAATGACTAAGTCCAAAAAAAAATTTTTTTCAACTTTTTTCAATTTTACCCCCGTGGGATATATATTCTACCCACACACATTTGGAACTCTCCTGGGGTACCCTCACACATATTATTCCCTCATTTAGTGGATATTTTCACAAAGAAGTGAAATTTTCAAAAATCCAGAAAATTGGCTGAAAACGACTAAGTATCAAGGACTCATTGGGCGAATCGCTCTGGAACTGAAATCGGAACGCTCACTGACATTTTCCCTATCTGAAAGTCTGATAAACGCCGGAAAAATGACTAAGTCCAAAAAAAAATTTTTTTCAACTTTTTTCAATTTTACCCCCGTGGGATATATATTCTACCCACACACATTTGGAACTCTCCTGGGGTACCCTCACACATATTATTCCCTCATTTAGTGGATATTTTCACAAAGAAGTGAAATTTTCAAAAATCCAGAAAATTGGCTGAAAACGACTAAGTATCAAGGACTCATTGGGCGAATCGCTCTGGAACTGAAATCGGAACGCTCACTGACATTTTCCCTATCTGAAAGTCTGATAAACGCCAGAAAAATGACTAAGTCCAAAAAAAAATTTTTTTCAACTTTATTCAATTTTACCCCCGTGGGATATATATTCTACCCACACACATTTGGAACTCTCCTGGGGTACCCTCACACATATTATTCCCTCATTTAGTGGATATTTTCACAAAGAAGTGAAATTTTCAAAAATCCAGAAAATTGGCTGAAAACGACTAAGTATCAAGGACTCATTGGGCGAATCGCTCTGGAACTGAAATCGGAACGCTCACTGACATTTTCCCTATCTGAAAGTCTGATAAACGCCGGAAAAATGACTAAGTCCAAAAAAAAATTTTTTTCAACTTTTTTTAATTTTACCCCCGTGGGATATATATTCTACCCACACACATTTGGAACTCTCCTGGGGTACCCTCTCACATATTATTCCCTCATTTAGTGGATATTTTCACAAATAAAGTGAAATTTTCAAAAATCCAGAAAATTGGCTGAAAACGACTAAATATCAAAGACTCATTGGGCGAATCGCTCTGGAACTGAAATGGGAATGCTCACTGACATTTTCCCTATCTGAAAGTCTGATAAACGCCGGAAAAATGACTAAGTCCAAAAAAAAATTTTTTTCAACTTTTTTCAATTTTACCCCCGTACGATATATATTCTACCCACACACATTTGGGACTCTCCTGGGGTACCCTCACACATATTATTCCCTCATTTAGTGGATATTTTCACAAAGAAGTGAAATTTTCAAAAATCCAGAAAATTGGCTGAAAACGACTAAGTATCAAGGACTCATTGGGCGAATCGCTCTGGAACTGAAATCGGAACGCTCACTGACATTTTCCCTATCTGAAAGTCTGATAAACGCCGGAAAAATGACTAAGTCCAAAAAAAAATTTTTTTCAACTTTTTTCAATTTTACCCCCGTGGGATATATATTCTACCCACACACATTTGGAACTCTCCTGGGGTACCCTCACACATATTATTCCCTCATTTAGTGGATATTTTCACAAAGAAGTGAAATTTTCAAAAATCCAGAAAATTGGCTGAAAACGACTAAGTATCAAGGACTCATTGGGCGAATCGCTCTGGAACTGAAATCGGAACGCTCACTGACATTTTCCCTATCTGAAAGTCTGATAAACGCCGGAAAAATGACTAAGTCCCAAAAAAATTTTTTTTCAACTTTTTTCAATTTTACCCCCGTGGGATATATATTCTACCCACACACATTTGGAACTCTCCTGGGGTACCCTCACACATATTATTCCCTCATTTAGTGGATATTTTCACAAAGAAGTGAAATTTTCAAAAATCCAGAAAATTGGCTGAAAACGACTAAGTATCAAGGACTCATTGGGCGAATCGCTCTGGAACTGAAATCGGAACGCTCACTGACATTTTCCCTATCTGAAAGTCTGATAAACGCCAGAAAAATGACTAAGTCCAAAAAAAAATTTTTTTCAACTTTATTCAATTTTACCCCCGTGGGATATATATTCTACCCACACACATTTGGAACTCTCCTGGGGTACCCTCACACATATTATTCCCTCATTTAGTGGATATTTTCACAAAGAAGTGAAATTTTCAAAAATCCAGAAAATTGGCTGAAAACGACTAAGTATCAAGGACTCATTGGGCGAATCGCTCTGGAACTGAAATCGGAACGCTCACTGACATTTTCCCTATCTGAAAGTCTGATAAACGCCGGAAAAATGACTAAGTCCAAAAAAAAATTTTTTTCAACTTTTTTCAATTTTACCCCCGTGGGATATATATTCTACCCACACACATTTGGAACTCTCCTGGGGTACCCTCGCACATATTATTCCCTCATTTAGTGGATATTTTCACAAAAAAAGTGAAATTTTCAAAAATCCAGAAAATTGTCTGAAAACGACTAAGTATCAAGGACTCATTGGGCGAATCGCTCTGGAACTGAAATCGGAACGCTCACTGACATTTTCCCTATCTGAAAGTCTGATAAACGCCGGAAAAATGACTAAGTCCAAAAAAAAATTTTTTTCAACTTTTTTCAATTTTACCCCCGTGGGATATATATTCTACCCACACACATTTGGAACTCTCCTGGGGTACCCTCACACATATTATTCCCTCATTTAGTGGATATTTTCACAAAGAAGTGAAATTTTCAAAAATCCAGAAAATTGGCTGAAAACGACTAAGTATCAAGGACTCATTGGGCGAATCGCTCTGGAACTGAAATCGGAACGCTCACTGACATTTTCCCTATCTGAAAGTCTGATAAACGCCGGAAAAATGACTAAGTCCAAAAAAAAATTTTTTGCAACTTTTTTCAATTTTACCCCCGTACGATATATATTCTACCCACACACATTTGGAACTCTCCTGGGGTACCCTCACACATATTATTCCCTCATTTAGTGGATATTTTCACAAAAAAAGTGAAATTTTCAAAAATCCAGAAAATTGGCTGAAAACGACTAAGTATCAAGGACTCATTGGGCGAATCGCTCTGGAACTGAAATCGGAACGCTCACTGACATTTTCCCTATCTGAAAGTCTGATAAACGACGGAAAAATGACTAAGTCCAAAAAAAAATTTTTTCAACTTTTTTCAATTTTACCCCCGTGGGATATATATTCTACCCACACACATTTGGAACTCTCCTGGGGTACCCTCACACATATTATTCCCTCATTTAGTGGATATTTTCACAAAGAAGTGAAATTTTCAAAAATCCAGAAAATTGGCTGAAAACGACTAAATATCAAAGACTCATTGGGCGAATCGCTCTGGAACTGAAATGGTAATGCTCACTGACATTTTCCCTATCTGAAAGTCTGATAAACGCCAGAAAAATGACTAAGTCCAAAAAAAAATTTTTTTCAACTTTTTTCAATTTTACCCCCGTACGATATATATTCTACCCACACACATTTGGGACTCTCCTGGGGTACCCTCACACATATTATTCCCTCATTTAGTGGATATTTTCACAAAGAAGTGAAATTTTCAAAAATCCAGAAAATTGGCTGAAAACGACTAAGTATCAAGGACTCATTGGGCGAATCGCTCTGGAACTGAAATCTGAATGCTCACTGACATTTTCCCTATCTGAAAGTCTGATAAACGCCGGAAAAATGACTAAGTCCCAAAAAAAATTTTTTTCAACTTTTTTCAATTTTGCCCCCGTGGGATATATATTCTACCCACACACATTTGGAACTCTCCTGGGGTACCCTCACACATATTATTCCCTCATTTAGTGGATATTTTCACAAAAAAGTGAAATTTTCAAAAATCCAGAAAATTGGCTGAAAACGACTAAGTATCAAGGACTCATTGGGCGAATCGCTCTGGTACTGAAATGGGAACGCTCACTGACATTTTCCCTATCTGAAAGTCTGATAAACGCCGGAAAAATGACTAAGTCCAAAAAAAAATTTTTTTCAACTTTTTTCAATTTTACCCCCGTGGGATATATATTCTACCCACACACATTTGGAACTCTCCTGGGGTACCCTCACACATATTATTCCCTCATTTAGTGGATATTTTAACAAAAAAGTGAAATTTTCAAAAATCCAGAAAATTGGCTAAAAACAACTAAATAACAAGGACTCACTTTGCGAATCGCTCTGGAACTAAAATCGGAACGCTCACTGACATTTCCCCTATCTGAAAGTCTGATAAACGCCGGAAAAATGACTAAGTCCAAAAAAAAATTTTTTTCAACTTTTTTCAATTTTACCCCCGTGGGATATATATTCTACCCACACACATTTGGAACTCTCCTGGGGTACCCTCACACATATTATTCCCTCATTTAGTGGATAGTTTCACAAAAAAGTGAAATTTTCAAAAATCCAGAAAATTGGCTGAAAACGACTAAATATGAAAGACTCATTGGGCGAATCACTCTGGAACTGAAATGGGAATGCTCACTGCATTTCGCCTATCTTAAAGTCTGATAAACGCCAGAAAAATGACTAAGTCCAAAAAAAATTTTTTTTCAATTTTACCCCCGTGGGATATATATTCTACCCACACACATTTTGAACTCTCCTGGGGTACCCTCACACATATTATTCCCTCATTTAGTGGATATTTTCACAAAAAAGTGAAATTTTCAAAAATCCAGAAAATTGGCTGAAAACGACTAAATATCAAAGACTCATTGGACGAATCGCTCTGGAACTGAAATCGGAACGCTCACTGACATTTTCCCTATCTGAAAGTCTGATAAACGCCGGAATAATGTATCAAGGACTCATTGGACGAATCGCTCTGGAACTGAAATCGGAACGCTCACTGACATTTTCCCTATCTGAAAGTCTGATAAACGCCGGAAAAATGACTAAGTCCAAAAAAAAATTTTTTTCAACTCTTTTTAATTTTACCCCCGTGGGATATATATTCTACCCACACATATTTGGAACTCTCCTGGGGTACCCTCACACATATTATTCCCTCATTTAGTGGATATTTTCACAAAGAAGTGAAATTTTCAAAAATCCAGAAAATTGGCTGAAAACAACTAAGTATCAAGGACTCATTGGGCGAATCGCTCTGGAACTGAAATCGGAACGCTCACTGACATTTTCCCTATCTGAAAGTCTGATAAACGCCAGAAAAATGACTAAGTCCAAAAAAAAAATTTTTTCAACTTTATTCAATTTTACCCCCGTGGGATATATATTCTACCCACACACATTTGGAACTCTCCTGGGGTACCCTCACACATATTATTCCCTCATTTAGTGGATATTTTCACAAAGAAGTGAAATTTTCAAAAATCCAGAAAATTGGCTGAAAACGACTAAGTATCAAGGACTCATTGGGCGAATCGCTCTGGAACTGAAATCGGAACGCTCACTGACATTTTCCCTATCTGAAAGTCTGATAAACGCCGGAAAAATGACTAAGTCCAAAAAAAAATTTTTTTCAACTTTTTTCAATTTTACCCCCGTGGGATATATATTCTACCCACACACATTTGGAACTCTCCTGGGGTACCCTCACACATATTATTCCCTCATTTAGTGGATATTTTCACAAAGAAGTGAAATTTTCAAAAATCCAGAAAATTGGCTGAAAACGACTAAGTATCAAGGACTCATTGGGCGAATCACTCTGGAACTGAAATCGGAACGCTCACTGACATTTTCCCTATCTGAAAGTCTGATAAACGCCGGAAAAATGACTAAGTCCCAAAAAAAAATTTTTTCAACTTTTTTCAATTTTACCCCCGTGGGATATATATTCTACCCACACACATTTTGAACTCTCCTGGGGTACCCTCACACATATTATTCCCTCACTTAGTGGATATTTTCACAAAGAAGTGAAATTTTCAAAAATCCAGAAAATTGGCTGAAAACGACTAAGTATCAAGGACTCATTGGGCGAATCGCTCTGGAACTGAAATCTGAACGCTCACTGACATTTTCCCTATCTGAAAGTCTGATAAACGCCGGAAAAATGACTAAGTCCCAAAAAAAATTTTTTTCAACTTTATTCAATTTTACCCCCGTGGGATATATATTCTACCCACACACATTTGGAACTCTCCTGGGGTACCCTCACACATATTATTCCCTCATTTAGTGGATATTTTCACAAAGAAGTGAAATTTTCAAAAATCCAGAAAATTGGCTGAAAACAACTAAGTATCAAGGACTCATTGGGCGAATCGCTCTGGAACTGAAATCGGAACGCTCACTGACATTTTCCCTATCTGAAAGTCTGATAAACGCCGGAAAAATGACTAAGTCCAAAAAAAAATTTTTTTCAACTTTATTCAATTTTACCCCCGTGGGATATATATTCTACCCACACACATTTGGAACTCTCCTGGGGTACCCTCACACATATTATTCCCTCATTTAGTGGATATTTTCACAAAAAAAGTGAAATTTTCAAAAATCCAGAAAATTGGCTGAAAACGACTAAATATCAAAGACTCATTGGGCGAATCGCTCTGGAACTGAAATGGGAATGCTCACTGACATTTTCCCTATCTGAAAGTCTGATAAACGCCGGAAAAATGACTAAGTCCAAAAAAAAATTTTTTCAACTTTTTTCAATTTTACCCCCGTACGATATATATTCTACCCACACACATTTGGGACTCTCCTGAGGTACCCTCACACATATTATTCCCTCATTTAGTGGATATTTTCACAAAGAAGTGAAATTTTCAAAAATCCAGAAAATTGGCTGAAAACGACTAAGTATCAAGGACTCATTGGGCGAATCGCTCTGGAACTGAAATCGGAACGCTCACTGACATTTTCCCTATCTGAAAGTCTGATAAACGCCGGAAAAATGACTAAGTCCAAAAAAAAATTTTTTTCAACTTTTTTCAATTTTACCCCCGTGGGATATATATTCTACCCACACACATTTGGAACTCTCCTGGGGTACCCTCACACATATTATTCCCTCATTTAGTGGATATTTTCACAAAGAAGTGAAATTTTCAAAAATCCAGAAAATTGGCTGAAAACGACTAAGTATCAAGGACTCATTGGGCGAATCGCTCTGGAACTGAAATCGGAACGCTCACTGACATTTTCCCTATCTGAAAGTCTGATAAACGCCGGAAAAATGACTAAGTCCAAAAAAAAATTTTTTTCAACTTTTTTCAATTTTACCCCCGTGGGATATATATTCTACCCACACACATTTGGAACTCTCCTGGGGTACCCTCACACATATTATTCCCTCATTTAGTGGATATTTTCACAAAGAAGTGAAATTTTCAAAAATCCAGAAAATTGGCTGAAAACGACTAAGTATCAAGGACTCATTGGGCGAATCGCTCTGGAACTGAAATCGGAACGCTCACTGACATTTTCCCTATCTGAAAGTCTGATAAACGCCAGAAAAATGACTAAGTCCAAAAAAAAATTTTTTTCAACTTTATTCAATTTTACCCCCGTGGGATATATATTCTACCCACACACATTTGGAACTCTCCTGGGGTACCCTCACACATATTATTCCCTCATTTAGTGGATATTTTCACAAAGAAGTGAAATTTTCAAAAATCCAGAAAATTGGCTGAAAACGACTAAGTATCAAGGACTCATTGGGCGAATCGCTCTGGAACTGAAATCGGAACGCTCACTGACATTTTCCCTATCTGAAAGTCTGATAAACGCCGGAAAAATGACTAAGTCCAAAAAAAAATTTTTTTCAACTTTTTTTAATTTTACCCCCGTGGGATATATATTCTACCCACACACATTTGGAACTCTCCTGGGGTACCCTCTCACATATTATTCCCTCATTTAGTGGATATTTTCACAAATAAAGTGAAATTTTCAAAAATCCAGAAAATTGGCTGAAAACGACTAAATATCAAAGACTCATTGGGCGAATCGCTCTGGAACTGAAATGGGAATGCTCACTGACATTTTCCCTATCTGAAAGTCTGATAAACGCCGGAAAAATGACTAAGTCCAAAAAAAAATTTTTTTCAACTTTTTTCAATTTTACCCCCGTACGATATATATTCTACCCACACACATTTGGGACTCTCCTGGGGTACCCTCACACATATTATTCCCTCATTTAGTGGATATTTTCACAAAGAAGTGAAATTTTCAAAAATCCAGAAAATTGGCTGAAAACGACTAAGTATCAAGGACTCATTGGGCGAATCGCTCTGGAACTGAAATCGGAACGCTCACTGACATTTTCCCTATCTGAAAGTCTGATAAACGCCGGAAAAATGACTAAGTCCAAAAAAAAATTTTTTTCAACTTTTTTCAATTTTACCCCCGTGGGATATATATTCTACCCACACACATTTGGAACTCTCCTGGGGTACCCTCACACATATTATTCCCTCATTTAGTGGATATTTTCACAAAGAAGTGAAATTTTCAAAAATCCAGAAAATTGGCTGAAAACGACTAAGTATCAAGGACTCATTGGGCGAATCGCTCTGGAACTGAAATCGGAACGCTCACTGACATTTTCCCTATCTGAAAGTCTGATAAACGCCGGAAAAATGACTAAGTCCCAAAAAAATTTTTTTTCAACTTTTTTCAATTTTACCCCCGTGGGATATATATTCTACCCACACACATTTGGAACTCTCCTGGGGTACCCTCACACATATTATTCCCTCATTTAGTGGATATTTTCACAAAGAAGTGAAATTTTCAAAAATCCAGAAAATTGGCTGAAAACGACTAAGTATCAAGGACTCATTGGGCGAATCGCTCTGGAACTGAAATCGGAACGCTCACTGACATTTTCCCTATCTGAAAGTCTGATAAACGCCGGAAAAATGACTAAGTCCAAAAAAAAATTTTTTTCAACTTTTTTCAATTTTACCCCCGTGGGATATATATTCTACCCACACACATTTGGAACTCTCCTGGGGTACCCTCACACATATTATTCCCTCATTTAGTGGATATTTTCACAAAGAAGTGAAATTTTCAAAAATCCAGAAAATTGGCTGAAAACGACTAAGTATCAAGGACTCATTGGGCGAATCGCTCTGGAACTGAAATCGGAACGCTCACTGACATTTTCCCTATCTGAAAGTCTGATAAACGCCAGAAAAATGACTAAGTCCAAAAAAAAATTTTTTTCAACTTTATTCAATTTTACCCCCGTGGGATATATATTCTACCCACACACATTTGGAACTCTCCTGGGGTACCCTCACACATATTATTCCCTCATTTAGTGGATATTTTCACAAAGAAGTGAAATTTTCAAAAATCCAGAAAATTGGCTGAAAACGACTAAGTATCAAGGACTCATTGGGCGAATCGCTCTGGAACTGAAATCGGAACGCTCACTGACATTTTCCCTATCTGAAAGTCTGATAAACGCCGGAAAAATGACTAAGTCCAAAAAAAAATTTTTTTCAACTTTTTTCAATTTTACCCCCGTGGGATATATATTCTACCCACACACATTTGGAACTCTCCTGGGGTACCCTCACACATATTATTCCCTCATTTAGTGGATATTTTCACAAAGAAGTGAAATTTTCAAAAATCCAGAAAATTGGCTGAAAACGACTAAGTATCAAGGACTCATTGGGCGAATCGCTCTGGAACTGAAATCGGAACGCTCACTGACATTTTCCCTATCTGAAAGTCTGATAAACGCCAGAAAAATGACTAAGTCCAAAAAAAAATTTTTTTCAACTTTATTCAATTTTACCCCCGTGGGATATATATTCTACCCACACACATTTGGAACTCTCCTGGGGTACCCTCACACATATTATTCCCTCATTTAGTGGATATTTTCACAAAGAAGTGAAATTTTCAAAAATCCAGAAAATTGGCTGAAAACGACTAAGTATCAAGGACTCATTGGGCGAATCGCTCTGGAACTGAAATCGGAACGCTCACTGACATTTTCCCTATCTGAAAGTCTGATAAACGCCGGAAAAATGACTAAGTCCAAAAAAAAATTTTTTTCAACTTTTTTCAATTTTACCCCCGTGGGATATATATTCTACCCACACACATTTGGAACTCTCCTGGGGTACCCTCGCACATATTATTCCCTCATTTAGTGGATATTTTCACAAAAAAAGTGAAATTTTCAAAAATCCAGAAAATTGTCTGAAAACGACTAAGTATCAAGGACTCATTGGGCGAATCGCTCTGGAACTGAAATCGGAACGCTCACTGACATTTTCCCTATCTGAAAGTCTGATAAACGCCGGAAAAATGACTAAGTCCAAAAAAAAATTTTTTTCAACTTTTTTCAATTTTACCCCCGTGGGATATATATTCTACCCACACACATTTGGAACTCTCCTGGGGTACCCTCACACATATTATTCCCTCATTTAGTGGATATTTTCACAAAGAAGTGAAATTTTCAAAAATCCAGAAAATTGGCTGAAAACGACTAAGTATCAAGGACTCATTGGGCGAATCGCTCTGGAACTGAAATCGGAACGCTCACTGACATTTTCCCTATCTGAAAGTCTGATAAACGCCGGAAAAATGACTAAGTCCAAAAAAAAATTTTTTGCAACTTTTTTCAATTTTACCCCCGTACGATATATATTCTACCCACACACATTTGGAACTCTCCTGGGGTACCCTCACACATATTATTCCCTCATTTAGTGGATATTTTCACAAAAAAAGTGAAATTTTCAAAAATCCAGAAAATTGGCTGAAAACGACTAAGTATCAAGGACTCATTGGGCGAATCGCTCTGGAACTGAAATCGGAACGCTCACTGACATTTTCCCTATCTGAAAGTCTGATAAACGACGGAAAAATGACTAAGTCCAAAAAAAAATTTTTTCAACTTTTTTCAATTTTACCCCCGTGGGATATATATTCTACCCACACACATTTGGAACTCTCCTGGGGTACCCTCACACATATTATTCTATCATTTAGTGGATATTTTCACAAAGAAGTGAAATTTTCAAAAATCCAGAAAATTGGCTGAAAACGACTAAATATCAAAGACTCATTGGGCGAATCGCTCTGGAACTGAAATGGGAATGCTCACTGACATTTTCCCTATCTGAAAGTCTGATAAACGCCAGAAAAATGACTAAGTCCAAAAAAAAATTTTTTTCAACTTTTTTCAATTTTACCCCCGTACGATATATATTCTACCCACACACATTTGGGACTCTCCTGGGGTACCCTCACACATATTATTCCCTCATTTAGTGGATATTTTCACAAAGAAGTGAAATTTTCAAAAATCCAGAAAATTGGCTGAAAACGACTAAGTATCAAGGACTCATTGGGCGAATCGCTCTGGAACTGAAATCTGAATGCTCACTGACATTTTCCCTATCTGAAAGTCTGATAAACGCCGGAAAAATGACTAAGTCCCAAAAAAAATTTTTTTCAACTTTTTTCAATTTTGCCCCCGTGGGATATATATTCTACCCACACACATTTGGAACTCTCCTGGGGTACCCTCACACATATTATTCCCTCATTTAGTGGATATTTTCACAAAAAAGTGAAATTTTCAAAAATCCAGAAAATTGGCTGAAAACGACTAAGTATCAAGGACTCATTGGGCGAATCGCTCTGGTACTGAAATGGGAACGCTCACTGACATTTTCCCTATCTGAAAGTCTGATAAACGCCGGAAAAATGACTAAGTCCAAAAAAAAATTTTTTTCAACTTTTTTCAATTTTACCCCCGTGGGATATATATTCTACCCACACACATTTGGAACTCTCCTGGGGTACCCTCACACATATTATTCCCTCATTTAGTGGATATTTTCACAAAAAAGTGAAATTTTCAAAAATCCAGAAAATTGGCTAAAAACAACTAAATAACAAGGACTCACTTTGCGAATCGCTCTGGAACTAAAATCGGAACGCTCACTGACATTTCCCCTATCTGAAAGTCTGATAAACGCCGGAAAAATGACTAAGTCCAAAAAAAAATTTTTTTCAACTTTTTTCAATTTTACCCCCGTGGGATATATATTCTACCCACACACATTTGGAACTCTCCTGGGGTACCCTCACACATATTATTCCCTCATTTAGTGGATAGTTTCACAAAAAAGTGAAATTTTCAAAAATCCAGAAAATTGGCTGAAAACGACTAAATATGAAAGACTCATTGGGCGAATCACTCTGGAACTGAAATGGGAATGCTCACTGCATTTCGCCTATCTTAAAGTCTGATAAACGCCAGAAAAATGACTAAGTCCAAAAAAAATTTTTTTTCAATTTTACCCCCGTGGGATATATATTCTACCCACACACATTTTGAACTCTCCTGGGGTACCCTCACACATATTATTCCCTCATTTAGTGGATATTTTCACAAAAAAGTGAAATTTTCAAAAATCCAGAAAATTGGCTGAAAACGACTAAATATCAAAGACTCATTGGACGAATCGCTCTGGAACTGAAATCGGAACGCTCACTGACATTTTCCCTATCTGAAAGTCTGATAAACGCCGGAATAATGTATCAAGGACTCATTGGACGAATCGCTCTGGAACTGAAATCGGAACGCTCACTGACATTTTCCCTATCTGAAAGTCTGATAAACGCCGGAAAAATGACTAAGTCCAAAAAAACATTTTTTTAAACTTTTTTCAATTTTACCCCCGTGGGATATATATTCTACCCACACACATTTGGAACTCTCCTGGGGTACCCTCACACATATTATTCCCTCATTTAGTGGATATTTTCACAAAGAAGTGAAATTTTCAAAAATCCAGAAAATTGGCTGAAAACGACTAAGTATCAAGGACTCATTGGGCGAATCGCTCTGGAACTGAAATCGGAACGCTCACTGACATTTTCCCTATCTGAAAGTCTGATAAACGCCGGAAAAATGACTAAGTCCAAAAAAAAATTTTTTTCAACTTTTTTTAATTTTACCCCCGTGGGATATATATTCTACCCACACACATTTGGAACTCTCCTGGGGTACCCTCTCACATATTATTCCCTCATTTAGTGGATATTTTCACAAAAAAAGTGAAATTTTCAAAAATCCAGAAAATTGGCTGAAAACGACTAAATATCAAAGACTCATTGGGCGAATCGCTCTGGAACTGAAATGGGAATGCTCACTGACATTTTCCCTATCTGAAAGTCTGATAAACGCCGGAAAAATGACTAAGTCCAAAAAAAAATTTTTTTCAACTTTTTTCAATTTTACCCCCGTACGATATATATTCTACCCACACACATTTGGGACTCTCCTGGCGTACCCTCACACATATTATTCCCTCATTTAGTGGATATTTTCACAAAGAAGTGAAATTTTCAAAAATCCAGAAAATTGGCTGAAAACGACTAAGTATCAAGGACTCATTGGGCGAATCGCTCTGGAACTGAAATCGGAACGCTCACTGACATTTTCCCTATCTGAAAGTCTGATAAACGCCGGAAAAATGACTAAGTCGAAAAAAAATTTTTTTTCAACTTTTTTCAATTTTACCCCCGTGGGATATATATTCTACCCACACACATTTGGAACTCTCCTGGGGTACCCTCACACATATTATTCCCTCATTTAGTGGATATTTTCACAAAGAAGTGAAATTTTCAAAAATCCAGAAAATTGGCTGAAAACGACTAAGTATCAAGGACTCATTGGGCGAATCGCTCTGGAACTGAAATCGGAACGCTCACTGACATTTTCCCTATCTGAAAGTCTGATAAACGCCGGAAAAATGACTAAGTCCAAAAAAAATTTTTTTTCAACTTTTTTCAATTTTACCCCCGTGGGATATATATTCTACCCACACACATTTGGAACTCTCCTGGGGTACCCTCACACATATTATTCCCTCATTTAGTGGATATTTTCACAAAGAAGTGAAATTTTCAAAAATCCAGAAAATTGGCTGAAAACGACTAAGTATCAAGGACTCATTGGGCGAATCGCTCTGGAACTGAAATCGGAACGCTCACTGACATTTTCCCTATCTGAAAGTCTGATAAACGCCGGAAAAATGACTAAGTCCAAAAAAAAATTTTTTTCAACTTTTTTCAATTTTACCCCCGTGGGATATATATTCTACCCACACACATTTGGAACTCTCCTGGGGTACCCTCACACATATTATTCCCTCATTTAGTGGATATTTTCACAAAGAAGTGAAATTTTCAAAAATCCAGAAAATTGGCTGAAAACGACTAAGTATCAAGGACTCATTGGGCGAATCGCTCTGGAACTGAAATCGGAACGCTCACTGACATTTTCCCTATCTGAAAGTCTGATAAACGCCGGAAAAATGACTAAGTCCAAAAAAAAATTTTTTTCAACTTTTTTCAATTTTACCCCCGTGGGATATATATTCTACCCACACACATTTGGAACTCTCCTGGGGTACCCTCACACATATTATTCCCTCATTTAGTGGATATTTTCACAAAGAAGTGAAATTTTCAAAAATCCAGAAAATTGGCTGAAAACGACTAAGTATCAAGGACTCATTGGGCGAATCGCTCTGGAACTGAAATCGGAACGCTCACTGACATTTTCCCTATCTGAAAGTCTGATAAACGCCGGAAAAATGACTAAGTCCAAAAAAAAATTTTTTTCAACTTTTTTCAATTTTACCCCCGTGGGATATATATTCTACCCACACACATTTGGAACTCTCCTGGGGTACCCTCACACATATTATTCCCTCATTTAGTGGATATTTTCACAAAGAAGTGAAATTTTCAAAAATCCAGAAAATTGGCTGAAAACGACTAAGTATCAAGGACTCATTGGGCGAATCGCTCTGGAACTGAAATCGGAACGCTCACTGACATTTTCCCTATCTGAAAGTCTGATAAACGCCGGAAAAATGACTAAGTCCAAAAAAAATTTTTTTGCAACTTTTTTCAATTTTACCCCCGTGGGATATATATTCTACCCACACACATTTGGAACTCTCCTGGGGTACCCTCACACATATTATTCCCTCATTTAGTGGATATTTTCACAAAGAAGTGAAATTTTCAAAAATCCAGAAAATTGGCTGAAAACGACTAAGTATCAAGGACTCATTGGGCGAATCGCTCTGGAACTGAAATCGGAACGCTCACTGACATTTTCCCTATCTGAAAGTCTGATAAACGCCGGAAAAATGACTAAGTCCAAAAAAAAATTTTTTTCAACTTTTTTCAATTTTACCCCCGTGGGATATATATTCTACCCACACACATTTGGAACTCTCCTGGGGTACCCTCACACATATTATTCCCTCATTTAGTGGATATTTTCACAAAGAAGTGAAATTTTCAAAAATCCAGAAAATTGGCTGAAAACGACTAAGTATCAAGGACTCATTGGGCGAATCGCTCTGGAACTGAAATCGGAACGCTCACTGACATTTTCCCTATCTGAAAGTCTGATAAACGCCAGAAAAATGACTAAGTCCAAAAAAAATTTTTTTCAACTTTATTCAATTTTACCCCCGTGGGATATATATTCTACCCACACACATTTGGAACTCTCCTGGGGTACCCTCACACATATTATTCCCTCATTTAGTGGATATTTTCACAAAGAAGTGAAATTTTCAAAAATCCAGAAAATTGGCTGAAAACGACTAAGTATCAAGGACTCATTGGGCGAATCGCTCTGGAACTGAAATCGGAACGCTCACTGACATTTTCCCTATCTGAAAGTCTGATAAACGCCGGAAAAATGACTAAGTCCAAAAAAAAATTTTTTTCAACTTTTTTCAATTTTACCCCCGTGGGATATATATTCTACCCACACACATTTGGAACTCTCCTGGGGTACCCTCACACATATTATTCCCTCATTTAGTGGATATTTTCACAAAGAAGTGAAATTTTCAAAAATCCAGAAAATTGGCTGAAAACGACTAAGTATCAAGGACTCATTGGGCGAATCGCTCTGGAACTAAAATCGGAACGCTCACTGACATTTTCCCTATCTGAAAGTCTGATAAACGCCAGAAAAATGACTAAGTCCAAAAAAAAATTTTTTTCAACTTTATTCAATTTTACCCCCGTGGGATATATATTCTACCCACACACATTTGGAACTCTCCTGGGGTACCCTCACACATATTATTCCCTCATTTAGTGGATATTTTCACAAAGAAGTGAAATTTTCAAAAATCCAGAAAATTGGCTGAAAACGACTAAGTATCAAGGACTCATTGGGCGAATCGCTCTGGAACTGAAATCGGAACGCTCACTGACATTTTCCCTATCTGAAAGTCTGATAAACGCCGGAAAAATGACTAAGTCCAAAAAAAAATTTTTTTCAACTTTTTTTAATTTTACCCCCGTGGGATATATATTCTACCCACACACATTTGGGACTCTCCTGGGGTACCCTCACACATATTATTCCCTCATTTAGTGGATATTTTCACAAAGAAGTGAAATTTTCAAAAATCCAGAAAATTGGCTGAAAACGACTAAGTATCAAGGACTCATTGGGCGAATCGCTCTGGAACTGAAATCGGAACGCTCACTGACATTTTCCCTATCTGAAAGTCTGATAAACGCCAGAAAAATGACTAAGTCCAAAAAAAAATTTTTTTCAACTTTTTTCAATTTTACCCCCGTGGGATATATATTCTACCCACACACATTTGGAACTCTCCTGGGGTACCCTCACACATATTATTCCCTCATTTAGTGGATATTTTCACAAAGAAGTGAAATTTTCAAAAATCCAGAAAATTGGCTGAAAACGACTAAGTATCAAGGACTCATTGGGCGAATCGCTCTGGAACTGAAATCGGAACGCTCACTGACATTTTCCCTATCTGAAAGTCTGATAAACGCCGGAAAAATGACTAAGTCCAAAAAAAAATTTTTTTCAACTTTTTTCAATTTTACCCCCGTGGGATATATATTCTACCCACACACATTTGGAACTCTCCTGGGGTACCCTCACACATATTATTCCCTCATTTAGTGGATATTTTCACAAAGAAGTGAAATTTTCAAAAATCCAGAAAATTGGCTGAAAACGACTAAGTATCAAGGACTCATTGGGCGAATCGCTCTGGAACTGAAATCGGAATGCTCACTGACATTTTCCCTATCTGAAAGTCTGATAAACGCCGGAAAAATGACTAAGTCCAAAAAAAAATTTTTTTCAACTTTTTTCAATTTTACCCCCGTGGGATATATATTCTACCCACACACATTTGGAACTCTCCTGGGGTACCCTCGCACATATTATTCCCTCATTTAGTGGATATTTTCACAAAAAAAGTGAAATTTTCAAAAATCCAGAAAATTGGCTGAAAACGACTAAATATCAAAGACTCATTGGGCGAATCGCTCTGGAACTGAAATGGGAATGCTCACTGACATTTTCCCTATCTGAAAGTCTGATAAACGCCGGAAAAATGACTAAGTCCAAAAAAAAATTTTTTTCAACTTCTTTCAATTTTACCCCCGTACGATATATATTCTACCCACACACATTTGGGACTCTCCTGGGGTACCCTCACACATATTATTCCCTCATTTAGTGGATATTTTCACAAAGAAGTGAAATTTTCAAAAATCCAGAAAATTGGCTGAAAACGACTAAGTATCAAGGACTCATTGGGCGAATCGCTCTGGAACTGAAATCGGAACGCTCACTGACATTTTCCCTATCTGAAAGTCTGATAAACGCCGGAAAAATGACTAAGTCCAAAAAAAAATTTTTTTCAACTTTTTTCAATTTTACCCCCGTGGGATATATATTCTACCCACACACATTTGGAACTCTCCTGGGGTACCCTCACACATATTATTCCCTCATTTAGTGGATATTTTCACAAAGAAGTGAAATTTTCAAAAATCCAGAAAATTGGCTGAAAACGACTAAGTATCAAGGACTCATTGGGCGAATCGCTCTGGAACTGAAATCGGAACGCTCACTGACATTTTCCCTATCTGAAAGTCTGATAAACGCCGGAAAAATGACTAAGTCCAAAAAAAAATTTTTTTCAACTTTTTTCAATTTTACCCCCGTATGATATATATTCTACCCACACACATTTGGGACTCTCCTGGGGTACCCTCACACATATTATTCCCTCATTTAGTGGATATTTTCACAAAGAAGTGAAATTTTCAAAAATCCAGAAAATTGGCTGAAAACGACTAAGTATCAAGGACTCATTGGGCGAATCGCTCTGGAACTGAAATCGGAACGCTCACTGACATTTTCCCTATCTGAAAGTCTGATAAACGCCGGAAAAATGACTAAGTCCAAAAAAAAATTTTTTTCAACTTTTTTCAATTTTACCCCCGTGGGATATATATTCTACCCACACACATTTGGAACTCTCCTGGGGTACCCTCACACATATTATTCCCTCATTTAGTGGATATTTTCACAAAGAAGTGAAATTTTCAAAAATCCAGAAAATTGGCTGAAAACGACTAAGTATCAAGGACTCATTGGGCGAATCGCTCTGGAACTGAAATCGGAACGCTCACTGACATTTTCCCTATCTGAAAGTCTGATAAACGCCGGAAAAATGACTAAGTCCAAAAAAAAATTTTTTTCAACTTTTTTCAATTTTACCCCCGTGGGATATATATTCTACCCACACACATTTGGAACTCTCCTGGGGTACCCTCACACATATTATTCCCTCATTTAGTGGATATTTTCACAAAGAAGTGAAATTTTCAAAAATCCAGAAAATTGGCTGAAAACGACTAAGTATCAAGGACTCATTGGGCGAATCGCTCTGGAACTGAAATCGGAACGCTCACTGACATTTTCCCTATCTGAAAGTCTGATAAACGCCGGAAAAATGACTAAGTCCAAAAAAAAATTTTTTTCAACTTTTTTCAATTTTACCCCCGTGGGATATATATTCTACCCACACACATTTGGAACTCTCCTGGGGTACCCTCGCACATATTATTCCCTCATTTAGTGGATATTTTCACAAAAAAAGTGAAATTTTCAAAAATCCAGAAAATTGGCTGAAAACGACTAAATATCAAAGACTCATTGGGCGAATCGCTCTGGAACTGAAATGGGAATGCTCACTGACATTTTCCCTATCTGAAAGTCTGATAAACGCCGGAAAAATGACTAAGTCCAAAAAAAAATTTTTTTCAACTTTTTTCAATTTTACCCCCGTGGGATATATATTCTACCCACACACATTTGGAACTCTCCTGGGGTACCCTCACACATATTATTCCCTCATTTAGTGGATATTTTCACAAAGAAGTGAAATTTTCAAAAATCCAGAAAATTGGCTGAAAACGACTAAGTATCAAGGACTCATTGGGCGAATCGCTCTGGAACTGAAATCGGAACGCTCACTGACATTTTCCCTATCTGAAAGTCTGATAAACGCCGGAAAAATGACTAAGTCCAAAAAAAAATTTTTTTCAACTTTTTTCAATTTTACCCCCGTATGATATATATTCTACCCACACACATTTGGGACTCTCCTGGGGTACCCTCACACATATTATTCCCTCATTTAGTGGATATTTTCACAAAGAAGTGAAATTTTCAAAAATCCAGAAAATTGGCTGAAAACGACTAAGTATCAAGGACTCATTGGGCGAATCGCTCTGGAACTGAAATCGGAACGCTCACTGACATTTTCCCTATCTGAAAGTCTGATAAACGCCGGAAAAATGACTAAGTCCAAAAAAAAATTTTTTTCAACTTTTTTCAATTTTACCCCCGTGGGATATATATTCTACCCACACACATTTGGAACTCTCCTGGGGTACCCTCACACATATTATTCCCTCATTTAGTGGATATTTTCACAAAGAAGTGAAATTTTCAAAAATCCAGAAAATTGGCTGAAAACGACTAAGTATCAAGGACTCATTAGGCGAATCGCTCTGGAACTGAAATCGGAACGCTCACTGACATTTTCCCTATCTGAAAGTCTGATAAACGCCGGAAAAATGACTAAGTCCAAAAAAAAATTTTTTTCAACTTTTTTCAATTTTACCCCCGTGGGATATATATTCTACCCACACACATTTGGAACTCTCCTGGGGTACCCTCACACATATTATTCCCTCATTTAGTGGATATTTTCACAAAGAAGTGAAATTTTCAAAAATCCAGAAAATTGGCTGAAAACGACTAAGTATCAAGGACTCATTGGGCGAATCGCTCTGGAACTGAAATCGGAACGCTCACTGACATTTTCCCTATCTGAAAGTCTGATAAACGCCGGAAAAATGACTAAGTCCAAAAAAAAATTTTTTTCAACTTTTTTCAATTTTACCCCCGTGGGATATATATTCTACCCACACACATTTGGAACTCTCCTGGGGTACCCTCGCACATATTATTCCCTCATTTAGTGGATATTTTCACAAAAAAAGTGAAATTTTCAAAAATCCAGAAAATTGGCTGAAAACGACTAAATATCAAAGACTCATTGGGCGAATCGCTCTGGAACTGAAATGGGAATGCTCACTGACATTTTCCCTATCTGAAAGTCTGATAAACGCCGGAAAAATGACTAAGTCCAAAAAAAAATTTTTTTTCAACTTTTTTCAATTTTACCCCCGTGGGATATATATTCTACCCACACACATTTGGAACTCTCCTGGGGTACCCTCACACATATTATTCCCTCATTTAGTGGATATTTTCACAAAGAAGTGAAATTTTCAAAAATCCAGAAAATTGGCTGAAAACGACTAAGTATCAAGGACTCATTGGGCGAACCGCTCTGGAACTGAAATCGGAACGCTCACTGACATTTTCCCTATCTGAAAGTCTGATAAACGCCGGAAAAATGACTAAGTCCAAAAAAAAATTTTTTTCAACTTTTTTCAATTTTAGCCCCGTGGGATATATATTCTACCCACACACATTTGGAACTCTCCTGGGGTACCCTCACACATATTATTCCCTCATTTAGTGGATATTTTCACAAAGAAGTGAAATTTTCAAAAATCCAGAAAATTGGCTGAAAACGACTAAGTATCAAGGACTCATTGGACGAATCGCTCTGGAACTGAAATCGGAACGCTCACTGACATTTTCCCTATCTGAAAGTCTGATAAACGCCGGAAAAATGACTAAGTCCAAAAAAACATTTTTTTAAACTTTTTTCAATTTTACCCCCGTGGGATATATATTCTACCCACACACATTTGGAACTCTCCTGGGGTACCCTCACACATATTATTCCCTCATTTAGTGGATATTTTCACAAAGAAGTGAAATTTTCAAAAATCCAGAAAATTGGCTGAAAACGACTAAGTATCAAGGACTCATTGGGCGAATCACTCTGGAACTGAAATCGGAACGCTCACTGACATTTCCCCTATCTGAAAGTCTGATAAACGCCGGAAAAATGACTAAGTCCAAAAAAAATTTTTTTTCAACTTTTTTCAATTTTACCCCCGTGGGATATATATTCTACCCACACACATCTGGAACTCTCCTGGGGTACCCTCACACATATTATTCCCTCATTTAGTGGATATTTTCACAAAAAAGTGAAATTTTCAAAAATCCAGAAAATTGGCTGAAAACGACTAAATATCAAAGACTCATTGGGCGAATCGCTCTGGAACTGAAATGGGAATGCTCACTGACATTTCCTCTATCTTAAAGTCTGATAAACGGCGGAAAAATGACTAAGTCCAAAAAAAAATTTTTTTCAACTTTTTTCAATTTTACCCCCGTGGGATATATATTCTACCCACACACATTTTGAACTCTCCTGGGGTACCCTCACATATATTATTCCCTCATTTAGTGGATATTTTCACAAAAAAGTGAAATTTTCAAAAATCCAGAAAATTGGCTGAAAACGACTAAATATCAAAGACTCATTGGACGAATCGCTCTGGAACTGAAATCGGAACGCTCACTGACATTTTCCCTATCTGAAAGTCTGATAAACGCCGGAATAATGTATCAAGGACTCATTGGACGAATCGCTCTGGAACTGAAATCGGAACGCTCACTTACATTTTCCCTATCTGAAAGTCTGATAAACGCCGGAAAAATGACTAAGTCCAAAAAAACATTTTTTTCAACTTTTTTCAATTTTACCCCCGTGGGATATATATTCTACCCACACACATTTGGAACTCTCCTGGGGTACCCTCACACATATTATTCCCTCATTTAGTGGATAATTTCACAAAGAAGTGAAATTTTCAAAAATCCAGAAAATTGGCTGAAAACGACTAAGTATCAAGGACTCATTGGGCGAATCACTCTGGAACTGAAATCGGAACGCTCACTGACATTTCCCCTATCTGAAAGTCTGATAAACGCCGGAAAAATGACTAAGTCCAAAAAAAATTTTTTTTCAACTTTTTTCAATTTTACCCCCGTGGGATATATATTCTACCCACACACATCTGGAACTCTCCTGGGGTACCCTCACACATATTATTCCCTCATTTAGTGGATATTTTCACAAAAAAGTGAAATTTTCAAAAATCCAGAAAATTGGCTGAAAACGACTAAATATCAAAGACTCATTGGGCGAATCGCTCTGGAACTGAAATGGGAATGCTCACTGACATTTTCCCTATCTGAAAGTCTGATAAACGCCGGAAAAATGACTAAGTCCAAAAAAAAATTTTTTTCAACTTCTTTCAATTTTACCCCCGTACGATATATATTCTACCCACACACATTTGGGACTCTCCTGGGGTACCCTCACACATATTATTCCCTCATTTAGTGGATATTTTCACAAAGAAGTGAAATTTTCAAAAATCCAGAAAATTGGCTGAAAACGACTAAGTATCAAGGACTCATTGGGCGAATCGCTCTGGAACTGAAATCGGAACGCTCACTGACATTTTCCCTATCTGAAAGTCTGATAAACGCCGGAAAAATGACTAAGTCCAAAAAAAAATTTTTTTCAACTTTTTTCAATTTTACCCCCGTGGGATATATATTCTACCCACACACATTTGGAACTCTCCTGGGGTACCCTCACACATATTATTCCCTCATTTAGTGGATATTTTCACAAAGAAGTGAAATTTTCAAAAATCCAGAAAATTGGCTGAAAACGACTAAGTATCAAGGACTCATTGGGCGAATCGCTCTGGAACTGAAATCGGAACGCTCACTGACATTTTCCCTACCTGAAAGTCTGATAAACGCCGGAAAAATGACTAAGTCCAAAAAAAAATTTTTTTCAACTTTTTTCAATTTTACCCCCGTATGATATATATTCTACCCACACACATTTGGGACTCTCCTGGGGTACCCTCACACATATTATTCCCTCATTTAGTGGATATTTTCACAAAGAAGTGAAATTTTCAAAAATCCAGAAAATTGGCTGAAAACGACTAAGTATCAAGGACTCATTGGGCGAATCGCTCTGGAACTGAAATCGGAACGCTCACTGACATTTTCCCTATCTGAAAGTCTGATAAACGCCGGAAAAATGACTAAGTCCAAAAAAAAATTTTTTTCAACTTTTTTCAATTTTACCCCCGTGGGATATATATTCTACCCACACACATTTGGAACTCTCCTGGGGTACCCTCACACATATTATTCCCTCATTTAGTGGATATTTTCACAAAGAAGTGAAATTTTCAAAAATCCAGAAAATTGGCTGAAAACGACTAAGTATCAAGGACTCATTGGGCGAATCGCTCTGGAACTGAAATCGGAACGCTCACTGACATTTTCCCTATCTGAAAGTCTGATAAACGCCGGAAAAATGACTAAGTCCAAAAAAAAATTTTTTTCAACTTTTTTCAATTTTACCCCCGTATGATATATATTCTACCCACACACATTTGGGACTCTCCTGGGGTACCCTCACACATATTATTCCCTCATTTAGTGGATATTTTCACAAAGAAGTGAAATTTTCAAAAATCCAGAAAATTGGCTGAAAACGACTAAGTATCAAGGACTCATTGGGCGAATCGCTCTGGAACTGAAATCGGAACGCTCACTGACATTTTCCCTATCTGAAAGTCTGATAAACGCCGGAAAAATGACTAAGTCCAAAAAAAAATTTTTTTCAACTTTTTTCAATTTTACCCCCGTGGGATATATATTCTACCCACACACATTTGGAACTCTCCTGGGGTACCCTCACACATATTATTCCCTCATTTAGTGGATATTTTCACAAAGAAGTGAAATTTTCAAAAATCCAGAAAATTGGCTGAAAACGACTAAGTATCAAGGACTCATTGGGCGAATCGCTCTGGAACTGAAATCGGAACGCTCACTGACATTTTCCCTATCTGAAAGTCTGATAAACGCCGGAAAAATGACTAAGTCCAAAAAAAAATTTTTTTCAACTTTTTTCAATTTTACCCCCGTGGGATATATATTCTACCCACACACATTTGGAACTCTCCTGGGGTACCCTCACACATATTATTCCCTCATTTAGTGGATATTTTCACAAAGAAGTGAAATTTTCAAAAATCCAGAAAATTGGCTGAAAACGACTAAGTATCAAGGACTCATTGGGCGAATCGCTCTGGAACTGAAATCGGAACGCTCACTGACATTTTCCCTATCTGAAAGTCTGATAAACGCCGGAAAAATGACTAAGTCCAAAAAAAAATTTTTTTCAACTTTTTTCAATTTTACCCCCGTGGGATATATATTCTACCCACACACATTTGGAACTCTCCTGGGGTACCCTCGCACATATTATTCCCTCATTTAGTGGATATTTTCACAAAAAAAGTGAAATTTTCAAAAATCCAGAAAATTGGCTGAAAACGACTAAATATCAAAGACTCATTGGGCGAATCGCTCTGGAACTGAAATGGGAATGCTCACTGACATTTTCCCTATCTGAAAGTCTGATAAACGCCGGAAAAATGACTAAGTCCAAAAAAAAATTTTTTTCAACTTTTTTCAATTTTACCCCCGTGGGATATATATTCTACCCACACACATTTGGAACTCTCCTGGGGTACCCTCACACATATTATTCCCTCATTTAGTGGATATTTTCACAAAGAAGTGAAATTTTCAAAAATCCAGAAAATTGGCTGAAAACGACTAAGTATCAAGGACTCATTGGGCGAATCGCTCTGGAACTGAAATCGGAACGCTCACTGACATTTTCCCTATCTGAAAGTCTGATAAACGCCGGAAAAATGACTAAGTCCAAAAAAAAATTTTTTTCAACTTTTTTCAATTTTACCCCCGTATGATATATATTCTACCCACACACATTTGGGACTCTCCTGGGGTACCCTCACACATATTATTCCCTCATTTAGTGGATATTTTCACAAAGAAGTGAAATTTTCAAAAATCCAGAAAATTGGCTGAAAACGACTAAGTATCAAGGACTCATTGGGCGAATCGCTCTGGAACTGAAATCGGAACGCTCACTGACATTTTCCCTATCTGAAAGTCTGATAAACGCCGGAAAAATGACTAAGTCCAAAAAAAAATTTTTTTCAACTTTTTTCAATTTTACCCCCGTGGGATATATATTCTACCCACACACATTTGGAACTCTCCTGGGGTACCCTCACACATATTATTCCCTCATTTAGTGGATATTTTCACAAAGAAGTGAAATTTTCAAAAATCCAGAAAATTGGCTGAAAACGACTAAGTATCAAGGACTCATTAGGCGAATCGCTCTGGAACTGAAATCGGAACGCTCACTGACATTTTCCCTATCTGAAAGTCTGATAAACGCCGGAAAAATGACTAAGTCCAAAAAAAAATTTTTTTCAACTTTTTTCAATTTTACCCCCGTGGGATATATATTCTACCCACACACATTTGGAACTCTCCTGGGGTACCCTCACACATATTATTCCCTCATTTAGTGGATATTTTCACAAAGAAGTGAAATTTTCAAAAATCCAGAAAATTGGCTGAAAACGACTAAGTATCAAGGACTCATTGGGCGAATCGCTCTGGAACTGAAATCGGAACGCTCACTGACATTTTCCCTATCTGAAAGTCTGATAAACGCCGGAAAAATGACTAAGTCCAAAAAAAAATTTTTTTCAACTTTTTTCAATTTTACCCCCGTGGGATATATATTCTACCCACACACATTTGGAACTCTCCTGGGGTACCCTCGCACATATTATTCCCTCATTTAGTGGATATTTTCACAAAAAAAGTGAAATTTTCAAAAATCCAGAAAATTGGCTGAAAACGACTAAATATCAAAGACTCATTGGGCGAATCGCTCTGGAACTGAAATGGGAATGCTCACTGACATTTTCCCTATCTGAAAGTCTGATAAACGCCGGAAAAATGACTAAGTCCAAAAAAAAAATTTTTTTCAACTTTTTTCAATTTTACCCCCGTGGGATATATATTCTACCCACACACATTTGGAACTCTCCTGGGGTACCCTCACACATATTATTCCCTCATTTAGTGGATATTTTCACAAAGAAGTGAAATTTTCAAAAATCCAGAAAATTGGCTGAAAACGACTAAGTATCAAGGACTCATTGGGCGAATCGCTCTGGAACTGAAATCGGAACGCTCACTGACATTTTCCCTATCTGAAAGTCTGATAAACGCCGGAAAAATGACTAAGTCCAAAAAAAAATTTTTTTCAACTTTTTTCAATTTTAGCCCCGTGGGATATATATTCTACCCACACACATTTGGAACTCTCCTGGGGTACCCTCACACATATTATTCCCTCATTTAGTGGATATTTTCACAAAGAAGTGAAATTTTCAAAAATCCAGAAAATTGGCTGAAAACGACTAAGTATCAAGGACTCATTGGACGAATCGCTCTGGAACTGAAATCGGAACGCTCACTGACATTTTCCCTATCTGAAAGTCTGATAAACGCCGGAAAAATGACTAAGTCCAAAAAAACATTTTTTTAAACTTTTTTCAATTTTACCCCCGTGGGATATATATTCTACCCACACACATTTGGAACTCTCCTGGGGTACCCTCACACATATTATTCCCTCATTTAGTGGATATTTTCACAAAGAAGTGAAATTTTCAAAAATCCAGAAAATTGGCTGAAAACGACTAAGTATCAAGGACTCATTGGGCGAATCACTCTGGAACTGAAATCGGAACGCTCACTGACATTTCCCCTATCTGAAAGTCTGATAAACGCCGGAAAAATGACTAAGTCCAAAAAAAATTTTTTTTCAACTTTTTTCAATTTTACCCCCGTGGGATATATATTCTACCCACACACATCTGGAACTCTCCTGGGGTACCCTCACACATATTATTCCCTCATTTAGTGGATATTTTCACAAAAAAGTGAAATTTTCAAAAATCCAGAAAATTGGCTGTAAACGACTAAATATCAAAGACTCATTGGGCGAATCGCTCTGGAACTGAAATGGGAATGCTCACTGACATTTCCTCTATCTTAAAGTCTGATAAACGGCGGAAAAATGACTAAGTCCAAAAAAAAATTTTTTTCAACTTTTTTCAATTTTACCCCCGTGGGATATATATTCTACCCACACACATTTTGAACTCTCCTGGGGTACCCTCACATATATTATTCCCTCATTTAGTGGATATTTTCACAAAAAAGTGAAATTTTCAAAAATCCAGAAAATTGGCTGAAAACGACTAAATATCAAAGACTCATTGGACGAATCGCTCTGGAACTGAAATCGGAACGCTCACTGACATTTTCCCTATCTGAAAGTCTGATAAACGCCGGAATAATGTATCAAGGACTCATTGGACGAATCGCTCTGGAACTGAAATCGGAACGCTCACTTACATTTTCCCTATCTGAAAGTCTGATAAACGCCGGAAAAATGACTAAGTCCAAAAAAACATTTTTTTCAACTTTTTTCAATTTTACCCCCGTGGGATATATATTCTACCCACACACATTTGGAACTCTCCTGGGGTACCCTCACACATATTATTCCCTCATTTAGTGGATAATTTCACAAAGAAGTGAAATTTTCAAAAATCCAGAAAATTGGCTGAAAACGACTAAGTATCAAGGACTCATTGGGCGAATCACTCTGGAACTGAAATCGGAACGCTCACTGACATTTCCCCTATCTGAAAGTCTGATAAACGCCGGAAAAATGACTAAGTCCAAAAAAAATTTTTTTTCAACTTTTTTCAATTTTACCCCCGTGGGATATATATTCTACCCACACACATCTGGAACTCTCCTGGGGTACCCTCACACATATTATTCCCTCATTTAGTGGATATTTTCACAAAAAAGTGAAATTTTCAAAAATCCAGAAAATTGGCTGAAAACGACTAAATATCAAAGACTCATTGGGCGAATCGCTCTGGAACTGAAATGGGAATGCTCACTGACATTTCCTCTATCTTAAAGTCTGATAAACGGCGGAAAAATGACTAAGTCCAAAAAAAAATTTTTTTCAACTTTTTTCAATTTTACCCCCGTGGGATATACATTCTACCCACACACATTTGGAACTCTCCTGGGGTACCCTCACACATATTATTCCCTCATTTAGTGGATATTTTCACAAAGAAGTGAAATTTTCAAAAATCCAGAAAATTGGCTGAAAACGACTAAGTATCAAGGACTCATTGGGCGAATCGCTCTGGAACTGAAATCGGAACGCTCACTGACATTTTCCCTATCTGAAAGTCTGATAAACGACAGAAAAATGACTAAGTCCAAAAAAAATTTTTTTTCAACTTTTTTCAATTTTACCCCCGTGGGATATATATTCTACCCACACACATTTGGAACTCTCCTGGGGTACCCTCACACATATTATTCCCTCATTTAGTGGATATTTTCACAAAGAAGTGAAATTTTCAAAAATCCAGAAAATTGGCTGAAAACGACTAAGTATCAAGGAATCATTGGGCGAATCGCTCTGGAACTGAAATCTGAACGCTCACTGACATTTTCCCTATCTGAAAGTCTGATAAACGCCGGAAAAATGACTAAGTCCAAAAAAAATTTTTTTTCAACTTTTTTCAATTTTACCCCCGTGGGATATATATTCTACCCACACACATCTGGAACTCTCCTGGGGTACCCTCACACATATTATTCCCTCATTTAGTGGATATTTTCACAAAAAAGTGAAATTTTCAAAAATCCAGAAAATTGGCTGAAAACGACTAAATATCAAAGACTCATTGGGCGAATCGCTCTGGAACTGAAATGGGAATGCTCACTGACATTTCCTCTATCTTAAAGTCTGATAAACGGTGGAAAAATGACTAAGTCCAAAAAAAAATTTTTTTCAACTT
This sequence comes from Phyllobates terribilis, assembly GCF_046119375.1. Lineage (NCBI taxonomy): Eukaryota > Metazoa > Chordata > Amphibia > Anura > Dendrobatidae > Phyllobates > Phyllobates terribilis. The sequence goes on from NW_027362783.1 coordinate 736,188, forward strand.
TTTTCAATTTTACCCCCGTGGGATATACATTCTACCCACACACATTTGGAACTCTCCTGGGGTACCCTCACACATATTATTCCCTCATTTAGTGGATATTTTCACAAAAAAGTGAAATTTTCAAAAATCCAGAAAATTGGCTGAAAACGACTAAGTATCAATGACTCATTGGGCGAATCGCTCTGGAACTGAAATCGGAACGCTCACTGACATTTTCCCTATCTGAAAGTCTGATAAACGCCGGAAAAATGACTAAGTCCAAAAAAAAATTTTTTTCAACTTTTTTCAATTTTACCCCCGTGGGATATATATTCTACCCACACACATTTGGAACTCTCCTGGGGTACCCTCACACATATTATTCCCTCATTTAGTGGATATTTTCACAAAGAAGTGAAATTTTCAAAAATCCAGAAAATTGGCTGAAAACGACTAAGTATCAAGGACTCATTGGGCGAATCGCTCTGGAACTGAAATCGGAACGCTCACTGACATTTTCCCTATCTGAAAGTCTGATAAACGACAGAAAAATGACTAAGTCCAAAAAAAAATTTTTTTCAACTTTTTTCAATTTTACCCCCGTGGGATATATATTCTACCCACACACATTTGGAACTCTCCTGGGGTACCCTCACACATATTATTCCCTCATTTAGTGGATATTTTCACAAAAAAGTGAAATTTTCAAAAATCCAGAAAATTGGCTGAAAACGACTAAGTATCAATGACTCATTGGGCGAATCGCTCTGGAACTGAAATCGGAACGCTCACTGACATTTTCCCTATCTGAAAGTCTGATAAACGCCGGAAAAATGACTAAGTCCAAAAAAAAATTTTTTTCAACTTTTTTCAATTTTACCCCCGTGGGATATATATTCTACCCACACACATTTGGAACTCTCCTGGGGTACCCTCACACATATTATTCCCTCATTTAGTGGATATTTTCACAAAGAAGTGAAATTTTCAAAAATCCAGAAAATTGGCTGAAAACGACTAAGTATCAAGGACTCATTGGGCGAATCGCTCTGGAACTGAAATCGGAACGCTCACTGACATTTTCCCTATCTGAAAGTCTGATAAACGGCAGAAAAATGACTAAGTCCAAAAAAAAATTTTTTTCAACTTTTTTCAATTTTACCCCCGTGGGATATATATTCTACCCACACACATTTGGAACTCTCCTGGGGTACCCTCACACATATTATTCCCTCATTTAGTGGATATTTTCACAAAGAAGTGAAATTTTCAAAAATCCAGAAAATTGGCTGAAAACGACTAAGTATCAAGGACTCATTGGGCGAATCGCTCTGGAACTGAAATCTGAACGCTCACTGACATTTTCCCTATCTGAAAGTCTGATAAACGCCGGAAAAATGACTAAGTCCAAAAAAAATTTTTTTTCAACTTTTTTCAATTTTACCCCCGTGGGATATATATTCTACCCACACACATCTGGAACTCTCCTGGGGTACCCTCACACATATTATTCCCTCATTTAGTGGATATTTTCACAAAAAAGTGAAATTTTCAAAAATCCAGAAAATTGGCTGAAAACGACTAAATATCAAAGACTCATTGGGCGAATCGCTCTGGAACTGAAATGGGAATGCTCACTGACATTTCCTCTATCTTAAAGTCTGATAAACGCCGGAAAAATGACTAAGTCCAAAAAAAAATTTTTTTCAACTTTTTTCAATTTTACCCCCGTGGGATATACATTCTACCCACACACATTTGGAACTCTCCTGGGGTACCCTCACACATATTATTCCCTCATTTAGTGGATATTTTCACAAAAAAGTGAAATTTTCAAAAATCCAGAAAATTGGCTGAAAACGACTAAGTATCAATGACTCATTGGGCGAATCGCTCTGGAACTGAAATCGGAACGCTCACTGACATTTTCCCTATCTGAAAGTCTGATAAACGCCGGAAAAATGACTAAGTCCAAAAAAAAATTTTTTTCAACTTTTTTCAATTTTACCCCCGTGGGATATATATTCTACCCACACACATTTGGAACTCTCCTGGGGTACCCTCACACATATTATTCCCTCATTTAGTGGATATTTTTACAAAAAAGTGAAATTTTCAGAAATCCAGAAAATTGGCTGAAAACGACTAAGTATCAAGGACTCATTGGACGAATCGCTCTGGAACTGAAATCGGAACGCTCACTGACATTTTCCCTATCTGAAAGTCTGATAAACGCCGGAAAAATGACTAAGTCCAAAAAAACATTTTTTTAAACTTTTTTCAATTTTACCCCCGTGGGATATATATTCTACCCACACACATTTGGAACTCTCCTGGGGTACCCTCACACATATTATTCCCTCATTTAGTGGATATTTTCACAAAGAAGTGAAATTTTCAAAAATCCAGAAAATTGGCTGAAAACGACTAAGTATCAAGGACTCATTGGGCGAATCACTCTGGAACTGAAATCGGAACGCTCACTGACATTTCCCCTATCTGAAAGTCTGATAAACGCCGGAAAAATGACTAAGTCCAAAAAAAATTTTTTTTCAACTTTTTTCAATTTTACCCCCGTGGGATATATATTCTACCCACACACATCTGGAACTCTCCTGGGGTACCCTCACACATATTATTCCCTCATTTAGTGGATATTTTCACAAAAAAGTGAAATTTTCAAAAATCCAGAAAATTGGCTGAAAACGACTAAATATCAAAGACTCATTGGGCGAATCGCTCTGGAACTGAAATGGGAATGCTCACTGACATTTCCTCTATCTTAAAGTCTGATAAACGGCGGAAAAATGACTAAGTCCAAAAAAAAATTTTTTTCAACTTTTTTCAATTTTACCCCCGTGGGATATATATTCTACCCACACACATTTTGAACTCTCCTGGGGTACCCTCACATATATTATTCCCTCATTTAGTGGATATTTTCACAAAAAAGTGAAATTTTCAAAAATCCAGAAAATTGGCTGAAAACGACTAAATATCAAAGACTCATTGGACGAATCGCTCTGGAACTGAAATCGGAACGCTCACTGACATTTTCCCTATCTGAAAGTCTGATAAACGCCGGAATAATGTATCAAGGACTCATTGGACGAATCGCTCTGGAACTGAAATCGGAACGCTCACTGACATTTTCCCTATCTGAAAGTCTGATAAACGCCGGAAAAATGACTAAGTCCAAAAAAACATTTTTTTCAACTTTTTTCAATTTTACCCCCGTGGGATATATATTCTACCCACACACATTTGGAACTCTCCTGGGGTACCCTCACACATATTATTCCCTCATTTAGTGGATAATTTCACAAAGAAGTGAAATTTTCAAAAATCCAGAAAATTGGCTGAAAACGACTAAGTATCAAGGACTCATTGGGCGAATCACTCTGGAACTGAAATCGGAACGCTCACTGACATTTCCCCTATCTGAAAGTCTGATAAACGCCGGAAAAATGACTAAGTCCAAAAAAAATTTTTTTTCAACTTTTTTCAATTTTACCCCCGTGGGATATATATTCTACCCACACACATCTGGAACTCTCCTGGGGTACCCTCACACATATTATTCCCTCATTTAGTGGATATTTTCACAAAAAAGTGAAATTTTCAAAAATCCAGAAAATTGGCTGAAAACGACTAAATATCAAAGACTCATTGGGCGAATCGCTCTGGAACTGAAATGGGAATGCTCACTGACATTTCCTCTATCTTAAAGTCTGATAAACGGCGGAAAAATGACTAAGTCCAAAAAAAAATTTTTTTCAACTTTTTTCAATTTTACCCCCGTGGGATATACATTCTACCCACACACATTTGGAACTCTCCTGGGGTACCCTCACACATATTATTCCCTCATTTAGTGGATATTTTCACAAAAAAGTGAAATTTTCAAAAATCCAGAAAATTGGCTGAAAACGACTAAGTATCAATGACTCATTGGGCGAATCGCTCTGGAACTGAAATCGGAACGCTCACTGACATTTTCCCTATCTGAAAGTCTGATAAACGCCGGAAAAATGACTAAGTCCAAAAAAAAATTTTTTTCAACTTTTTTCAATTTTACCCCCGTGGGATATATATTCTACCCACGCACATTTGGAACTCTCCTGGGGTACCCTCACACATATTATTCCCTCATTTAGTGGATATTTTCACAAAGAAGTGAAATTTTCAAAAATCCAGAAAATTGGCTGAAAACGACTAAGTATCAAGGACTCATTGGGCGAATCGCTCTGGAACTGAAATCGGAACGCTCACTGACATTTTCCCTATCTGAAAGTCTGATAAACGACAGAAAAATGACTAAGTCCAAAAAAAAATTTTTTTCAACTTTTTTCAATTTTACCCCCGTGGGATATATATTCTACCCACACACATTTGGAACTCTCCTGGGGTACCCTCACACATATTATTCCCTCATTTAGTGGATATTTTCACAAAGAAGTGAAATTTTCAAAAATCCAGAAAATTGGCTGAAAACGACTAAGTATCAAGGACTCATTGGGCGAATCGCTCTGGAACTGAAATCTGAACGCTCACTGACATTTTCCCTATCTGAAAGTCTGATAAACGCCGGAAAAATGACTAAGTCCAAAAAAAATTTTTTTTCAACTTTTTTCAATTTTACCCCCGTGGGATATATATTCTACCCACACACATCTGGAACTCTCCTGGGGTACCCTCACACATATTATTCCCTCATTTAGTGGATATTTTCACAAAAAAGTGAAATTTTCAAAAATCCAGAAAATTGGCTGAAAACGACTAAATATCAAAGACTCATTGGGCGAATCGCTCTGGAACTGAAATGGGAATGCTCACTGACATTTCCTCTATCTTAAAGTCTGATAAACGGCGGAAAAATGACTAAGTCCAAAAAAAAATTTTTTTCAACTTTTTTCAATTTTACCCCCGTGGGATATACATTCTACCCACACACATTTGGAACTCTCCTGGGGTACCCTCACACATATTATTCCCTCATTTAGTGGATATTTTCACAAAAAAGTGAAATTTTCAAAAATCCAGAAAATTGGCTGAAAACGACTAAGTATCAATGACTCATTGGGCGAATCGCTCTGGAACTGAAATCGGAACGCTCACTGACATTTTCCCTATCTGAAAGTCTGATAAACGCCGGAAAAATGACTAAGTCCAAAAAAAAATTTTTTTCAACTTTTTTCAATTTTACCCCCGTGGGATATATATTCTACCCACACACATTTGGAACTCTCCTGGGGTACCCTCACACATATTATTCCCTCATTTAGTGGATATTTTCACAAAGAAGTGAAATTTTCAAAAATCCAGAAAATTGGCTGAAAACGACTAAGTATCAAGGACTCATTGGGCGAATCGCTCTGGAACTGAAATCTGAACGCTCACTGACATTTTCCCTATCTGAAAGTCTGATAAACGCCGGAAAAATGACTAAGTCCAAAAAAAATTTTTTTTCAACTTTTTTCAATTTTACCCCCGTGGGATATATATTCTACCCACACACATCTGGAACTCTCCTGGGGTACCCTCACACATATTATTCCCTCATTTAGTGGATATTTTCACAAAAAAGTGAAATTTTCAAAAATCCAGAAAATTGGCTGAAAACGACTAAATATCAAAGACTCATTGGGCGAATCGCTCTGGAACTGAAATGGGAATGCTCACTGACATTTCCTCTATCTTAAAGTCTGATAAACGGCGGAAAAATGACTAAGTCCAAAAAAAAATTTTTTTCAACTTTTTTCAATTTTACCCCCGTGGGATATACATTCTACCCACACACATTTGGAACTCTCCTGGGGTACCCTCACACATATTATTCCCTCATTTAGTGGATATTTTCACAAAAAAGTGAAATTTTCAAAAATCCAGAAAATTGGCTGAAAACGACTAAGTATCAATGACTCATTGGGCGAATCGCTCTGGAACTGAAATCGGAACGCTCACTGACATTTTCCCTATCTGAAAGTCTGATAAACGCCGGAAAAATGACTAAGTCCAAAAAAAAATTTTTTTCAACTTTTTTCAATTTTACCCCCGTGGGATATATATTCTACCCACACACATTTGGAACTCTCCTGGGGTACCCTCACACATATTATTCCCTCATTTAGTGGATATTTTCACAAAGAAGTGAAATTTTCAAAAATCCAGAAAATTGGCTGAAAACGACTAAGTATCAAGGACTCATTGGGCGAATCGCTCTGGAACTGAAATCGGAACGCTCACTGACATTTTCCCTATCTGAAAGTCTGATAAACGCCGGAAAAATGACTAAGTCCAAAAAAAATTTTTTTTCAACTTTTTTCAATTTTACCCCCGTGGGATATATATTCTACCCACACACATCTGGAACTCTCCTGGGGTACCCTCACACATATTATTCCCTCATTTAGTGGATATTTTCACAAAAAAGTGAAATTTTCAAAAATCCAGAAAATTGGCTGAAAACGACTAAATATCAAAGACTCATTGGGCGAATCGCTCTGGAACTGAAATGGGAATGCTCACTGACATTTCCTCTATCTTAAAGTCTGATAAACGGCGGAAAAATGACTAAGTCCAAAAAAAAATTTTTTTCAACTTTTTTCAATTTTACCCCCGTGGGATATACATTCTACCCACACACATTTGGAACTCTCCTGGGGTACCCTCACACATATTATTCCCTCATTTAGTGGATATTTTCACAAAAAAGTGAAATTTTCAAAAATCCAGAAAATTGGCTGAAAACGACTAAGTATCAATGACTCATTGGGCGAATCGCTCTGGAACTGAAATCGGAACGCTCACTGACATTTTCCCTATCTGAAAGTCTGATAAACGCCGGAAAAATGACTAAGTCCAAAAAAAAATTTTTTTCAACTTTTTTCAATTTTACCCCCGTGGGATATATATTCTACCCACACACATTTGGAACTCTCCTGGGGTACCCTCACACATATTATTCCCTCATTTAGTGGATATTTTTACAAAAAAGTGAAATTTTCAGAAATCCAGAAAATTGGCTGAAAACGACTAAGTATCAAGGACTCATTGGGCGAATCGCTCTGGTACTGAAATCGGAACGCTCACTGACATTTTCCCTATCTGAAAGTCTGATAAACGCCGGAAAAATGACTAAGTCCAAAAAAAAATTTTTTCAACTTTTTTCAATTTTACCCCCGTGGGATATATATTCTACCCACACACATTTGGAACTCTCCTGGGGTACCCTCACACATATTATTCCCTCATTTAGTGGATATTTTCACAAAGAAGTGAAATTTTCAAAAATCCAGAAAATTGGCTGAAAACGACTAAATATCAAGGACTCATTGGGCGAAACGCTCTGGAACTGAAATCGGAACGCTCACTGACATTTTCCCTATCTGAAAGTCTGATAAACGCCGGAAAAATGACTAAGTCCAAAAAAAAATTTTTTTCAACTTTTTTCAATTTTACCCCCGTGGGATATATATTCTACCCACACACATTTGGAACTCTCCTGGGGTACCCTCACACATATTATTCCCTCATTTAGTGGATATTTTCACAAAGAAGTGAAATTTTCAAAAATCCAGAAAATTGGCTGAAAACGACTAAGTATCAAGGACTCATTGGGCGAATCGCTCTGGAACTGAAATCGGAACGCTCACTGACATTTTCCCTATCTGAAAGTCTGATAAACACAGGAAAAATGACTAAGTCCAAAAAAAAATTTTTTCATCTTTTTTCAATTTTACCCCCGTGGGATATATATTCTACCCACACACATTTGGAACTCTCCTGGGGTACCCTCACACATATTATTCCCTCATTTAGTGGATATTTTCACAAAAAAGTGAAATTTTCAAAAATCCAGAAAATTGGCTAAAAACAACTAAATAACAAGGACTCATTGGGCGAATCGCTCTGGAACTGAAATCTGAACGCTCACTGACATTTTCCCTATCTGAAAGTCTGATAAACGCCGGAAAAATGACTAAGTCCCAAAAAAAATTTTTTTCAACTTTTTTCAATTTTGCCCCGGTGGGATATATATTCTACCCACACACATTTGGAACTCTCCTGGGGTACCCTCACACATATTATTCCCTCATTTAGTGGATATTTTCACAAAAAAGTGAAATTTTCAGAAATCCAGAAAATTGGCTGAAAACGACTAAGTATCAAGGACTCATTGGGCGAATCGCTCTGGTACTGAAATCGGAACGCTCACTGACATTTTCCCTATCTGAAAGTCTGATAAACGCCGGAAAAATGACTAAGTCCAAAAAAAAATTTTTTCAACTTTTTTCAATTTTACCCCCGTGGGATATATATTCTACCCACACACATTTGGAACTCTCCTGGGGTACCCTCACACATATTATTCCCTCATTTAGTGGATATTTTCACAAAGAAGTGAAATTTTCAAAAATCCAGAAAATTGGCTGAAAACGACTAAATATCAAGGACTCATTGGGCGAAACGCTCTGGAACTGAAATCGGAACGCTCACTGACATTTTCCCTATCTGAAAGTCTGATAAACGCCGGAAAAATGACTAAGTCCAAAAAAAAATTTTTTTCAACTTTTTTCAATTTTACCCCCGTGGGATATATATTCTACCCACACACATTTGGAACTCTCCTGGGGTACCCTCACACATATTATTCCCTCATTTAGTGGATATTTTCACAAAGAAGTGAAATTTTCAAAAATCCAGAAAATTGGCTGAAAACGACTAAGTATCAAGGACTCATTGGGCGAATCGCTCTGGAACTGAAATCGGAACGCTCACTGACATTTTCCCTATCTGAAAGTCTGATAAACACAGGAAAAATGACTAAGTCCAAAAAAATTTTTTTTCATCTTTTTTCAATTTTACCCCCGTGGGATATATATTCTACCCACACACATTTGGAACTCTCCTGGGGTACCCTCACACATATTATTCCCTCATTTAGTGGATATTTTCACAAAAAAGTAAAATTTTCAAAAATCCAGAAAATTGGCTAAAAACAACTAAATAACAAGGACTCATTGGGCGAATCGCTCTGGAACTGAAATCTGAACGCTCACTGACATTTTCCCTATCTGAAAGTCTGATAAACGCCGGAAAAATGACTAAGTCCCAAAAAAAATTTTTTTCAACTTTTTTCAATTTTGCCCCGGTGGGATATATATTCTACCCACACACATTTGGAACTCTCCTGGGGTACCCTCACACATATTATTCCCTCATTTAGTGGATATTTTCACAAAAAAGTGAAATTTTCAAAAATCCAGAAAATTGGCTGAAAACGACTAAGTATCAAGGACTCATTGGGCGAATCGCTCTGGTACTGAAATCGGAACGCTCACTGACATTTTCCCTATCTGAAAGTCTGATAAACGCCGGATAAATGACTAAGTCCAAAAAAAAATTTTTTTCAACTTTTTTCAATTTTACCCCCGTGGGATATATATTCTACCCACACACATCTGGAACTCTCCTGGGGTACCCTCACACATATTATTCCCTCATTTAGTGGATATTTTCACAAAGAAGTGAAATTTTCAAAAATCCAGAAAATTGGCTGAAAACGACTAAGTATCAAGGACTCATTGGGCGAATCGCTCTGGAACTGAAATCGGAACGCTCACTGACATTTTCCCTATCTGAAAGTCTGATAAACGCCGGAATAATGTATCAAGGACTCATTGGACGAATCGCTCTGGAACTGAAATCGGAACGCTCACTGACATTTTCCCTATCTGAAAGTCTGATAAACGCCGGAAAAATGACTAAGTCCAAAAAAAATTTTTTTTCAACTTTTTTCAATTTTACCCCCGTGGGATATATATTCTACCCACACACATTTGGAACTCTCCTGGGGTACCCTCACACATATTATTCCCTCATTTAGTGGATATTTTCACAAAGAAGTGAAATTTTCAAAAATCCAGAAAATTGGCTGAAAACGACTAAGTATCAAGGACTCATTGGGCGAATCACTCTGGAACTGAAATCGGAACGCTCACTGACATTTCCCCTATCTGAAAGTCTGATAAACGCCGGAAAAATGACTAAGTCCAAAAAAAATTTTTTTTCAACTTTTTTCAATTTTACCCCCGTGGGATATATATTCTACCCACACACATCTGGAACTCTCCTGGGGTACCCTCACACATATTATTCCCTCATTTAGTGGATATTTTCACAAAGAAGTGAAATTTTCAAAAATCCAGAAAATTGGCTGAAAACGACTAAGTATCAAGGACTCATTGGGCGAATCGCTCTGGAACTGAAATCGGAACGCTCACTGACATTTTCCCTATCTGAAAGTCTGATAAACACCGGAAAAATGACTAAGTCCAAAAAAACATTTTTTTCAACTTTTTTCAATTTTACCCCCGTGGGATATACATTCTACCCACACACATTTGGAACTCTCCTGGGGTACCCTCACACATATTATTCCCTCATTTAGTGGATATTTTCACAAAAAAGTGAAATTTTCAAAAATCCAGAAAATTGGCTGAAAACGACTAAGTATCAAGGACTCATTGGGCGAATCGCTCTGGAACTGAAATCGGAACGCTCACTGACATTTTCCCTATCTGAAAGTCTGATAAACGCCGGAAAAATGACTAAGTCCAAAAAAAATTTTTTTTCAACTTTTTTCAATTTTACCCCCGTGGGATATATATTCTACCCACACACATCTGGAACTCTACTGGGGTACCCTCACACATATTATTCCCTCATTTAGTGGATATTTTCACAAAGAAGTGAAATTTTCAAAAATCCAGAAAATTGGCTGAAAACGACTAAGTATCAAGGACTCATTGTGCGAATCGCTCTGGAACTGAAATCGGAACGCTCACTGACATTTTCCCTATCTGAAAGTCTGATAAACACAGGAAAAATGACTAAGTCCAAAAAAAATTTTTTTCATCTTTTTTCAATTTTACCCCCGTGGGATATATATTCTACCCACACACATTTGGAACTCTCCTGGGGTACCCTCACACATATTATTCCCTCATTTAGTGGATATTTTCACAAAAAATTGAAATTTTCAAAAATCCAGAAAATTGGCTAAAAACAACTAAATAACAAGGACTCATTGGGCGAATCGCTCTGGTACTAAAATCGGAATGCTCACTGACATTTCCCCTATCTGAAAGTCTGATAAACGCCGGATAAATGACTAAGTCCAAAAAAAATTTTTTTTCAACTTTTTTCAATTTTACCCCCGTGGGATATATATTCTACCCACACACATTTGGAACTCTCCTGGGGTACCCTCACACATATTATTCCCTCATTTAGTGGATATTTTCACAAAGAAGTGAAATTTTCAAAAATTCAGAAAATTGGCTGAAAACGACTAAGTATCAAGGACTCATTGGGCGAATCGCTCTGGAACTGAAATCGGAACGCTCACTGACATTTCCCCTATCTTAAAGTCTGCTAAACGCCAGAAAAATGACTAAGTGCAAAAAAAATTTTTTTTCAACTTTTTTCAATTTTACCCCCGTGGGATATATATTCTACCCACACACATTTGGAACTCTCCTGGGGTACCCTCTCACATATTATTCCCTCATTTAGTGGATATTTTCACAAAAAAGTGAAATTTTCAAAAATCCAGAAAATTCGCTAAAAACAACTAAATAACAAGGACTCATTGGGCGAATCGCTCTGGAACTAAAATCGGAACGCTCACTGACATTTCCCCTATCTTAAAGTCTGATAAACGCAAGAAAAATGACTAAGTCCAAAAAAAAATTTTTTTCAACTTTTTTCAATTTTACCCCCGTGGGATATATATTCTACCCACACACATTTGGAGCTCTCCTGGGGTACCCTCACACATATTATTCCCTCATTTAGTGGATATTTTCACAAAGAAGTGAAATTTTCAAAAATCCAGAAAATTGGCTAAAAACAACTAAGTATCAAGGACTCATTGGGCGAATCGCTCTGGAACTGAAATCGGAACGCTCACTGACATTTCCCCTATCTGAAAGTCTGATAAACGCCGGAAAAATGACTAAGTCCAAAAAAAATTTTTTTTCAACTTTTTTCAATTTTATCCCCGTGGGATATATATTCTACCCACACACATTTGGAACTCTCCTGGGGTACCCTCACACATATTATTCCCTCATTTAGTGGATATTTTCACAAAGAAGTGAAATTTTCAAAAATCCAGAAAATTGGCTGAAAACGACGACATATCAAAGACTCATTGGGCGAATTGCTCTGGAACTGAAATCGGAACGCTCACTGACATTTTCCCTATCTGAAAGTTTGATAAACGCCGGAAAAATGACTAAGTCCAAAAAAAATTTTTTTTCAACTTTTTTCAATTTTACCCCCGTGGGATATATATTCTACCCACACACATTTGGAACTCTCCTGGGGTACCCTCACACATATTATTCCCTCATTTAGTGGATATTTTCACAAAGAAGTGAAATTTTCAAAAATCCAGAAAATTGGCTGAAAACGACTAAATATCAAAGACTCATTGGGCGAATGGCTCTGGAACTGAAATCGGAACGCTCACTGACATTTTCCCTATCTGAAAGTCTGATAAACGCCGGAAAAATGACTAAGTCCAAAAAAAAATTTTTTTCAACTTCTTTCAATTTTACCCCTGTGGGATATATATTCTACCCACACACATTTGGAACTCTCCTGGGGTGCCCTCACACATATTATTCCCTCATTTAGTGGATATTTTCACAAAAAAGTGAAATTTTCAAATATCCAGAAAATTGGCTGAAAACGACTAAATATCAAAGACTCATTGGGCGAATCGCTCTGGAACTGAAATCGGAACGCTCACTGACATTTTCCCTATCTGAAAGTCTGATAAACGCCGGAAAAATGACTAAGTCCAAAAAAAAATTTTTTTCAACTTTTTTCAATTTTACCCCCGTGGGATATATATTCTACCCACACACATTTGGAACTCTCCTGGGGTACCCTCACACATATTATTCCCTCATTTAGTGGATATTTTCACAAAAAAGTGAAATTTTCAAAAATCCAGAAAATTGGCTGAAAACGACTAAATATCAAAGACTCATTGGGCGAATCGCTCTGGAACTGAAATGGGAATGCTCACTAACATTTCCCCTATCTTAAAGTCTGATAAACGCCAGAAAAATGTAAGTCCAAAAAAAAATTGTTTTCAACTTTTTTCAATTTTACCCCCGTGGGATATATATTCTACCCACACACATTTGGAACTCTCCTGGGGTACCCTCACACATATTATTCCCTCATTTAGTGGATATTTTCACAAAGAAGTGAAATTTTCAAAAATCCAGAAAATTGGCTGAAAACGACTAAGTATCAAGGACTCATTGGGCGAATCGCTCTGGAACTGAAATCGGAACGCTCACTGACATTTTCCCTATCTGAAAGTCTGATAAACGCCGGAAAAATGACTAAGTCCAAAAAAAAATTTTTTTCAACTTCTTTCAATTTTACCCCTGTGGGATATATATTCTACCCACACACATTTGGAACTCTCCTGGGGTGCCCTCACACATATTATTCCCTCATTTAGTGGATATTTTCACAAAAAAGTGAAATTTTCAAATATCCAGAAAATTGGCTGAAAACGACTAAATATCAAAGACTCATTGGGCGAATCGCTCTGGAACTGAAATCGGAACGCTCACTGACATTTTACCTATCTGAAAGTCTGATAAACGCCGGAAAAATTACTAAGTCCAAAAAAAAAAATTTTTCAACTTTTTTCAATTTTACCCCCGTGGGATATATATTCTACCCACACACATTTGGAACTCTCCTGGGGTACACTCACACATATTATTCCCTCATTTAGTGGATATTTTCACAAAAAAGTGAAATTTTCAAAAATCCAGAAAATTGGCTGAAAACGACTAAATATCAAAGACTCATTGGGCGAATCGCTCTGGAACTGAAATGGGAATGCTCACTAACATTTCCCCTATCTTAAAGTCTGATAAACGCCAGAAAAATGACTAAGTCCAAAAAAAAATTGTTTTCAACTTTTTTCAATTTTACCCCCGTGGGATATATATTCTACCCACACACATTTGGAACTCTTCTGGGGTACCCTCACACATATTATTCCCTCATTTAGTGGATATTTTCACAAAGAAGTGAAATTTTCAAAAATCCAGAAAATTGGCTGAAAACGAATAAGTATCAAGGACTCATTGGGCGAATCGCTCTGGAACTGAAATCGGAACGCTCACTGACATTTTCCCTATCTGAAAGTCTGATAAACGGCGGAAAAATGACTAAGTCCAAAAAAAAATTTTTTTCAATTTTACCCCCGTGGGATATATATTCTACCCACACACATTTGGAACTCTCCTGGGGTACCCTCACACATATTATTCCCTCATTTAGTGGATATTTTCACAAAAAAGTGAAATTTTCAAAAATCCAGAAAATTGGCTGAAAACGACTAAATATCAAAGACTCATTGAGCGAATCGCTCTGGAACTGAAATCGGAACGCTCACTGACATTTCCCCTATCTTAAAGTCTGATAAACGCAAGAAAAATGACTAAGTCCAAAAAAAAATTTTTTTCAACTTTTTTCAATTTTACCCCCGTGGGATATATATTCTACCCACACACATTTGGAACTCTCCTGGGGTACCCTCACACATATTATTCCCTCATTTAGTGGATATTTTCACAAAGAAGTGAAATTTTCAAAAATCCAGAAAATTGGCTGAAAACGACTAAGTATCAAGGACTCATTGGGCGAATCGCTCTGGAACTGAAATCGGAATGCTCACTGACATTTTCCCTATCTGAAAGTCTGATAAACGCCGGAAAAATGACTAAGTCCAAAAAAAAATTTTTTTCAACTTCTTTCAATTTTACCCCTGTGGGATATATATTCTACCCACACACATTTGGAACTCTCCTGGGGTGCCCTCACACATATTATTCCCTCATTTAGTGGATATTTTCACAAAAAAGTGAAATTTTCAAATATCCAGAAAATTGCCTGAAAACGACTAAATATCAAAGACTCATTGGGCGAATCACTCTGGAACTGAAATCGGAACGCTCACTGACATTTTCCCTATCTGAAAGTCTGATAAACGCCGGAAAAATGACTAAGTCCAAAAAAATATTTTTTTCAACTTTTTTCAATTTTACCCCCGTGGGATATATATTCTACCCACACACATTTGGAACTCTCCTGGGGTACCCTCACACATATTATTCCCTCATTTAGTGGATATTTTCACAAAAAAGTGAAATTTCAAACATCCAGAAAATTGGCTGAAAACGACTAAATATCAAAGACTCATTGGGCGAATCGCTCTGGAACTGAAATGGGAATGCTCACTAACATTTCCCCTATCTTAAAGTCTGATAAACGCCAGAAAAATGACTAAGTCCATAAAAAAATTGTTTTCAACTTTTTTCAATTTTACCCCCGTGGGATATATATTCTACCCACACACATTTGGAACTCTCCTGGGGTACCCTCACACATATTATTCCCTCATTTAGTGGATATTTTCACAAAAAAGTGAAATTTTCAAAAATCCAGAAAATTGGCTGAAAACGACTAAATATCAAAAACTCATTGGGCGAATCGCTCTGGAACTGAAATGGGAATGCTCACTAACATTTCCCCTATCTTAAAGTCTGATAAACGCCAGAAAAATGACTAAGTCCAAAAAAAAAATTTTTCAACTTTTTTCAATTTTACCCCCGTGGGATATATATTCTACCCACACACATTTGGAACTCTCCTGGGGTACCCTCACACATATTATTCCCTCATTTAGTGGATATTTTCACAAAGAAGTGAAATTTTCAAAAATCCAGAAAATTGGCTGAAAACGACTAAGTATCAAGGACTCATTGGGCGAATCGCTCTGGAACTGAAATCGGAACGCTCACTGACATTTTCCCTATCTGAAAGTCTGATAAACGCCGGAAAAATGACTAAGTCCAAAAAAAAATTTTTTTCAACTTCTTTCAATTTTACCCCTGTGGGATATATATTCTACCCACACACATTTGGAACTCTCCTGGGGTGCCCTCACACATATTATTCCCTCATTTAGTGGATATTTTCACAAAAAAGTGAAATTTTCAAATATCCAGAAAATTGGCTGAAAACGACTAAATATCAAAGACTCATTGGGCGAATCGCTCTGGAACTGAAATCGGAACGCTCACTGACATTTTACCTATCTGAAAGTCTGATAAACGCCGGAAAAATTACTAAGTCCAAAAAAAAAATTTTTTCAACTTTTTTCAATTTTACCCCCGTGGGATATATATTCTACCCACACACATTTGGAACTCTCCTGGGGTACCCTCACACATATTATTCCCTCATTTAGTGGATATTTTCACAAAAAAGTGAAATTTTCAAAAATCCAGAAAATTGGCTGAAAACGACTAAATATCAAAGACTCATTGGGCGAATCGCTCTGGAACTGAAATGGGAATGCTCACTAACATTTCCCCTATCTTAAAGTCTGATAAACGCCAGAAAAATGACTAAGTCCAAAAAAAAATTGTTTTCAACTTTTTTCAATTTTACCCCCGTGGGATATATATTCTACCCACACACATTTGGAACTCTTCTGGGGTACCCTCACACATATTATTCCCTCATTTAGTGGATATTTTCACAAAGAAGTGAAATTTTCAAAAATCCAGAAAATTGGCTGAAAACGAATAAGTATCAAGGACTCATTGGGCGAATCGCTCTGGAACTGAAATCGGAACACTCACTGACATTTTCCCTATCTGAAAGTCTGATAAACGCCGGAAAAATGACTAAGTCCAAAAAAAAATTTTTTTCAACTTTTTTCAATTTTACCCCCGTGGGATATATATTCTACCCACACACATTTGGAACTCTCCTGGGGTACCCTCACACATATTATTCCCTCATTTAGTGGATATTTTCACAAAAAAGTGAAATTTTCAAAAATCCAGAAAATTGGCTGAAAACGACTAAATATCAAAGACTCATTGAGCGAATCGCTCTGGAACTGAAATCGGAACGCTCACTGACATTTCCCCTATCTTAAAGTCTGATAAACGCAAGAAAAATGACTAAGTCCAAAAAAAAATTTTTTTCAACTTTTTTCAATTTTACCCCCGTGGGATATATATTCTACCCACACACATTTGGAACTCTCCTGGGGTACCCTCACACATATTATTCCCTCATTTAGTGGATATTTTCACAAAGAAGTGAAATTTTCAAAAATCCAGAAAATTGGCTGAAAACGACTAAGTATCAAGGACTCATTGGGCGAATCGCTCTGGAACTGAAATCGGAATGCTCACTGACATTTTCCCTATCTGAAAGTCTGATAAACGCCGGAAAAATGACTAAGTCCAAAAAAAAATTTTTTTCAACTTCTTTCAATTTTACCCCTGTGGGATATATATTCTACCCACACACATTTGGAACTCTCCTGGGGTGCCCTCACACATATTATTCCCTCATTTAGTGGATATTTTCACAAAAAAGTGAAATTTTCAAATATCCAGAAAATTGGCTGAAAACGACTAAATATCAAAGACTCATTGGGCGAATCGCTCTGGAACTGAAATCGGAACGCTCACTGACATTTTCCCTATCTGAAAGTCTGATAAACGCCGGAAAAATGACTAAGTCCAAAAAAAAATTTTTTTCAACTTTTTTCAATTTTACCCCCGTGGGATATATATTCTACCCACACACATTTGGAACTCTCCTGGGGTACCCTCACACATATTATTCCCTCATTTAGTGGATATTTTCACAAAAAAGTGAAATTTTCAAAAATCCAGAAAATTGGCTGAAAACGACTAAATATCAAAAACTCATTGGGCGAATCGCTCTGGAACTGAAATGGGAATGCTCACTAACATTTCCCCTATCTTAAAGTCTGATAAACGCCAGAAAAATGACTAAGTCCAAAAAAAAATTTTTTCAACTTTTTTCAATTTTACCCCCGTGGGATATATATTCTACCCACACACATTTGGAACTCTCCTGGGGTACCCTCACACATATTATTCCCTCATTTAGTGGATATTTTCACAAAGAAGTGAAATTTTCAAAAATCCAGAAAATTGGCTGAAAACGACTAAGTATCAAGGACTCATTGGGCGAATCACTCTGGAACTGAAATCGGAACGCTCACTGACATTTTCCCTATCTGAAAGTCTGATAAACGACGGAAAAATGACTAAGTCCAAAAAAAAATTTTTTTCAACTTTTTTCAATTTTACCCCCGTGGGATATATATTCTACCCACACACATTTGGAACTCTCCTGGGGTACCCTCACACATATTATTCCCTCATTTAGTGGATATTTTCACAAAAAAGTGAAATTTTCAAAAATCCAGAAAATTGGCTGAAAACGACTAAATATCAAAGACTCATTGGGCGAATCGCTCTGGAACTGAAATCGGAACGCTCACTGACATTTTCCCTATCTGAAAGTCTGATAAACGCCGGAAAAATGACTAAGTCCAAAAAAAAATTTTTTTCAACTTTTTTCGATTTTACCCCCGTGGGATATATATTCTACCCACACACATTTGGAACTCTCCTGGGGTACCCTCACACATATTATTCCCTCATTTAGTGGATATTTTCACAAAAAAGTGAAATTTTCAAAAATCCAGAAAATTGGCTGAAAACGACTAAATATCAAAGACTCACTGGGCGAATTGCTCTGGAACTGAAATGGGAATGCTCACTGACATTTCCCCTATCTTAAAGTCTGATAAACGCCAGAAAAATGACTAAGTCCAAAAAAAATTTTTTTTCAACTTTTTTCGATTTTACCCCCGTGGGATATATATTCTACCCACACACATTTGGAACTCTCCTGGGGTACCCTCACACATATTATTCCCTCATTTAGTGGATATTTTCACAAAAAAGTGAAATTTTCAAAAATCCAGAAAATTGGCTGAAAACGACTAAGTATCAAGGACTCATTGGGCGAATCACTCTGGAACTAAAATCGGAACGCTCACTGACATTTCCCCTATCTGAAAGTCTGATAAACGCCGGAAAAATTACTAAGTCCAAAAAAAAATTTTTCTCAACTTTTTTCAATTTTACCCCCGTGGGATATATATTCTACCCACACACATTTGGAACGCTCCTGGGGTACCCTCACACATATTATTCCCTCATTTAGTGGATATTTTCACAAAAAAGTGAAATTTTCAAAAATCCAGAAAATTGGCTGAAAACGACTAAATATCAAAGACTCATTGGGCGAATCGCTCTGGAACTGAAATCGGAACACTCACTGACATTTTCCCTATCTGAAAGTCTGATAAACGCCAGGAAAAATGACTAAGTCCAAAAAAAAAATTTTTTTCAACTTTTTTCAATTTTACCCCCGTGGGATATATATTCTACCCACACACATTTGGAACTCTCCTGGGGTACCCTCACACATATTATTCCCTCATTTAGTGGATATTTTCACAAAGAAGTGAAATTTTCAAAAATCCAGAAAATTGGCTGAAAACGACTAAGTATCAAGGACTCATTGGGCGAATCACTCTGGAACTGAAATCGGAATGCTCACTGACATTTCCCCTATCTGAAAGTCTGATAAACGCCGGAAAAATGACTAAGTCCAAAAAAAAATTTTTTTCAACTTTTTTCGATTTTACCCCCGTGGGATATATATTCTACCCACACACATTTGGAACTCTCCTGGGGTACCCTCACACATATTATTCCCTCATTTAGTGGATATTTTCACAAAAAAGTGAAATTTTCAAAAATCCAGAAAATTGGCTGAAAACGACTAAGTATCAAAGACTCATTGGGTGAATCGCTCTGGAACTAAAATCGGAACGCTCACTGACATTTCCCCTATCTGAAAGTCTGATAAACGCCGGAAAAATGACTAAGTCCAAAAAAAAATTTTTCTCAACTTTTTTCAATTTTACCCCCGTGGGATATATATTCTACCCACACACATTTGGAACTCTCCTGGGGTACCCTCACACATATTATTCCCTCATTTAGTGGATATTTTCACAAAAAAGTGAAATTTTCAAAAATCCAGAAAATTGGCTAAAAACAACTAAATAACAAGGACTCATTGGGCGAATCGCTCTGGAACTAAAATCGGAATGCTCACTGACATTTCCCCTATCTGAAAGTCTGATAAACGCCGGAAAAATGACTAAGTCCAAAAAAAATTTTTTTTCAACTTTTTTCAATTTTACCCCCGTGGGATATATATTCTACCCACACACATTTGGAACTCTCCTGGGGTACCCTCACACATATTATTCCCTCATTTAGTGGATATTTTCACAAAGAAGTGAAATTTTCAAAAATCCAGAAAATTGGCTGAAAACGAATAAGTATCAAGGACTCATTGGGCGAATCGCTCTGGAACTGAAATCGGAACGCTCACTGACATTTTCCCTATCTGAAAGTCTGATAAACGCCGGAAAAATGACTAAGTCCAAAAAAAATTTTTTTTCAACTTTTTTCAATTTTACCCCCGTGGGATATATATTCTACCCACACACATTTGGAACTCTCCTGGGGTACCCTCACACATATTATTCCCTCATTTAGTGGATATTTTCACAAAAAAGTGAAATTTTCAAAAATCCAGAAAATTGGCTGAAAACGACTAAGTATCAAGGACTCATTGGGCGAATCACTCTGGAACTGAAATCGGAACGCTCACTGACATTTTCCCTATCTGAAAGTCTGATAAACGACGGAAAAATGACTAAGTCCAAAAAAAATTTTTTTTCAACTTTTTTCAATTTTACCCCCGTGGGATATATATTCTACCCACACACATTTGGAACTCTCCTGGGGTACCCTCACACATATTATTCCCTCATTCAGTGGATATTTTCACAAAAAAGTGAAATTTTCAAATATCCAGAAAATTGGCTGAAAACGACTAAATATCAAAGACTCATTGGGCAAATCGCTCTGGAACTGAAATCGGAACGCTCACTGACATTTTCCCTATCTGAAAGTCTGATAAACGCCGGAAAAATGACTAAGTCCAAAAAAAAATTTTTTTCAACTTTTTTCAATTTTACCCCCGTGGGATATATATTCTACCCACACACATTTGGAACTCTCCTGGGGTACCCTCACACATATTATTCCCTCATTTAGTGGATATTTTCACAAAAAAGTGAAATTTTCAAAAATCCAGAAAATTGGCTGAAAACGACTAAATATCAAAAACTCATTGGGCGAATCGCTCTGGAACTGAAATGGGAATGCTCACTAACATTTCCCCTATCTTAAAGTCTGATAAACGCCAGAAAAATGACTAAGTCCAAAAAAAAATTTTTTCAACTTTTTTCAATTTTACCCCCGTGGGATATATATTCTACCCACACACATTTGGAACTCTCCTGGGGTACCCTCACACATATTATTCCCTCATTTAGTGGATATTTTCACAAAGAAGTGAAATTTTCAAAAATCCAGAAAATTGGCTGAAAACGACTAAGTATCAAGGACTCATTGGGCGAATCACTCTGGTACTGAAATCGGAACGCTCACTGACATTTTCCCTATCTGAAAGTCTGATAAACGACGGAAAAATGACTAAGTCCAAAAAAAAATTTTTTTCAACTTTTTTCAATTTTACCCCCGTGGGATATACATTCTACCCACACACATTTGGAACTCTCCTGGGGTACCCTCACACATATTATTCCCTCATTTAGTGGATATTTTCACAAAAAAGTGAAATTTTCAAAAATCCAGAAAATTGGCTGAAAACGACTAAATATCAAAGACTCATTGGGCGAATCGCTCTGGAACTGAAATCGGAACGCTCACTGACATTTTCCCTATCTGAAAGTCTGATAAACGCCGGAAAAATGACTAAGTCCAAAAAAAAATTTTTTTCAACTTTTTTCAATTTTACCCCCGTGGGATATATATTCTACCCACACACATTTGGAACTCTCCTGGGGTGCCCTCACACATATTATTCCCTCATTTAGTGGATATTTTCACAAAAAAGTGAAATTTTCAAAAATCCAGAAAATTGGCTGAAAACGACTAAATATCAAAGACTCATTGGGCGAATCGCTCTGGAACTGAAATCGGAACGCTCACTGACATTTTCCCTATCTGAAAGTCTGATAAACGCCGGAAAAATGACTAAGTCCAAAAAAAAATTTTTTTCAACTTTTTTCGATTTTACCCCCGTGGGATATATATTCTACCCACACACATTTGGAACTCTCCTGGGGTACCCTCACACATATTATTCCCTCATTTAGTGGATATTTTCACAAAAAAGTGAAATTTTCAAAAATCCAGAAAATTGGCTGAAAACGACTAAATATCAAAGACTCACTGGGCGAATCGCTCTGGAACTGAAATGGGAATGCTCACTGACATTTCCCCTATCTTAAAGTCTGATAAACGCCAGAAAAATGACTAAGTCCAAAAAAAAATTTTTTTCAACTTTTTTCGATTTTACCCCCGTGGGATATATATTCTACCCACACACATTTGGAACTCTCCTGGGGTACCCTCACACATATTATTCCCTCATTTAGTGGATATTTTCACAAAAAAGTGAAATTTTCAAAAATCCAGAAAATTGGCTGAAAACGACTAAGTATCAAGGACTCATTGGGCGAATCACTCTGGAACTAAAATCGGAACGCTCACTGACATTTCCCCTATCTGAAAGTCTGATAAACGCCGGAAAAATGACTAAGTCCAAAAAAAAATTTTTCTCAACTTTTTTCAATTTTACCCCCGTGGGATATATATTCTACCCACACACATTTGGAACGCTCCTGGGGTACCCTCACACATATTATTCCCTCATTTAGTGGATATTTTCACAAAAAAGTGAAATTTTCAAAAATCCAAAAAATTGGCTGAAAACGACTAAGTATCAAGGACTCATTGGGCGAATCACTCTGGAACTGAAATCGGAATGCTCACTGACATTTCCCCTATCTGAAAGTCTGATAAACGCCGGAAAAATGACTAAGTCCAAAAAAAAATTTTTTTCAACTTTTTTCGATTTTACCCCCGTGGGATATATATTCTACCCACACACATTTGGAACTCTCCTGGGGTACCCTCACACATATTATTCCCTCATTTAGTGGATATTTTCACAAAAAAGTGAAATTTTCAAAAATCCAGAAAATTGGCTGAAAACGACTAAGTATCAAAGACTCATTGGGTGAATCGCTCTGGAACTAAAATCGGAATGCTCACTGACATTTCCCCTATCTGAAAGTCTGATAAACGCCGGAAAAATGACTAAGTCCAAAAAAAAATTTTTCTCAACTTTTTTCAATTTTACCCCCGTGGGATATATATTCTACCCACACACATTTGGAACTCTCCTGGGGTACCCTCACACATATTATTCCCTCATTTAGTGGATATTTTCACAAAAAAGTGAAATTTTCAAAAATCCAGAAAATTGGCTAAAAACAACTAAATAACAAGGACTCATTGGGCGAATCGCTCTGGAACTAAAATCGGAATGCTCACTGACATTTCCCCTATCTGAAAGTCTGATAAACGCCGGAAAAATGACTAAGTCCAAAAAAAATTTTTTTTCAACTTTTTTCAATTTTACCCCCGTGGGATATATATTCTACCCACACACATTTGGAACTCTCCTGGGGTACCCTCACACATATTATTCCCTCATTTAGTGGATATTTTCACAAAGAAGTGAAATTTTCAAAAATCCAGAAAATTGGCTGAAAACGACTAAGTATCAAGGACTCATTGGGCGAATCACTCTGGAACTGAAATCGGAACGCTCACTGACATTTTCCCTATCTGAAAGTCTGATAAACGACGGAAAAATGACTAAGTCCAAAAAAAATTTTTTTTCAACTTTTTTCAATTTTACCCCCGTGGGATATATATTCTACCCACACACATTTGGAACTCTCCTGGGGTACCCTCACACATATTATTCCCTCATTCAGTGGATATTTTCACAAAAAAGTGAAATTTTCAAATATCCAGAAAATTGGCTGAAAACGACTAAATATCAAAGACTCATTGGGCGAATCGCTCTGGAACTGAAATCGGAACGCTCACTGACATTTTCCCTATCTGAAAGTCTGATAAACGCCGGAAAAATGACTAAGTCCAAAAAAAAATTTTTTTCAACTTTTTTCAATTTTACCCCCGTGGGATATATATTCTACCCACACACATTTGGAACTCTCCTGGGGTACCCTCACACATATTATTCCCTCATTTAGTGGATATTTTCACAAAAAAGTGAAATTTTCAAAAATCCAGAAAATTGGCTGAAAACGACTAAATATCAAAAACTCATTGGGCGAATCGCTCTGGAACTGAAATGGGAATGCTCACTAACATTTCCCCTATCTTAAAGTCTGATAAACGCCAGAAAAATGACTAAGTCCAAAAAAAAATTTTTTCAACTTTTTTCAATTTTACCCCCGTGGGATATATATTCTACCCACACACATTTGGAACTCTCCTGGGGTACCCTCACACATATTATTCCCTCATTTAGTGGATATTTTCACAAAGAAGTGAAATTTTCAAAAATCCAGAAAATTGGCTGAAAACGACTAAGTATCAAGGACTCATTGGGCGAATCACTCTGGAACTGAAATCGGAACGCTCACTGACATTTTCCCTATCTGAAAGTCTGATAAACGACGGAAAAATGACTAAGTCCAAAAAAAAATTTTTTTCAACTTTTTTCGATTTTACCCCCGTGGGATATATATTCTACCCACACACATTTGGAACTCTCCTGGGGTACCCTCACACATATTATTCCCTCATTTAGTGGATATTTTCACAAAAAAGTGAAATTTTCAAAAATCCAGAAAATTGGCTGAAAACGACTAAATATCAAAGACTCACTGGGCGAATCGCTCTTGAACTGAAATGGGAATGCTCACTGACATTTCCCCTATCTTAAAGTCTGATAAACGCCAGAAAAATGACTAAGTCCAAAAAAAAATTTTTTTCAACTTTTTTCAATTTTACCCCCGTGGGATATATATTCTACCCACACACATTTGGAACTCTCCTGGGGTACCCTCACACATATTATTCCCTCATTTAGTGGATATTTTCACAAAAAAGTGAAATTTTCAAAAATCCAGAAAATTGGCTGAAAACGACTAAATATCAAAAACTCATTGGGCGAATCGCTCTGGAACTGAAATGGGAATGCTCACTAACATTTCCCCTATCTTAAAGTCTGATAAACGCCAGAAAAATGACTAAGTCCAAAAAAAAATTTTTTCAACTTTTTTCAATTTTACCCCCGTGGGATATATATTCTACCCACACACATTTGGAACTCTCCTGGGGTACCCTCACACATATTATTCCCTCATTTAGTGGATATTTTCACAAAGAAGTGAAATTTTCAAAAATCCAGAAAATTGGCTGAAAACGACTAAGTATCAAGGACTCATTGGGCGAATCACTCTGGAACTGAAATCGGAACGCTCACTGACATTTTCCCTATCTGAAAGTCTGATAAACGACGGAAAAATGACTAAGTCCAAAAAAAAATTTTTTTCAACTTTTTTCGATTTTACCCCCGTGGGATATATATTCTACCCACACACATTTGGAACTCTCCTGGGGTACCCTCACACATATTATTCCCTCATTTAGTGGATATTTTCACAAAAAAGTGAAATTTTCAAAAATCCAGAAAATTGGCTGAAAACGACTAAATATCAAAGACTCACTGGGCGAATCGCTCTGGAACTGAAATGGGAATGCTCACTGACATTTCCCCTATCTTAAAGTCTGATAAACGCCAGAAAAATGACTAAGTCCAAAAAAAAATTTTTTTCAACTTTTTTCGATTTTACCCCCGTGGGATATATATTCTACCCACACACATTTGGAACTCTCCTGGGGTACCCTCACACATATTATTCCCTCATTTAGTGGATATTTTCACAAAAAAGTGAAATTTTCAAAAATCCAGAAAATTGGCTGAAAACGACTAAGTATCAAGGACTCATTGGGCGAATCACTCTGGAACTAAAATCGGAATGCTCACTGACATTTCCCCTATCTGAAAGTCTGATAAACGCCGGAAAAATGACTAAGTCCAAAAAAAAATTTTTCTCAACTTTTTTCAATTTTACCCCCGTGGGATATATATTCTACCCACACACATTTGGAACGCTCCTGGGGTACCCTCACACATATTATTCCCTCATTTAGTGGATATTTTCACAAAAAAGTGAAATTTTCAAAAATCCAGAAAATTGGCTGAAAACGACTAAATATCAAAGACTCATTGGGCGAATCGCTCTGGAACTGAAATCGGAACACTCACTGACATTTTCCCTATCTGAAAGTCTGATAAACGCCAGGAAAAATGACTAAGTCCAAAAAAAAAATTTTTTTCAACTTTTTTCAATTTTACCCCCGTGGGATATATATTCTACCCACACACATTTGGAACTCTCCTGGGGTACCCTCACACATATTATTCCCTCATTTAGTGGATATTTTCACAAAGAAGTGAAATTTTCAAAAATCCAGAAAATTGGCTGAAAACGACTAAGTATCAAGGACTCATTGGGCGAATCACTCTGGAACTGAAATCGGAATGCTCACTGACATTTCCCCTATCTGAAAGTCTGATAAACGCCGGAAAAATGACTAAGTCCAAAAAAAAATTTTTTTCAACTTTTTTCGATTTTACCCCCGTGATATATATATTCTACCCACACACATTTGGAACTCTCCTGGGGTACCCTCACACATATTATTCCCTCATTTAGTGGATATTTTCACAAAAAAGTGAAATTTTCAAAAATCCAGAAAATTGGCTGAAAACGACTAAGTATCAAAGACTCATTGGGTGAATCGCTCTGGAACTAAAATCGGAACGCTCACTGACATTTCCCCTATCTGAAAGTCTGATAAACGCCGGAAAAATGACTAAGTCCAAAAAAAAATTTTTCTCAACTTTTTTCAATTTTACCCCCGTGGGATATATATTCTACCCACACACATTTGGAACTCTCCTGGGGTACCCTCACACATATTATTCCCTCATTTAGTGGATATTTTCACAAAAAAGTGAAATTTTCAAAAATCCAGAAAATTGGCTAAAAACAACTAAATAACAAGGACTCATTGGGCGAATCGCTCTGGAACTAAAATCGGAATGCTCACTGACATTTCCCCTATCTGAAAGTCTGATAAACGCCGGAAAAATGACTAAGTCCAAAAAAAATTTTTTTTCAACTTTTTTCAATTTTACCCCCGTGGGATATATATTCTACCCACACACATTTGGAACTCTCCTGGGGTACCCTCACACATATTATTCCCTCATTTAGTGGATATTTTCACAAAAAAGTGAAATTTTCAAAAATCCAGAAAATTGGCTGAAAACGACTAAATATCAAAGACTCATTGGGCGAATCGCTCTGGAACTGAAATGGGAATGCTCACTGACATTTCCCCTATCTTAAAGTCTGATAAACGGCGGAAAAATGACTAAGTCCAAAAAAAAATTTTTTTCAACTTTTTTCAGTTTTACCCCCGTGGGATATACATTCTACCCACACACATTTGGAACTCTCCTGGGGTACCCTCACACATATTATTCCCTCATTTAGTGGATATTTTCACAAAAAAGTGAAATTTTCAAAAATCCAGAAAATTGGCTGAAAACGACTAAGTATCAAGGACTCATTGGGCGAATCGCTCTGGAACTGAAATCGGAACGCTCACTGACATTTTCCCTATCTGAAAGTCTGATAAACGCCGGAAAAATGACTAAGTCCAAAAAAAATTTTTTTTCAACTTTTTTCAATTTTACCCCCGTGGGATATATATTCTACCCACACACATCTGGAACTCTCCTGGGGTACCCTCACACATATTATTCCCTCATTTAGTGGATATTTTCACAAAGAAGTGAAATTTTCAAAAATCCAGAAAATTGGCTGAAAACGACTAAGTATCAAGGACTCATTGGGCGAATCGCTCTGGAACTGAAATCGGAACGCTCACTGACATTTTCCCTATCTGAAAGTCTGATAAACACAGGAAAAATGACTAAGTCCAAAAAAAAATTTTTTCATCTTTTTTCAATTTTACCCCCGTGGGATATATATTCTACCCACACACATTTGGAACTCTCCTGGGGTACCCTCACACATATTATTCCCTCATTTAGTGGATATTTTCACAAAAAAGTGAAATTTTCAAAAATCCAGAAAATTGGCTAAAAACAACTAAATAACAAGGACTCATTGGGCGAATCGCTCTGGTACTAAAATCGGAATGCTCACTGACATTTCCCCTATCTGAAAGTCTGATAAACGCCGGATAAATGACTAAGTCCAAAAAAAAATTTTTTTTCAACTTTTTTCAATTTTACCCCCGTGGGATATATATTCTACCCACACACATTTGGAACTCTCCTGGGGTACCCTCACACATATTATTCCCTCATTTAGTGGATATTTTCACAAAGAAGTGAAATTTTCAAAAATTCAGAAAATTGGCTGAAAACGACTAAGTATCAAGGACTCATTGGGCGAATCGCTCTGGAACTGAAATCGGAACGCTCACTGACATTTCCCCTATCTTAAAGTCTGCTAAACGCCAGAAAAATGACTAAGTCCAAAAAAAAATTTTTTTCAACTTTTTTCAATTTTACCCCCGTGGGATATATATTCTACCCACACACATTTGGAACTCTCCTGGGGTACCCTCACACATATTATTCCCTCATTTAGTGGATATTTTCACAAAAAAGTGAAATTTTCAAAAATCCAGAAAATTGGCTAAAAACAACTAAATAACAAGGACTCATTGGGCGAATCGCTCTGGAACTAAAATCGGAATGCTCACTGACATTTCCCCTATCTGAAAGTCTGATAAACGCCGGAAAAATGACTAAGTCCAAAAAAAAATTTTTTTCAACTTTTTTCAATTTTACCCCCGTGGGATATATATTCTACCCACACACATTTGGAACTCTCCTGGGGTACCCTCACACATATTATTCCCTCATTTAGTGGATATTTTCACAAAAAAGTGAAATTTTCAAAAATCCAGAAAATTGGCTGAAAACGACTAAATATCAAAGACTCATTGGGCGAATCGCTCTGGAACTGAAATGGGAATGCTCACTGACATTTCCCCTATCTTAAAGTCTGATAAACGGCGGAAAAATGACTAAGTCCAAAAAAAAATTTTTTTCAACTTTTTTCAATTTTACCCCCGTGGGATATACATTCTACCCACACACATTTGGAACTCTCCTGGGGTACCCTCACACATATTATTCCCTCATTTAGTGGATATTTTCACAAAAAAGTGAAATTTTCAAAAATCCAGAAAATTGGCTGAAAACGACTAAGTATCAAGGACTCATTGGGCGAATCGCTCTGGAACTGAAATCGGAACGCTCACTGACATTTTCCCTATCTGAAAGTCTGATAAACGCCGGAAAAATGACTAAGTCCAAAAAAAATTTTTTTTCAACTTTTTTCAATTTTACCCCCGTGGGATATATATTCTACCCACACACATCTGGAACTCTCCTGGGGTACCCTCACACATATTATTCCCTCATTTAGTGGATATTTTCACAAAGAAGTGAAATTTTCAAAAATCCAGAAAATTGGCTGAAAACGACTAAGTATCAAGGACTCATTGGGCGAATCGCTCTGGAAC
The DNA here is from genome assembly GCF_046119375.1 of Phyllobates terribilis. Classification (NCBI taxonomy): domain Eukaryota; kingdom Metazoa; phylum Chordata; class Amphibia; order Anura; family Dendrobatidae; genus Phyllobates; species Phyllobates terribilis. The sequence continues at coordinate 765,878 of NW_027362783.1, forward strand.
TGAAATCGGAACGCTCACTGACATTTTCCCTATCTGAAAGTCTGATAAACACAGGAAAAATGACTAAGTCCAAAAAAAAATTTTTTCATCTTTTTTCAATTTTACCCCCGTGGGATATATATTCTACCCACACACATTTGGAACTCTCCTGGGGTACCCTCACACATATTATTCCCTCATTTAGTGGATATTTTCACAAAAAAGTGAAATTTTCAAAAATCCAGAAAATTGGCTAAAAACAACTAAATAACAAGGACTCATTGGGCGAATCGCTCTGGTACTAAAATCGGAATGCTCACTGACATTTCCCCTATCTGAAAGTCTGATAAACGCCGGATAAATGACTAAGTCCAAAAAAAAATTTTTTTTCAACTTTTTTCAATTTTACCCCCGTGGGATATATATTCTACCCACACACATTTGGAACTCTCCTGGGGTACCCTCACACATATTATTCCCTCATTTAGTGGATATTTTCACAAAGAAGTGAAATTTTCAAAAATTCAGAAAATTGGCTGAAAACGACTAAGTATCAAGGAATCATTGGGCGAATCGCTCTGGAACTGAAATCAGAACGCTCACTGACATTTCCCCTATCTTAAAGTCTGCTAAACGCCAGAAAAATGACTAAGTGCAAAAAAAAATTTTTTTCAACTTTTTTCAATTTTACCCCCGTGGGATATATATTCTACCCACACACATTTGGAACTCTCCTGGGGTACCCTCTCACATATTATTCCCTCATTTAGTGGATATTTTCACAAAAAAGTGAAATTTTCAAAAATCCAGAAAATTCGCTAAAAACAACTAAATAACAAGGACTCATTGGGCGAATCGCTCTGGAACTAAAATCGGAACGCTCACTGACATTTCCCCTATCTGAAAGTCTGCTAAACGCCAGAAAAATGACTAAGTCCAAAAAAAAATTTTTTTCAACTTTTTTCAATTTTACCCCCGTGGGATATATATTCTACCCACACACATTTGGAACTCTCCTGGGGTACCCTCACACATATTATTCCCTCATTTAGTGGATATTTTCACAAAAAAGTGAAATTTTCAAAAATCCAGAAAATTGGCTGAAAACGACTAAATATCAAAGACTCATTGGGCGAATCGCTCTGGAACTGAAATGGGAATGCTCACTGACATTTCCCCTATCTTAAAGTCTGATAAACGCAAGAAAAATGACTAAGTCCAAAAAAAAATTTTTTTCAACTTTTTTCAATTTTACCCCCGTGGGATATATATTCTACCCACACACATTTGGAGCTCTCCTGGGGTACCCTCACACATATTATTCCCTCATTTAGTGGATATTTTCACAAAGAAGTGAAATTTTCAAAAATCCAGAAAATTGGCTAAAAACAACTAAGTATCAAGGACTCATTGGGCGAATCGCTCTGGAACTGAAATCGGAACGCTCACTGACATTTCCCCTATCTGAAAGTCTGATAAACGCCGGAAAAATGACTAAGTCCAAAAAAAATTTTTTTTCAACTTTTTTCAATTTTACCCCCGTGGGATATATATTCTACCCACACACATTTGGAACTCTCCTGGGGTACCCTCACACATATTATTCCCTCATTTAGTGGATATTTTCACAAAGAAGTGAAATTTTCAAAAATCCAGAAAATTGGCTGAAAACGACGACATATCAAAGACTCATTGGGCGAATCGCTCTGGAACTGAAATCGGAACGCTCACTGACATTTTCCCTATCTGAAAGTCTGATAAACGCCGGAAAAATGACTAAGTCCAAAAAAAATTTTTTTTCAACTTTTTTCAATTTTACCCCCGTGGGATATATATTCTACCCACACACATTTGGAACTCTCCTGGGGTACCCTCACACATATTATTCCCTCATTTAGTGGATATTTTCACAAAAAAGTGAAATTTTCAAAAATCCAGAAAATTGGCTGAAAACGACTAAATATCAAAGACTCATTGGGCGAATCGCTCTGGAACTGAAATGGGAATGCTCACTAACATTTCCCCTATCTTAAAGTCTGATAAACGCCAGAAAAATGTAAGTCCAAAAAAAAATTGTTTTCAACTTTTTTCAATTTTACCCCCGTGGGATATATATTCTACCCACACACATTTGGAACTCTCCTGGGGTACCCTCACACATATTATTCCCTCATTTAGTGGATATTTTCACAAAGAAGTGAAATTTTCAAAAATCCAGAAAATTGGCTGAAAACGACTAAGTATCAAGGACTCAATGGGCGAATCGCTCTGGAACTGAAATCGGAACGCTCACTGACATTTTCCCTATCTGAAAGTCTGATAAACGCCGGAAAAATGACTAAGTCCAAAAAAAAATTTTTTTCAACTTCTTTCAATTTTACCCCTGTGGGATATATATTCTACCCACACACATTTGGAACTCTCCTGGGGTGCCCTCACACATATTATTCCCTCATTTAGTGGATATTTTCACAAAAAAGTGAAATTTTCAAATATCCAGAAAATTGGCTGAAAACGACTAAATATCAAAGACTCATTGGGCGAATCGCTCTGGAACTGAAATCGGAACGCTCACTGACATTTTACCTATCTGAAAGTCTGATAAACGCCGGAAAAATTACTAAGTCCAAAAAAAAAATTTTTTCAACTTTTTTCAATTTTACCCCCGTGGGATATATATTCTACCCACACACATTTGGAACTCTCCTGGGGTACCCTCACACATATTATTCCCTCATTTAGTGGATATTTTCACAAAAAAGTGAAATTTTCAAAAATCCAGAAAATTGGCTGAAAACGACTAAATATCAAAGACTCATTGGGCGAATCGCTCTGGAACTGAAATGGGAATGCTCACTAACATTTCCCCTATCTTAAAGTCTGATAAACGCAAGAAAAATGACTAAGTCCAAAAAAAAATTGTTTTCAACTTTTTTCAATTTTACCCCCGTGGGATATATATTCTACCGACACACATTTGGAACTCTTCTGGGGTACCCTCACACATATTATTCCCTCATTTAGTGGATATTTTCACAAAGAAGTGAAATTTTCAAAAATCCAGAAAATTGGCTGAAAACGAATAAGTATCAAGGACTCATTGGGCGAATCGCTCTGGAACTGAAATCGGAACGCTCACTGACATTTTCCCTATCTGAAAGTCTGATAAACGCCGGAAAAATGACTAAGTCCAAAAAAAAATTTTTTTCAACTTTTTTCAATTTTACCCCCGTGGGATATATATTCTACCCACACACATTTGGAACTCTCCTGGGGTACCCTCACACATATTATTCCCTCATTTAGTGGATATTTTCACAAAAAAGTGAAATTTTCAAAAATCCAGAAAATTGGCTGAAAACGACTAAATATCAAAGACTCATTGAGCGAATCGCTCTGGAACTGAAATCGGAACGCTCACTGACATTTTCCCTATCTGAAAGTCTGATAAACGCCGGAAAAATGACTAAGTCCAAAAAAAAATTTTTTTCAACTTTTTTCAATTTTACCCCCGTGGGATATATATTCTACCCACACACATTTGGAACTCTCCTGGGGTACCCTCACACATATTATTCCCTCATTTAGTGGATATTTTCACAAAAAAGTGAAATTTTCAAAAATCCAGAAAATTGGCTGAAAACGACTAAATATCAAAAACTCATTGGGCGAATCGCTCTGGAACTGAAATGGGAATGCTCACTAACATTTCCCCTATCTTAAAGTCTGATAAACGCCAGAAAAATGACTAAGTCCAAAAAAAAATTTTTTCAACTTTTTTCAATTTTACCCCCGTGGGATATATATTCTACCCACACACATTTGGAACTCTCCTGGGGTACCCTCACACATATTATTCCCTCATTTAGTGGATATTTTCACAAAGAAGTGAAATTTTCAAAAATCCAGAAAATTGGCTGAAAACGAATAAGTATCAAGGACTCATTGGGCGAATCGCTCTGGAACTGAAATCGGAACGCTCACTGACATTTTCCCTATCTGAAAGTCTGATAAACGCCGGAAAAATGACTAAGTCCAAAAAAAAATTTTTTTCAACTTTTTTCAATTTTACCCCCGTGGGATATATATTCTACCCAAACACATTTGGAATTCTCCTGGGGTACCCTCACACATATTATTCCCTCATTTAGTGGATATTTTCACAAAGAAGTGAAATTTTCAAAAATCCAGAAAATTGGCTGAAAACGACTAAGTATCAAGGACTCATTGGGCGAATCACTCTGGAACTGAAATCGGAACGCTCACTGACATTTTCCCTATCTGAAAGTCTGATAAACGCCGGAAAAATGACTAAGTCCAAAAAAAATTTTTTTTCAACTTTTTTCAATTTTACCCCCGTGGGATATATATTCTACCCACACACATTTGGAACTCTCCTGGGGTACCCTCACACATATTATTCCCTCATTTAGTGGATATTTTCACAAAAAAGTGAAATTTTCAAAAATCCAGAAAATTGGCTGAAAACGACTAAATATCAAAGACTCATTGGACGAATCGCTCTGGAACTGAAATGGGAATGCTCACTAACATTTCCCCTATCTTAAAGTCTGATAAACGCCAGAAAAATGTAAGTCCAAAAAAAAATTGTTTTCAACTTTTTTCAATTTTACCCCCGTGGGATATATATTCTACCCACACACATTTGGAACTCTCCTGGGGTACCCTCACACATATTATTCCCTCATTTAGTGGATATTTTCACAAAGAAGTGAAATTTTCAAAAATCCAGAAAATTGGCTGAAAACGACTAAGTATCAAGGACTCAATGGGCGAATCGCTCTGGAACTGAAATCGGAACGCTCACTGACATTTTCCCTATCTGAAAGTCTGATAAACGCCGGAAAAATGACTAAGTCCAAAAAAAAATTTTTTTCAACTTCTTTCAATTTTACCCCTGTGGGATATATATTCTACCCACACACATTTGGAACTCTCCTGGGGTGCCCTCACACATATTATTCCCTCATTTAGTGGATATTTTCACAAAAAAGTGAAATTTTCAAATATCCAGAAAATTGGCTGAAAACGACTAAATATCAAAGACTCATTGGGCGAATCGCTCTGGAACTGAAATCGGAACACTCACTGACATTTTACCTATCTGAAAGTCTGATAAACGCCGGAAAAATTACTAAGTCCAAAAAAAAAATTTTTTCAACTTTTTTCAATTTTACCCCCGTGGGATATATATTCTACCCACACACATTTGGAACTCTCCTGGGGTACCCTCACACATATTATTCCCTCATTTAGTGGATATTTTCACAAAAAAGTGAAATTTTCAAAAATCCAGAAAATTGGCTGAAAACGACTAAATATCAAAGACTCATTGGGCGAATCGCTCTGGAACTGAAATGGGAATGCTCACTAACATTTCCCCTATCTTAAAGTCTGATAAACGCCAGAAAAATGACTAAGTCCAAAAAAAAATTGTTTTCAACTTTTTTCAATTTTACCCCCGTGGGATATATATTCTACCGACACACATTTGGAACTCTTCTGGGGTACCCTCACACATATTATTCCCTCATTTAGTGGATATTTTCACAAAGAAGTGAAATTTTCAAAAATCCAGAAAATTGGCTGAAAACGAATAAGTATCAAGGACTCATTGGGCGAATCGCTCTGGAACTGAAATCGGAACGCTCACTGACATTTTCCCTATCTGAAAGTCTGATAAACGCCGGAAAAATGACTAAGTCCAAAAAAAAATTTTTTTCAACTTTTTTCAATTTTACCCCCGTGGGATATATATTCTACCCACACACATTTGGAACTCTCCTGGGGTACCCTCACACATATTATTCCCTCATTTAGTGGATATTTTCACAAAAAAGTGAAATTTTCAAAAATCCAGAAAATTGGCTGAAAACGACTAAATATCAAAGACTCATTGAGCGAATCGCTCTGGAACTGAAATCGGAACGCTCACTGACATTTCCCCTATCTTAAAGTCTGATAAACGCAAGAAAAATGACTAAGTCCAAAAAAAAATTTTTTTCAACTTTTTTCAATTTTACCCCCGTGGGATATATATTCTACCCACACACATTTGGAACTCTCCTGGGGTACCCTCACACATATTATTCCCTCATTTAGTGGATATTTTCACAAAGAAGTGAAATTTTCAAAAATCCAGAAAATTGGCTGAAAACGACTAAGTATCAAGGACTCATTGGGCGAATCGCTCTGGAACTGAAATCGGAATGCTCACTGACATTTTCCCTATCTGAAAGTCTGATAAACGCCGGAAAAATGACTAAGTCCAAAAAAAAATTTTTTTCAACTTCTTTCAATTTTACCCCTGTGGGATATATATTCTACCCACACACATTTGGAACTCTCCTGGGGTGCCCTCACACATATTATTCCCTCATTTAGTGGATATTTTCACAAAAAAGTGAAATTTTCAAATATCCAGAAAATTGCCTGAAAACGACTAAATATCAAAGACTCATTGGGCGAATCACTCTGGAACTGAAATCGGAACACTCACTGACATTTTCCCTATCTGAAAGTCTGATAAACGCCGGAAAAATGACTAAGTCCAAAAAAAAATTTTTTTCAACTTTTTTCAATTTTACCCCCGTGGGATATATATTCTACCCACACACATTTGGAACTCTCCTGGGGTACCCTCACACATATTATTCCCTCATTTAGTGGATATTTTCACAAAAAAGTGAAATTTCAAACATCCAGAAAATTGGCTGAAAACGACTAAATATCAAAGACTCATTGGGCGAATCGCTCTGGAACTGAAATGGGAATGCTCACTAACATTTCCCCTATCTTAAAGTCTGATAAACGCCAGAAAAATGACTAAGTCCAAAAAAAAATTGTTTTCAACTTTTTTCAATTTTACCCCCGTGGGATATATATTCTACCCACACACATTTGGAACTCTCCTGGGGTACCCTCACACATATTATTCCCTCATTTAGTGGATATTTTCACAAAGAAATGAAATTTTCAAAAATCCAGAAAATTGGCTGAAAACGAATAAGTATCAAGGACTCATTGGGCGAATCGCTCTGGAACTGAAATCGGAACGCTCACTGACATTTTCCCTATCTGAAAGTCTGATAAACGCCGGAAAAATGACTAAGTCCAAAAAAAAATTTTTTTCAACTTTTTTCAATTTTACCCCCGTGGGATATATATTCTACCCACACACATTTGGAACTCTCCTGGGGTACCCTCACACATATTATTCCCTCATTTAGTGGATATTTTCACAAAGAAGTGAAATTTTCAAAAATCCAGAAAATTGGCTGAAAACGACTAAGTATCAAGGACTCATTGGGCGAATCACTCTGGAACTGAAATCGGAACGCTCACTGACATTTTCCCTATCTGAAAGTCTGATAAACGACGGAAAAATGACTAAGTCCAAAAAAAAATTTTTTTCAACTTTTTTCAATTTTACCCCCGTGGGATATATATTCTACCCACACACATTTGGAACTCTCCTGGGGTACCCTCACACATATTATTCCCTCATTCAGTGGATATTTTCACAAAAAAGTGAAATTTTCAAATATCCAGAAAATTGGCTGAAAACGACTAAATATCAAAGACTCATTGGGCGAATCGCTCTGGAACTGAAATCGGAACGCTCACTGACATTTTCCCTATCTGAAAGTCTGATAAACGCCGGAAAAATGACTAAGTCCAAAAAAAAATTTTTTTCAACTTTTTTCAATTTTACCCCCGTGGGATATATATTCTACCCACACACATTTGGAACTCTCCTGGGGTACCCTCACACATATTATTCCCTCATTTAGTGGATATTTTCACAAAAAAGTGAAATTTTCAAAAATCCAGAAAATTGGCTGAAAACGACTAAATATCAAAAACTCATTGGGCGAATCGCTCTGGAACTGAAATGGGAATGCTCACTAACATTTCCCCTATCTTAAAGTCTGATAAACGCCAGAAAAATGACTAAGTCCAAAAAAAAAATTTTTCAACTTTTTTCAATTTTACCCCCGTGGGATATATATTCTACCCACACACATTTGGAACTCTCCTGGGGTACCCTCACACATATTATTCCCTCATTTAGTGGATATTTTCACAAAGAAGTGAAATTTTCAAAAATCCAGAAAATTGGCTGAAAACGACTAAGTATCAAGGACTCATTGGGCGAATCACTCTGGAACTGAAATCGGAACGCTCACTGACATTTTCCCTATCTGAAAGTCTGATAAACGACGGAAAAATGACTAAGTCCAAAAAAAAATTTTTTTCAACTTTTTTCAATTTTACCCCCGTGGGATATATATTCTACCCACACACATTTGGAACTCTCCTGGGGTACCCTCACACATATTATTCCCTCATTTAGTGGATATTTTCACAAAGAAGTGAAATTTTCAAAAATCCAGAAAATTGGCTGAAAACGAATAAGTATCAAGGACTCATTGGGCGAATCGCTCTGGAACTGAAATCGGAACGCTCACTGACATTTTCCCTATCTGAAAGTCTGATAAACGCCGGAAAAATGACTAAGTCCAAAAAAAAATTTTTTTCAACTTTTTTCAATTTTACCCCCGTGGGATATATATTCTACCCACACACATTTGGAACTCTCCTGGGGTACCCTCACACATATTATTCCCTCATTTAGTGGATATTTTCACAAAGAAGTGAAATTTTCAAAAATCCAGAAAATTGGCTGAAAACGACTAAGTATCAAGGACTCATTGGGCGAATCACTCTGGAACTGAAATCGGAACGCTCACTGACATTTTCCCTATCTGAAAGTCTGATAAACGACGGAAAAATGACTAAGTCCAAAAAAAAATTTTTTTCAACTTTTTTCAATTTTACCCCCGTGGGATATATATTCTACCCACACACATTTGGAACTCTCCTGGGGTACCCTCACACATATTATTCCCTCATTCAGTGGATATTTTCACAAAAAAGTGAAATTTTCAAATATCCAGAAAATTGGCTGAAAACGACTAAATATCAAAGACTCATTGGGCGAATCGCTCTGGAACTGAAATCGGAACGCTCACTGACATTTTCCCTATCTGAAAGTCTGATAAACGCCGGAAAAATGACTAAGTCCAAAAAAAAATTTTTTTCAACTTTTTTCAATTTTACCCCCGTGGGATATATATTCTACCCACACACATTTGGAACTCTCCTGGGGTACCCTCACACATATTATTCCCTCATTTAGTGGATATTTTCACAAAAAAGTGAAATTTTCAAAAATCCAGAAAATTGGCTGAAAACGACTAAATATCAAAAACTCATTGGGCGAATCGCTCTGGAACTGAAATGGGAATGCTCACTAACATTTCCCCTATCTTAAAGTCTGATAAACGCCAGAAAAATGACTAAGTCCAAAAAAAAAATTTTTCAACTTTTTTCAATTTTACCCCCGTGGGATATATATTCTACCCACACACATTTGGAACTCTCCTGGGGTACCCTCACACATATTATTCCCTCATTTAGTGGATATTTTCACAAAGAAGTGAAATTTTCAAAAATCCAGAAAATTGGCTGAAAACGACTAAGTATCAAGGACTCATTGGGCGAATCACTCTGGAACTGAAATCGGAACGCTCACTGACATTTTCCCTATCTGAAAGTCTGATAAACGACGGAAAAATGACTAAGTCCAAAAAAAAATTTTTTTCAACTTTTTTCAATTTTACCCCCGTGGGATATATATTCTACCCACACACATTTGGAACTCTCCTGGGGTACCCTCACACATATTATTCCCTCATTCAGTGGATATTTTCACAAAAAAGTGAAATTTTCAAATATCCAGAAAATTGGCTGAAAACGACTAAATATCAAAGACTCATTGGGCGAATCGCTCTGGAACTGAAATCGGAACGCTCACTGACATTTTCCCTATCTGAAAGTCTGATAAACGCCGGAAAAATGACTAAGTCCAAAAAAAAATTTTTTTCAACTTTTTTCAATTTTACCCCCGTGGGATATATATTCTACCCACACACATTTGGAACTCTCCTGGGGTACCCTCACACATATTATTCCCTCATTTAGTGGATATTTTCACAAAAAAGTGAAATTTTCAAAAATCCAGAAAATTGGCTGAAAACGACTAAATATCAAAAACTCATTGGGCGAATCGCTCTGGAACTGAAATGGGAATGCTCACTAACATTTCCCCTATCTTAAAGTCTGATAAACGCCAGAAAAATGACTAAGTCCAAAAAAAAATTTTTTCAACTTTTTTCAATTTTACCCCCGTGGGATATATATTCTACCCACACACATTTGGAACTCTCCTGGGGTACCCTCACACATATTATTCCCTCATTTAGTGGATATTTTCACAAAGAAGTGAAATTTTCAAAAATCCAGAAAATTGGCTGAAAACGAATAAGTATCAAGGACTCATTGGGCGAATCGCTCTGGAACTGAAATCGGAACGCTCACTGACATTTTCCCTATCTGAAAGTCTGATAAACGCCGGAAAAATGACTAAGTCCAAAAAAAAATTTTTTTCAACTTTTTTCAATTTTACCCCCGTGGGATATATATTCTACCCACACACATTTGGAACTCTCCTGGGGTACCCTCACACATATTATTCCCTCATTTAGTGGATATTTTCACAAAGAAGTGAAATTTTCAAAAATCCAGAAAATTGGCTGAAAACGACTAAGTATCAAGGACTCATTGGGCGAATCACTCTGGAACTGAAATCTGAACGCTCACTGACATTTTCCCTATCTGAAAGTCTGATAAACGACGGAAAAATGACTAAGTCCAAAAAAAAATTTTTTTCAACTTTTTTCAATTTTACCCCCGTGGGATATATATTCTACCCACACACATTTGGAACTCTCCTGGGGTACCCTCACACATATTATTCCCTCATTTAGTGGATATTTTCACAAAAAAGTGAAATTTTCAAAAATCCAGAAAATTGGCTGAAAACGACTAAATATCAAAGACTCATTGGGCGAATCGCTCTGGAACTGAAATCGGAACGCTCACTGACATTTTCCCTATCTGAAAGTCTGATAAACGCCGGAAAAATGACTAAGTCCAAAAAAAAAATTTTTTCAACTTTTTTCAATTTTACCCCCGTGGGATATATATTCTACCCACACACATTTGGAACTCTCCTGGGGTACCCTCACACATATTATTCCCTCATTTAGTGGATATTTTCACAAAAAAGTGAAATTTTCAAAAATCCAGAAAATTGGCTGAAAACGACTAAATATCAAAGACTCATTGGGCGAATCGCTCTGGAACTGAAATCGGAACGCTCACTGACATTTTCCCTATCTGAAAGTCTGATAAACGCCGGAAAAATGACTAAGTCCAAAAAAAAATTTTTTTCAACTTTTTTCGATTTTACCCCCGTGGGATATATATTCTACCCACACACATTTGGAACTCTCCTGGGGTACCCTCACACATATTATTCCCTCATTTAGTGGATATTTTCACAAAAAAGTGAAATTTTCAAAAATCCAGAAAATTGGCTGAAAACGACTAAATATCAAAGACTCACTGGGCGAATCGCTCTGGAACTGAAATGGGAATGCTCACTGACATTTCCCCTATCTTAAAGTCTGATAAACGCCAGAAAAATGACTAAGTCCAAAAAAAAATTTTTTTCAACTTTTTTCGATTTTACCCCCGTGGGATATATATTCTACCCACACACATTTGGAACTCTCCTGGGGTACCCTCACACATATTATTCCCTCATTTAGTGGATATTTTCACAAAAAAGTGAAATTTTCAAAAATCCAGAAAATTGGCTGAAAACGACTAAGTATCAAGGACTCATTGGGCGAATCACTCTGGAACTAAAATCGGAACGCTCACTGACATTTCCCCTATCTGAAAGTCTGATAAACGCCGGAAAAATGACTAAGTCCAAAAAAAAATTTTTCTCAACTTTTTTCAATTTTACCCCCGTGGGATATATATTCTACCCACACACATTTGGAACGCTCCTGGGGTACCCTCACACATATTATTCCCTCATTTAGTGGATATTTTCACAAAAAAGTGAAATTTTCAAAAATCCAGAAAATTGGCTGAAAACGACTAAGTATCAAGGACTCATTGGGCGAATCACTCTGGAACTAAAATCGGAACGCTCACTGACATTTCCCCTATCTGAAAGTCTGATAAACGCCGGAAAAATGACTAAGTCCAAAAAAAAATTTTTCTCAACTTTTTTCAATTTTACCCCCGTGGGATATATATTCTACCCACACACATTTGGAACGCTCCTGGGGTACCCTCACACATATTATTCCCTCATTTAGTGGATATTTTCACAAAAAAGTGAAATTTTCAAAAATCCAGAAAATTGGCTGAAAACGACTAAATATCAAAGACTCATTGGGCGAATCGCTCTGGAACTGAAATCGGAACACTCACTGACATTTTCCCTATCTGAAAGTCTGATAAACGCCAGGAAAAATGACTAAGTCCAAAAAAAAATTTTTTTCAACTTTTTTCAATTTTACCCCCGTGGGATATATATTCTACCCACACACATTTGGAACTCTCCTGGGGTACCCTCACATATATTATTCCCTCATTTAGTGGATATTTTCACAAAGAAGTGAAATTTTCAAAAATCCAGAAAATTGGCTGAAAACGACTAAGTATCAAGGACTCATTGGGCGAATCACTCTGGAACTGAAATCGGAATGCTCACTGACATTTCCCCTATCTGAAAGTCTGATAAACGCCGGAAAAATGACTAAGTCCAAAAAAAATTTTTTTTCAACTTTTTTCGATTTTACCCCCGTGGGATATATATTCTACCCACACACATTTGGAACTCTCCTGGGGTACCCTCACACATATTATTCCCTCATTTAGTGGATATTTTCACAAAAAAGTGAAATTTTCAAAAATCCAGAAAATTGGCTGAAAACGACTAAGTATCAAGGACTCATTGGGTGAATCGCTCTGGAACTAAAATCGGAACGCTCACTGACATTTTCCCTATCTGAAAGTCTGATAAACGCCAGAAAAATGACTAAGTCCAAAAAAAAAATTTTTTCAACTTTTTTCAATTTTACCCCCGTGGGATATATATTCTACCCACACACATTTGGAACTCTCCTGGGGTACCCTCATACATATTATTCCCTCATTTAGTGGATATTTTCACAAAAAAGTGAAATTTTCAAAAATCCAGAAAATTGGCTGAAAACGACTAAATATGAAGGACTCATTGGGCGAATCGCTCTGGAACTGAAATCGGAATGCTCACTGATATTTGCCCTATCTGAAAGTCTGATAAACGCCGGAAAAATGACTAAGTCCAAAAAAAAAATTTTTTCAACTTTTTTCAATTTTACCCCGGTGGGATATATATTCTACCCACGCACATTTGGAACTCTCCTGGGGTACCCTCATACATATTATTCCCTCATTTAGTGGATATTTTCACAAAAAAGTGAAATTTTCAAGAATCCAGAAAATTGGCTGAAAACGACTAAATATCAAGGACTCATTGGGCGAATCGCTCTGGAACTGAAATCGGAACGCTCACTAACATTTCCCCTATCTGAAAGTCTGATAAACGCCGGAAAAATGACTAAGTCCAAAAAAAAAATTTTTTCAACTTTTTTACTTTTACCGCCGTGGGATATATATTTTACCCACACACATTTGGAACTCTCCTGGGGTACCCTCACACATATTATTCCCTTATTTAGTGGATATTTTCACAAAAAAGTGAAATTTTCAAAAATCAAGAAAATTGGCTGAAAACGACTAAATATCAAGGACTCATTGGGCGAATCGCTCTGGAACTGAAATCGGAACGCTCACTGACATTTGCCTTATCTGAAAGTCTGATAAACGCCGGAAAAATGACTAAGTCCAAAAAAAAAATTTTTTCAACTTTTTTCAATTTTACCCCCGTGGGATATATATTCTACCCACACACATTTGGAACTCTCCTGGGGTACCCTCATACATATTATTAACTTATTTAGTGGATATTTTCACAAAGAAGTGAAATTTTCAAAAATCCAGAAAATTGGCTGAAAACGACTAAGTATCAAGGACTCATTGGGCGAATCGCTCTGGAACTAAAATCGGAACACTCACTGACATTTCCCCTATCTGAAAGTCTGATAAGTGCCGGAAAAATGACTAAGTCCCAAAAAAAATTTTTTTCAACTTTTTTCAATTTTACCCCCGTGGGATATATATTCTACCCACACACATTTGGAACTCTCCTGGGGTACCCTCACACATATTATTCCCTCATTTAGTGGATATTTTCACAAAGAAGTGAAATTTTCAAAAATCCAGAAAATTGGCTGAAAACGACTAAGTATCAAGGACTCATTGGGCGAATCACTCTGGAACTGAAATCGGAACGCTCACTGACATTTTCCCTATCTGAAAGTCTGATAAACGACGGAAAAATGACTAAGTCCAAAAAAAAATTTTTTTCAACTTTTTTCAATTTTACCCCCGTGGGATATATATTCTACCCACACACATTTGGAACTCTCCTGGGGTACCCTCACACATATTATTCCCTCATTTAGTGGATATTTTCACAAAAAAGTGAAATTTTCAAAAATCCAGAAAATTGGCTGAAAACGACTAAATATCAAAGACTCATTGGGCGAATCGCTCTGGAACTGAAATCGGAACGCTCACTGACATTTTCCCTATCTGAAAGTCTGATAAACGCCGGAAAAATGACTAAGTCCAAAAAAAAATTTTTTTCAACTTTTTTCAATTTTACCCCCGTGGGATATATATTCTACCCACACACATTTGGAACTCTCCTGGGGTACCCTCACACATATTATTCCCTCATTTAGTGGATATTTTCACAAAAAAGTGAAATTTTCAAAAATCCAGAAAATTGGCTGAAAACGACTAAATATCAAAGACTCATTGGGCGAATCGCTCTGGAACTGAAATCGGAACGCTCACTGACATTTTCCCTATCTGAAAGTCTGATAAACGCCGGAAAAATGACTAAGTCCAAAAAAAAATTTTTTTCAACTTTTTTCGATTTTACCCCCGTGGGATATATATTCTACCCACACACATTTGGAACTCTCCTGGGGTACCCTCACACATATTATTCCCTCATTTAGTGGATATTTTCACAAAAAAGTGAAATTTTCAAAAATCCAGAAAATTGGCTGAAAACGACTAAATATCAAAGACTCACTGGGCGAATCGCTCTGGAACTGAAATGGGAATGCTCACTGACATTTCCCCTATCTTAAAGTCTGATAAACGCCAGAAAAATGACTAAGTCCAAAAAAAAATTTTTTTCAACTTTTTTCGATTTTACCCCCGTGGGATATATATTCTACCCACACACATTTGGAACTCTCCTGGGGTACCCTCACACATATTATTCCCTCATTTAGTGGATATTTTCACAAAAAAGTGAAATTTTCAAAAATCCAGAAAATTGGCTGAAAACGACTAAGTATCAAGGACTCATTGGGCGAATCACTCTGGAACTAAAATCGGAACGCTCACTGACATTTCCCCTATCTGAAAGTCTGATAAACGCCGGAAAAATGACTAAGTCCAAAAAAAAATTTTTCTCAACTTTTTTCAATTTTACCCCCGTGGGATATATATTCTACCCACACACATTTGGAACGCTCCTGGGGTACCCTCACACATATTATTCCCTCATTTAGTGGATATTTTCACAAAAAAGTGAAATTTTCAAAAATCCAGAAAATTGGCTGAAAACGACTAAATATCAAAGACTCATTGGGCGAATCGCTCTGGAACTGAAATCGGAACACTCACTGACATTTTCCCTATCTGAAAGTCTGATAAACGCCAGGAAAAATGACTAAGTCCAAAAAAAAATTTTTTTCAACTTTTTTCAATTTTACCCCCGTGGGATATATATTCTACCCACACACATTTGGAACTCTCCTGGGGTACCCTCACACATATTATTCCCTCATTTAGTGGATATTTTCACAAAGAAGTGAAATTTTCAAAAATCCAGAAAATTGGCTGAAAACGACTAAGTATCAAGGACTCATTGGGCGAATCACTCTGGAACTGAAATCGGAATGCTCACTGACATTTCCCCTATCTGAAAGTCTGATAAACGCCGGAAAAATGACTAAGTCCAAAAAAAATTTTTTTTCAACTTTTTTCGATTTTACCCCCGTGGGATATATATTCTACCCACACACATTTGGAACTCTCCTGGGGTACCCTCACACATATTATTCCCTCATTTAGTGGATATTTTCACAAAAAAGTGAAATTTTCAAAAATCCAGAAAATTGGCTGAAAACGACTAAGTATCAAGGACTCATTGGGTGAATCGCTCTGGAACTAAAATCGGAACGCTCACTGACATTTTCCCTATCTGAAAGTCTGATAAACGCCAGAAAAATGACTAAGTCCAAAAAAAAATTTTTTTCAACTTTTTTCAATTTTACCCCCGTGGGATATATATTCTACCCACACACATTTGGAACTCTCCTGGGGTACCCTCATACATATTATTCCCTCATTTAGTGGATATTTTCACAAAAAAGTGAAATTTTCAAGAATCCAGAAAATTGGCTGAAAACGACTAAATATGAAGGACTCATTGGGCGAATCGCTCTGGAACTGAAATCGGAATGCTCACTGATATTTGCCCTATCTGAAAGTCTGATAAACGCCGGAAAAATGACTAAGTCCAAAAAAAAAATTTTTTCAACTTTTTTCAATTTTACCCCGGTGGGATATATATTCTACCCACGCACATTTGGAACTCTCCTGGGGTACCCTCATACATATTATTCCCTCATTTAGTGGATATTTTCACAAAAAAGTGAAATTTTCAAGAATCCAGAAAATTGGCTGAAAACGACTAAATATCAAGGACTCATTGGGCGAATCGCTCTGGAACTGAAATCGGAACGCTCACTAACATTTCCCCTATCTGAAAGTCTGATAAACGCCGGAAAAATGACTAAGTCCAAAAAAAAAATTTTTTTCAACTTTTTTACTTTTACCGCCGTGGGATATATATTTTACCCACACACATTTGGAACTCTCCTGGGGTACCCTCACACATATTATTCCCTTATTTAGTGGATATTTTCACAAAAAAGTGAAATTTTCAAAAATCAAGAAAATTGGCTGAAAACGACTAAATATCAAGGACTCATTGGGCGAATCGCTCTGGAACTGAAATCGGAACGCTCACTGACATTTGCCTTATCTGAAAGTCTGATAAACGCCGGAAAAATGACTAAGTCCAAAAAAAAAATTTTTTCAACTTTTTTCAATTTTACCCCCGTGGGATATATATTCTACCCACACACATTTGGAACTCTCCTGGGGTACCCTCATACATATTATTAACTTATTTAGTGGATATTTTCACAAAGAAGTGAAATTTTCAAAAATCCAGAAAATTGGCTGAAAACGACTAAGTATCAAGGACTCATTGGGCGAATCGCTCTGGAACTAAAATCGGAACACTCACTGACATTTCCCCTATCTGAAAGTCTGATAAGTGCCGGAAAAATGACTAAGTCCCAAAAAAAATTTTTTTCAACTTTTTTCAATTTTACCCCCGTGGGATATATATTCTACCCACACACATTTGGAACTCTCCTGGGGTACCCTCACACATATTATTCCCTCATTTAGTGGATATTTTCACAAAGAAGTGAAATTTTCAAAAATCCAGAAAATTGGCTGAAAACGACTAAGTATCAAGGACTCATTGGGCGAATCACTCTGGAACTGAAATCGGAACGCTCACTGACATTTTCCCTATCTGAAAGTCTGATAAACGACGGAAAAATGACTAAGTCCAAAAAAAAAATTTTTTCAACTTTTTTCAATTTTACCCCCGTGGGATATATATTCTACCCACACACATTTGGAACTCTCCTGGGGTACCCTCACACATATTATTCCCTCATTTAGTGGATATTTTCACAAAAAAGTGAAATTTTCAAAAATCCAGAAAATTGGCTGAAAACGACTAAATATCAAAGACTCATTGGGCGAATCGCTCTGGAACTGAAATCGGAACGCTCACTGACATTTTCCCTATCTGAAAGTCTGATAAACGCCGGAAAAATGACTAAGTCCAAAAAAAAATTTTTTTCAACTTTTTTCGATTTTACCCCCGTGGGATATATATTCTACCCACACACATTTGGAACTCTCCTGGGGTACCCTCACACATATTATTCCCTCATTTAGTGGATATTTTCACAAAAAAGTGAAATTTTCAAAAATCCAGAAAATTGGCTGAAAACGACTAAATATCAAAGACTCATTGGGCGAATCGCTCTGGAACTGAAATCGGAACGCTCACTGACATTTTCCCTATCTGAAAGTCTGATAAACGCCGGAAAAATGACTAAGTCCAAAAAAAAATTTTTTTCAACTTTTTTCGATTTTACCCCCGTGGGATATATATTCTACCCACACACATTTGGAACTCTCCTGGGGTACCCTCACACATATTATTCCCTCATTTAGTGGATATTTTCACAAAAAAGTGAAATTTTCAAAAATCCAGAAAATTGGCTGAAAACGACTAAATATCAAAGACTCACTGGGCGAATCGCTCTGGAACTGAAATGGGAATGCTCACTGACATTTCCCCTATCTTAAAGTCTGATAAACGCCAGAAAAATGACTAAGTCCAAAAAAAAATTTTTTTCAACTTTTTTCGATTTTACCCCCGTGGGATATATATTCTACCCACACACATTTGGAACTCTCCTGGGGTACCCTCACACATATTATTCCCTCATTTAGTGGATATTTTCACAAAAAAGTGAAATTTTCAAAAATCCAGAAAATTGGCTGAAAACGACTAAGTATCAAGGACTCATTGGGCGAATCACTCTGGAACTAAAATCGGAACGCTCACTGACATTTCCCCTATCTGAAAGTCTGATAAACGCCGGAAAAATGACTAAGTCCAAAAAAAAATTTTTCTCAACTTTTTTCAATTTTACCCCCGTGGGATATATATTCTACCCACACACATTTGGAACGCTCCTGGGGTACCCTCACACATATTATTCCCTCATTTAGTGGATATTTTCACAAAAAAGTGAAATTTTCAAAAATCCAGAAAATTGGCTGAAAACGACTAAGTATCAAGGACTCATTGGGCGAATCACTCTGGAACTAAAATCGGAACGCTCACTGACATTTCCCCTATCTGAAAGTCTGATAAACGCCGGAAAAATGACTAAGTCCAAAAAAAAATTTTTCTCAACTTTTTTCAATTTTACCCCCGTGGGATATATATTCTACCCACACACATTTGGAACGCTCCTGGGGTACCCTCACACATATTATTCCCTCATTTAGTGGATATTTTCACAAAAAAGTGAAATTTTCAAAAATCCAGAAAATTGGCTGAAAACGACTAAATATCAAAGACTCATTGGGCGAATCGCTCTGGAACTGAAATCGGAACACTCACTGACATTTTCCCTATCTGAAAGTCTGATAAACGCCAGGAAAAATGACTAAGTCCAAAAAAAAATTTTTTTCAACTTTTTTCAATTTTACCCCCGTGGGATATATATTCTACCCACACACATTTGGAACTCTCCTGGGGTACCCTCACACATATTATTCCCTCATTTAGTGGATATTTTCACAAAGAAGTGAAATTTTCAAAAATCCAGAAAATTGGCTGAAAACGACTAAGTATCAAGGACTCATTGGGCGAATCACTCTGGAACTGAAATCGGAATGCTCACTGACATTTCCCCTATCTGAAAGTCTGATAAACGCCGGAAAAATGACTAAGTCCAAAAAAAATTTTTTTTCAACTTTTTTCGATTTTACCCCCGTGGGATATATATTCTACCCACACACATTTGGAACTCTCCTGGGGTACCCTCACACATATTATTCCCTCATTTAGTGGATATTTTCACAAAAAAGTGAAATTTTCAAAAATCCAGAAAATTGGCTGAAAACGACTAAGTATCAAGGACTCATTGGGCGAATCACTCTGGAACTAAAATCGGAACGCTCACTGACATTTCCCCTATCTGAAAGTCTGATAAACGCCGGAAAAATGACTAAGTCCAAAAAAAAATTTTTCTCAACTTTTTTCAATTTTACCCCCGTGGGATATATATTCTACCCACACACATTTGGAACGCTCCTGGGGTACCCTCACACATATTATTCCCTCATTTAGTGGATATTTTCACAAAAAAGTGAAATTTTCAAAAATCCAGAAAATTGGCTGAAAACGACTAAGTATCAAGGACTCATTGGGCGAATCACTCTGGAACTAAAATCGGAACGCTCACTGACATTTCCCCTATCTGAAAGTCTGATAAACGCCGGAAAAATGACTAAGTCCAAAAAAAAATTTTTCTCAACTTTTTTCAATTTTACCCCCGTGGGATATATATTCTACCCACACACATTTGGAACGCTCCTGGGGTACCCTCACACATATTATTCCCTCATTTAGTGGATATTTTCACAAAAAAGTGAAATTTTCAAAAATCCAGAAAATTGGCTGAAAACGACTAAATATCAAAGACTCATTGGGCGAATCGCTCTGGAACTGAAATCGGAACACTCACTGACATTTTCCCTATCTGAAAGTCTGATAAACGCCAGGAAAAATGACTAAGTCCAAAAAAAAATTTTTTTCAACTTTTTTCAATTTTACCCCCGTGGGATATATATTCTACCCACACACATTTGGAACTCTCCTGGGGTACCCTCACACATATTATTCCCTCATTTAGTGGATATTTTCACAAAGAAGTGAAATTTTCAAAAATCCAGAAAATTGGCTGAAAACGACTAAGTATCAAGGACTCATTGGGCGAATCACTCTGGAACTGAAATCGGAATGCTCACTGACATTTCCCCTATCTGAAAGTCTGATAAACGCCGGAAAAATGACTAAGTCCAAAAAAAATTTTTTTTCAACTTTTTTCGATTTTACCCCCGTGGGATATATATTCTACCCACACACATTTGGAACTCTCCTGGGGTACCCTCACACATATTATTCCCTCATTTAGTGGATATTTTCACAAAAAAGTGAAATTTTCAAAAATCCAGAAAATTGGCTGAAAACGACTAAGTATCAAGGACTCATTGGGTGAATCGCTCTGGAACTAAAATCGGAACGCTCACTGACATTTTCCCTATCTGAAAGTCTGATAAACGCCGGAAAAATGACTAAGTCCAAAAAAAAAATTTTTTCAACTTTTTTCAATTTTACCCCCGTGGGATATATATTCTACCCACACACATTTGGAACTCTCCTGGGGTACCCTCATACATATTATTCCCTCATTTAGTGGATATTTTCACAAAAAAGTGAAATTTTCAAGAATCCAGAAAATTGGCTGAAAACGACTAAATATGAAGGACTCATTGGGCGAATCGCTCTGGAACTGAAATCGGAACACTCACTGACATTTTCCCTATCTGAAAGTCTGATAAACGCCAGGAAAAATGACTAAGTCCAAAAAAAAATTTTTTTCAACTTTTTTCAATTTTACCCCCGTGGGATATATATTCTACCCACACACATTTGGAACTCTCCTGGGGTACCCTCACACATATTATTCCCTCATTTAGTGGATATTTTCACAAAGAAGTGAAATTTTCAAAAATCCAGAAAATTGGCTGAAAACGACTAAGTATCAAGGACTCATTGGGCGAATCACTCTGGAACTGAAATCAGAATGCTCACTGACATTTCCCCTATCTGAAAGTCTGATAAACGCCGGAAAAATGACTAAGTCCAAAAAAAATTTTTTTTCAACTTTTTTCGATTTTACCCCCGTGGGATATATATTCTACCCACACACATTTGGAACTCTCCTGGGGTACCCTCACACATATTATTCCCTCATTTAGTGGATATTTTCACAAAAAAGTGAAATTTTCAAAAATCCAGAAAATTGGCTGAAAACGACTAAGTATCAAGGACTCATTGGGTGAATCGCTCTGGAACTAAAATCGGAACGCTCACTGACATTTTCCCTATCTGAAAGTCTGATAAACGCCGGAAAAATGACTAAGTCCAAAAAAAAAATTTTTTCAACTTTTTTCAATTTTACCCCCGTGGGATATATATTCTACCCACACACATTTGGAACTCTCCTGGGGTACCCTCATACATATTATTCCCTCATTTAGTGGATATTTTCACAAAAAAGTGAAATTTTCAAGAATCCAGAAAATTGGCTGAAAACGACTAAATATGAAGGACTCATTGGGCGAATCGCTCTGGAACTGAAATCGGAATGCTCACTGATATTTGCCCTATCTGAAAGTCTGATAAACGCCGGAAAAATGACTAAGTCCAAAAAAAAAATTTTTTCAACTTTTTTCAATTTTACCCCGGTGGGATATATATTCTACCCACGCACATTTGGAACTCTCCTGGGGTACCCTCATACATATTATTCCCTCATTTAGTGGATATTTTCACAAAAAAGTGAAATTTTCAAGAATCCAGAAAATTGGCTGAAAACGACTAAATATCAAGGACTCATTGGGCGAATCGCTCTGGAACTGAAATCGGAACGCTCACTAACATTTCCCCTATCTGAAAGTCTGATAAACGCCGGAAAAATGACTAAGTCCAAAAAAAAAATTTTTTCAACTTTTTTACTTTTACCGCCGTGGGATATATATTTTACCCACACACATTTGGAACTCTCCTGGGGTACCCTCACACATATTATTCCCTTCTTTAGTGGATATTTTCACAAAAAAGTGAAATTTTCAAAAATCAAGAAAATTGGCTGAAAACGACTAAATATCAAGGACTCATTGGGCGAATCGCTCTGGAACTGAAATCGGAACGCTCACTGACATTTGCCTTATCTGAAAGTCTGATAAACGCCGGAAAAATGACTAAGTCCAAAAAAAAAATTTTTTCAACTTTTTTCAATTTTACCCCCGTGGGATATATATTCTACCCACACACATTTGGAACTCTCCTGGGGTACCCTCATACATATTATTAACTTATTTAGTGGATATTTTCACAAAGAAGTGAAATTTTCAAAAATCCAGAAAATTGGCTGAAAACGACTAAGTATCAAGGACTCATTGGGCGAATCGCTCTGGAACTAAAATCGGAACACTCACTGACATTTCCCCTATCTGAAAGTCTGATAAGTGCCGGAAAAATGACTAAGTCCCAAAAAAAATTTTTTTCAACTTTTTTCAATTTTACCCCCGTGGGATATATATTCTACCCACACACATTTGGAACTCTCCTGGGGTACCCTCACACATATTATTCCCTCATTTAGTGGATATTTTCACAAAGAAGTGAAATTTTCAAAAATCCAGAAAATTGGCTGAAAACGACTAAGTATCAAGGACTCATTGGGCGAATCGCTCTGGAACTGAAATCGGAACGCTCACTGACATTTTCCCTATCTGAAAGTCTGATAAACGCCGGAAAAATGACTAAGTCCAAAAAAAAAATTTTTTCAACTTTTTTCAATTTTACCCCGGTGGGATATATATTCTACCCACACACATTTGGAACTCTCCTGGGGTACCCTCACACATATTATTCCCTCATTTAGTGGATATTTTCACAAAAAAGTGAAATTTTCAAAAATCCAGAAAATTGGCTGAAAACAACTAAATAACAAGGACTCATTGGGCGAATCGCTCTGGAACTGAAATCGGAACGCTCACTGACATTTGCCTTATCTGAAAGTCTGATAAACGCCGGAAAAATGACTAAGTCCAAAAAAAAAAATTTTTCAACTTTTTTCAATTTTACCCCCGTGGGATATATATTCTACCCACACACATTTGGAACTCTCCTGGGGTACCCTCACACATATTATTCCCTCATTTAGTGGATATTTTCACAAAGAAGTGAAATTTTCAAAAATCCAGAAAATTGGCTGAAAACGACTAAGTATCAAGGACTCATTGGGCGAATCGCTCTGGAACTGAAATCGGAACGCTCACTGACATTTTCTCTATCTGAAAGTCTGATAAACGCCGGAAAAATGACTAAGTCCAAAAAAAAAATTTTTTCAACTTTTTTCAATTTTACCCCCGTGGGATATATATTCTACCCACACACATTTGGAACTCTCCTGGGGTACCCTCACACATATTATTCCCTCATTTAGTGGATATTTTCACAAAGAAGTGAAATTTTCAAAAATCCAGAAAATTGGCTGAAAACGACTAAGTATCAAGGACTCATTGGGCGAATCACTCTGGAACTGAAATCGGAACGCTCACTGACATTTTCCCTATCTGAAAGTCTGATAAACGCCGGAAAAATGACTAAGTCCAAAAAAAAATTTTTTTCAACTTTTTTCAATTTTACCCCCGTGGGATATATATTCTACCCACACACATTTGGAACTCTCCTGGGGTACCCTCACACATATTATTCCCTCATTTAGTGGATATTTTCACAAAGAAGTGAAATTTTCAAAAATCCAGAAAATTGGCTGAAAACGACTAAGTATCAAGGACTCATTGGGCGAATCACTCTGGAACTGAAATCGGAACGCTCACTGACATTTTCCCTATCTGAAAGTCTGATAAACGCCGGAAAAATGACTAAGTCCAAAAAAAAAATTTTTTCAACTTTTTTCAATTTTACCCCCGTGGGATATATATTCTACCCACACACATTTGGAACTCTCCTGGGGTACCCTCACACATATTATTCCCTCATTTAGTGGATATTTTCACAAAAAAGTGAAATTTTCAAAAATCCAGAAAATTGGCTAAAAACAACTAAATAACAAGGACTCATTGGGCGAATCGCTCTGGAATAAAATCGGAACACTCACTGACATTTCCCCTATCTGAAAGTCTGATAAGTGCCGGAAAAATGACTAAGTCCCAAAAAAAATTTTTTTCAACTTTTTTCAATTTTACCCCGGTGGGATATGTATTCTACCCACGCACATTTGGAACTCTCCTGGGGTACCCTCACACATATTATTCCCTCATTTAGTGGATATTTTCACAAAGAAGTGAAATTTTCAAAAATCCAGAAAATTGGCTGAAAACGACTAAGTATCAAGGACTCATTGGGCGAATCGCTCTGGAACTGAAATCGGAACGCTCACTGACATTTTCCCTATCTGAAAGTCTGATAAACGCCGGAAAAATGACTAAGTCCAAAAAAAAAATTTTTTCAACTTTTTTCAATTTTACCCCGGTGGGATATATATTCTACCCACACACATTTGGAACTCTCCTGGGGTACCCTCACACATATTATTCCCTCATTTAGTGGATATTTTCACAAAAAAGTGAAATTTTCAAAAATCCAGAAAATTGGCTGAAAACAACTAAATAACAAGGACTCATTGGGCGAATCGCTCTGGAACTGAAATCGGAACGCTCACTGACATTTGCCTTATCTGAAAGTCTGATAAACGCCGGAAAAATGACTAAGTCCAAAAAAAAAAAATTTTCAACTTTTTTCAATTTTACCCCCGTGGGATATATATTCTACCCACACACATTTGGAACTCTCCTGGGGTACCCTCACACATATTATTCCCTCATTTAGTGGATATTTTCACAAAGAAGTGAAATTTTCAAAAATCCAGAAAATTGGCTGAAAACGACTAAGTATCAAGGACTCATTGGGCGAATCGCTCTGGAACTGAAATCGGAACGCTCACTGACATTTTCTCTATCTGAAAGTCTGATAAACGCCGGAAAAATGACTAAGTCCAAAAAAAAAATTTTTTCAACTTTTTTCAATTTTACCCCCGTGGGATATATATTCTACCCACACACATTTGGAACTCTCCTGGGGTACCCTCACACATATTATTCCCTCATTTAGTGGATATTTTCACAAAGAAGTGAAATTTTCAAAAATCCAGAAAATTGGCTGAAAACGACTAAGTATCAAGGACTCATTGGGCGAATCACTCTGGAACTGAAATCGGAACGCTCACTGACATTTTCCCTATCTGAAAGTCTGATAAACGCCGGAAAAATGACTAAGTCCAAAAAAAAATTTTTTTCAACTTTTTTCAATTTTACCCCCGTGGGATATATATTCTACCCACACACATTTGGAACTCTCCTGGGGTACCCTCACACATATTATTCCCTCATTTAGTGGATATTTTCACAAAGAAGTGAAATTTTCAAAAATCCAGAAAATTGGCTGAAAACGACTAAGTATCAAGGACTCATTGGGCGAATCACTCTGGAACTGAAATCGGAACGCTCACTGACATTTTCCCTATCTGAAAGTCTGATAAACGCCGGAAAAATGACTAAGTCCAAAAAAAAAATTTTTTCAACTTTTTTCAATTTTACCCCCGTGGGATATATATTCTACCCACACACATTTGGAACTCTCCTGGGGTACCCTCACACATATTATTCCCTCATTTAGTGGATATTTTCACAAAAAAGTGAAATTTTCAAAAATCCAGAAAATTGGCTAAAAACAACTAAATAACAAGGACTCATTGGGCGAATCGCTCTGGAATAAAATCGGAACACTCACTGACATTTCCCCTATCTGAAAGTCTGATAAGTGCCGGAAAAATGACTAAGTCCCAAAAAAAATTTTTTTCAACTTTTTTCAATTTTACCCCGGTGGGATATGTATTCTACCCACGCACATTTGGAACTCTCCTGGGGTACCCTCACACATATTATTCCCTCATTTAGTGGATATTTTCACAAAGAAGTGAAATTTTCAAAAATCCAGAAAATTGGCTGAAAACGACTAAGTATCAAGGACTCATTGGGCGAATCGCTCTGGAACTGAAATCGGAACGCTCACTGACATTTTCCCTATCTGAAAGTCTGATAAACGCCGGAAAAATGACTAAGTCCAAAAAAAAAATTTTTTCAACTTTTTTCAATTTTACCCCGGTGGGATATATATTCTACCCACACACATTTGGAACTCTCCTGGGGTACCCTCACACATATTATTCCCTCATTTAGTGGATATTTTCACAAAAAAGTGAAATTTTCAAAAATCCAGAAAATTGGCTGAAAACAACTAAATAACAAGGACTCATTGGGCGAATCGCTCTGGAACTGAAATCGGAACGCTCACTGACATTTGCCTTATCTGAAAGTCTGATAAACGCCGGAAAAATGACTAAGTCCAAAAAAAATTTTTTTTCAACTTTTTTCAATTTTACCCCCGTGGGATATATATTCTACCCACACACATTTGGAACTCTCCTGGGGTACTCTCACACATATTATTCCCTCATTTAGTGGATATTTTCACAAAAAAGTGAAATTTTCAAAAATCCAGAAAATTGGCTGAAAACGACTAAATATCAAGGACTTATTGGGCGAATCGCTCTGGAACTGAAATCGGAACGCTCACTGACATTTCCCCTATCTGAAAGTCTGATAAACGCCGGAAAAATGACTAAGTCCAAAAAAAAAATTTTTTCAACTTTTTTCAATTTTACCCCGGTGGGATATATATTCTACCCACGCACATTTGGAACTCTCCTGGGGTACCCTCATACATATTATTCCCTCATTTAGTGGATATTTTCACAAAAAAGTGAAATTTTCAAGAATCCAGAAAATTGGCTGAAAACGACTAAATATGAAGGACTCATTGGACGAATCGCTCTGGAACTGAAATCGGAATGCTCACTGATATTTGCCTTATCTGAAAGTCTGATAAACGCCGGAAAAATGACTAAGTCCAAAAAAAAAATTTTTTCAACTTTTTTCACTTTTACCGCCGTGGGATATATATTTTACCCACACACATTTGGAACTCTCCTGGGGTACCCTCACACATATTATTCCCTTATTTAGTGGATATTTTCACAAAAAAGTGAAATTTTCAAAAATCAAGAAAATTGGCTGAAAACGACTAAATATCAAGGACTCATTGGGCGAATCGCTCTGGAACTGAAATCGGAACGCTCACTGACATTTGCCTTATCTGAAAGTCTGATAAACGCCGGAAAAATGACTAAGTCCAAAAAAAAAATTTTTTCAACTTTTTTCAATTTTACCCCCGTGGGATATATATTCTACCCAAACACATTTGGAACTCTCCTGGGGTACCCTCACACATATTATTCCCTCATTTAGTGGATATTTTCACAAAAAAGTGAAATTTTCAAAAATCCAGAAAATTGGCTAAAAACAACTAAATAACAAGGGCTCATTGGGCGAATCGCTCTGGAATAAAATCGGAACACTCACTGACATTTCCCCTATCTGAAAGTCTGATAAGTGCCGGAAAAATGACTAAGTCCCAAAAAAAATTTTTTCAACTTTTTTCAATTTTACCCCGGTGGGATATATATTCTACCCACGCACATTTGGAACTCTCCTGGGGTACCCTCACACATATTATTCCCTCATTTAGTGGATATTTTCACAAAGAAGTGAAATTTTCAAAAATCCAGAAAATTGGCTGAAAACGACTAAGTATCAAGGACTCATTGGGCGAATCGCTCTGGAACTGAAATCGGAACGCTCACTGACATTTTCCCTATCTGAAAGTCTGATAAACGCCGGAAAAATGACTAAGTCCAAAAAAAAAATTTTTTCAACTTTTTTCAATTTTACCCCGGTGGGATATATATTCTACCCACACACATTTGGAACTCTCCTGGGGTACCCTCACACATATTATTCCCTCATTTAGTGGATATTTTCACAAAAAAGTGAAATTTTCAAAAATCCAGAAAATTGGCTGAAAACAACTAAATAACAAGGACTCATTGGGCGAATCGCTCTGGAACTGAAATCGGAATGCTCACTGACATTTGCCTTATCTGAAAGTCTGATAAACGCCGGAAAAATGACTAAGTCCAAAAAAAAAATTTTTTCAACTTTTTTCAATTTTACCCCGGTGGGATATATATTCTACCCACGCACATTTGGAACTCTCCTGGGGTACCCTCACACATATTATTCCCTCATTTAGTGGATATTTTCACAAAGAAGTGAAATTTTCAAAAATCCAGAAAATTGGCTGAAAACGACTAAGTATCAAGGACTCATTGGACGAATCGCTCTGGAACTGAAATCGGAATGCTCACTGATATTTGCCTTATCTGAAAGTCTGATAAACGCCGGAAAAATGACTAAGTCCAAAAAAAAAATTTTTTCAACTTTTTTCACTTTTACCGCCGTGGGATATATATTTTACCCACACACATTTGGAACTCTCCTGGGGTACCCTCACACATATTATTCCCTTATTTAGTGGATATTTTCACAAAAAAGTGAAATTTTCAAAAATCAAGAAAATTGGCTGAAAACGACTAAATATCAAGGACTCATTGGGCGAATCGCTCTGGAACTGAAATCGGAACGCTCACTGACATTTGCCTTATCTGAAAGTCTGATAAACGCCGGAAAAATGACTAAGTCCAAAAAAAAAATTTTTTCAACTTTTTTCAATTTTACCCCCGTGGGATATATATTCTACCCAAACACATTTGGAACTCTCCTGGGGTACCCTCACACATATTATTCCCTCATTTAGTGGATATTTTCACAAAAAAGTGAAATTTTCAAAAATCCAGAAAATTGGCTAAAAACAACTAAATAACAAGGGCTCATTGGGCGAATCGCTCTGGAATAAAATCGGAACACTCACTGACATTTCCCCTATCTGAAAGTCTGATAAGTGCCGGAAAAATGACTAAGTCCCAAAAAAAATTTTTTCAACTTTTTTCAATTTTACCCCGGTGGGATATATATTCTACCCACGCACATTTGGAACTCTCCTGGGGTACCCTCACACATATTATTCCCTCATTTAGTGGATATTTTCACAAAGAAGTGAAATTTTCAAAAATCCAGAAAATTGGCTGAAAACGACTAAGTATCAAGGACTCATTGGGCGAATCGCTCTGGAACTGAAATCGGAACGCTCACTGACATTTTCCCTATCTGAAAGTCTGATAAACGCCGGAAAAATGACTAAGTCCAAAAAAAAAATTTTTTCAACTTTTTTCAATTTTACCCCGGTGGGATATATATTCTACCCACACACATTTGGAACTCTCCTGGGGTACCCTCACACATATTATTCCCTCATTTAGTGGATATTTTCACAAAAAAGTGAAATTTTCAAAAATCCAGAAAATTGGCTGAAAACAACTAAATAACAAGGACTCATTGGGCGAATCGCTCTGGAACTGAAATCGGAACGCTCACTGACATTTGCCTTATCTGAAAGTCTGATAAACGCCGGAAAAATGACTAAGTCCAAAAAAAATTTTTTTTCAACTTTTTTCAATTTTACCCCCGTGGGATATATATTCTACCCACACACATTTGGAACTCTCCTGGGGTACTCTCACACATATTATTCCCTCATTTAGTGGATATTTTCACAAAAAAGTGAAATTTTCAAAAATCCAGAAAATTGGCTGAAAACGACTAAATATCAAGGACTTATTGGGCGAATCGCTCTGGAACTGAAATCGGAACGCTCACTGACATTTCCCCTATCTGAAAGTCTGATAAACGCCGGAAAAATGACTAAGTCCAAAAAAAAAATTTTTTCAACTTTTTTCAATTTTACCCCGGTGGGATATATATTCTACCCACGCACATTTGGAACTCTCCTGGGGTACCCTCATACATATTATTCCCTCATTTAGTGGATATTTTCACAAAAAAGTGAAATTTTCAAGAATCCAGAAAATTGGCTGAAAACGACTAAATATGAAGGACTCATTGGACGAATCGCTCTGGAACTGAAATCGGAATGCTCACTGATATTTGCCTTATCTGAAAGTCTGATAAACGCCGGAAAAATGACTAAGTCCAAAAAAAAAATTTTTTCAACTTTTTTCACTTTTACCGCCGTGGGATATATATTTTACCCACACACATTTGGAACTCTCCTGGGGTACCCTCACACATATTATTCCCTTATTTAGTGGATATTTTCACAAAAAAGTGAAATTTTCAAAAATCAAGAAAATTGGCTGAAAACGACTAAATATCAAGGACTCATTGGGCGAATCGCTCTGGAACTGAAATCGGAACGCTCACTGACATTTGCCTTATCTGAAAGTCTGATAAACGCCGGAAAAATGACTAAGTCCAAAAAAAAAATTTTTTCAACTTTTTTCAATTTTACCCCCGTGGGATATATATTCTACCCAAACACATTTGGAACTCTCCTGGGGTACCCTCACACATATTATTCCCTCATTTAGTGGATATTTTCACAAAAAAGTGAAATTTTCAAAAATCCAGAAAATTGGCTAAAAACAACTAAATAACAAGGGCTCATTGGGCGAATCGCTCTGGAATAAAATCGGAACACTCACTGACATTTCCCCTATCTGAAAGTCTGATAAGTGCCGGAAAAATGACTAAGTCCCAAAAAAAATTTTTTCAACTTTTTTCAATTTTACCCCGGTGGGATATATATTCTACCCACGCACATTTGGAACTCTCCTGGGGTACCCTCACACATATTATTCCCTCATTTAGTGGATATTTTCACAAAGAAGTGAAATTTTCAAAAATCCAGAAAATTGGCTGAAAACGACTAAGTATCAAGGACTCATTGGGCGAATCGCTCTGGAACTGAAATCGGAACGCTCACTGACATTTTCCCTATCTGAAAGTCTGATAAACGCCGGAAAAATGACTAAGTCCAAAAAAAAAATTTTTTCAACTTTTTTCAATTTTACCCCGGTGGGATATATATTCTACCCACACACATTTGGAACTCTCCTGGGGTACCCTCACACATATTATTCCCTCATTTAGTGGATATTTTCACAAAAAAGTGAAATTTTCAAAAATCCAGAAAATTGGCTGAAAACAACTAAATAACAAGGACTCATTGGGCGAATCGCTCTGGAACTGAAATCGGAATGCTCACTGACATTTGCCTTATCTGAAAGTCTGATAAACGCCGGAAAAATGACTAAGTCCAAAAAAAAAATTTTTTCAACTTTTTTCAATTTTACCCCGGTGGGATATATATTCTACCCACGCACATTTGGAACTCTCCTGGGGTACCCTCACACATATTATTCCCTCATTTAGTGGATATTTTCACAAAGAAGTGAAATTTTCAAAAATCCAGAAAATTGGCTGAAAACGACTAAGTATCAAGGACTCATTGGACGAATCGCTCTGGAACTGAAATCGGAATGCTCACTGATATTTGCCTTATCTGAAAGTCTGATAAACGCCGGAAAAATGACTAAGTCCAAAAAAAAAATTTTTTCAACTTTTTTCACTTTTACCGCCGTGGGATATATATTTTACCCACACACATTTGGAACTCTCCTGGGGTACCCTCACACATATTATTCCCTTATTTAGTGGATATTTTCACAAAAAAGTGAAATTTTCAAAAATCAAGAAAATTGGCTGAAAACGACTAAATATCAAGGACTCATTGGGCGAATCGCTCTGGAACTGAAATCGGAACGCTCACTGACATTTGCCTTATCTGAAAGTCTGATAAACGCCGGAAAAATGACTAAGTCCAAAAAAAAAATTTTTTCAACTTTTTTCAATTTTACCCCCGTGGGATATATATTCTACCCAAACACATTTGGAACTCTCCTGGGGTACCCTCACACATATTATTCCCTCATTTAGTGGATATTTTCACAAAGAAGTGAAATTTTCAAAAATCCAGAAAATTGGCTGAAAACGACTAAGTATCAAGGACTCATTGGGCGAATCACTCTGGAACTGAAATCGGAACGCTCACTGACATTTTCCCTATCTGAAAGTCTGATAAACGCCGGAAAAATGACTAAGTCCAAAAAAAAATTTTTTTCAACTTTTTTCAATTTTACCCCCGTGGGATATATATTCTACCCACACACATTTGGAACTCTCCTGGGGTACCCTCACACATATTATTCCCTCATTTAGTGGATATTTTCACAAAGAAGTGAAATTTTCAAAAATCCAGAAAATTGGCTGAAAACGACTAAGTATCAAGGACTCATTGGACGAATCGCTCTGGAACTGAAATCGGAATGCTCACTGATATTTGCCTTATCTGAAAGTCTGATAAACGCCGGAAAAATGACTAAGTCCAAAAAAAAAATTTTTTCAACTTTTTTCACTTTTACCGCCGTGGGATATATATTTTACCCACACACATTTGGAACTCTCCTGGGGTACCCTCACACATATTATTCCCTTATTTAGTGGATATTTTCACAAAAAAGTGAAATTTTCAAAAATCAAGAAAATTGGCTGAAAACGACTAAATATCAAGGACTCATTGGGCGAATCGCTCTGGAACTGAAATCGGAACGCTCACTGACATTTGCCTTATCTGAAAGTCTGATAAACGCCGGAAAAATGACTAAGTCCAAAAAAAAAATTTTTTCAACTTTTTTCAATTTTACCCCCGTGGGATATATATTCTACCCAAACACATTTGGAACTCTCCTGGGGTACCCTCACACATATTATTCCCTCATTTAGTGGATATTTTCACAAAAAAGTGAAATTTTCAAAAATCCAGAAAATTGGCTAAAAACAACTAAATAACAAGGGCTCATTGGGCGAATCGCTCTGGAATAAAATCGGAACACTCACTGACATTTCCCCTATCTGAAAGTCTGATAAGTGCCGGAAAAATGACTAAGTCCCAAAAAAAATTTTTTCAACTTTTTTCAATTTTACCCCGGTGGGATATATATTCTACCCACGCACATTTGGAACTCTCCTGGGGTACCCTCACACATATTATTCCCTCATTTAGTGGATATTTTCACAAAGAAGTGAAATTTTCAAAAATCCAGAAAATTGGCTGAAAACGACTAAGTATCAAGGACTCATTGGGCGAATCGCTCTGGAACTGAAATCGGAACGCTCACTGACATTTTCCCTATCTGAAAGTCTGATAAACGCCGGAAAAATGACTAAGTCCAAAAAAAAAATTTTTTCAACTTTTTTCAATTTTACCCCGGTGGGATATATATTCTACCCACACACATTTGGAACTCTCCTGGGGTACCCTCACACATATTATTCCCTCATTTAGTGGATATTTTCACAAAAAAGTGAAATTTTCAAAAATCCAGAAAATTGGCTGAAAACAACTAAATAACAAGGACTCATTGGGCGAATCGCTCTGGAACTGAAATCGGAACGCTCACTGACATTTGCCTTATCTGAAAGTCTGATAAACGCCGGAAAAATGACTAAGTCCAAAAAAAATTTTTTTTCAACTTTTTTCAATTTTACCCCCGTGGGATATATATTCTACCCACACACATTTGGAACTCTCCTGGGGTACTCTCACACATATTATTCCCTCATTTAGTGGATATTTTCACAAAAAAGTGAAATTTTCAAAAATCCAGAAAATTGGCTGAAAACGACTAAATATCAAGGACTTATTGGGCGAATCGCTCTGGAACTGAAATCGGAACGCTCACTGACATTTCCCCTATCTGAAAGTCTGATAAACGCCGGAAAAATGACTAAGTCCAAAAAAAAAATTTTTTCAACTTTTTTCAATTTTACCCCGGTGGGATATATATTCTACCCACGCACATTTGGAACTCTCCTGGGGTACCCTCATACATATTATTCCCTCATTTAGTGGATATTTTCACAAAAAAGTGAAATTTTCAAGAATCCAGAAAATTGGCTGAAAACGACTAAATATGAAGGACTCATTGGACGAATCGCTCTGGAACTGAAATCGGAATGCTCACTGATATTTGCCTTATCTGAAAGTCTGATAAACGCCGGAAAAATGACTAAGTCCAAAAAAAAAATTTTTTCAACTTTTTTCACTTTTACCGCCGTGGGATATATATTTTACCCACACACATTTGGAACTCTCCTGGGGTACCCTCACACATATTATTCCCTTATTTAGTGGATATTTTCACAAAAAAGTGAAATTTTCAAAAATCAAGAAAATTGGCTGAAAACGACTAAATATCAAGGACTCATTGGGCGAATCGCTCTGGAACTGAAATCGGAACGCTCACTGACATTTGCCTTATCTGAAAGTCTGATAAACGCCGGAAAAATGACTAAGTCCAAAAAAAAAATTTTTTCAACTTTTTTCAATTTTACCCCCGTGGGATATATATTCTACCCAAACACATTTGGAACTCTCCTGGGGTACCCTCACACATATTATTCCCTCATTTAGTGGATATTTTCACAAAAAAGTGAAATTTTCAAAAATCCAGAAAATTGGCTAAAAACAACTAAATAACAAGGGCTCATTGGGCGAATCGCTCTGGAATAAAATCGGAACACTCACTGACATTTCCCCTATCTGAAAGTCTGATAAGTGCCGGAAAAATGACTAAGTCCCAAAAAAAATTTTTTCAACTTTTTTCAATTTTACCCCGGTGGGATATATATTCTACCCACGCACATTTGGAACTCTCCTGGGGTACCCTCACACATATTATTCCCTCATTTAGTGGATATTTTCACAAAGAAGTGAAATTTTCAAAAATCCAGAAAATTGGCTGAAAACGACTAAGTATCAAGGACTCATTGGGCGAATCGCTCTGGAACTGAAATCGGAACGCTCACTGACATTTTCCCTATCTGAAAGTCTGATAAACGCCGGAAAAATGACTAAGTCCAAAAAAAAAATTTTTTCAACTTTTTTCAATTTTACCCCGGTGGGATATATATTCTACCCACACACATTTGGAACTCTCCTGGGGTACCCTCACACATATTATTCCCTCATTTAGTGGATATTTTCACAAAAAAGTGAAATTTTCAAAAATCCAGAAAATTGGCTGAAAACAACTAAATAACAAGGACTCATTGGGCGAATCGCTCTGGAACTGAAATCGGAATGCTCACTGACATTTGCCTTATCTGAAAGTCTGATAAACGCCGGAAAAATGACTAAGTCCAAAAAAAAAATTTTTTCAACTTTTTTCAATTTTACCCCGGTGGGATATATATTCTACCCACGCACATTTGGAACTCTCCTGGGGTACCCTCACACATATTATTCCCTCATTTAGTGGATATTTTCACAAAGAAGTGAAATTTTCAAAAATCCAGAAAATTGGCTGAAAACGACTAAGTATCAAGGACTCATTGGACGAATCGCTCTGGAACTGAAATCGGAATGCTCACTGATATTTGCCTTATCTGAAAGTCTGATAAACGCCGGAAAAATGACTAAGTCCAAAAAAAAAATTTTTTCAACTTTTTTCACTTTTACCGCCGTGGGATATATATTTTACCCACACACATTTGGAACTCTCCTGGGGTACCCTCACACATATTATTCCCTTATTTAGTGGATATTTTCACAAAAAAGTGAAATTTTCAAAAATCAAGAAAATTGGCTGAAAACGACTAAATATCAAGGACTCATTGGGCGAATCGCTCTGGAACTGAAATCGGAACGCTCACTGACATTTGCCTTATCTGAAAGTCTGATAAACGCCGGAAAAATGACTAAGTCCAAAAAAAAAATTTTTTCAACTTTTTTCAATTTTACCCCCGTGGGATATATATTCTACCCAAACACATTTGGAACTCTCCTGGGGTACCCTCACACATATTATTCCCTCATTTAGTGGATATTTTCACAAAGAAGTGAAATTTTCAAAAATCCAGAAAATTGGCTGAAAACGACTAAGTATCAAGGACTCATTGGGCGAATCACTCTGGAACTGAAATCGGAACGCTCACTGACATTTTCCCTATCTGAAAGTCTGATAAACGCCGGAAAAATGACTAAGTCCAAAAAAAAATTTTTTTCAACTTTTTTCAATTTTACCCCCGTGGGATATATATTCTACCCACACACATTTGGAACTCTCCTGGGGTACCCTCACACATATTATTCCCTCATTTAGTGGATATTTTCACAAAGAAGTGAAATTTTCAAAAATCCAGAAAATTGGCTGAAAACGACTAAGTATCAAGGACTCATTGGGCCAATCGCTCTGGAACTGAAATCGGAACGCTCACTGACATTTTCCCTATCTGAAAGTCTGATAAACGCCGGAAAAATGACTAAGTCCAAAAAAAAATTTTTTTCAATTTTACCCCCGTGGGATATATATTCTACCCACACACATTTGGAACTCTCCTGGGGTACCCTCACACATATTATTCCCTCATTTAGTGGATATTTTCACAAAGAAGTGAAATTTTCAAAAATCCAGAAAATTGGCTGAAAACGACTAAGTATCAAGGACTCATTGGGCGAATCACTCTGGAACTGAAATCGGAACGCTCACTGACATTTCCCCTATCTGAAAGTCTGATAAACGCCGGAAAAATGACTAAGTCCAAAAAAAAATTTTTTTCAACTTTTTTCAATTTTACCCCCGTGGGATATATATTCTACCCACACACATTTGGAACTCTCCTGGGGTACTCTCACACATATTATTCCCTCATTTAGTGGATATTTTCACAAAAAAGTGAAATTTTCAAAAATCCAGAAAATTGGCTGAAAACGACTAAATATCAAGGACTCATTGGGCGAATCGCTCTGGAACTGAAATCGGAACGCTCACTGACATTTCCTCTATCTGAAAGTCTGATAAACGCCGGAAAAATGACTAAGTCCAAAAAAAAATTTTTTCAACTTTTTTCACTTTTACCGCCGTGGGATATATATTTTACCCACACACATTTGGAACTCTCCTGGGGTACCCTCACACATATTATTCCCTTATTTAGTGGATATTTTCACAAAAAAGTGAAATTTTCAAAAATCAAGAAAATTGGCTGAAAACGACTAAATATCAAGGACTCATTGGGCGAATCGCTCTGGAACTGAAATCGGAACGCTCACTGACATTTGCCTTATCTGAAAGTCTGATAAACGCCGGAAAAATGACTAAGTCCAAAAAAAAAAATTTTTCAAGTTTTTTCAATTTTACCCCCGTGGGATATATATTCTACCCACACACATTTGGAACTCTCCTGGGGTACCCTCACACATATCATTCCCTCATTTAGTGGATATTTTCACAAAAAAGTGAAATTTTCAAAAATCCAGAAAATTGGCTAAAAACAACTAAATAACAAGGACTCATTGGGCGAATCGCTCTGGAACTAAAATCGGAACACTCACTGACATTTCCCCTATCTGAAAGTCTGATAAGTGCCGGAAAAATGACTAAGTCCCAAAAAAATTTTTTTTCAACTTTTTTCAATTTTACCCCCGTGGGATATATATTCTACCCACACACATTTGGAACTCTCCTGGGGTACCCTCACACATATTATTCCCTCATTTAGTGGATATTTTCACAAAGAAGTGAAATTTTCAAAAATCCAGAAAATTGGCTGAAAACGACTAAGTATCAAGGACTCATTGGGCGAATCGCTCTGGAACTGAAATCGGAACGCTTACTGACATTTTCCCTATCTGAAAGTCTGATAAACGCCGGAAAAATGACTAAGTCCAAAAAAAAAATTTTTTCAACTTTTTTCAATTTTACCCCGGTGGGATATATATTCTACCCACACACATTTGGAACTCTCCTGGGGTACCCTCACACATATTATTCCCTCATTTAGTGGATATTTTCACAAAAAAGTGAAATTTTCAAAAATCCAGAAAATTGGCTGAAAACAACTAAATAACAAGGACTCATTGGGCGAATCGCTCTGGAACTGAAATCGGAACGCTCACTGACATTTGCCTTATCTGAAAGTCTGATAAACGCCGGAAAAATGACTAAGTCCAAAAAAAAATTTTTTTCAACTTTTTTCAATTTTACCCCGGTGGGATATATATTCTACCCACGCACATTTGGAACTCTCCTGGGGTACCCTCACACATATTATTCCCTCATTTAGTGGATATTTTCACAAAGAAGTGAAATTTTCAAAAATCCAGAAAATTGGCTGAAAACGACTAAGTATCAAGGACTCATTGGGCGAATCGCTCTGGAACTGAAATCGGAACGCTCACTGACATTTTCCCTATCTGAAAGTCTGATAAACGCCGGAAAAATGACTAAGTCCAAAAAAAAAATTTTTTCAACTTTTTTCAATTTTACCCCGGTGGGATATATATTCTACCCACACACATTTGGAACTCTCCTGGGGTACCCTCACACATATTATTCCCTCATTTAGTGGATATTTTCACAAAAAAGTGAAATTTTCAAAAATCCAGAAAATTGGCTGAAGACGACTAAATATCAAGGACTCATTGGGCGAATCGCTCTGGAACTGAAATCGGAACGCTCACTGACATTTCCCCTATCTGATAAACGCCGGAAAAATGACTAAGTCCAAAAAAAAAATTTTTTCAACTTTTTTCAATTTTACCCCGGTGGGATATATATTCTACCCACACACATTTGGAACTCTCCTGGGGTACCCTCACACATATTATTCCCTCATTTAGTGGATATTTTCACAAAAAAGTGAAATTTTCAAAAATCCAGAAAATTGGCTGAAAACAACTAAATAACAAGGACTCATTGGGCGAATCGCTCTGGAACTGAAATCGGAACGCTCACTGACATTTGCCTTATCTGAAAGTCTGATAAACGCCGGAAAAATGACTAAGTCCAAAAAAAAAATTTTTTCAACTTTTTTCAATTTTACCCCGGTGGGATATATATTCTACCCACGCACATTTGGCACTCTCCTGGGGTACCCTCATACATATTATTCCCTCATTTAGTGGATATTTTCACAAAGAAGTGAAATTTTCAAGAATCCAGAAAATTGGCTGAAAACGACTAAGTATCAAGGACTCATTGGGCGAATCGCTCTGGAACTGAAATCGGAACGCTCACTGACATTTCCCCTATCTGAAAGTCTGATAAACGCCGGAAAAGTGACTAAGTTCAAAAAAAAATTTTTTTCAACTTTTTTCAATTTTACCCCCGTGGGATATATATTCTACCCACACACATTTGGAACTCTCCTGGGGTACCCTCACACATATTATTCCCTCATTTAGTGGATATTTTCACAAAAAAGTGAAATTTTCAAAAATCCAGAAAATTGGCTAAAAACAACTAAATAACAAGGACTCATTGGGCGAATCGCTCTGGAACTAAAATCGGAACACTCACTGACATTTCCCCTATCTGAAAGTCTGATAAGTGCCGGAAAAATGACTAAGTCCCAAAAAAAATTTTTTTCAACTTTTTTCAATTTTACCCCCGTGGGATATATATTCTACCCACACACATTTGGAACTCTCCTGGGGTACCCTCACACATATTATTCCCTCATTTAGTGGATATTTTCACAAAGAAGTGAAATTTTCAAAAATCCAGAAAATTGGCTGAAAACGACTAAGTATCAAGGACTCATTGGGCGAATCGCTCTGGAACTGAAATCGGAACGCTCACTGACATTTTCCCTATCTGAAAGTCTGATAAACGCCGGAAAAATGACTAAGTCCAAAAAAAAAAATTTTTCAACTTTTTTCAATTTTACCCCGGTGGGATATATATTCTACCCACGCACATTTGGAACTCTCCTGGGGTACCCTCATACATATTATTCCCTCATTTAGTGGATATTTTCACAAAAAAGTGAAATTTTCAAGAATCCAGAAAATTGGCTGAAAACGACTAAATATGAAGGACTCATTGGGCGAATCGCTCTGGAACTGAAATCGGAATGCTCACTGATATTTGCCCTATCTGAAAGTCTGATAAACGCCGGAAAAATGACTAAGTCCAAAAAAAAAATTTTTTCAACTTTTTTCAATTTTACCCCGGTGGGATATATATTCTACCCACGCACATTTGGAACTCTCCTGGGGTACCCTCATACATATTATTCCCTCATTTAGTGGATATTTTCACAAAAAAGTGAAATTTTCAAGAATCCAGAAAATTGGCTGAAAACGACTAAATATCAAGGACTCATTGGGCGAATCGCTCTGGAACTGAAATCGGAATGCTCACTGATATTTGCCCTATCTGAAAGTCTGATAAACGCCGGAAAAATGACTAAGTCCAAAAAAAAAATTTTTTCAACTTTTTTCAATTTTACCCCGGTGGGATATATATTCTACCCACGCACATTTGGAACTCTCCTGGGGTACCCTCATACATATTATTCCCTCATTTAGTGGATATTTTCACAAAAAAGTGAAATTTTCAAGAATCCAGAAAATTGGCTGAAAACGACTAAATATCAAGGACTCATTGGGCGAATCGCTCTGGAACTGAAATCGGAACGCTCACTGACATTTCCCCTATCTGAAAGTCTGATAAACGCCGGAAAAATGACTAAGTCCAAAAAAAAAATTTTTTCAACTTTTTTCATTTTTACCGCCGTGGGATATATATTTTACCCACACACATTTGGAACTCTCCTGGGGTACCCTCACACATATTATTCCCTTATTTAGTGGATATTTTCACAAAAAAGTGAAATTTTCAAGAATCCAGAAAATTGGCTGAAAACGACTAAATATGAAGGACTCATTGGGCGAATCGCTCTGGAACTGAAATCGGAATGCTCACTGATATTTGCCCTATCTGAAAGTCTGATAAGTGCCGGAAAAATGACTAAGTCCCCAAAAAAATTTTTTTAAACTTTTTTCAATTTTACCCCCGTGGGATATATATTCTACCCACACACATTTGGAACTCTCCTGGGGTACCCTCACACATATTATTCCCTCATTTAGTGGATATTTTCACAAAAAAGTGAAATTTTCAAAAATCCAGAAAATTGGCTGAAAACGACTAAGTATCAAGGACTCATTGGGCGAATCACTCTGGAACTGAAATCGGAACTCTCACTGACATTTCCCCTATCTGAAAGTCTGATAAACGCCGGAAAAATGACTAAGTCCAAAAAAAAATTTTTTTCAACTTTTTTCAATTTTACCCCCGTGGGATATATATTCTACCCACACACATTTGGAACTCTCCTGGGGTACCCTCACACATATTATTCCCTCATTTAGTGGATATTTTCACAAAAAAGTGAAATTTTCAAAAATCCAGAAAATTGGCTAAAAACAACTAAATAACAAGGAGTCATTGGGCGAATCGCTCTGGAACTAAAATCGGAACACTCACTGACATTTCCCCTATCTGAAAGTCTGATAAGTGCCGGAAAAATGACTAAGTCCCAAAAAAAATTTTTTTCAACTTTTTTCAATTTTACCCCCGTGGGATATATATTCTACCCACACATATTTGGAACTCTCCTGGGGTACCCTCACACATATTATTCCCTCATTTAGTGGATATTTTCACAAAAAAGTGAAATTTTCAAAAATCCAGAAAATTGGCTGAAAACAACTAAATAACAAGGACTCATTGGGCGAATCGCTCTGGAACTGAAATCGGAACGCTCACTGACATTTGCCTTATCTGAAAGTCTGATAAACGCCGGAAAAATGACTAAGTCCAAAAAAAAAATTTTTTGAACTTTTTTCAATTTTTCCCCCGTGGGATATATATTCTACCCACGCACATTTGGAACTCTCCTGGGGTACCCTCATACATATTATTCCCTCATTTAGTGGATATTTTCACAAAAAAGTGAAATTTTCAAGAATCCAGAAAATTGGCTGAAAACGACTAAATATCAAGGACTCATTGGGCGAATCGCTCTGGAACTGAAATCGGAACGCTCACTGACATTTGCCTTATCTGAAAGTCTGATAAACGCCGGAAAAATGACTAAGTCCAAAAAAAAAATTTTTTGAACTTTTTTCAATTTTTCCCCCGTGGGATATATATTCTACCCACGCACATTTGGAACTCTCCTGGGGTACCCTCATACATATTATTCCCTCATTTAGTGGATATTTTCACAAAAAAGTGAAATTTTCAAGAATCCAGAAAATTGGCTGAAAACGACTAAATATCAAGGACTCATTGGGCGAATCACTCTGGAACTGAAATCGGAACGCTCACTGACATTTCCCCTATCTGAAAGTCTGATAAACGCCGGAAAAATGACTAAGTCCAAAAAAAAATTTTTTTCAACTTTTTTCAATTTTACCCCCGTGGGATATATATTCTACCCACACACATTTGGAACTCTCCTGGGGTACCCTCACACATATTATTCCCTCATTTAGTGGATATTTTCACAAAGAAGTGAAATTTTCAAAAATCCAGAAAATTGGCTGAAAACGACTAAGTATCAAGGACTCATTGGGCCAATCGCTCTGGAACTGAAATCGGAACGCTCACTGACATTTTCCCTATCTGAAAGTCTGATAAACGCCGGAAAAATGACTAAGTCCAAAAAAAAATTTTTTTCAACTTTTTTCAATTTTACCCCCGTGGGATATATATTCTACCCACACACATTTGGAACTCTCCTGGGGTACTCTCAC
Source organism: Phyllobates terribilis (assembly GCF_046119375.1). Taxonomy (NCBI): domain Eukaryota; kingdom Metazoa; phylum Chordata; class Amphibia; order Anura; family Dendrobatidae; genus Phyllobates; species Phyllobates terribilis. The sequence goes on from NW_027362783.1 coordinate 809,151, forward strand.
ACATATTATTCCCTCATTTAGTGGATATTTTCACAAAAAAGTGAAATTTTCAAAAATCCAGAAAATTGGCTGAAAACGACTAAATATCAAGGACTCATTGGGCGAATCGCTCTGGAACTGAAATCGGAACGCTCACTGACATTTCCTCTATCTGAAAGTCTGATAAACGCCGGAAAAATGACTAAGTCCAAAAAAAATTTTTTTCAACTTTTTTCAATTTTACCCCCGTGGGATATATATTCTACCCACACACATTTGGAACTCTCCTGGGGTACCCTCACACATATTATTCCCTCATTTAGTGGATATTTTCACAAAAAAGTGAAATTTTCAAAAATCCAGAAAATTGGCTGAAAACAACTAAATAACAAGGACTCATTGGGCGAATCGCTCTGGAACTGAAATCGGAACGCTCACTGACATTTGCCTTATCTGAAAGTCTGATAAACGCCGGAAAAATGACTAAGTCCAAAAAAAAAATTTTTTCAACTTTTTTCAATTTTACCCCGGTGGGATATATATTCTACCCACGCACATTTGGAACTCTCCTGGGGTACCCTCATACATATTATTCCCTCATTTAGTGGATATTTTCACAAAAAAGTGAAATTTTCAAGAATCCAGAAAATTGGCTGAAAACGACTAAATATGAAGGACTCATTGGGCGAATCGCTCTGGAACTGAAATCGGAATGCTCACTGATATTTGCCCTATCTGAAAGTCTGATAAACGCCAGAAAAATGACTAAGTCCAAAAAAAAAATTTTTTCAACTTTTTTCAATTTTACCCCGGTGGGATATATATTCTACCCACGCACATTTGGAACTCTCCTGGGGTACCTCATACATATTATTCCCTCATTTAGTGGATATTTTCACAAAAAAGTGAAATTTTCAAGAATCCAGAAAATTGGCTGAAAACGACTAAATATCAAGGACTCATTGGGCGAATCGCTCTGGAACTGAAATCGGAATGCTCACTGATATTTGCCCTATCTGAAAGTCTGATAAACGCCGGAAAAATGACTAAGTCCAAAAAAAAAATTTTTTCAACTTTTTTCAATTTTACCCCGGTGGGATATATATTTTACCCACACACATTTGGAACTCTCCTGGGGTACCCTCACACATATTATTCCCTCATTTAGTGGATATTTTCACAAAAAAGTGAAATTTTCAAAAATCAAGAAAATTGGCTGAAAACGACTAAATATCAAGGACTCATTGAGCGAATCGCTCTGGAACTGAAATCGGAACGCTCACTGACATTTGCCTTATCTGAAAGTCTGATAAACGCCGGAAAAATGACTAAGTCCAAAAAAAAAAATTTTTCAACTTTTTTCAATTTTACCTCCGTGGGATATATATTCTACCCACACACATTTGGAACTCTCCTGGGGTACCCTCATACATATTATTAACTTATTTAGTGGATATTTTCACAAAGAAGTGAAATTTTCAAAAATCCAGAAAATTGGCTGAAAACGACTAAGTATCAAGGACTCATTGGGCGAATCGCTCTGGAACTGAAATCGGAACGCTCACTGACATTTCCCCTATCTGAAAGTCTGATAAACGCCGGAAAAATGACTAAGTTCAAAAAAAAAATTTTTTCAACTTTTTTCAATTTTACCCCCGTGGGATATATATTCTACCCACACACATTTGGAACTCTCCTGGGGTACCCTCACACATATTATTCCCTCATTTAGTGGATATTTTCACAAAAAAGTGAAATTTTCAAAAATCCAGAAAATTGGCTAAAAACAACTAAATAACAAGGACTCATTGGGCGAATCGCTCTGGAACTAAAATCGGAACACTCACTGACATTTCCCCTATCTGAAAGTCTGATAAGTGCCGGAAAAATGACTAAGTCCCAAAAAAAAATTTTTTCAACTTTTTTCAATTTTACCCCCGTGGGATATATATTCTACCCACACACATTTGGAACTCTCCTGGGGTACCCTCACACATATTATTCCCTCATTTAGTGGATATTTTCACAAAGAAGTGAAATTTTCAAAAATCCAGAAAATTGGCTGAAAACGACTAAGTATCAAGGACTCATTGGGCGAATCGCTCTGGAACTGAAATCGGAACGCTTACTGACATTTTCCCTATCTGAAAGTCTGATAAACGCCGGAAAAATGACTAAGTCCAAAAAAAAAATTTTTTCAACTTTTTTCAATTTTACCCCGGTGGGATATATATTCTACCCACACACATTTGGAACTCTCCTGGGGTACCCTCACACATATTATTCCCTCATTTAGTGGATATTTTCACAAAAAAGTGAAATTTTCAAAAATCCAGAAAATTGGCTGAAAACAACTAAATAACAAGGACTCATTGGGCGAATCGCTCTGGAACTGAAATCGGAACGCTCACTGACATTTGCCTTATCTGAAAGTCTGATAAACGCCGGAAAAATGACTAAGTCCAAAAAAAAAATTTTTTCAACTTTTTTCAATTTTACCCCGGTGGGATATATATTCTACCCACGCACATTTGGAACTCTCCTGGGGTACCCTCACACATATTATTCCCTCATTTAGTGGATATTTTCACAAAGAAGTGAAATTTTCAAAAATCCAGAAAATTGGCTGAAAACGACTAAGTATCAAGGACTCATTGGGCGAATCGCTCTGGAACTGAAATCGGAACGCTCACTGACATTTTCCCTATCTGAAAGTCTGATAAACGCCGGAAAAATGACTAAGTCCAAAAAAAAAATTTTTTCAACTTTTTTCAATTTTACCCCGGTGGGATATATATTCTACCCACACACATTTGGAACTCTCCTGGGGTACCCTCACACATATTATTCCCTCATTTAGTGGATATTTTCACAAAGAAGTGAAATTTTCAAAAATCCAGAAAATTGGCTGAAAACGACTAAGTATCAAGGACTCATTGGGCGAATCGCTCTGGAACTGAAATCGGAACGCTTACTGACATTTTCCCTATCTGAAAGTCTGATAAACGCCGGAAAAATGACTAAGTCCAAAAAAAAAAATTTTTCAACTTTTTTCAATTTTACCCCGTTGGGATATATATTCTACCCACACACATTTGGAACTCTCCTGGGGTACCCTCACACATATTATTCCCTCATTTAGTGGATATTTTCACAAAAAAGTGAAATTTTCAAAAATCCAGAAAATTGGCTGAAAACAACTAAATAACAAGGACTCATTGGGCGAATCGCTCTGGAACTGAAATCGGAACGCTCACTGACATTTGCCTTATCTGAAAGTCTGATAAACGCCGGAAAAATGACTAAGTCCAAAAAAAAAATGTTTTCAACTTTTTTCAATTTTACCCCGGTGGGATATATATTCTACCCACGCACATTTGGAACTCTCCTGGGGTACCCTCACACATATTATTCCCTCATTTAGTGGATATTTTCACAAAGAAGTGAAATTTTCAAAAATCCAGAAAATTGGCTGAAAACGACTAAGTATCAAGGACTCATTGGGCGAATCGCTCTGGAACTGAAATCGGAACGCTCACTGACATTTTCCCTATCTGAAAGTCTGATAAACGCCGGAAAAATGACTAAGTCCAAAAAAAAAATTTTTTCAACTTTTTTCAATTTTACCCCGGTGGGATATATATTCTACCCACACACATTTGGAACTCTCCTGGGGTACCCTCACACATATTATTCCCTCATTTAGTGGATATTTTCACAAAAAAGTGAAATTTTCAAAAATCCAGAAAATTGGCTGAAAACAACTAAATAACAAGGACTCATTGGGCGAATCGCTCTGGAACTGAAATCGGAACGCTCACTGACATTTGCCTTATCTGAAAGTCTGATAAACGCCGGAAAATTGACTAAGTCCAAAAAAAAAAATTTTTCAACTTTTTTCAATTTTACCCCGGTGGGATATATATTCTACCCACACACATTTGGAACTCTCCTGGGGTACTCTCACACATATTATTCCCTCATTTAGTGGATATTTTCACAAAAAAGTGAAATTTTCAAAAATCCAGAAAATTGGCTGAAGACGACTAAATATCAAGGACTCATTGGGCGAATCGCTCTGGAACTGAAATCGGAACGCTCACTGACATTTCCCCTATCTGAAAGTCTGATAAACGCCGGAAAAATGACTAAGTCCAAAAAAAAAATTTTTTCAACTTTTTTCAATTTTACCCCGGTGGGATATATATTCTACCCACACACATTTGGAACTCTCCTGGGGTACCCTCACACATATTATTCCCTCATTTAGTGGATATTTTCACAAAGAAGTGAAATTTTCAAGAATCCAGAAAATTGGCTGAAAACGACTAAATATCAAGGACTCATTGGGCGAATCGCTCTGGAACTGAAATAGGAACGCTCACTGACATTTCCCCTATCTGAAAGTCTGATAAACGCCGGAAAAATGACTAAGTCCAAAAAAAAAATTTTTTCAACTTTTTTCATTTTTACCGCCGTGGGATATATATTTTACCCACACACATTTGGAACTCTCCTGGGGTACCCTCACACATATTATTCCCTTATTTAGTGGATATTTTCACAAAAAAGTGACATTTTCAAAAATCAAGAAAATTGGCTGAAAACGACTAAATATCAAGGACTCATTGGGCGAATCGCTCTGGAACTGAAATCGGAATGCTCACTGACATTTGCCTTATCTGAAAGTCTGATAAACGCCGGAAAAATGACTAAGTCCAAAAAAAATATTTTTTCAACTTTTTTCAATTTTACCCCGGTGGGATATATATTCTACCCATGCACATTTGGAACTCTCCTGGGGTACCCTCATACATATTATTCCCTCATTTAGTGGATATTTTCACAAAGAAGTGAAATTTTCAAGAATCCAGAAAATTGGCTGAAAACGACTAAGTATCAAGGACTCATTGGGCGAATCGCTCTGGAACTGAAATCGGAACGCTCACTGACATTTCCCCTATCTGAAAGTCTGATAAACGCCGGAAAAATGACTAAGTTCAAAAAAAAAATTTTTTCAATTTTACCCCCGTGGGATATATATTCTACCCACACACATTTGGAACTCTCCTGGGGTACCCTCACACATATTATTCCCTCATTTAGTGGATATTTTCACAAAAAAGTGAAATTTTCAAAAATCCAGAAAATTGGCTAAAAACAACTAAATAACAAGGACTCATTGGGCGAATCGCTCTGGAACTAAAATCGGAACACTCACTGACATTTCCCCTATCTGAAAGTCTGATAAGTGCCGGAAAAATGACTAAGTCCCAAAAAAAATTGTTTTCAACTTTTTTCAATTTTACCCCCGTGGGATATATATTCTACCCACACACATTTGGAACTCTCCTGGGGTACCCTCACACATATTATTCCCTCATTTAGTGGATATTTTCACAAAAAAGTGAAATTTTCAAGAATCCAGAAAATTGGCTGAAAACGACTAAATATGAAGGACTCATTGGGCGAATCGCTCTGGAAATAAAATCGGAACACTCACTGACATTTCCCCTATCTGAAAGTCTGATAAGTGCCGGAAAAATGACTAAGTCCCAAAAAAAATTGTTTTCAACTTTTTTCAATTTTACCCCCGTGGGATATATATTCTACCCACACACATTTGGAACTCTCCTGGGGTACCCTCACACATATTATTCCCTCATTTAGTGGATATTTTCACAAAAAAGTGAAATTTTCAAGAATCCAGAAAATTGGCTGAAAACGACTAAATATGAAGGACTCATTGGGCGAATCGCTCTGGAACTGAAATCGGAATGCTCACTGATATTTGCCCTATCTGAAAGTCTGATAAACGCCGGAAAAATGACTAAGTCGAAAAAAAAAATTTTTTCAACTTTTTTGAATTTTACCCCGGTGGGATATATATTCTACCCACGCACATTTGGAACTCTCCTGGGGTACCCTCATACATATTATTCCCTCATTTAGTGGATATTTTCACAAAAAAGTGAAATTTTCAAGAATCCAGAAAATTGGCTGAAAACGACTAAATATCAAGGACTCATTGGGCGAATCGCTCTGGAACTGAAATCGGAACGCTCACTGACATTTCCCCTATCTGAAAGTCTGATAAACGCCGGAAAAATGACTAAGTCCAAAAAAAAAATTTTTTCAACTTTTTTCATTTTTACCGCCGTGGGATATATATTTTACCCACACACATTTGGAACTCTCCTGGGGTACCCTCACACATATTATTCCCTTATTTAGTGGATATTTTCACAAAAAAGTGACATTTTCAAAAATCAAGAAAATTGGCTGAAAACGACTAAATATCAAGGACTCATTGGGCGAATCGCTCTGGAACTGAAATCGGAATGCTCACTGACATTTGCCTTATCTGAAAGTCTGATAAACGCCGGAAAAATGACTAAGTCCAAAAAAAATATTTTTTCAACTTTTTTCAATTTTACCCCGGTGGGATATATATTCTACCCATGCACATTTGGAACTCTCCTGGGGTACCCTCATACATATTATTCCCTCATTTAGTGGATATTTTCACAAAAAAGTGAAATTTTCAAGAATCCAGAAAATTGGCTGAAAACGACTAAATATGAAGGACTCATTGGGCGAATCGCTCTGGAACTGAAATCGGAATGCTCACAGATATTTGCCCTATCTGAAAGTCTGATAAGTGCCGGAAAAATGACTAAGTCCCCCAAAAAAAATTTTTTAACTTTTTTCAATTTTACCCCCGTGGGATATATATTCTACCCACACACATTTGGAACTCTCCTGGGGTACCCTCACACATATTATTCCCTCATTTAGTGGATATTTTCACAAAAAAGTGAAATTTTCAAAAATCCAGAAAATTGGCTGAAAACGACTAAGTATCAAGGACTCATTGGGCGAATCGCTCTGGAACTGAAATCGGAACGCTCACTGACATTTGCCTTATCTGAAAGTCTGATAAACGCCGGAAAAATGACTAAGTCCAAAAAAAAAATTTTTTCAACTTTTTTCAATTTTACCCCGGTGGGATATATATTCTACCCACGCACATTTGGAACTCTCCTGGGGTACCCTCATACATATTATTCCCTCATTTAGTGGATATTTTCACAAAAAAAGTGAAATTTTCAAGAATCCAGAAAATTGGCTGAAAACGACTAAATATCAAGGACTCATTGGGCGAATCGCTCTGGAACTGAAATCGGAACGCTCACTGACATTTCCCCTATCTGAAAGTCTGATAAACGCCGGAAAAATGACTAAGTCCAAAAAAAAAATTTTTTCAACTTTTTTCACTTTTACCGCCGTGGGATATATATTTTACCCACACACATTTGGAAATCTCCTGGGGTACCCTCACACATATTATTCCCTTATTTAGTGGATATTTTCACAAAAAAGTGAAATTTTCAAAAATCAAGAAAATTGGCTGAAAACGACTAAATATCAAGGACTCATTGGGCGAATCACTCTGGAACTGAAATCGGAACTCTCACTGACATTTCCCCTATCTGAAAGTCTGATAAACGCGGGAAAAATGACTAAGTCCAAAAAAAAATTTTTTTCAACTTTTTTCAATTTTACCCCCGTGGGATATATATTCTACCCAAACACATTTGGAACTCTCCTGGGGTACCCTCACACATATTATTCCCTCATTTAGTGGATATTTTCACAAAAAAGTGAAATTTTCAAAAATCCAGAAAATTGGCTAAAAACAACTAAATAACAAGGACTCATTGGGCGAATCGCTCTGGAACTAAAATCGGAACACTCACTGACATTTCCCCTATCTGAAAGTCTGATAAGTGCCGGAAAAATGACTAAGTCCCAAAAAAAATTTTTTTCAACTTTTTTCAATTTTACCCCCGTGGGATATATATTCTACCCACACATATTTGGAACTCTCCTGGGGTACCCTCACACATATTATTCCCTCATTTAGTGGATATTTTCACAAAAAAGTGAAATTTTCAAAAATCCAGAAAATTGGCTGAAAACAACTAAATAACAAGGACTCATTGGGCGAATCGCTCTGGAACTGAAATCGGAACGCTCACTGACATTTGCCTTATCTGAAAGTCTGATAAACGCCGGAAAAATGACTAAGTCCAAAAAAAAAATTTTTTCAACTTTTTTCAATTTTACCCCCGTGGGATATATATTCTACCCACGCACATTTGGAACTCTCCTGGGGTACCCTCATACATATTATTCCCTCATTTAGTGGATATTTTCACAAAAAAGTGAAATTTTCAAGAATCCAGAAAATTGGCTGAAAACGACTAAATATCAAGGACTCATTGGGCGAATCGCTCTGGAACTGAAATCGGAACGCTCACTGACATTTCCCCTATCTGAAAGTCTGACAAACGCCGGAAAAATGACTAAGTCCAAAAAAAAAATTTTTTCAACTTTTTTCACTTTTACCGCCGTGGGATATATATTTTACCCACACACATTTGGAAATCTCCTGGGGTACCCTCACACATATTATTCCCTTATTTAGTGGATATTTTCACAAAAAAGTGAAATTTTCAAAAATCAAGAAAATTGGCTGAAAACGACTAAATATCAAGGACTCATTGGGCGAATCGCTCTGGAACTGAAATCGGAACGCTCACTGATATTTGCCTTATCTGAAAGTCTGATAAACGCCGGAAAAATGACTAAGTCCAAAAAAAAAATTTTTTCAACTTTTTTCAATTTTACCCCCGTGGGATATATATTCTACCCACACACATTTGGAACTCTCCTGGGGTACCCTCATACATATTATTAACTTATTTAGTGGATATTTTCACAAAGAAGTGAAATTTTCAAAAATCCAGAAAATTGGCTGAAAACGACTAAGTATCAAGGACTCATTGGGCGAATCGCTCTGGAACTGAAATCGGAACGCTCACTGACATTTCCCCTATCTGAAAGTCTGATAAATGCCGGAAAAATGACTAAGTTCAAAAAAAAATTTTTTTCAACTTTTTTCAATTTTACCCCCGTGGGATATATATTCTACCCACACACATTTGGAACTCTCCTGGGGTACCCTCACACATATTATTCCCTCATTTAGTGGATATTTTCACAAAAAAGTGAAATTTTCAAAAATCCAGAAAATTGGCTAAAAACAACTAAATAACAAGGACTCATTGGGCGAATCGCTCTGGAACTAAAATCGGAACACTCACTGACATTTCCCCTATCTGAAAGTCTGATAAGTGCCAGAAAAATGACTAAGTCCCAAAAAAAATTTTTTTCAACTTTTTTCAATTTTACCCCCGTGGGATATATATTCTACCCACACACATTTGGAACTCTCCTGGGGTACCCTCACACATATTATTCCCTCATTTAGTGGATATTTTCACAAAAAAGTGAAATTTTCAAAAATCCAGAAAATTGGCTGAAAACGACTAAATATCAAAGACTCATTGGGCGAATCACTCTGGAACTGAAATGGGAATGCTCACTGACATTTCCCCTATCTTAAAGTCTGATAAACGCCAGAAAAATGACTAAGTCCAAAAAAAAATTTTTTTCAACTTTTTTCAATTTTACCCCAGTGGGATATATATTCTACCCACACACATTTGGAACTCTCCTGGGGTACTCTCACACATATTATTCCCTCATTTAGTGGATATTTTCACAAAAAAGTGAAATTTTCAAAAATCCAGAAAATTGGCTGAAAACAACTAAATAACAAGGACTCATTGGGCGAATCGCTCTGGAACTGAAATCGGAACGCTCACTGACATTTCCCCTATCTGAAAGTCTGATAAACGCCGGAAAAATGACTAAGTCAAAAAAAAAATTTTTTTCAACTTTTTTCAATTTTACTCCCGTGGGATATATATTCTACCCACACACATTTGGAACTCTCCTGGGGTACTCTCATACATATTATTCCCTCATTTAGTGGATATTTTCACAAAAAAGTGAAATTTTCAAGAATCCAGAAAATTGGCTGAAAACGACTAAATATCAAGGACTCATTGGGCGAATCGCTCTGGAACTGAAATCGGAACGCTCACTGACATTTGCCTTATCTGAAAGTCTGATAAACGCCGGAAAAATGACTAAGTCCAAAAAAAAAATTTTTTCAACTTTTTTCAATTTTACCCCGGTGGGATATATATTCTACCCACACACATTTGGAACTCTCCTGGGGTACCCTCACACATATTATTCCCTCATTTAGTGGATATTTTCACAAAGAAGTGAAATTTTCAAAAATCCAGAAAATTGGCTGAAAACGACTAAGTATCAAGGACTCATTGGGCGAATCGCTCTGGAACTGAAATCGGAACGCTTACTGACATTTTCCCTATCTGAAAGTCTGATAAACGCCGGAAAAATGACTAAGTCCAAAAAAAAAAATTTTTCAACTTTTTTCAATTTTACCCCGTTGGGATATATATTCTACCCACACACATTTGGAACTCTCCTGGGGTACCCTCACACATATTATTCCCTCATTTAGTGGATATTTTCACAAAAAAGTGAAATTTTCAAAAATCCAGAAAATTGGCTGAAAACAACTAAATAACAAGGACTCATTGGGCGAATCGCTCTGGAACTGAAATCGGAACGCTCACTGACATTTGCCTTATCTGAAAGTCTGATAAACGCCGGAAAAATGACTAAGTCCAAAAAAAAAATGTTTTCAACTTTTTTCAATTTTACCCCGGTGGGATATATATTCTACCCACGCACATTTGGAACTCTCCTGGGGTACCCTCACACATATTATTCCCTCATTTAGTGGATATTTTCACAAAGAAGTGAAATTTTCAAAAATCCAGAAAATTGGCTGAAAACGACTAAGTATCAAGGACTCATTGGGCGAATCGCTCTGGAACTGAAATCGGAACGCTCACTGACATTTTCCCTATCTGAAAGTCTGATAAACGCCGGAAAAATGACTAAGTCCAAAAAAAAATTTTTTTCAACTTTTTTCAATTTTACCCCGGTGGGATATATATTCTACCCACACACATTTGGAACTCTCCTGGGGTACTCTCACACATATTATTCCCTCATTTAGTGGATATTTTCACAAAAAAGTGAAATTTTCAAAAATCCAGAAAATTGGCTGAAGACGACTAAATATCAAGGACTCATTGGGCGAATCGCTCTGGAACTGAAATCGGAACGCTCACTGACATTTCCCCTATCTGAAAGTCTGATAAACGCCGGAAAAATGACTAAGTCCAAAAAAAAAATTTTTTCAACTTTTTTCAATTTTACCCCGGTGGGATATATATTCTACCCACACACATTTGGAACTCTCCTGGGGTACCCTCACACATATTATTCCCTCATTTAGTGGATATTTTCACAAAGAAGTGAAATTTTCAAGAATCCAGAAAATTGGCTGAAAACGACTAAATATCAAGGACTCATTGGGCGAATCGCTCTGGAACTGAAATCGGAACGCTCACTGACATTTCCCCTATCTGAAAGTCTGATAAACGCCGGAAAAATGACTAAGTCCAAAAAAAAAATTTTTTCAACTTTTTTCATTTTTACCGCCGTGGGATATATATTTTACCCACACACATTTGGAACTCTCCTGGGGTACCCTCACACATATTATTCCCTTATTTAGTGGATATTTTCACAAAAAAGTGACATTTTCAAAAATCAAGAAAATTGGCTGAAAACGACTAAATATCAAGGACTCATTGGGCGAATCGCTCTGGAACTGAAATCGGAATGCTCACTGACATTTGCCTTATCTGAAAGTCTGATAAACGCCGGAAAAATGACTAAGTCCAAAAAAAATATTTTTTCAACTTTTTTCAATTTTACCCCGGTGGGATATATATTCTACCCATGCACATTTGGAACTCTCCTGGGGTACCCTCATACATATTATTCCCTCATTTAGTGGATATTTTCACAAAGAAGTGAAATTTTCAAGAATCCAGAAAATTGGCTGAAAACGACTAAGTATCAAGGACTCATTGGGCGAATCGCTCTGGAACTGAAATCGGAACGCTCACTGACATTTCCCCTATCTGAAAGTCTGATAAACGCCGGAAAAATGACTAAGTTCAAAAAAAAAATTTTTTCAATTTTACCCCCGTGGGATATATATTCTACCCACACACATTTGGAACTCTCCTGGGGTACCCTCACACATATTATTCCCTCATTTAGTGGATATTTTCACAAAAAAGTGAAATTTTCAAAAATCCAGAAAATTGGCTAAAAACAACTAAATAACAAGGACTCATTGGGCGAATCGCTCTGGAACTAAAATCGGAACACTCACTGACATTTCCCCTATCTGAAAGTCTGATAAGTGCCGGAAAAATGACTAAGTCCCAAAAAAAATTGTTTTCAACTTTTTTCAATTTTACCCCCGTGGGATATATATTCTACCCACACACATTTGGAACTCTCCTGGGGTACCCTCACACATATTATTCCCTCATTTAGTGGATATTTTCACAAAAAAGTGAAATTTTCAAGAATCCAGAAAATTGGCTGAAAACGACTAAATATGAAGGACTCATTGGGCGAATCGCTCTGGAAATAAAATCGGAACACTCACTGACATTTCCCCTATCTGAAAGTCTGATAAGTGCCGGAAAAATGACTAAGTCCCAAAAAAAATTGTTTTCAACTTTTTTCAATTTTACCCCCGTGGGATATATATTCTACCCACACACATTTGGAACTCTCCTGGGGTACCCTCACACATATTATTCCCTCATTTAGTGGATATTTTCACAAAAAAGTGAAATTTTCAAGAATCCAGAAAATTGGCTGAAAACGACTAAATATGAAGGACTCATTGGGCGAATCGCTCTGGAACTGAAATCGGAATGCTCACTGATATTTGCCCTATCTGAAAGTCTGATAAACGCCGGAAAAATGACTAAGTCGAAAAAAAAAATTTTTTCAACTTTTTTGAATTTTACCCCGGTGGGATATATATTCTACCCACGCACATTTGGAACTCTCCTGGGGTACCCTCATACATATTATTCCCTCATTTAGTGGATATTTTCACAAAAAAGTGAAATTTTCAAGAATCCAGAAAATTGGCTGAAAACGACTAAATATCAAGGACTCATTGGGCGAATCGCTCTGGAACTGAAATCGGAACGCTCACTGACATTTCCCCTATCTGAAAGTCTGATAAACGCCGGAAAAATGACTAAGTCCAAAAAAAAAATTTTTTCAACTTTTTTCATTTTTACCGCCGTGGGATATATATTTTACCCACACACATTTGGAACTCTCCTGGGGTACCCTCACACATATTATTCCCTTATTTAGTGGATATTTTCACAAAAAAGTGACATTTTCAAAAATCAAGAAAATTGGCTGAAAACGACTAAATATCAAGGACTCATTGGGCGAATCGCTCTGGAACTGAAATCGGAATGCTCACTGACATTTGCCTTATCTGAAAGTCTGATAAACGCCGGAAAAATGACTAAGTCCAAAAAAAATATTTTTTCAACTTTTTTCAATTTTACCCCGGTGGGATATATATTCTACCCATGCACATTTGGAACTCTCCTGGGGTACCCTCATACATATTATTCCCTCATTTAGTGGATATTTTCACAAAAAAGTGAAATTTTCAAGAATCCAGAAAATTGGCTGAAAACGACTAAATATGAAGGACTCATTGGGCGAATCGCTCTGGAACTGAAATCGGAATGCTCACAGATATTTGCCCTATCTGAAAGTCTGATAAGTGCCGGAAAAATGACTAAGTCCCCAAAAAAAAATTTTTAAACTTTTTTCAATTTTACCCCCGTGGGATATATATTCTACCCACACACATTTGGAACTCTCCTGGGGTACCCTCACACATATTATTCCCTCATTTAGTGGATATTTTCACAAAAAAGTGAAATTTTCAAAAATCCAGAAAATTGGCTGAAAACGACTAAGTATCAAGGACTCATTGGGCGAATCGCTCTGGAACTGAAATCGGAACGCTCACTGACATTTGCCTTATCTGAAAGTCTGATAAACGCCGGAAAAATGACTAAGTCCAAAAAAAAAATTTTTTCAACTTTTTTCAATTTTACCCCGGTGGGATATATATTCTACCCACGCACATTTGGAACTCTCCTGGGGTACCCTCATACATATTATTCCCTCATTTAGTGGATATTTTCACAAAAAAAGTGAAATTTTCAAGAATCCAGAAAATTGGCTGAAAACGACTAAATATCAAGGACTCATTGGGCGAATCGCTCTGGAACTGAAATCGGAACGCTCACTGACATTTCCCCTATCTGAAAGTCTGATAAACGCCGGAAAAATGACTAAGTCCAAAAAAAAAATTTTTTCAACTTTTTTCACTTTTACCGCCGTGGGATATATATTTTACCCACACACATTTGGAAATCTCCTGGGGTACCCTCACACATATTATTCCCTTATTTAGTGGATATTTTCACAAAAAAGTGAAATTTTCAAAAATCAAGAAAATTGGCTGAAAACGACTAAATATCAAGGACTCATTGGGCGAATCACTCTGGAACTGAAATCGGAACTCTCACTGACATTTCCCCTATCTGAAAGTCTGATAAACGCCGGAAAAATGACTAAGTCCAAAAAAAAATTTTTTTCAACTTTTTTCAATTTTACCCCCGTGGGATATATATTCTACCCACACACATTTGGAACTCTCCTGGGGTACCCTCACACATATTATTCCCTCATTTAGTGGATATTTTCACAAAAAAGTGAAATTTTCAAAAATCCAGAAAATTGGCTAAAAACAACTAAATAACAAGGACTCATTGGGCGAATCGCTCTGGAACTAAAATCGGAACACTCACTGACATTTCCCCTATCTGAAAGTCTGATAAGTGCCGGAAAAATGACTAAGTCCCAAAAAAAATTTTTTTCAACTTTTTTCAATTTTACCCCCGTGGGATATATATTCTACCCACACATATTTGGAACTCTCCTGGGGTACCCTCACACATATTATTCCCTCATTTAGTGGATATTTTCACAAAAAAGTGAAATTTTCAAAAATCCAGAAAATTGGCTGAAAACAACTAAATAACAAGGACTCATTGGGCGAATCGCTCTGGAACTGAAATCGGAACGCTCACTGACATTTGCCTTATCTGAAAGTCTGATAAACGCCGGAAAAATGACTAAGTCCAAAAAAAAAATTTTTTCAACTTTTTTCAATTTTACCCCCGTGGGATATATATTCTACCCACGCACATTTGGAACTCTCCTGGGGTACCCTCATACATATTATTCCCTCATTTAGTGGATATTTTCACAAAAAAGTGAAATTTTCAAGAATCCAGAAAATTGGCTGAAAACGACTAAATATCAAGGACTCATTGGGCGAATCGCTCTGGAACTGAAATCGGAACGCTCACTGACATTTCCCCTATCTGAAAGTCTGACAAACGCCGGAAAAATGACTAAGTCCAAAAAAAAAATTTTTTCAACTTTTTTCACTTTTACCGCCGTGGGATATATATTTTACCCACACACATTTGGAAATCTCCTGGGGTACCCTCACACATATTATTCCCTTATTTAGTGGATATTTTCACAAAAAAGTGAAATTTTCAAAAATCAAGAAAATTGGCTGAAAACGACTAAATATCAAGGACTCATTGGGCGAATCGCTCTGGAACTGAAATCGGAACGCTCACTGATATTTGCCTTATCTGAAAGTCTGATAAACGCCGGAAAAATGACTAAGTCCAAAAAAAAAATTTTTTCAACTTTTTTCAATTTTACCCCCGTGGGATATATATTCTACCCACACACATTTGGAACTCTCCTGGGGTACCCTCATACATATTATTAACTTATTTAGTGGATATTTTCACAAAGAAGTGAAATTTTCAAAAATCCAGAAAATTGGCTGAAAACGACTAAGTATCAAGGACTCATTGGGCGAATCGCTCTGGAACTGAAATCGGAACGCTCACTGACATTTCCCCTATCTGAAAGTCTGATAAATGCCGGAAAAATGACTAAGTTCAAAAAAAAATTTTTTTCAACTTTTTTCAATTTTACCCCCGTGGGATATATATTCTACCCACACACATTTGGAACTCTCCTGGGGTACCCTCACACATATTATTCCCTCATTTAGTGGATATTTTCACAAAAAAGTGAAATTTTCAAAAATCCAGAAAATTGGCTAAAAACAACTAAATAACAAGGACTCATTGGGCGAATCGCTCTGGAACTAAAATCGGAACACTCACTGACATTTCCCCTATCTGAAAGTCTGATAAGTGCCGGAAAAATGACTAAGTCCCAAAAAAAATTGTTTTCAACTTTTTTCAATTTTACCCCCGTGGGATATATATTCTACCCACACACATTTGGAACTCTCCTGGGGTACCCTCACACATATTATTCCCTCATTTAGTGGATATTTTCACAAAAAAGTGAAATTTTCAAGAATCCAGAAAATTGGCTGAAAACGACTAAATATGAAGGACTCATTGGGCGAATCGCTCTGGAAATAAAATCGGAACACTCACTGACATTTCCCCTATCTGAAAGTCTGATAAGTGCCGGAAAAATGACTAAGTCCCAAAAAAAATTGTTTTCAACTTTTTTCAATTTTACCCCCGTGGGATATATATTCTACCCACACACATTTGGAACTCTCCTGGGGTACCCTCACACATATTATTCCCTCATTTAGTGGATAT
The DNA here is from genome assembly GCF_046119375.1 of Phyllobates terribilis. Lineage (NCBI taxonomy): Eukaryota > Metazoa > Chordata > Amphibia > Anura > Dendrobatidae > Phyllobates > Phyllobates terribilis. The sequence continues at coordinate 825,797 of NW_027362783.1, forward strand.
TTTCACAAAAAAGTGAAATTTTCAAGAATCCAGAAAATTGGCTGAAAACGACTAAATATGAAGGACTCATTGGGCGAATCGCTCTGGAACTGAAATCGGAATGCTCACTGATATTTGCCCTATCTGAAAGTCTGATAAACGCCGGAAAAATGACTAAGTCGAAAAAAAAAATTTTTTCAACTTTTTTGAATTTTACCCCGGTGGGATATATATTCTACCCACGCACATTTGGAACTCTCCTGGGGTACCCTCATACATATTATTCCCTCATTTAGTGGATATTTTCACAAAAAAGTGAAATTTTCAAGAATCCAGAAAATTGGCTGAAAACGACTAAATATCAAGGACTCATTGGGCGAATCGCTCTGGAACTGAAATCGGAACGCTCACTGACATTTCCCCTATCTGAAAGTCTGATAAACGCCGGAAAAATGACTAAGTCCAAAAAAAAAATTTTTTCAACTTTTTTCATTTTTACCGCCGTGGGATATATATTTTACCCACACACATTTGGAACTCTCCTGGGGTACCCTCACACATATTATTCCCTTATTTAGTGGATATTTTCACAAAAAAGTGACATTTTCAAAAATCAAGAAAATTGGCTGAAAACGACTAAATATCAAGGACTCATTGGGCGAATCGCTCTGGAACTGAAATCGGAATGCTCACTGACATTTGCCTTATCTGAAAGTCTGATAAACGCCGGAAAAATGACTAAGTCCAAAAAAAATATTTTTTCAACTTTTTTCAATTTTACCCCGGTGGGATATATATTCTACCCATGCACATTTGGAACTCTCCTGGGGTACCCTCATACATATTATTCCCTCATTTAGTGGATATTTTCACAAAAAAGTGAAATTTTCAAGAATCCAGAAAATTGGCTGAAAACGACTAAATATGAAGGACTCATTGGGCGAATCGCTCTGGAACTGAAATCGGAATGCTCACAGATATTTGCCCTATCTGAAAGTCTGATAAGTGCCGGAAAAATGACTAAGTCCCCAAAAAAAAATTTTTAAACTTTTTTCAATTTTACCCCCGTGGGATATATATTCTACCCACACACATTTGGAACTCTCCTGGGGTACCCTCACACATATTATTCCCTCATTTAGTGGATATTTTCACAAAAAAGTGAAATTTTCAAAAATCCAGAAAATTGGCTGAAAACGACTAAGTATCAAGGACTCATTGGGCGAATCGCTCTGGAACTGAAATCGGAACGCTCACTGACATTTGCCTTATCTGAAAGTCTGATAAACGCCGGAAAAATGACTAAGTCCAAAAAAAAAATTTTTTCAACTTTTTTCAATTTTACCCCGGTGGGATATATATTCTACCCACGCACATTTGGAACTCTCCTGGGGTACCCTCATACATATTATTCCCTCATTTAGTGGATATTTTCACAAAAAAAGTGAAATTTTCAAGAATCCAGAAAATTGGCTGAAAACGACTAAATATCAAGGACTCATTGGGCGAATCGCTCTGGAACTGAAATCGGAACGCTCACTGACATTTCCCCTATCTGAAAGTCTGATAAACGCCGGAAAAATGACTAAGTCCAAAAAAAAAATTTTTTCAACTTTTTTCACTTTTACCGCCGTGGGATATATATTTTACCCACACACATTTGGAAATCTCCTGGGGTACCCTCACACATATTATTCCCTTATTTAGTGGATATTTTCACAAAAAAGTGAAATTTTCAAAAATCAAGAAAATTGGCTGAAAACGACTAAATATCAAGGACTCATTGGGCGAATCACTCTGGAACTGAAATCGGAACTCTCACTGACATTTCCCCTATCTGAAAGTCTGATAAACGCCGGAAAAATGACTAAGTCCAAAAAAAAATTTTTTTCAACTTTTTTCAATTTTACCCCCGTGGGATATATATTCTACCCACACACATTTGGAACTCTCCTGGGGTACCCTCACACATATTATTCCCTCATTTAGTGGATATTTTCACAAAAAAGTGAAATTTTCAAAAATCCAGAAAATTGGCTAAAAACAACTAAATAACAAGGACTCATTGGGCGAATCGCTCTGGAACTAAAATCGGAACACTCACTGACATTTCCCCTATCTGAAAGTCTGATAAGTGCCGGAAAAATGACTAAGTCCCAAAAAAAATTTTTTTCAACTTTTTTCAATTTTACCCCCGTGGGATATATATTCTACCCACACATATTTGGAACTCTCCTGGGGTACCCTCACACATATTATTCCCTCATTTAGTGGATATTTTCACAAAAAAGTGAAATTTTCAAAAATCCAGAAAATTGGCTGAAAACAACTAAATAACAAGGACTCATTGGGCGAATCGCTCTGGAACTGAAATCGGAACGCTCACTGACATTTGCCTTATCTGAAAGTCTGATAAACGCCGGAAAAATGACTAAGTCCAAAAAAAAAATTTTTTCAACTTTTTTCAATTTTACCCCCGTGGGATATATATTCTACCCACGCACATTTGGAACTCTCCTGGGGTACCCTCATACATATTATTCCCTCATTTAGTGGATATTTTCACAAAAAAGTGAAATTTTCAAGAATCCAGAAAATTGGCTGAAAACGACTAAATATCAAGGACTCATTGGGCGAATCGCTCTGGAACTGAAATCGGAACGCTCACTGACATTTCCCCTATCTGAAAGTCTGACAAACGCCGGAAAAATGACTAAGTCCAAAAAAAAAATTTTTTCAACTTTTTTCACTTTTACCGCCGTGGGATATATATTTTACCCACACACATTTGGAAATCTCCTGGGGTACCCTCACACATATTATTCCCTTATTTAGTGGATATTTTCACAAAAAAGTGAAATTTTCAAAAATCAAGAAAATTGGCTGAAAACGACTAAATATCAAGGACTCATTGGGCGAATCGCTCTGGAACTGAAATCGGAACGCTCACTGATATTTGCCTTATCTGAAAGTCTGATAAACGCCGGAAAAATGACTAAGTCCAAAAAAAAAATTTTTTCAACTTTTTTCAATTTTACCCCCGTGGGATATATATTCTACCCACACACATTTGGAACTCTCCTGGGGTACCCTCATACATATTATTAACTTATTTAGTGGATATTTTCACAAAGAAGTGAAATTTTCAAAAATCCAGAAAATTGGCTGAAAACGACTAAGTATCAAGGACTCATTGGGCGAATCGCTCTGGAACTGAAATCGGAACGCTCACTGACATTTCCCCTATCTGAAAGTCTGATAAATGCCGGAAAAATGACTAAGTTCAAAAAAAAATTTTTTTCAACTTTTTTCAATTTTACCCCCGTGGGATATATATTCTACCCACACACATTTGGAACTCTCCTGGGGTACCCTCACACATATTATTCCCTCATTTAGTGGATATTTTCACAAAAAAGTGAAATTTTCAAAAATCCAGAAAATTGGCTAAAAACAACTAAATAACAAGGACTCATTGGGCGAATCGCTCTGGAACTAAAATCGGAACACTCACTGACATTTCCCCTATCTGAAAGTCTGATAAGTGCCAGAAAAATGACTAAGTCCCAAAAAAAATTTTTTTCAACTTTTTTCAATTTTACCCCCGTGGGATATATATTCTACCCACACACATTTGGAACTCTCCTGGGGTACCCTCACACATATTATTCCCTCATTTAGTGGATATTTTCACAAAAAAGTGAAATTTTCAAAAATCCAGAAAATTGGCTGAAAACGACTAAATATCAAAGACTCATTGGGCGAATCGCTCTGGAACTGAAATGGGAATGCTCACTGACATTTCCCCTATCTTAAAGTCTGATAAACGCCAGAAAAATGACTAAGTCCAAAAAAAAATTTTTTTCAACTTTTTTCAATTTTACCCCAGTGGGATATATATTCTACCCACACACATTTGGAACTCTCCTGGGGTACCCTCACACATATTATTCCCTCATTTAGTGGATATTTTCACAAAGAAGTGAAATTTTCAAAAATCCAGAAAATTGGCTGAAAACGACTAAGTATCAAGGACTCATTGGGCGAATCACTCTGGAACTGAAATCAGAACGCTCACTGACATTTCCCCTATCTGAAAGTCTGATAAACGCCGGAAAAATGACTAAGTCCAAAAAAAATTTTTTTTCAACTTTTTTCAATTTTACCCCCGTGGGATATATATTCTACCCACACACATTTGGAACTCTCCTGGGGTACTCTCACACATATTATTCCCTCATTTAGTGGATATTTTCACAAAAAAGTGAAATTTTCAAAAATCCAGAAAATTGGCTGAAAACAACTAAATAACAAGGACTCATTGGGCGAATCGCTCTGGAACTGAAATCGGAACGCTCACTGACATTTCCCCTATCTGAAAGTCTGATAAACGCCGGAAAAATGACTAAGTCAAAAAAAAAATTTTTTTCAACTTTTTTCAATTTTACTCCCGTGGGATATATATTCTACCCACACACATTTGGAACTCTCCTGGGGTACTCTCATACATATTATTCCCTCATTTAGTGGATATTTTCACAAAAAAGTGAAATTTTCAAGAATCCAGAAAATTGGCTGAAAACGACTAAATATCAAGGACTCATTGGGCGAATCGCTCTGGAACTGAAATCGGAACGCTCACTGACATTTGCCTTATCTGAAAGTCTGATAAACGCCGGAAAAATGACTAAGTCCAAAAAAAAAATTTTTTGAACTTTTTTCAATTTTTCCCCCGTGGGATATATATTCTACCCACGCACATTTGGAACTCTCCTGGGGTACCCTCATACATATTATTCCCTCATTTAGTGGATATTTTCACAAAAAAGTGAAATTTTCAAGAATCCAGAAAATTGGCTGAAAACGACTAAATATCAAGGACTCATTGGGCGAATCACTCTGGAACTGAAATCGGAACGCTCACTGACATTTCCCCTATCTGAAAGTCTGATAAACGCCGGAAAAATGACTAAGTCCAAAAAAAAATTTTTTTCAACTTTTTTCAATTTTACCCCCGTGGGATATATATTCTACCCACACACATTTGGAACTCTCCTGGGGTACCCTCACACATATTATTCCCTCATTTAGTGGATATTTTCACAAAGAAGTGAAATTTTCAAAAATCCAGAAAATTGGCTGAAAACGACTAAGTATCAAGGACTCATTGGGCCAATCGCTCTGGAACTGAAATCGGAACGCTCACTGACATTTTCCCTATCTGAAAGTCTGATAAACGCCGGAAAAATGACTAAGTCCAAAAAAAAATTTTTTTCAACTTTTTTCAATTTTACCCCCGTGGGATATATATTCTACCCACACACATTTGGAACTCTCCTGGGGTACCCTCACACATATTATTCCCTCATTTAGTGGATATTTTCACAAAGAAGTGAAATTTTCAAAAATCCAGAAAATTGGCTGAAAACGACTAAGTATCAAGGACTCATTGGGCGAATCACTCTGGAACTGAAATCGGAACGCTCACTGACATTTCCCCTATCTGAAAGTCTGATAAACGCCGGAAAAATGACTAAGTCCAAAAAAAATTTTTTTTCAACTTTTTTCAATTTTACCCCCGTGGGATATATATTCTACCCACACACATTTGGAACTCTCCTGGGGTACTCTCACACATATTATTCCCTCATTTAGTGGATATTTTCACAAAAAAGTGAAATTTTCAAAAATCCAGAAAATTGGCTGAAAACGACTAAATATCAAGGACTCATTGGGCGAATCGCTCTGGAACTGAAATCGGAACGCTCACTGACATTTCCTCTATCTGAAAGTCTGATAAACGCCGGAAAAATGACTAAGTCCAAAAAAAATTTTTTTCAACTTTTTTCAATTTTACCCCCGTGGGATATATATTCTACCCACACACATTTGGAACTCTCCTGGGGTACCCTCACACATATTATTCCCTCATTTAGTGGATATTTTCACAAAAAAGTGAAATTTTCAAAAATCCAGAAAATTGGCTGAAAACAACTAAATAACAAGGACTCATTGGGCGAATCGCTCTGGAACTGAAATCGGAACGCTCACTGACATTTGCCTTATCTGAAAGTCTGATAAACGCCGGAAAAATGACTAAGTCCAAAAAAAAAATTTTTTCAACTTTTTTCAATTTTACCCCGGTGGGATATATATTCTACCCACGCACATTTGGAACTCTCCTGGGGTACCCTCATACATATTATTCCCTCATTTAGTGGATATTTTCACAAAAAAGTGAAATTTTCAAGAATCCAGAAAATTGGCTGAAAACGACTAAATATGAAGGACTCATTGGGCGAATCGCTCTGGAACTGAAATCGGAATGCTCACTGATATTTGCCCTATCTGAAAGTCTGATAAACGCCGGAAAAATGACTAAGTCCAAAAAAAAAATTTTTTCAACTTTTTTCAATTTTACCCCGGTGGGATATATATTCTACCCACGCACATTTGGAACTCTCCTGGGGTACCTCATACATATTATTCCCTCATTTAGTGGATATTTTCACAAAAAAGTGAAATTTTCAAGAATCCAGAAAATTGGCTGAAAACGACTAAATATCAAGGACTCATTGGGCGAATCGCTCTGGAACTGAAATCGGAATGCTCACTGATATTTGCCCTATCTGAAAGTCTGATAAACGCCGGAAAAATGACTAAGTCCAAAAAAAAAATTTTTTCAACTTTTTTCAATTTTACCCCGGTGGGATATATATTTTACCCACACACATTTGGAACTCTCCTGGGGTACCCTCACACATATTATTCCCTCATTTAGTGGATATTTTCACAAAAAAGTGAAATTTTCAAAAATCAAGAAAATTGGCTGAAAACGACTAAATATCAAGGACTCATTGAGCGAATCGCTCTGGAACTGAAATCGGAACGCTCACTGACATTTGCCTTATCTGAAAGTCTGATAAACGCCGGAAAAATGACTAAGTCCAAAAAAAAAAATTTTTCAACTTTTTTCAATTTTACCTCCGTGGGATATATATTCTACCCACACACATTTGGAACTCTCCTGGGGTACCCTCATACATATTATTAACTTATTTAGTGGATATTTTCACAAAGAAGTGAAATTTTCAAAAATCCAGAAAATTGGCTGAAAACGACTAAGTATCAAGGACTCATTGGGCGAATCGCTCTGGAACTGAAATCGGAACGCTCACTGACATTTCCCCTATCTGAAAGTCTGATAAACGCCGGAAAAATGACTAAGTTCAAAAAAAAAATTTTTTCAACTTTTTTCAATTTTACCCCCGTGGGATATATATTCTACCCACACACATTTGGAACTCTCCTGGGGTACCCTCACACATATTATTCCCTCATTTAGTGGATATTTTCACAAAAAAGTGAAATTTTCAAAAATCCAGAAAATTGGCTAAAAACAACTAAATAACAAGGACTCATTGGGCGAATCGCTCTGGAACTAAAATCGGAACACTCACTGACATTTCCCCTATCTGAAAGTCTGATAAGTGCCGGAAAAATGACTAAGTCCCAAAAAAAAATTTTTTCAACTTTTTTCAATTTTACCCCCGTGGGATATATATTCTACCCACACACATTTGGAACTCTCCTGGGGTACCCTCACACATATTATTCCCTCATTTAGTGGATATTTTCACATAGAAGTGAAATTTTCAAAAATCCAGAAAATTGGCTGAAAACGACTAAGTATCAAGGACTCATTGGGCGAATCGCTCTGGAACTGAAATCGGAACGCTTACTGACATTTTCCCTATCTGAAAGTCTGATAAACGCCGGAAAAATGACTAAGTCCAAAAAAAAAATTTTTTCAACTTTTTTCAATTTTACCCCGGTGGGATATATATTCTACCCACACACATTTGGAACTCTCCTGGGGTACCCTCACACATATTATTCCCTCATTTAGTGGATATTTTCACAAAAAAGTGAAATTTTCAAAAATCCAGAAAATTGGCTGAAAACAACTAAATAACAAGGACTCATTGGGCGAATCGCTCTGGAACTGAAATCGGAACGCTCACTGACATTTGCCTTATCTGAAAGTCTGATAAACGCCGGAAAAATGACTAAGTCCAAAAAAAAAATTTTTTCAACTTTTTTCAATTTTACCCCGGTGGGATATATATTCTACCCACGCACATTTGGAACTCTCCTGGGGTACCCTCACACATATTATTCCCTCATTTAGTGGATATTTTCACAAAGAAGTGAAATTTTCAAAAATCCAGAAAATTGGCTGAAAACGACTAAGTATCAAGGACTCATTGGGCGAATCGCTCTGGAACTGAAATCGGAACGCTCACTGACATTTTCCCTATCTGAAAGTCTGATAAACGCCGGAAAAATGACTAAGTCCAAAAAAAAAATTTTTTCAACTTTTTTCAATTTTACCCCGGTGGGATATATATTCTACCCACACACATTTGGAACTCTCCTGGGGTACCCTCACACATATTATTCCCTCATTTAGTGGATATTTTCACAAAGAAGTGAAATTTTCAAAAATCCAGAAAATTGGCTGAAAACGACTAAGTATCAAGGACTCATTGGGCGAATCGCTCTGGAACTGAAATCGGAACGCTTACTGACATTTTCCCTATCTGAAAGTCTGATAAACGCCGGAAAAATGACTAAGTCCAAAAAAAAAAATTTTTCAACTTTTTTCAATTTTACCCCGTTGGGATATATATTCTACCCACACACATTTGGAACTCTCCTGGGGTACCCTCACACATATTATTCCCTCATTTAGTGGATATTTTCACAAAAAAGTGAAATTTTCAAAAATCCAGAAAATTGGCTGAAAACAACTAAATAACAAGGACTCATTGGGCGAATCGCTCTGGAACTGAAATCGGAACGCTCACTGACATTTGCCTTATCTGAAAGTCTGATAAACGCCGGAAAAATGACTAAGTCCAAAAAAAAAATGTTTTCAACTTTTTTCAATTTTACCCCGGTGGGATATATATTCTACCCACGCACATTTGGAACTCTCCTGGGGTACCCTCACACATATTATTCCCTCATTTAGTGGATATTTTCACAAAGAAGTGAAATTTTCAAAAATCCAGAAAATTGGCTGAAAACGACTAAGTATCAAGGACTCATTGGGCGAATCGCTCTGGAACTGAAATCGGAACGCTCACTGACATTTTCCCTATCTGAAAGTCTGATAAACGCCGGAAAAATGACTAAGTCCAAAAAAAAAATTTTTTCAACTTTTTTCAATTTTACCCCGGTGGGATATATATTCTACCCACACACATTTGGAACTCTCCTGGGGTACCCTCACACATATTATTCCCTCATTTAGTGGATATTTTCACAAAAAAGTGAAATTTTCAAGAATCCAGAAAATTGGCTGAAAACGACTAAATATGAAGGACTCATTGGGCGAATCGCTCTGGAACTGAAATCGGAATGCTCACTGATATTTGCCCTATCTGAAAGTCTGATAAACGCCGGAAAAATGACTAAGTCGAAAAAAAAAATTTTTTCAACTTTTTTGAATTTTACCCCGGTGGGATATATATTCTACCCACGCACATTTGGAACTCTCCTGGGGTACCCTCATACATATTATTCCCTCATTTAGTGGATATTTTCACAAAAAAGTGAAATTTTCAAGAATCCAGAAAATTGGCTGAAAACGACTAAATATCAAGGACTCATTGGGCGAATCGCTCTGGAACTGAAATCGGAACGCTCACTGACATTTCCCCTATCTGAAAGTCTGATAAACGCCGGAAAAATGACTAAGTCCAAAAAAAAAATTTTTTCAACTTTTTTCATTTTTACCGCCGTGGGATATATATTTTACCCACACACATTTGGAACTCTCCTGGGGTACCCTCACACATATTATTCCCTTATTTAGTGGATATTTTCACAAAAAAGTGACATTTTCAAAAATCAAGAAAATTGGCTGAAAACGACTAAATATCAAGGACTCATTGGGCGAATCGCTCTGGAACTGAAATCGGAATGCTCACTGACATTTGCCTTATCTGAAAGTCTGATAAACGCCGGAAAAATGACTAAGTCCAAAAAAAATATTTTTTCAACTTTTTTCAATTTTACCCCGGTGGGATATATATTCTACCCATGCACATTTGGAACTCTCCTGGGGTACCCTCATACATATTATTCCCTCATTTAGTGGATATTTTCACAAAAAAGTGAAATTTTCAAGAATCCAGAAAATTGGCTGAAAACGACTAAATATGAAGGACTCATTGGGCGAATCGCTCTGGAACTGAAATCGGAATGCTCACAGATATTTGCCCTATCTGAAAGTCTGATAAGTGCCGGAAAAATGACTAAGTCCCCAAAAAAAAATTTTTAAACTTTTTTCAATTTTACCCCCGTGGGATATATATTCTACCCACACACATTTGGAACTCTCCTGGGGTACCCTCACACATATTATTCCCTCATTTAGTGGATATTTTCACAAAAAAGTGAAATTTTCAAAAATCCAGAAAATTGGCTGAAAACGACTAAGTATCAAGGACTCATTGGGCGAATCGCTCTGGAACTGAAATCGGAACGCTCACTGACATTTGCCTTATCTGAAAGTCTGATAAACGCCGGAAAAATGACTAAGTCCAAAAAAAAAATTTTTTCAACTTTTTTCAATTTTACCCCGGTGGGATATATATTCTACCCACGCACATTTGGAACTCTCCTGGGGTACCCTCATACATATTATTCCCTCATTTAGTGGATATTTTCACAAAAAAAGTGAAATTTTCAAGAATCCAGAAAATTGGCTGAAAACGACTAAATATCAAGGACTCATTGGGCGAATCGCTCTGGAACTGAAATCGGAACGCTCACTGACATTTCCCCTATCTGAAAGTCTGATAAACGCCGGAAAAATGACTAAGTCCAAAAAAAAAATTTTTTCAACTTTTTTCACTTTTACCGCCGTGGGATATATATTTTACCCACACACATTTGGAAATCTCCTGTGGTACCCTCACACATATTATTCCCTTATTTAGTGGATATTTTCACAAAAAAGTGAAATTTTCAAAAATCAAGAAAATTGGCTGAAAACGACTAAATATCAAGGACTCATTGGGCGAATCACTCTGGAACTGAAATCGGAACTCTCACTGACATTTCCCCTATCTGAAAGTCTGATAAACGCCGGAAAAATGACTAAGTCCAAAAAAAAATTTTTTTCAACTTTTTTCAATTTTACCCCCGTGGGATATATATTCTACCCACACACATTTGGAACTCTCCTGGGGTACCCTCACACATATTATTCCCTCATTTAGTGGATATTTTCACAAAAAAGTGAAATTTTCAAAAATCCAGAAAATTGGCTAAAAACAACTAAATAACAAGGACTCATTGGGCGAATCGCTCTGGAACTAAAATCGGAACACTCACTGACATTTCCCCTATCTGAAAGTCTGATAAGTGCCGGAAAAATGACTAAGTCCCAAAAAAAATTTTTTTCAACTTTTTTCAATTTTACCCCCGTGGGATATATATTCTACCCACACATATTTGGAACTCTCCTGGGGTACCCTCACACATATTATTCCCTCATTTAGTGGATATTTTCACAAAAAAGTGAAATTTTCAAAAATCCAGAAAATTGGCTGAAAACAACTAAATAACAAGGACTCATTGGGCGAATCGCTCTGGAACTGAAATCGGAACGCTCACTGACATTTGCCTTATCTGAAAGTCTGATAAACGCCGGAAAAATGACTAAGTCCAAAAAAAAAATTTTTTCAACTTTTTTCAATTTTACCCCCGTGGGATATATATTCTACCCACGCACATTTGGAACTCTCCTGGGGTACCCTCATACATATTATTCCCTCATTTAGTGGATATTTTCACAAAAAAGTGAAATTTTCAAGAATCCAGAAAATTGGCTGAAAACGACTAAATATCAAGGACTCATTGGGCGAATCGCTCTGGAACTGAAATCGGAACGCTCACTGACATTTCCCCTATCTGAAAGTCTGACAAACGCCGGAAAAATGACTAAGTCCAAAAAAAAAATTTTTTCAACTTTTTTCACTTTTACCGCCGTGGGATATATATTTTACCCACACACATTTGGAAATCTCCTGGGGTACCCTCACACATATTATTCCCTTATTTAGTGGATATTTTCACAAAAAAGTGAAATTTTCAAAAATCAAGAAAATTGGCTGAAAACGACTAAATATCAAGGACTCATTGGGCGAATCGCTCTGGAACTGAAATCGGAACGCTCACTGATATTTGCCTTATCTGAAAGTCTGATAAACGCCGGAAAAATGACTAAGTCCAAAAAAAAAATTTTTTCAACTTTTTTCAATTTTACCCCCGTGGGATATATATTCTACCCACACACATTTGGAACTCTCCTGGGGTACCCTCATACATATTATTAACTTATTTAGTGGATATTTTCACAAAGAAGTGAAATTTTCAAAAATCCAGAAAATTGGCTGAAAACGACTAAGTATCAAGGACTCATTGGGCGAATCGCTCTGGAACTGAAATCGGAATGCTCACTGACATTTCCCCTATCTGAAAGTCTGATAAATGCCGGAAAAATGACTAAGTTCAAAAAAAAATTTTTTTCAACTTTTTTCAATTTTACCCCCGTGGGATATATATTCTACCCACACACATTTGGAACTCTCCTGGGGTACCCTCACACATATTATTCCCTCATTTAGTGGATATTTTCACAAAAAAGTGAAATTTTCAAAAATCCAGAAAATTGGCTAAAAACAACTAAATAACAAGGACTCATTGGGCGAATCGCTCTGGAACTAAAATCGGAACACTCACTGACATTTCCCCTATCTGAAAGTCTGATAAGTGCCAGAAAAATGACTAAGTCCCAAAAAAAATTTTTTTCAACTTTTTTCAATTTTACCCCCGTGGGATATATATTCTACCCACACACATTTGGAACTCTCCTGGGGTACCCTCACACATATTATTCCCTCATTTAGTGGATATTTTCACAAAAAAGTGAAATTTTCAAAAATCCAGAAAATTGGCTGAAAACGACTAAATATCAAAGACTCATTGGGCGAATCGCTCTGGAACTGAAATGGGAATGCTCACTGACATTTCCCCTATCTTAAAGTCTGATAAACGCCAGAAAAATGACTAAGTCCAAAAAAAAATTTTTTTCAACTTTTTTCAATTTTACCCCAGTGGGATATATATTCTACCCACACACATTTGGAACTCTCCTGGGGTACCCTCACACATATTATTCCCTCATTTAGTGGATATTTTCACAAAGAAGTGAAATTTTCAAAAATCCAGAAAATTGGCTGAAAACGACTAAGTATCAAGGACTCATTGGGCGAATCACTCTGGAACTGAAATCAGAACGCTCACTGACATTTCCCCTATCTGAAAGTCTGATAAACGCCGGAAAAATGACTAAGTCCAAAAAAAATTTTTTTTCAACTTTTTTCAATTTTACCCCCGTGGGATATATATTCTACCCACACACATTTGGAACTCTCCTGGGGTACTCTCACACATATTATTCCCTCATTTAGTGGATATTTTCACAAAAAAGTGAAATTTTCAAAAATCCAGAAAATTGGCTGAAAACAACTAAATAACAAGGACTCATTGGGCGAATCGCTCTGGAACTGAAATCGGAACGCTCACTGACATTTCCCCTATCTGAAAGTCTGATAAACGCCGGAAAAATGACTAAGTCAAAAAAAAAATTTTTTTCAACTTTTTTCAATTTTACTCCCGTGGGATATATATTCTACCCACACACATTTGGAACTCTCCTGGGGTACTCTCATACATATTATTCCCTCATTTAGTGGATATTTTCACAAAAAAGTGAAATTTTCAAGAATCCAGAAAATTGGCTGAAAACGACTAAATATCAAGGACTCATTGGGCGAATCGCTCTGGAACTGAAATCGGAACGCTCACTGACATTTGCCTTATCTGAAAGTCTGATAAACGCCGGAAAAATGACTAAGTCCAAAAAAAAAATTTTTTGAACTTTTTTCAATTTTTCCCCCGTGGGATATATATTCTACCCACGCACATTTGGAACTCTCCTGGGGTACCCTCATACATATTATTCCCTCATTTAGTGGATATTTTCACAAAAAAGTGAAATTTTCAAGAATCCAGAAAATTGGCTGAAAACGACTAAATATCAAGGACTCATTGGGCGAATCACTCTGGAACTGAAATCGGAACGCTCACTGACATTTCCCCTATCTGAAAGTCTGATAAACGCCGGAAAAATGACTAAGTCCAAAAAAAAATTTTTTTCAACTTTTTTCAATTTTACCCCCGTGGGATATATATTCTACCCACACACATTTGGAACTCTCCTGGGGTACCCTCACACATATTATTCCCTCATTTAGTGGATATTTTCACAAAGAAGTGAAATTTTCAAAAATCCAGAAAATTGGCTGAAAACGACTAAGTATCAAGGACTCATTGGGCCAATCGCTCTGGAACTGAAATCGGAACGCTCACTGACATTTTCCCTATCTGAAAGTCTGATAAACGCCGGAAAAATGACTAAGTCCAAAAAAAAATTTTTTTCAACTTTTTTCAATTTTACCCCCGTGGGATATATATTCTACCCACACACATTTGGAACTCTCCTGGGGTACCCTCACACATATTATTCCCTCATTTAGTGGATATTTTCACAAAGAAGTGAAATTTTCAAAAATCCAGAAAATTGGCTGAAAACGACTAAGTATCAAGGACTCATTGGGCGAATCACTCTGGAACTGAAATCGGAACGCTCACTGACATTTCCCCTATCTGAAAGTCTGATAAACGCCGGAAAAATGACTAAGTCCAAAAAAAATTTTTTTTCAACTTTTTTCAATTTTACCCCCGTGGGATATATATTCTACCCACACACATTTGGAACTCTCCTGGGGTACTCTCACACATATTATTCCCTCATTTAGTGGATATTTTCACAAAAAAGTGAAATTTTCAAAAATCCAGAAAATTGGCTGAAAACGACTAAATATCAAGGACTCATTGGGCGAATCGCTCTGGAACTGAAATCGGAACGCTCACTGACATTTCCTCTATCTGAAAGTCTGATAAACGCCGGAAAAATGACTAAGTCCAAAAAAAATTTTTTTCAACTTTTTTCAATTTTACCCCCGTGGGATATATATTCTACCCACACACATTTGGAACTCTCCTGGGGTACCCTCACACATATTATTCCCTCATTTAGTGGATATTTTCACAAAAAAGTGAAATTTTCAAAAATCCAGAAAATTGGCTGAAAACAACTAAATAACAAGGACTCATTGGGCGAATCGCTCTGGAACTGAAATCGGAACGCTCACTGACATTTGCCTTATCTGAAAGTCTGATAAACGCCGGAAAAATGACTAAGTCCAAAAAAAAAATTTTTTCAACTTTTTTCAATTTTACCCCGGTGGGATATATATTCTACCCACGCACATTTGGAACTCTCCTGGGGTACCCTCATACATATTATTCCCTCATTTAGTGGATATTTTCACAAAAAAGTGAAATTTTCAAGAATCCAGAAAATTGGCTGAAAACGACTAAATATGAAGGACTCATTGGGCGAATCGCTCTGGAACTGAAATCGGAATGCTCACTGATATTTGCCCTATCTGAAAGTCTGATAAACGCCGGAAAAATGACTAAGTCCAAAAAAAAAATTTTTTCAACTTTTTTCAATTTTACCCCGGTGGGATATATATTCTACCCACGCACATTTGGAACTCTCCTGGGGTACCTCATACATATTATTCCCTCATTTAGTGGATATTTTCACAAAAAAGTGAAATTTTCAAGAATCCAGAAAATTGGCTGAAAACGACTAAATATCAAGGACTCATTGGGCGAATCGCTCTGGAACTGAAATCGGAATGCTCACTGATATTTGCCCTATCTGAAAGTCTGATAAACGCCGGAAAAATGACTAAGTCCAAAAAAAAAATTTTTTCAACTTTTTTCAATTTTACCCCGGTGGGATATATATTTTACCCACACACATTTGGAACTCTCCTGGGGTACCCTCACACATATTATTCCCTCATTTAGTGGATATTTTCACAAAAAAGTGAAATTTTCAAAAATCAAGAAAATTGGCTGAAAACGACTAAATATCAAGGACTCATTGAGCGAATCGCTCTGGAACTGAAATCGGAACGCTCACTGACATTTGCCTTATCTGAAAGTCTGATAAACGCCGGAAAAATGACTAAGTCCAAAAAAAAAAATTTTTCAACTTTTTTCAATTTTACCTCCGTGGGATATATATTCTACCCACACACATTTGGAACTCTCCTGGGGTACCCTCATACATATTATTAACTTATTTAGTGGATATTTTCACAAAGAAGTGAAATTTTCAAAAATCCAGAAAATTGGCTGAAAACGACTAAGTATCAAGGACTCATTGGGCGAATCGCTCTGGAACTGAAATCGGAACGCTCACTGACATTTCCCCTATCTGAAAGTCTGATAAACGCCGGAAAAATGACTAAGTTCAAAAAAAAAATTTTTTCAACTTTTTTCAATTTTACCCCCGTGGGATATATATTCTACCCACACACATTTGGAACTCTCCTGGGGTACCCTCACACATATTATTCCCTCATTTAGTGGATATTTTCACAAAAAAGTGAAATTTTCAAAAATCCAGAAAATTGGCTAAAAACAACTAAATAACAAGGACTCATTGGGCGAATCGCTCTGGAACTAAAATCGGAACACTCACTGACATTTCCCCTATCTGAAAGTCTGATAAGTGCCGGAAAAATGACTAAGTCCCAAAAAAAAATTTTTTCAACTTTTTTCAATTTTACCCCCGTGGGATATATATTCTACCCACACACATTTGGAACTCTCCTGGGGTACCCTCACACATATTATTCCCTCATTTAGTGGATATTTTCACAAAGAAGTGAAATTTTCAAAAATCCAGAAAATTGGCTGAAAACGACTAAGTATCAAGGACTCATTGGGCGAATCGCTCTGGAACTGAAATCGGAACGCTTACTGACATTTTCCCTATCTGAAAGTCTGATAAACGCCGGAAAAATGACTAAGTCCAAAAAAAAAATTTTTTCAACTTTTTTCAATTTTACCCCGGTGGGATATATATTCTACCCACACACATTTGGAACTCTCCTGGGGTACCCTCACACATATTATTCCCTCATTTAGTGGATATTTTCACAAAAAAGTGAAATTTTCAAAAATCCAGAAAATTGGCTGAAAACAACTAAATAACAAGGACTCATTGGGCGAATCGCTCTGGAACTGAAATCGGAACGCTCACTGACATTTGCCTTATCTGAAAGTCTGATAAACGCCGGAAAAATGACTAAGTCCAAAAAAAAAATTTTTTCAACTTTTTTCAATTTTACCCCGGTGGGATATATATTCTACCCACGCACATTTGGAACTCTCCTGGGGTACCCTCACACATATTATTCCCTCATTTAGTGGATATTTTCACAAAGAAGTGAAATTTTCAAAAATCCAGAAAATTGGCTGAAAACGACTAAGTATCAAGGACTCATTGGGCGAATCGCTCTGGAACTGAAATCGGAACGCTCACTGACATTTTCCCTATCTGAAAGTCTGATAAACGCCGGAAAAATGACTAAGTCCAAAAAAAAAATTTTTTCAACTTTTTTCAATTTTACCCCGGTGGGATATATATTCTACCCACACACATTTGGAACTCTCCTGGGGTACCCTCACACATATTATTCCCTCATTTAGTGGATATTTTCACAAAGAAGTGAAATTTTCAAAAATCCAGAAAATTGGCTGAAAACGACTAAGTATCAAGGACTCATTGGGCGAATCGCTCTGGAACTGAAATCGGAACGCTTACTGACATTTTCCCTATCTGAAAGTCTGATAAACGCCGGAAAAATGACTAAGTCCAAAAAAAAAAATTTTTCAACTTTTTTCAATTTTACCCCGTTGGGATATATATTCTACCCACACACATTTGGAACTCTCCTGGGGTACCCTCACACATATTATTCCCTCATTTAGTGGATATTTTCACAAAAAAGTGAAATTTTCAAAAATCCAGAAAATTGGCTGAAAACAACTAAATAACAAGGACTCATTGGGCGAATCGCTCTGGAACTGAAATCGGAACGCTCACTGACATTTGCCTTATCTGAAAGTCTGATAAACGCCGGAAAAATGACTAAGTCCAAAAAAAAAATGTTTTCAACTTTTTTCAATTTTACCCCGGTGGGATATATATTCTACCCACGCACATTTGGAACTCTCCTGGGGTACCCTCACACATATTATTCCCTCATTTAGTGGATATTTTCACAAAGAAGTGAAATTTTCAAAAATCCAGAAAATTGGCTGAAAACGACTAAGTATCAAGGACTCATTGGGCGAATCGCTCTGGAACTGAAATCGGAACGCTCACTGACATTTTCCCTATCTGAAAGTCTGATAAACGCCGGAAAAATGACTAAGTCCAAAAAAAAAATTTTTTCAACTTTTTTCAATTTTACCCCGGTGGGATATATATTCTACCCACACACATTTGGAACTCTCCTGGGGTACCCTCACACATATTATTCCCTCATTTAGTGGATATTTTCACAAAAAAGTGAAATTTTCAAAAATCCAGAAAATTGGCTGAAAACAACTAAATAACAAGGACTCATTGGGCGAATCGCTCTGGAACTGAAATCGGAACGCTCACTGACATTTGCCTTATCTGAAAGTCTGATAAACGCCGGAAAATTGACTAAGTCCAAAAAAAAAAATTTTTCAACTTTTTTCAATTTTACCCCGGTGGGATATATATTCTACCCACACACATTTGGAACTCTCCTGGGGTACTCTCACACATATTATTCCCTCATTTAGTGGATATTTTCACAAAAAAGTGAAATTTTCAAAAATCCAGAAAATTGGCTGAAGACGACTAAATATCAAGGACTCATTGGGCGAATCGCTCTGGAACTGAAATCGGAACGCTCACTGACATTTCCCCTATCTGAAAGTCTGATAAACGCCGGAAAAATGACTAAGTCCAAAAAAAAAATTTTTTCAACTTTTTTCAATTTTACCCCGGTGGGATATATATTCTACCCACACACATTTGGAACTCTCCTGGGGTACCCTCACACATATTATTCCCTCATTTAGTGGATATTTTCACAAAGAAGTGAAATTTTCAAGAATCCAGAAAATTGGCTGAAAACGACTAAATATCAAGGACTCATTGGGCGAATCGCTCTGGAACTGAAATCGGAACGCTCACTGACATTTCCCCTATCTGAAAGTCTGATAAACGCCGGAAAAATGACTAAGTCCAAAAAAAAAATTTTTTCAACTTTTTTCATTTTTACCGCCGTGGGATATATATTTTACCCACACACATTTGGAACTCTCCTGGGGTACCCTCACACATATTATTCCCTTATTTAGTGGATATTTTCACAAAAAAGTGACATTTTCAAAAATCAAGAAAATTGGCTGAAAACGACTAAATATCAAGGACTCATTGGGCGAATCGCTCTGGAACTGAAATCGGAATGCTCACTGACATTTGCCTTATCTGAAAGTCTGATAAACGCCGGAAAAATGACTAAGTCCAAAAAAAATATTTTTTCAACTTTTTTCAATTTTACCCCGGTGGGATATATATTCTACCCATGCACATTTGGAACTCTCCTGGGGTACCCTCATACATATTATTCCCTCATTTAGTGGATATTTTCACAAAGAAGTGAAATTTTCAAGAATCCAGAAAATTGGCTGAAAACGACTAAGTATCAAGGACTCATTGGGCGAATCGCTCTGGAACTGAAATCGGAACGCTCACTGACATTTCCCCTATCTGAAAGTCTGATAAACGCCGGAAAAATGACTAAGTTCAAAAAAAAAATTTTTTCAATTTTACCCCCGTGGGATATATATTCTACCCACACACATTTGGAACTCTCCTGGGGTACCCTCACACATATTATTCCCTCATTTAGTGGATATTTTCACAAAAAAGTGAAATTTTCAAAAATCCAGAAAATTGGCTAAAAACAACTAAATAACAAGGACTCATTGGGCGAATCGCTCTGGAACTAAAATCGGAACACTCACTGACATTTCCCCTATCTGAAAGTCTGATAAGTGCCGGAAAAATGACTAAGTCCCAAAAAAAATTGTTTTCAACTTTTTTCAATTTTACCCCCGTGGGATATATATTCTACCCACACACATTTGGAACTCTCCTGGGGTACCCTCACACATATTATTCCCTCATTTAGTGGATATTTTCACAAAAAAGTGAAATTTTCAAGAATCCAGAAAATTGGCTGAAAACGACTAAATATGAAGGACTCATTGGGCGAATCGCTCTGGAAATAAAATCGGAACACTCACTGACATTTCCCCTATCTGAAAGTCTGATAAGTGCCGGAAAAATGACTAAGTCCCAAAAAAAATTGTTTTCAACTTTTTTCAATTTTACCCCCGTGGGATATATATTCTACCCACACACATTTGGAACTCTCCTGGGGTACCCTCACACATATTATTCCCTCATTTAGTGGATATTTTCACAAAAAAGTGAAATTTTCAAGAATCCAGAAAATTGGCTGAAAACGACTAAATATGAAGGACTCATTGGGCGAATCGCTCTGGAACTGAAATCGGAATGCTCACTGATATTTGCCCTATCTGAAAGTCTGATAAACGCCGGAAAAATGACTAAGTCGAAAAAAAAAATTTTTTCAACTTTTTTGAATTTTACCCCGGTGGGATATATATTCTACCCACGCACATTTGGAACTCTCCTGGGGTACCCTCATACATATTATTCCCTCATTTAGTGGATATTTTCACAAAAAAGTGAAATTTTCAAGAATCCAGAAAATTGGCTGAAAACGACTAAATATCAAGGACTCATTGGGCGAATCGCTCTGGAACTGAAATCGGAACGCTCACTGACATTTCCCCTATCTGAAAGTCTGATAAACGCCGGAAAAATGACTAAGTCCAAAAAAAAAATTTTTTCAACTTTTTTCATTTTTACCGCCGTGGGATATATATTTTACCCACACACATTTGGAACTCTCCTGGGGTACCCTCACACATATTATTCCCTTATTTAGTGGATATTTTCACAAAAAAGTGACATTTTCAAAAATCAAGAAAATTGGCTGAAAACGACTAAATATCAAGGACTCATTGGGCGAATCGCTCTGGAACTGAAATCGGAATGCTCACTGACATTTGCCTTATCTGAAAGTCTGATAAACGCCGGAAAAATGACTAAGTCCAAAAAAAATATTTTTTCAACTTTTTTCAATTTTACCCCGGTGGGATATATATTCTACCCACACACATTTGGAACTCTCCTGGGGTACCCTCACACATATTATTCCCTCATTTAGTGGATATTTTCACAAAAAAGTGAAATTTTCAAAAATCCAGAAAATTGGCTGAAAACGACTAAGTATCAAGGACTCATTGGGCGAATCGCTCTGGAACTGAAATCGGAACGCTCACTGACATTTGCCTTATCTGAAAGTCTGATAAACGCCGGAAAAATGACTAAGTCCAAAAAAAAAATTTTTTCAACTTTTTTCAATTTTACCCCGGTGGGATATATATTCTACCCACGCACATTTGGAACTCTCCTGGGGTACCCTCATACATATTATTCCCTCATTTAGTGGATATTTTCACAAAAAAAGTGAAATTTTCAAGAATCCAGAAAATTGGCTGAAAACGACTAAATATCAAGGACTCATTGGGCGAATCACTCTGGAACTGAAATCGGAACTCTCACTGACATTTCCCCTATCTGAAAGTCTGATAAACGCCGGAAAAATGACTAAGTCCAAAAAAAAATTTTTTTCAACTTTTTTCAATTTTACCCCCGTGGGATATATATTCTACCCACACACATTTGGAACTCTCCTGGGGTACCCTCACACATATTATTCCCTCATTTAGTGGATATTTTCACAAAAAAGTGAAATTTTCAAAAATCCAGAAAATTGGCTAAAAACAACTAAATAACAAGGACTCATTGGGCGAATCGCTCTGGAACTAAAATCGGAACACTCACTGACATTTCCCCTATCTGAAAGTCTGATAAGTGCCGGAAAAATGACTAAGTCCCAAAAAAAATTTTTTTCAACTTTTTTCAATTTTACCCCCGTGGGATATATATTCTACCCACACATATTTGGAACTCTCCTGGGGTACCCTCACACATATTATTCCCTCATTTAGTGGATATTTTCACAAAAAAGTGAAATTTTCAAAAATCCAGAAAATTGGCTGAAAACAACTAAATAACAAGGACTCATTGGGCGAATCGCTCTGGAACTGAAATCGGAACGCTCACTGACATTTGCCTTATCTGAAAGTCTGATAAACGCCGGAAAAATGACTAAGTCCAAAAAAAAAATTTTTTCAACTTTTTTCAATTTTACCCCCGTGGGATATATATTCTACCCACGCACATTTGGAACTCTCCTGGGGTACCCTCATACATATTATTCCCTCATTTAGTGGATATTTTCACAAAAAAGTGAAATTTTCAAGAATCCAGAAAATTGGCTGAAAACGACTAAATATCAAGGACTCATTGGGCGAATCGCTCTGGAACTGAAATCGGAACGCTCACTGACATTTCCCCTATCTGAAAGTCTGACAAACGCCGGAAAAATGACTAAGTCCAAAAAAAAAATTTTTTCAACTTTTTTCACTTTTACCGCCGTGGGATATATATTTTACCCACACACATTTGGAAATCTCCTGGGGTACCCTCACACATATTATTCCCTTATTTAGTGGATATTTTCACAAAAAAGTGAAATTTTCAAAAATCAAGAAAATTGGCTGAAAACGACTAAATATCAAGGACTCATTGGGCGAATCGCTCTGGAACTGAAATCGGAACGCTCACTGATATTTGCCTTATCTGAAAGTCTGATAAACGCCGGAAAAATGACTAAGTCCAAAAAAAAAATTTTTTCAACTTTTTTCAATTTTACCCCCGTGGGATATATATTCTACCCACACACATTTGGAACTCTCCTGGGGTACCCTCATACATATTATTAACTTATTTAGTGGATATTTTCACAAAGAAGTGAAATTTTCAAAAATCCAGAAAATTGGCTGAAAACGACTAAGTATCAAGGACTCATTGGGCGAATCGCTCTGGAACTGAAATCGGAACGCTCACTGACATTTCCCCTATCTGAAAGTCTGATAAATGCCGGAAAAATGACTAAGTTCAAAAAAAAATTTTTTTCAACTTTTTTCAATTTTAACCCCGTGGGATATATATTCTACCCACACACATTTGGAACTCTCCTGGGGTACCCTCACACATATTATTCCCTCATTTAGTGGATATTTTCACAAAAAAGTGAAATTTTCAAAAATCCAGAAAATTGGCTAAAAACAACTAAATAACAAGGACTCATTGGGCGAATCGCTCTGGAACTAAAATCGGAACACTCACTGACATTTCCCCTATCTGAAAGTCTGATAAGTGCCAGAAAAATGACTAAGTCCCAAAAAAAATTTTTTTCAACTTTTTTCAATTTTACCCCCGTGGGATATATATTCTACCCACACACATTTGGAACTCTCCTGGGGTACCCTCACACATATTATTCCCTCATTTAGTGGATATTTTCACAAAAAAGTGAAATTTTCAAAAATCCAGAAAATTGGCTGAAAACGACTAAATATCAAAGACTCATTGGGCGAATCGCTCTGGAACTGAAATGGGAATGCTCACTGACATTTCCCCTATCTTAAAGTCTGATAAACGCCAGAAAAATGACTAAGTCCAAAAAAAAATTTTTTTCAACTTTTTTCAATTTTACCCCAGTGGGATATATATTCTACCCACACACATTTGGAACTCTCCTGGGGTACCCTCACACATATTATTCCCTCATTTAGTGGATATTTTCACAAAGAAGTGAAATTTTCAAAAATCCAGAAAATTGGCTGAAAACGACTAAGTATCAAGGACTCATTGGGCGAATCACTCTGGAACTGAAATCAGAACGCTCACTGACATTTCCCCTATCTGAAAGTCTGATAAACGCCGGAAAAATGACTAAGTCCAAAAAAAATTTTTTTTCAACTTTTTTCAATTTTACCCCCGTGGGATATATATTCTACCCACACACATTTGGAACTCTCCTGGGGTACTCTCACACATATTATTCCCTCATTTAGTGGATATTTTCACAAAAAAGTGAAATTTTCAAAAATCCAGAAAATTGGCTGAAAACAACTAAATAACAAGGACTCATTGGGCGAATCGCTCTGGAACTGAAATCGGAACGCTCACTGACATTTCCCCTATCTGAAAGTCTGATAAACGCCGGAAAAATGACTAAGTCAAAAAAAAAATTTTTTTCAACTTTTTTCAATTTTACTCCCGTGGGATATATATTCTACCCACACACATTTGGAACTCTCCTGGGGTACTCTCACACATATTATTCCCTCATTTAGTGGATATTTTCACAAAAAAGTGAAATTTTCAAGAATCCAGAAAATTGGCTGAAAACGACTAAATATCAAGGACTCATTGGGCGAATCGCTCTGGAACTGAAATCGGAACGCTCACTGACATTTCCCCTATCTGAAAGTCTGATAAACGCCGGAAAAATGACTAAGTCCAAAAAAAAAATTTTTTCAACTTTTTTCACTTTTACCGCCGTGGGATATATATTTTACCCACACACATTTGGAAATCTCCTGGGGTACCCTCACACATATTATTCCCTTATTTAGTGGATATTTTCACAAAAAAGTGAAATTTTCAAAAATCAAGAAAATTGGCTGAAAACGACTAAATATCAAGGACTCATTGGGCGAATCACTCTGGAACTGAAATCGGAACTCTCACTGACATTTCCCCTATCTGAAAGTCTGATAAACGCCGGAAAAATGACTAAGTCCAAAAAAAAATTTTTTTCAACTTTTTTCAATTTTACCCCCGTGGGATATATATTCTACCCACACACATTTGGAACTCTCCTGGGGTACCCTCACACATATTATTCCCTCATTTAGTGGATATTTTCACAAAAAAGTGAAATTTTCAAAAATCCAGAAAATTGGC
Organism: Phyllobates terribilis; assembly: GCF_046119375.1. Taxonomy (NCBI): domain Eukaryota; kingdom Metazoa; phylum Chordata; class Amphibia; order Anura; family Dendrobatidae; genus Phyllobates; species Phyllobates terribilis. The sequence goes on from NW_027362783.1 coordinate 850,926, forward strand.
TAAAAACAACTAAATAACAAGGACTCATTGGGCGAATCGCTCTCGAACTAAAATCGGAACACTCACTGACATTTCCCCTATCTGAAAGTCTGATAAGTGCCGGAAAAATGACTAAGTCCCAAAAAAAATTTTTTTCAACTTTTTTCAATTTTACCCCCGTGGGATATATATTCTACCCACACACATTTGGAACTCTCCTGGGGTACCCTCACACATATTATTCCCTCATTTAGTGGATATTTTCACAAAAAAGTGAAATTTTCAAAAATCCAGAAAATTGGCTGAAAACGACTAAATATCAAAGACTCATTGGGCGAATCGCTCTGGAACTCAAATGGGAATGCTCACTGACATTTCTCACATCTTAAAGTCTGATAAACGCCAGAAAAATGACTAAGTCCAAAAAAAAATTTTTTTCAACTTTTTTCAATTTTACTCCCGTGGGATATATATTCTACCCACACACATTTGGAACTCTCCTGGGGTACTCTCACACATATTATTCCCTCATTTAGTGGATATTTTCACAAAAAAGTGAAATTTTCAAAAATCCAGAAAATTGGCTGAAAACGACTAAATATCAAGGACTCATTGGGCGAATCGCTCTGGAACTGAAATCGGAACGCTCACTGACATTTCCCCTATCTGAAAGTCTGATAAACGCCGGAAAAATGACTAAGTCCAAAAAAAAAATTTTCAACTTTTTTCAATTTTACCCCGGTGGGATATATATTCTACCCACACACATTTGGAACTCTCCTGTGGTACCCTCACACATATTATTCCCTCATTTAGTGGATATTTTCACAAAAAAGTGAAATTTTCAAAAATCCAGAAAATTGGCTGAAAACGACTAAATATCAAGGACTCATTGGGCGAATCGCTCTGGAACTGAAATCGGAACGCTCACTGACATTTCCCCTATCTGAAAGTCTGATAAACGCCGGAAAAATGACTAAGTCCAAAAAAAAAATTTTTTCAACTTTTTTCACTTTTACCGCCGTGGGATATATATTTTACCCACACACATTTGGAAATCTCCTGGGGTACCCTCACACATATTATTCCCTTATTTAGTGGATATTTTCACAAAAAAGTGAAATTTTCAAAAATCAAGAAAATTGGCTGAAAACGACTAAATATCAAGGACTCATTGGGCGAATCACTCTGGAACTGAAATCGGAACTCTCACTGACATTTCCCCTATCTGAAAGTCTGATAAACGCCGGAAAAATGACTAAGTCCAAAAAAAAATTTTTTTCAACTTTTTTCAATTTTACCCCCGTGGGATATATATTCTACCCACACACATTTGGAACTCTCCTGGGGTACCCTCACACATATTATTCCCTCATTTAGTGGATATTTTCACAAAAAAGTGAAATTTTCAAGAATCCAGAAAATTGGCTGAAAACGACTAAATATGAAGGACTCATTGGGCGAATCGCTCTGGAACTGAAATCGGAATGCTCACTGATATTTGCCCTATCTGAAAGTCTGATAAACGCCGGAAAAATGACTAAGTCCAAAAAAAAAATTTTTTCAACTTTTTTCAATTTTACCCCGATGGGATATATATTCTACCCACGCACATTTGGAACTCTCCTGGGGTACCCTCATACATATTATTCCCTCATTTAGTGGATATTTTCACAAAAAAGTGAAATTTTCAAGAATCCAGAAAATTGGCTGAAAACGACTAAATATCAAGGACTCATTGGGCGAATCGCTCTGGAACTGAAATCGGAACGCTCACTGACATTTCCCCTATCTGAAAGTCTGATAAACGCCGGAAAAATGACTAAGTCCAAAAAAAAATTTTTTTCAACTTTTTTCATTTTTACCGCCGTGGGATATATATTTTACCCACACACATTTGGAACTCTCCTGGGGTACCCTCACACATATTATTCCCTTATTTAGTGGATATTTTCACAAAAAAGTGACATTTTCAAAAATCAAGAAAATTGGCAGAAAACGACTAAATATCAAGGACTCATTAGGCGAATCGCTCTGGAACTGAAATCGGAATGCTCACTGACATTTGCCTTATCTGAAAGTCTGATAAACGCCGGAAAAATGACTAAGTCCAAAAAAAATATTTTTTCAACTTTTTTCAATTTTACCCCGGTGGGATATATATTCTACCCATGCACATTTGGAACTCTCCTGGGGTACCCTCATACATATTATTCCCTCATTTAGTGGATATTTTCACAAAAAAGTGAAATTTTCAAGAATCCAGAAAATTGGCTGAAAACGACTAAATATGAAGGACTCATTGGGCGAATCGCTCTGGAACTGAAATCGGAATGCTCACTGATATTTGCCCTATCTGAAAGTCTGATAAGTGCCGGAAAAATGACTAAGTCCCCAAAAAAAATTTTTTAAACTTTTTTCAATTTTACCCCCGTGGGATATATATTCTACCCACACACATTTGGAACTCTCCTGGGGTACCCTCACACATATTATTCCCTCATTTAGTGGATATTTTCACAAAAAAGTGAAATTTTCAAAAATCCAGAAAATTGGCTGAAAACGACTAAGTATCAAGGACTCATTGGGCGAATCGCTCTGGAACTGAAATCGGAACGCTCACTGACATTTGCCTTATCTGAAAGTCTGATAAACGCCGGAAAAATGACTAAGTCCAAAAAAAAAATTTTTTCAACTTTTTTCAATTTTACCCCGGTGGGATATATATTCTACCCACGCACATTTGGAACTCTCCTGGGGTACCCTCATACATATTATTCCCTCATTTAGTGGATATTTTCACAAAAAAAGTGAAATTTTCAAGAATCCAGAAAATTGGCTGAAAACGACTAAATATCAAGGACTCATTGGGCGAATCGCTCTGGAACTGAAATCGGAACGCTCACTGACATTTCCCCTATCTGAAAGTCTGATAAACGCCGGAAAAATGACTAAGTCCAAAAAAAAAATTTTTTCAACTTTTTTCACTTTTACCGCCGTGGGATATATATTTTACCCACACACATTTGGAAATCTCCTGGGGTACCCTCACACATATTATTCCCTTATTTAGTGGATATTTTCACAAAAAAGTGAAATTTTCAAAAATCAAGAAAATTGGCTGAAAACGACTAAATATCAAGGACTCATTGGGCGAATCACTCTGGAACTGAAATCGGAACTCTCACTGACATTTCCCCTATCTGAAAGTCTGATAAACGCCGGAAAAATGACTAAGTCCAAAAAAAAATTTTTTTCAACTTTTTTCAATTTTACCCCCGTGGGATATATATTCTACCCACACACATTTGGAACTCTCCTGGGGTACCCTCACACATATTATTCCCTCATTTAGTGGATATTTTCACAAAAAAGTGAAATTTTCAAAAATCCAGAAAATTGGCTAAAAACAACTAAATAACAAGGACTCATTGGGCGAATCGCTCTGGAACTAAAATCGGAACACTCACTGACATTTCCCCTATCTGAAAGTCTGATAAGTGCCGGAAAAATGACTAAGTCCCAAAAAAAATTTTTTTCAACTTTTTTCAATTTTACCCCCGTGGGATATATATTCTACCCACACATATTTGGAACTCTCCTGGGGTACCCTCACACATATTATTCCCTCATTTAGTGGATATTTTCACAAAAAAGTGAAATTTTCAAAAATCCAGAAAATTGGCTGAAAACAACTAAATAACAAGGACTCATTGGGCGAATCGCTCTGGAACTGAAATCGGAACGCTCACTGACATTTGCCTTATCTGAAAGTCTGATAAACGCCGGAAAAATGACTAAGTCCAAAAAAAAAATTTTTTCAACTTTTTTCAATTTTACCCCCGTGGGATATATATTCTACCCACGCACATTTGGAACTCTCCTGGGGTACCCTCATACATATTATTCCCTCATTTAGTGGATATTTTCACAAAAAAGTGAAATTTTCAAGAATCCAGAAAATTGGCTGAAAACGACTAAATATCAAGGACTCATTGGGCGAATCGCTCTGGAACTGAAATCGGAATGCTCACTGACATTTCCCCTATCTGAAAGTCTGACAAACGCCGGAAAAATGACTAAGTCCAAAAAAAAAATTTTTTCAACTTTTTTCACTTTTACCGCCGTGGGATATATATTTTACCCAAACACATTTGGAAATCTCCTGGGGTACCCTCACACATATTATTCCCTTATTTAGTGGATATTTTCACAAAAAAGTGAAATTTTCAAAAATCAAGAAAATTGGCTGAAAACGACTAAATATCAAGGACTCATTGGGCGAATCGCTCTGGAACTGAAATCGGAACGCTCACTGATATTTGCCTTATCTGAAAGTCTGATAAACGCCGGAAAAATGACTAAGTCCAAAAAAAAAATTTTTTCAACTTTTTTCAATTTTACCCCCGTGGGATATATATTCTACCCACACACATTTGGAACTCTCCTGGGGTACCCTCATACATATTATTAACTTATTTAGTGGATATTTTCACAAAGAAGTGAAATTTTCAAAAATCCAGAAAATTGGCTGAAAACGACTAAGTATCAAGGACTCATTGGGCGAATCGCTCTGGAACTGAAATCGGAACGCTCACTGACATTTCCCCTATCTGAAAGTCTGATAAACGCCGGAAAAATGACTAAGTTCAAAAAAAAATTTTTTTCAACTTTTTTCAATTTTACCCCCGTGGGATATATATTCTACCCACACACATTTGGAACTCTCCTGGGGTACCCTCACACATATTATTCCCTCATTTAGTGGATATTTTCACAAAAAAGTGAAATTTTCAAAAATCCAGAAAATTGGCTAAAAACAACTAAATAACAAGGACTCATTGGGCGAATCGCTCTGGAACTAAAATCGGAACACTCACTGACATTTCCCCTATCTGAAAGTCTGATAAGTGCCAGAAAAATGACAAAGTCCCAAAAAAAATTTTTTTCAACTTTTTTCAATTTTACCCCCGTGGGATATATATTCTACACACACACATTTGGAACTCTCCTGGGGTACCCTCACACATATTATTCCCTCATTTAGTGGATATTTTCACAAAAAAGTGAAATTTTCAAAAATCCAGAAAATTGGCTGAAAACGACTAAATATCAAAGACTCATTGGGCGAATCGCTCTGGAACTGAAATGGGAATGCTCACTGACATTTCCCCTATCTTAAAGTCTGATAAACGCCAGAAAAATGACTAAGTCCAAAAAAAAATTTTTTTCAACTTTTTTCAATTTTACCCCCGTGGGATATATATTCTACCCACACACATTTGGAACTCTCCTGGGGTACCCTCACACATATTATTCCCTCATTTAGTGGATATTTTCACAAAGAAGTGAAATTTTCAAAAATCCAGAAAATTGGCTGAAAACGACTAAGTATCAAGGACTCATTGGGCGAATCACTCTGGAACTGAAATCAGAACGCTCACTGACATTTCCCCTATCTGAAAGTCTGATAAACGCCGGAAAAATGACTAAGTCCAAAAAAAAATTTTTTTCAACTTTTTTCAATTTTACCCCCGTGGGATATATATTCTACCCACACACATTTGGAACTCTCCTGGGGTACTCTCACACATATTATTCCCTCATTTAGTGGATATTTTCACAAAAAAGTGAAATTTTCAAAAATCCAGAAAATTGGCTGAAAACAACTAAATAACAAGGACTCATTGGGCGAATCGCTCTGGAACTGAAATCGGAACGCTCACTGACATTTCCCCTATCTGAAAGTCTGATAAACGCCGGAAAAATGACTAAGTCAAAAAAAAAATTTTTTTCAACTTTTTTCAATTTTACTCCCGTGGGATATATATTCTACCCACACACATTTGGAACTCTCCTGGGGTACTCTCACACATATTATTCCCTCATTTAGTGGATATTTTCACAAAAAAGTGAAATTTTCAAGAATCCAGAAAATTGGCTGAAAACGACTAAATATCAAGGACTCATTGGGCGAATCGCTCTGGAACTGAAATCGGAACGCTCACTGACATTTCCCCTATCTGAAAGTCTGATAAACGCCGGAAAAATGACTAAGTCCAAAAAAAAAATTTTTTCAACTTTTTTCACTTTTACCGCCGTGGGATATATATTTTACCCACACACATTTGGAAATCTCCTGGGGTACCCTCACACATATTATTCCCTTATTTAGTGGATATTTTCACAAAAAAGTGAAATTTTCAAAAATCAAGAAAATTGGCTGAAAACGACTAAATATCAAGGACTCATTGGGCGAATCACTCTGGAACTGAAATCGGAACTCTCACTGACATTTCCCCCATCTGAAAGTCTGATAAGTGCCGGAAAAATGACTAAGTCCCAAAAAAAATTTTTTTCAACTTTTTTCAATTTTACCCCCGTGGGATATATATTCTACCCACACATATTTGGAACTCTCCTGGGGTACCCTCACACATATTATTCCCTCATTTAGTGGATATTTTCACAAAAAAGTGAAATTTTCAAAAATCCAGAAAATTGGCTGAAAACGACTAAATATCAAAGACTCATTGGGCGAATCGCTCTGGAACTCAAATGGGAATGCTCACTGACATTTCTCCTATCTTAAAGTCTGAAAAACGCAAGAAAAATGACTAAGTCCAAAAAAAAATTTTTTTCAACTTTTTTCAATTTTACCCCCGTGGGATATATATTCTACCCACACACATTTGGAACTCTCCTGGGGTACCCTCACACATATTATTCCCTCATTTAGTGGATATTTTCACAAAGAAGTGAAATTTTCAAAAATCCAGAAAATTGGCTGAAAACGACTAAGTATCAAGGACTCATTGGGCGAATCACTCTGGAACTGAAATCGGAACGCTCACTGACATTTCCCCTATCTGAAAGTCTGATAAACGCCGGAAAAATGACTAAGTCAAAAAAAAAATTTTTTTCAACTTTTTTCAATTTTACTCCCGTGGGATATATATTCTACCCACACACATTTGGAACTCTCCTGGGGTACTCTCACACATATTATTCCCTCATTTAGTGGATATTTTCACAAAAAAGTGAAATTTTCAAAAATCCAGAAAATTGGCTGAAAACGACTAAATATCAAGGACTCATTGGGCGAATCGCTCTGGAACTGAAATCGGAACGCTCACTGACATTTCCCCTATCTGAAAGTCTGATAAACGCCGGAAAAATGACTAAGTCCAAAAAAAAAATTTTCAACTTTTTTCAATTTTACCCCGGTGGGATATATATTCTACCCACACACATTTGGAACTCTCCTGGGGTACCCTCACACATATTATTCCCTTATTTAGTGGATATTTTCACAAAAAAGTGAAATTTTCAAAAATCCAGAAAATTGGCTGAAAACGACTAAATATCAAGGACTCATTGGGCGAATCGCTCTGGAACTGAAATGGGAATGCTCACTGACATTTCCCCTATCTTAAAGTCTGATAAACGCCAGAAAAATGACTAAGTCCAAAAAAAAATTTTTTTCAACTTTTTTCAATTTTACCCCCGTGGGATATATATTCTACCCACACACATTTGGAACTCTCCTGGGGTACCCTCACACATATTATTCCCTCGTTTAGTGGATATTTTCACAAAGAAGTGAAATTTTCAAAAATCCAGAAAATTGGCTGAAAACGACTAAGTATCAAGGACTCATTGGGCGAATCACTCTGGAACTGAAATCAGAACGCTCACTGACATTTCCCCTATCTGAAAGTCTGATAAACGCCGGAAAAATGACTAAGTCCAAAAAAAATTTTTTTTCAACTTTTTTCAATTTTACCCCCGTGGGATATATATTCTACCCACACACATTTGGAACTCTCCTGGGGTACTCTCACACATATTATTCCCTCATTTAGTGGATATTTTCACAAAAAAGTGAAATTTTCAAAAATCCAGAAAATTGGCTGAAAACAACTAAATAACAAGGACTCATTGGGCGAATCGCTCTGGAACTGAAATCGGAACGCTCACTGACATTTCCCCTATCTGAAAGTCTGATAAACGCCGGAAAAATGACTAAGTCAAAAAAAAAATTTTTTTCAACTTTTTTCAATTTTACTCCCGTGGGATATATATTCTACCCACACACATTTGGAACTCTCCTGGGGTACTCTCACACATATTATTCCCTCATTTAGTGGATATTTTCACAAAAAAGTGAAATTTTCAAGAATCCAGAAAATTGGCTGAAAACGACTAAATATCAAGGACTCATTGGGCGAATCGCTCTGGAACTGAAATCGGAACGCTCACTGACATTTCCCCTATCTGAAAGTCTGATAAACGCCGGAAAAATGACTAAGTCCAAAAAAAAAATTTTTTCAACTTTTTTCACTTTTACCGCCGTGGGATATATATTTTACCCACACACATTTGGAAATCTCCTGGGGTACCCTCACACATATTATTCCCTTATTTAGTGGATATTTTCACAAAAAAGTGAAATTTTCAAAAATCAAGAAAATTGGCTGAAAACGACTAAATATCAAGGACTCATTGGGCGAATCACTCTGGAACTGAAATCGGAACTCTCACTGACATTTCCCCTATCTGAAAGTCTGATAAACGCCGGAAAAATGACTAAGTCCAAAAAAAAATTTTTTTCAACTTTTTTCAATTTTACCCCCGTGGGATATATATTCTACCCACACACATTTGGAACTCTCCTGGGGTACCCTCACACATATTATTCCCTCATTTAGTGGATATTTTCACAAAAAAGTGAAATTTTCAAAAATCCAGAAAATTGGCTAAAAACAACTAAATAACAAGGACTCATTGGGCGAATCGCTCTGGAACTAAAATCGGAACACTCACTGACATTTCCCCTATCTGAAAGTCTGATAAGTGCCGGAAAAATGACTAAGTCCCAAAAAAAATTTTTTTCAACTTTTTTCAATTTTACCCCCGTGGGATATATATTCTACCCACACATATTTGGAACTCTCCTGGGGTACCCTCACACATATTATTCCCTCATTTAGTGGATATTTTCACAAAAAAGTGAAATTTTCAAAAATCCAGAAAATTGGCTGAAAACGACTAAATATCAAAGACTCATTGGGCGAATCGCTCTGGAACTCAAATGGGAATGCTCACTGACATTTCTCCTATCTTAAAGTCTGATAAACGCCAGAAAAATGACTAAGTCCAAAAAAAAATTTTTTTCAACTTTTTTCAATTTTACCCCCGTGGGATATATATTCTACCCACACACATTTGGAACTCTCCTGGGGTACCCTCACACATATTATTCCCTCATTTAGTGGATATTTTCACAAAGAAGTGAAATTTTCAAAAATCCAGAAAATTGGCTGAAAACGACTAAGTATCAAGGACTCATTGGGCGAATCACTCTGGAACTGAAATCGGAACGCTCACTGACATTTCCCCTATCTGAAAGTCTGATAAACGCCGGAAAAATGACTAAGTCAAAAAAAAAAATTTTTTCAACTTTTTTCAATTTTACTCCCGTGGGATATATATTCTACCCACACACATTTGGAACTCTCCTGGGGTACTCTCACACATATTATTCCCTCATTTAGTGGATATTTTCACAAAAAAGTGAAATTTTCAAAAATCCAGAAAATTGGCTGAAAACGACTAAATATCAAGGACTCATTGGGCGAATCGCTCTGGAACTGAAATCGAAACGCTCACTGACATTTCCCCTATCTGAAAGTCTGATAAACGCCGGAAAAATGACTAAGTCCAAAAAAAAAATTTTTTCAACTTTTTTCACTTTTACCGCCGTGGGATATATATTTTACCCACACACATTTGGAAATCTCCTGGGGTACCCTCACACATATTATTCCCTTATTTAGTGGATATTTTCACAAAAAAGTGAAATTTTCAAAAATCAAGAAAATTGGCTGAAAACGACTAAATATCAAGGACTCATTGGGCGAATCACTCTGGAACTGAAATCGGAACTCTCACTGACATTTCCCCTATCTGAAAGTCTGATAAACGCCGGAAAAATGACTAAGTCCAAAAAAAAATTTTTTTCAACTTTTTTCAATTTTACCCCCGTGGGATATATATTCTACCCACACACATTTGGAACTCTCCTGGGGTACCCTCACACATATTATTCCCTCATTTAGTGGATATTTTCACAAAAAAGTGAAATTTTCAAAAATCCAGAAAATTGGCTAAAAACAACTAAATAACAAGGACTCATTGGGCGAATCGCTCTGGAACTAAAATCGGAACACTCACTGACATTTCCCCTATCTGAAAGTCTGATAAGTGCCGGAAAAATGACTAAGTCCCAAAAAAAATTTTTTTCAACTTTTTTCAATTTTACCCCCGTGGGATATATATTCTACCCACACATATTTGGAACTCTCCTGGGGTACCCTCACACATATTATTCCCTCATTTAGTGGATATTTTCACAAAAAAGTGAAATTTTCAAAAATCCAGAAAATTGGCTGAAAACGACTAAATATCAAAGACTCATTGGTCGAATCGCTCTGGAACTGAAATGGGAATGCTCACTGACATTTCTCCTATCTTAAAGTCTGATAAACGCCAGAAAAATGACTAAGTCCAAAAAAAAATTTTTTTCAACTTTTTTCAATTTTACCCCCGTGGGATATATATTCTACCCACACACATTTGGAACTCTCCTGGGGTACCCTCGCACATATTATTCCCTCATTTAGTGGATATTTTCACAAAGAAGTGAAATTTTCAAAAATCCAGAAAATTGGCTGAAAACGACTAAGTATCAAGGACTCATTGGGCGAATCACTCTGGAACTGAAATCGGAACGCTCACTGACATTTCCCCTATCTGAAAGTCTGATAAACGCCGGAAAAATGACTAAGTCAAAAAAAAATTTTTTTTCAACTTTTTTCAATTTTACTCCCGTGGGATATATATTCTACCCACACACATTTGGAACTCTCCTGGGGTACTCTCACACATATTATTCCCTCATTTAGTGGATATTTTCACAAAAAAGTGAAATTTTCAAAAATCCAGAAAATTGGCTGAAAACGACTAAATATCAAGGACTCATTGGGCGAATCGCTCTGGAACTGAAATCGGAACGCTCACTGACATTTCCCCTATCTGAAAGTCTGATAAACGCCGGAAAAATGACTAAGTCCAAAAAAAAAATTTTTTCAACTTTTTTCACTTTTACCGCCGTGGGATATATATTTTACCCACACACATTTGGAAATCTCCTGGGGTACCCTCACACATATTATTCCCTTATTTAGTGGATATTTTCACAAAAAAGTGAAATTTTCAAAAATCAAGAAAATTGGCTGAAAACGACTAAATATCAAGGACTCATTGGGCGAATCACTCTGGAACTGAAATCGGAACTCTCACTGACATTTCCCCTATCTGAAAGTCTGATAAACGCCGGAAAAATGACTAAGTCCAAAAAAAAATTTTTTTCAACTTTTTTCAATTTTACCCCCGTGGGATATATATTCTACCCACACACATTTGGAACTCTCCTGGGGTACCCTCACACATATTATTCCCTCATTTAGTGGATATTTTCACAAAAAAGTGAAATTTTCAAAAATCCAGAAAATTGGCTAAAAACAACTAAATAACAAGGACTCATTGGGCGAATCGCTCTGGAACTAAAATCGGAACACTCACTGACATTTCCCCTATCTGAAAGTCTGATAAGTGCCGGAAAAATGACTAAGTCCCAAAAAAAATTTTTTTCAACTTTTTTCAATTTTACCCCCGTGGGATATATATTCTACCCACACATATTTGGAACTCTCCTGGGGTACCCTCACACATATTATTCCCTCATTTAGTGGATATTTTCACAAAAAAGTGAAATTTTCAAAAATCCAGAAAATTGGCTGAAAACGACTAAATATCAAAGACTCATTGGTCGAATCGCTCTGGAACTGAAATGGGAATGCTCACTGACATTTCTCCTATCTTAAAGTCTGATAAACGCCAGAAAAATGACTAAGTCCAAAAAAAAATTTTTTTCAACTTTTTTCAATTTTACCCCCGTGGGATATATATTCTACCCACACACATTTGGAACTCTCCTGGGGTACCCTCGCACATATTATTCCCTCATTTAGTGGATATTTTCACAAAGAAGTGAAATTTTCAAAAATCCAGAAAATTGGCTGAAAACGACTAAGTATCAAGGACTCATTGGGCGAATCACTCTGGAACTGAAATCGGAACGCTCACTGACATTTCCCCTATCTGAAAGTCTGATAAACGCCGGAAAAATGACTAAGTCAAAAAAAAATTTTTTTTCAACTTTTTTCAATTTTACTCCCGTGGGATATATATTCTACCCACACACATTTGGAACTCTCCTGGGGTACTCTCACACATATTATTCCCTCATTTAGTGGATATTTTCACAAAAAAGTGAAATTTTCAAAAATCCAGAAAATTGGCTGAAAACGACTAAATATCAAGGACTCATTGGGCGAATCGCTCTGGAACTGAAATCGGAACGCTCACTGACATTTCCCCTATCTGAAAGTCTGATAAACGCCGGAAAAATGACTAAGTCCAAAAAAAATTTTTTTTCAATTTTACTCCCGTGGGATATATATTCTACCCACACACATTTGGAACTCTCCTGGGGTACTCTCACACATATTATTCCCTCATTTAGTGGATATTTTCACAAAAAAGTGAAATTTTCAAAAATCCAGAAAATTGGCTGAAAACGACTAAATATCAAGGACTCATTGGGCGAATCGCTCTGGAACTGAAATCGGAACGCTCACTGACATTTCCCCTATCTGAAAGTCTGATAAACGCCGGAAAAATGACTAAGTCCAAAAAAAAAATTTTCAACTTTTTTCAATTTTACCCCGGTGGGATATATATTCTACCCACACACATTTGGAACTCTCCTGGGGTACCCTCACACATATTATTCCCTCATTTAGTGGATATTTTCACAAAAAAGTGAAATTTTCAAAAATCCAGAAAATTGGCTGAAAACAACTAAATAACAAGGACTCATTGGGCGAATCGCTCTGGAACTGAAATCGGAATGCTCACTGACATTTGCCTTATCTGAAAGTCTGATAAACGCCGGAAAAATGACTAAGTCCAAAAAAAAAATTTTTTCAACTTTTTTCAATTTTACCCCGGTGGGATATATATTCTACCCACGCACATTTGGAACTCTCCTGGGGAACCCTCATACATATTATTCCCTCATTTAGTGGATATTTTCACAAAAAAGTGAAATTTTCAAGAATCCAGAAAATTGGCTGAAAACGACTAAATATCAAGGACTCATTGGGCGAATCGCTCTGGAACTGAAATCGGAACGCTCACTGACATTTCCCCTATCTGAAAGTCTGATAAACGCCGGAAAAATGACTAAGTCCAAAAAAAAAATGTTTTCAACTTTTTTCACTTTTACCGCCGTGGGATATATATTTTACCCACACACATTTGGAAATCTCCTGGGGTACCCTCACACATATTATTCCCTTATTTAGTGGATATTTTCACAAAAAAGTGAAATTTTCAAAAATCAAGAAAATTGGCTGAAAACGACTAAATATCAAGGACTCATTGGGCGAATCGCTCTGGAACTGAAATCGGAACGCTCACTGATATTTGCCTTATCTGAAAGTCTGATAAACGCCGGAAAAATGACTAAGTCCAAAAAAAAAATTTTTTGAACTTTTTTCAATTTTACCCCCGTGGGATATATATTCTACCCACACACATTTGGAACTCTCCTGGGGTACCCTCATACATATTATTTACTTATTTAGTGGATATTTTCACAAAGAAGTGAAATTTTCAAAAATCAAGAAAATTTGGTGAAAACGACTAAGTATCAAGGACTCATTGGGCGAATCGCTCTGGAACTGAAATCGGAACGCTCACTGACATTTCCCCTATCTGAAAGTCTGATAAACGCCGGAAAAATGACTAAGTTCAAAAAAAAAATTTTTTAAACTTTTTTCAATTTTACCCCCGTGGGATATATATTCTACCCACACACATTTGGAACTCTCCTGGGGTACCCTCACACATATTATTCCCTCATTTAGTGGATATTTTCACAAAAAAGTGAAATTTTCAAAAATCCAGAAAATTGGCTAAAAACAACTAAATAACAAGGACTCATTGGGCGAATCGCTCTGGAACTAAAATCGGAACACTCACTGACATTTCCCCTATCTGAAAGTCTGATAAGTGCCGGAAAAATGACTAAGTCCCACAAAAAATTTTTTTCAACTTTTTTCAATTTTACCCCCGTGGGATATATATTCTACCCACACACATTTGGAACTCTCCTGGGGTACCCTCACACATATTATTCCCTCATTTAGTGGATATTTTCACAAAAAAGTGAAATTTTCAAAAATCCAGAAAATTGGCTGAAAACGACTAAGTATCAAGGACTCATTGGGCGAATCACTCTGGAACTGAAATCGGAACGCTCACTGACATTTCCCCTATCTGAAAGTCTGATAAACGCCGGAAAAATGACTAAGTCAAAAAAAAAATTTTTTTCAACTTTTTTCAATTTTACTCCCGTGGGATATATATTCTACCCACACACATTTGGAACTCTCCTGGGGTACTCTCACACATATTATTCCCTCATTTAGTGGATATTTTCACAAAAAAGTGAAATTTTCAAAAATCCAGAAAATTGGCTGAAAACGACTAAATATCAAGGACTCATTGGGCGAATCGCTCTGGAACTGAAATCGGAACGCTCACTGACATTTCCCCTATCTGAAAGTCTGATAAACGCCGGAAAAATGACTAAGTCCAAAAAAAAAATTTTCAACTTTTTTCAATTTTACCCCGGTGGGATATATATTCTACCCACACACATTTGGAACTCTCCTGGGGTACCCTCACACATATTATTCCCTCATTTAGTGGATATTTTCACAAAAAAGTGAAATTTTCAAAAATCCAGAAAATTGGCTGAAAACGACTAAATATCAAGGACTCATTGGGCGAATCGCTCTGGAACTGAAATCGGAACGCTCACTGACATTTCCCCTATCTGAAAGTCTGATAAACGCCGGAAAAATGACTAAGTCCAAAAAAAAAATTTTTTCAACTTTTTTCACTTTTACCGCCGTGGGATATATATTTTACCCACACACATTTGGAAATCTCCTGGGGTACCCTCACACATATTATTCCCTTATTTAGTGGATATTTTCACAAAAAAGTGAAATTTTCAAAAATCAAGAAAATTGGCTGAAAACGACTAAATATCAAGGACTCATTGGGCGAATCACTCTGGAACTGAAATCGGAACTCTCACTGACATTTCCCCTATCTGAAAGTCTGATAAACGCCGGAAAAATGACTAAGTCCAAAAAAAAATTTTTTTCAACTTTTTTCAATTTTACCCCCGTGGGATATATATTCTACCCACACACATTTGGAACTCTCCTGGGGTACCCTCACACATATTATTCCCTCATTTAGTGGATATTTTCACAAAAAAGTGAAATTTTCAAAAATCCAGAAAATTGGCTGAAAACAACTAAATAACAAGGACTCATTGGGCGAATCGCTCTGGAACTGAAATCGGAACGCTCACTGACATTTGCCTTATCTGAACGTCTGATAAACGCCGGAAAAATGACTAAGTCCAAAAAAAAATTTTTTTAAACTTTTTTCAATTTTACCCCCGTGGGATATATATTCTACCCACGCACATTTGGAACTCTCCTGGGGTACCCTCATACATATTATTCCCTCATTTAGTGGATTTTTTCACAAAAAAGTGAAATTTTCAAGAATCCAGAAAATTGGCTGAAAACGACTAAATATGAAGGACTCATTGGGCGAATCGCTCTGGAACTGAAATCGGAATGCTCACTGATATTTGCCCTATCTGAAAGTCTGATAAACGCCGGAAAAATGACTAAGTCCAAAAAAAAAATTTTTTCAACTTTTTTCATTTTTACCGCCGTGGGATATATATTTTACCCACACACATTTGGAACTCTCCTGGGGTACCCTCACACATATTATTCCCTTATTTAGTGGATATTTTCACAAAAAAGTGACATTTTCAAAAATCAAGAAAATTGGCTGAAAACGACTAAATATCAAGGACTCATTGGGCGAATCGCTCTGGAACTGAAATCGGAATGCTCACTGACATTTGCCTTATCTGAAAGTCTGATAAACGCCGGAAAAATGACTAAGTCCAAAAAAAATATTTTTTCAACTTTTTTCAATTTTACCCCGGTGGGATATATATTCTACCCATGCACATTTGGAACTCTCCTGGGGTACCCTCATACATATTATTCCCTCATTTAGTGGATATTTTCACAAAAAAGTGAAATTTTCAAGAATCCAGAAAATTGGCTGAAAACGACTAAATATGAAGGACTCATTGGGCGAATCGCTCTGGAACTGAAATCGGAATGCTCACTGATATTTGCCCTATCTGAAAGTCTGATAAGTGCCGGAAAAATGACTAAGTCCCCAAAAAAAATTTTTTAAACTTTTTTCAATTTTACCCCCGTGGGATATATATTCTACCCACACACATTTGGAACTCTCCTGGGGTACCCTCACACATATTATTCCCTCATTTAGTGGATATTTTCACAAAAAAGTGAAATTTTCAAAAATCCAGAAAATTGGCTGAAAACGACTAAGTATCAAGGACTCATTGGGCGAATCGCTCTGGAACTGAAATCGGAACGCTCACTGACATTTGCCTTATCTGAAAGTCTGATAAACGCCGGAAAAATGACTAAGTCCAAAAAAAAAATTTTTTCAACTTTTTTCAATTTTACCCCGGTGGGATATATATTCTACCCACGCACATTTGGAACTCTCCTGGGGTACCCTCATACATATTATTCCCTCATTTAGTGGATATTTTCACAAAAAAAGTGAAATTTTCAAGAATCCAGAAAATTGGCTGAAAACGACTAAATATCAAGGACTCATTGGGCGAATCGCTCTGGAACTGAAATCGGAACGCTCACTGACATTTCCCCTATCTGAAAGTCTGATAAACGCCGGAAAAATGACTAAGTCCAAAAAAAAAATTTTTTCAACTTTTTTCACTTTTACCGCCGTGGGATATATATTTTACCCACACACATTTGGAACTCTCCTGGGGTACCCTCATACATATTATTCCCTCATTTAGTGGATATTTTCACAAAAAAAGTGAAATTTTCAAGAATCCAGAAAATTGGCTGAAAACGACTAAATATCAAGGACTCATTGGGCGAATCGCTCTGGAACTGAAATCGGAACGCTCACTGACATTTCCCCTATCTGAAAGTCTGATAAACGCCGGAAAAATGACTAAGTCCAAAAAAAAAATTTTTTCAACTTTTTTCACTTTTACCGCCGTGGGATATATATTTTACCCACACACATTTGGAAATCTCCTGGGGTACCCTCACACATATTATTCCCTTATTTAGTGGATATTTTCACAAAAAAGTGAAATTTTCAAAAATCAAGAAAATTGGCTGAAAACGACTAAATATCAAGGACTCATTGGGCGAATCACTCTGGAACTGAAATCGGAACTCTCACTGACATTTCCCCTATCTGAAAGTCTGATAAACGCCGGAAAAATGACTAAGTCCCAAAAAAAATTTTTTTCAACTTTTTTCAATTTTACCCCCGTGGGATATATATTCTACCCACACATATTTGGAACTCTCCTGGGGTACCCTCACACATATTATTCCCTCATTTAGTGGATATTTTCACAAAAAAGTGAAATTTTCAAAAATCCAGAAAATTGGCTGAAAACAACTAAATAACAAGGACTCATTGGGCGAATCGCTCTGGAACTGAAATCGGAACGCTCACTGACATTTGCCTTATCTGAAAGTCTGATAAACGCCGGAAAAATGACTAAGTCCAAAAAAAAAATTTTTTCAACTTTTTTCAATTTTACCCCCGTGGGATATATATTCTACCCACGCACATTTGGAACTCTCCTGGGGTACCCTCATACATATTATTCTCTCATTTAGTGGATATTTTCACAAAAAAGTGAAATTTTCAAGAATCCAGAAAATTGGCTGAAAACGACTAAATATCAAGGACTCATTGGGCGAATCGCTCTGGAACTGAAATCGGAACGCTCACTGACATTTCCCCTATCTGAAAGTCTGACAAACGCCGGAAAAATGACTAAGTCCAAAAAAAAAATTTTTTCAACTTTTTTCACTTTTACCGCCGTGGGATATATATTTTACCCAAACACATTTGGAAATCTCCTGGGGTACCCTCACACATATTATTCCCTTATTTAGTGGATATTTTCACAAAAAAGTGAAATTTTCAAAAATCAAGAAAATTGGCTGAAAACGACTAAATATCAAGGACTCATTGGGCGAATCGCTCTGGAACTGAAATCGGAACGCTCACTGATATTTGCCTTATCTGAAAGTCTGATAAACGCCGGGAAAATGACTAAGTCCAAAAAAAAAATTTTTTCAACTTTTTTCAATTTTACCCCCGTGGGATATATATTCTACCCACACACATTTGGAACTCTCCTGGGGTACCCTCATACATATTATTAACTTATTTAGTGGATATTTTCACAAAGAAGTGAAATTTTCAAAAATCCAGAAAATTGGCTGAAAACGACTAAGTATCAAGGACTCATTGGGCGAATCGCTCTGGAACTGAAATCGGAACGCTCACTGACATTTCCCCTATCTGAAAGTCTGATAAACGCCGGAAAAATGACTAAGTTCAAAAAAAATTTTTTTTCAACTTTTTTCAATTTTACCCCCGTGGGATATATATTCTACCCACACACATTTGGAACTCTCCTGGGGTACCCTCACACATATTATTCCCTCATTTAGTGGATATTTTCACAAAAAAGTGAAATTTTCAAAAATCCAGAAAATTGGCTAAAAACAACTAAATAACAAGGACTCATTGGGCGAATCGCTCTGGAACTAAAATCGGAACACTCACTGACATTTCCCCTATCTGAAAGTCTGATAAGTGCCAGAAAAATGACTAAGTCCCAAAAAAAATTTTTTTCAACTTTTTTCAATTTTACCCCCGTGGGATATATATTCTACACACACACATTTGGAACTCTCCTGGGGTACCCTCACACATATTATTCCCTCATTTAGTGGATATTTTCACAAAAAAGTGAAATTTTCAAAAATCCAGAAAATTGGCTGAAAACGACTAAATATCAAAGACTCATTGGGCGAATCGCTCTGGAACTGAAATGGGAATGCTCACTGACATTTCCCCTATCTTAAAGTCTGATAAACGCCAGAAAAATGACTAAGTCCAAAAAAAAATTTTTTTCAACTTTTTTCAATTTTACCCCCGTGGGATATATATTCTACCCACACACATTTGGAACTCTCCTGGGGTACCCTCACACATATTATTCCCTCATTTAGTGGATATTTTCACAAAGAAGTGAAATTTTCAAAAATCCAGAAAATTGGCTGAAAACGACTAAGTATCAAGGACTCATTGGGCGAATCACTCTGGAACTGAAATCAGAACGCTCACTGACATTTCCCCTATCTGAAAGTCTGATAAACGCCGGAAAAATGACTAAGTCCAAAAAAAATTTTTTTTCAACTTTTTTCAATTTTACTCCCGTGGGATATATATTCTACCCACACACATTTGGAACTCTCCTGGGGTACTCTCACACATATTATTCCCTCATTTAGTGGATATTTTCACAAAAAAGTGAAATTTTCAAAAATCCAGAAAATTGGCTGAAAACGACTAAATATCAAGGACTCATTGGGCGAATCGCTCTGGAACTGAAATCGGAACGCTCACTGACATTTCCCCTATCTGAAAGTCTGATAAACGCCGGAAAAATGACTAAGTCCAAAAAAAAAATTTTCAACTTTTTTCAATTTTACCCCGGTGGGATATATATTCTACCCACACACATTTGGAACTCTCCTGGGGTACCCTCACACATATTATTCCCTCATTTAGTGGATATTTTCACAAAAAAGTGAAATTTTCAAAAATCCAGAAAATTGGCTGAAAACGACTAAATATCAAGGACTCATTGGGCGAATCGCTCTGGAACTGAAATCGGAACGCTCACTGACATTTCCCCTATCTGAAAGTCTGATAAACGCCGGAAAAATGACTAAGTCCAAAAAAAAAATTTTTTCAACTTTTTTCACTTTTACCGCCGTGGGATATATATTTTACCCACACACATTTGGAAATCTCCTGGGGTACCCTCACACATATTATTCCCTTATTTAGTGGATATTTTCACAAAAAAGTGAAATTTTCAAAAATCCAGAAAATTGGCTGAAAACGACTAAATATCAAGGACTCATTGGGCGAATCGCTCTGGAACTGAAATGGGAATGCTCACTGACATTTCCCCTATCTTAAAGTCTGATAAACGCCAGAAAAATGACTAAGTCCAAAAAAAAATTTTTTTCAACTTTTTTCAATTTTACCCCCGTGGGATATATATTCTACCCACACACATTTGGAACTCTCCTGGGGTACCCTCACACATATTATTCCCTCATTTAGTGGATATTTTCACAAAGAAGTGAAATTTTCAAAAATCCAGAAAATTGGCTGAAAACGACTAAGTATCAAGGACTCATTGGGCGAATCACTCTGGAACTGAAATCAGAACGCTCACTGACATTTCCCCTATCTGAAAGTCTGATAAACGCCGGAAAAATGACTAAGTCCAAAAAAAATTTTTTTTCAACTTTTTTCAATTTTACCCCCGTGGGATATATATTCTACCCACACACATTTGGAACTCTCCTGGGGTACTCTCACACATATTATTCCCTCATTTAGTGGATATTTTCACAAAAAAGTGAAATTTTCAAAAATCCAGAAAATTGGCTGAAAACAACTAAATAACAAGGACTCATTGGGCGAATCGCTCTGGAACTGAAATCGGAACGCTCACTGACATTTCCCCTATCTGAAAGTCTGATAAACGCCGGAAAAATGACTAAGTCAAAAAAAAAATTTTTTTCAACTTTTTTCAATTTTACTCCCGTGGGATATATATTCTACCCACACACATTTGGAACTCTCCTGGGGTACTCTCACACATATTATTCCCTCATTTAGTGGATATTTTCACAAAAAAGTGAAATTTTCAAGAATCCAGAAAATTGGCTGAAAACGACTAAATATCAAGGACTCATTGGGCGAATCGCTCTGGAACTGAAATCGGAACGCTCACTGACATTTCCCCTATCTGAAAGTCTGATAAACGCCGGAAAAATGACTAAGTCCAAAAAAAAAATTTTTTCAACTTTTTTCACTTTTACCGCCGTGGGATATATATTTTACCCACACACATTTGGAAATCTCCTGGGGTACCCTCACACATATTATTCCCTTATTTAGTGGATATTTTCACAAAAAAGTGAAATTTTCAAAAATCAAGAAAATTGGCTGAAAACGACTAAATATCAAGGACTCATTGGGCGAATCACTCTGGAACTGAAATCGGAACTCTCACTGACATTTCCCCTATCTGAAAGTCTGATAAACGCCGGAAAAATGACTAAGTCCAAAAAAAAATTTTTTTCAACTTTTTTCAATTTTACCCCCGTGGGATATATATTCTACCCACACACATTTGGAACTCTCCTGGGGTACCCTCACACATATTATTCCCTCATTTAGTGGATATTTTCACAAAGAAGTGAAATTTTCAAAAATCCAGAAAATTGGCTGAAAACGACTAAGTATCAAGGACTCATTGGGCGAATCACTCTGGAACTGAAATCAGAACGCTCACTGACATTTCCCCTATCTGAAAGTCTGATAAACGCCGGAAAAATGACTAAGTCCAAAAAAAAATTTTTTTCAACTTTTTTCAATTTTACCCCCGTGGGATATATATTCTACCCACACACATTTGGAACTCTCCTGGGGTACTCTCACACATATTATTCCCTCATTTAGTGGATATTTTCACAAAAAAGTGAAATTTTCAAAAATCCAGAAAATTGGCTGAAAACAACTAAATAACAAGGACTCATTGGGCGAATCGCTCTGGAACTGAAATCGGAACGCTCACTGACATTTCCCCTATCTGAAAGTCTGATAAACGCCGGAAAAATGACTAAGTCAAAAAAAAAATTTTTTTCAACTTTTTTCAATTTTACTCCCGTGGGATATATATTCTACCCACACACATTTGGAACTCTCCTGGGGTACTCTCACACATATTATTCCCTCATTTAGTGGATATTTTCACAAAAAAGTGAAATTTTCAAGAATCCAGAAAATTGGCTGAAAACGACTAAATATCAAGGACTCATTGGGCGAATCGCTCTGGAACTGAAATCGGAACGCTCACTGACATTTCCCCTATCTGAAAGTCTGATAAACGCCGGAAAAATGACTAAGTCCAAAAAAAAAATTTTTTCAACTTTTTTCACTTTTACCGCCGTGGGATATATATTTTACCCACACACATTTGGAAATCTCCTGGGGTACCCTCACACATATTATTCCCTTATTTAGTGGATATTTTCACAAAAAAATGAAATTTTCAAAAATCAAGAAAATTGGCTGAAAACGACTAAATATCAAGGACTCATTGGGCGAATCACTCTGGAACTGAAATCGGAACTCTCACTGACATTTCCCCTATCTGAAAGTCTGATAAGTGCCGGAAAAATGACTAAGTCCCAAAAAAAATTTTTTTCAACTTTTTTCAATTTTACCCCCGTGGGATATATATTCTACCCACACATATTTGGAACTCTCCTGGGGTACCCTCACACATATTATTCCCTCATTTAGTGGATATTTTCACAAAAAAGTGAAATTTTCAAAAATCCAGAAAATTGGCTGAAAACGACTAAATATCAAAGACTCATTGGGCGAATCGCTCTGGAACTCAAATGGGAATGCTCACTGACATTTCTCCTATCTTAAAGTCTGAAAAACGCAAGAAAAATGACTAAGTCCAAAAAAAAATTTTTTTCAACTTTTTTCAATTTTACCCCCGTGGGATATATATTCTACCCACACACATTTGGAACTCTCCTGGGGTACCCTCACACATATTATTCCCTCATTTAGTGGATATTTTCACAAAGAAGTGAAATTTTCAAAAATCCAGAAAATTGGCTGAAAACGACTAAGTATCAAGGACTCATTGGGCGAATCACTCTGGAACTGAAATCGGAACGCTCACTGACATTTCCCCTATCTGAAAGTCTGATAAACGCCGGAAAAATGACTAAGTCAAAAAAAAATTTTTTTTCAACTTTTTTCAATTTTACTCCCGTGGGATATATATTCTACCCACACACATTTGGAACTCTCCTGGGGTACTCTCACACATATTATTCCCTCATTTAGTGGATATTTTCACAAAAAAGTGAAATTTTCAAAAATCCAGAAAATTGGCTGAAAACGACTAAATATCAAGGACTCATTGGGCGAATCGCTCTGGAACTGAAATCGGAACGCTCACTGACATTTCCCCTATCTGAAAGTCTGATAAACGCCGGAAAAATGACTAAGTCCAAAAAAAAAATTTTCAACTTTTTTCAATTTTACCCCGGTGGGATATATATTCTACCCACACACATTTGGAACTCTCCTGGGGTACCCTCACACATATTATTCCCTCATTTAGTGGATATTTTCACAAAAAAGTGAAATTTTCAAAAATCCAGAAAATTGGCTGAAAACGACTAAATATCAAGGACTCATTGGGCGAATCGCTCTGGAACTGAAATCGGAACGCTCACTGACATTTCCCCTATCTGAAAGTCTGATAAACGCCGGAAAAATGACTAAGTCCAAAAAAAAAATTTTTTCAACTTTTTTCACTTTTACCGCCGTGGGATATATATTTTACCCACACACATTTGGAAATCTCCTGGGGTACCCTCACACATATTATTCCCTTATTTAGTGGATATTTTCACAAAAAAGTGAAATTTTCAAAAATCCAGAAAATTGGCTGAAAACGACTAAATATCAAGGACTCATTGGGCGAATCGCTCTGGAACTGAAATGGGAATGCTCACTGACATTTCCCCTATCTTAAAGTCTGATAAACGCCAGAAAAATGACTAAGTCCAAAAAAAAATTTTTTTCAACTTTTTTCAATTTTACCCCCGTGGGATATATATTCTACCCACACACATTTGGAACTCTCCTGGGGTACCCTCACACATATTATTCCCTCATTTAGTGGATATTTTCACAAAGAAGTGAAATTTTCAAAAATCCAGAAAATTGGCTGAAAACGACTAAGTATCAAGGACTCATTGGGCGAATCACTCTGGAACTGAAATCAGAACGCTCACTGACATTTCCCCTATCTGAAAGTCTGATAAACGCCGGAAAAATGACTAAGTCCAAAAAAAATTTTTTTTCAACTTTTTTCAATTTTACCCCCGTGGGATATATATTCTACCCACACACATTTGGAACTCTCCTGGGGTACTCTCACACATATTATTCCCTCATTTAGTGGATATTTTCACAAAAAAGTGAAATTTTCAAAAATCCAGAAAATTGGCTGAAAACGACTAAATATCAAGGACTCATTGGGCGAATCGCTCTGGAACTGAAATCGGAACGCTCACTGACATTTCCCCTATCTGAAAGTCTGATAAACGCCGGAAAAATGACTAAGTCCAAAAAAAAAATTTTCAACTTTTTTCAATTTTACCCCGGTGGGATATATATTCTACCCACACACATTTGGAACTCTCCTGGGGTACCCTCACACATATTATTCCCTCATTTAGTGGATATTTTCACAAAAAAGTGAAATTTTCAAAAATCCAGAAAATTGGCTGAAAACGACTAAATATCAAGGACTCATTGGGCGAATCGCTCTGGAACTGAAATCGGAACGCTCACTGACATTTCCCCTATCTGAAAGTCTGATAAACGCCGGAAAAATGACTAAGTCCAAAAAAAAAATTTTTTCAACTTTTTTCACTTTTACCGCCGTGGGATATATATTTTACCCACACACATTTGGAAATCTCCTGGGGTACCCTCACACATATTATTCCCTTATTTAGTGGATATTTTCACAAAAAAGTGAAATTTTCAAAAATCCAGAAAATTGGCTGAAAACGACTAAATATCAAGGACTCATTGGGCGAATCGCTCTGGAACTGAAATGGGAATGCTCACTGACATTTCCCCTATCTTAAAGTCTGATAAACGCCAGAAAAATGACTAAGTCCAAAAAAAAATTTTTTTCAACTTTTTTCAATTTTACCCCCGTGGGATATATATTCTACCCACACACATTTGGAACTCTCCTGGGGTACCCTCACACATATTATTCCCTCATTTAGTGGATATTTTCACAAAGAAGTGAAATTTTCAAAAATCCAGAAAATTGGCTGAAAACGACTAAGTATCAAGGACTCATTGGGCGAATCACTCTGGAACTGAAATCAGAACGCTCACTGACATTTCCCCTATCTGAAAGTCTGATAAACGCCGGAAAAATGACTAAGTCCAAAAAAAATTTTTTTTCAACTTTTTTCAATTTTACCCCCGTGGGATATATATTCTACCCACACACATTTGGAACTCTCCTGGGGTACTCTCACACATATTATTCCCTCATTTAGTGGATATTTTCACAAAAAAGTGAAATTTTCAAAAATCCAGAAAATTGGCTGAAAACAACTAAATAACAAGGACTCATTGGGCGAATCGCTCTGGAACTGAAATCGGAACGCTCACTGACATTTCCCCTATCTGAAAGTCTGATAAACGCCGGAAAAATGACTAAGTCAAAAAAAAAATTTTTTTCAACTTTTTTCAATTTTACTCCCGTGGGATATATATTCTACCCACACACATTTGGAACTCTCCTGGGGTACTCTCACACATATTATTCCCTCATTTAGTGGATATTTTCACAAAAAAGTGAAATTTTCAAGAATCCAGAAAATTGGCTGAAAACGACTAAATATCAAGGACTCATTGGGCGAATCGCTCTGGAACTGAAATCGGAACGCTCACTGACATTTCCCCTATCTGAAAGTCTGATAAACGCCGGAAAAATGACTAAGTCCAAAAAAAAAATTTTTTCAACTTTTTTCACTTTTACCGCCGTGGGATATATATTTTACCCACACACATTTGGAAATCTCCTGGGGTACCCTCACACATATTATTCCCTTATTTAGTGGATATTTTCACAAAAAAGTGAAATTTTCAAAAATCAAGAAAATTGGCTGAAAACGACTAAATATCAAGGACTCATTGGGCGAATCACTCTGGAACTGAAATCGGAACTCTCACTGACATTTCCCCTATCTGAAAGTCTGATAAACGCCGGAAAAATGACTAAGTCCAAAAAAAAATTTTTTTCAACTTTTTTCAATTTTACCCCCGTGGGATATATATTCTACCCACACACATTTGGAACTCTCCTGGGGTACCCTCACACATATTATTCCCTCATTTAGTGGATATTTTCACAAAAAAGTGAAATTTTCAAAAATCCAGAAAATTGGCTAAAAACAACTAAATAACAAGGACTCATTGGGCGAATCGCTCTGGAACTAAAATCGGAACACTCACTGACATTTCCCCTATCTGAAAGTCTGATAAGTGCCGGAAAAATGACTAAGTCCCAAAAAAAATTTTTTTCAACTTTTTTCAATTTTACCCCCGTGGGATATATATTCTACCCACACATATTTGGAACTCTCCTGGGGTACCCTCACACATATTATTCCCTCATTTAGTGGATATTTTCACAAAAAAGTGAAATTTTCAAAAATCCAGAAAATTGGCTGAAAACGACTAAATATCAAAGACTCATTGGGCGAATCGCTCTGGAACTCAAATGGGAATGCTCACTGACATTTCTCCTATCTTAAAGTCTGATAAACGCCAGAAAAATGACTAAGTCCAAAAAAAAATTTTTTTCAACTTTTTTCAATTTTACCCCCGTGGGATATATATTCTACCCACACACATTTGGAACTCTCCTGGGGTACCCTCACACATATTATTCCCTCATTTAGTGGATATTTTCACAAAGAAGTGAAATTTTCAAAAATCCAGAAAATTGGCTGAAAACGACTAAGTATCAAGGACTCATTGGGCGAATCACTCTGGAACTGAAATCGGAACGCTCACTGACATTTCCCCTATCTGAAAGTCTGATAAACGCCGGAAAAATGACTAAGTCAAAAAAAAAAATTTTTTCAACTTTTTTCAATTTTACTCCTGTGGGATATATATTCTACCCACACACATTTGGAACTCTCCTGGGGTACTCTCACACATATTATTCCCTCATTTAGTGGATATTTTCACAAAAAAGTGAAATTTTCAAAAATCCAGAAAATTGGCTGAAAACGACTAAATATCAAGGACTCATTGGGCGAATCGCTCTGGAACTGAAATCGGAACGCTCACTGACATTTCCCCTATCTGAAAGTCTGATAAACGCCGGAAAAATGACTAAGTCCAAAAAAAAAATTTTCAACTTTTTTCAATTTTACCCCGGTGGGATATATATTCTACCCACACACATTTGGAACTCTCCTGGGGTACCCTCACACATATTATTCCCTCATTTATGGATATTTTCACAAAAAAGTGAAATTTTCAAAAATCCAGAAAATTGGCTGAAAACGACTAAATATCAAGGACTCATTGGGCGAATCGCTCTGGAACTGAAATCGGAACGCTCACTGACATTTCCCCTATCTGAAAGTCTGATAAACGCCGGAAAAATGACTAAGTCCAAAAAAAAAATTTTTTCAACTTTTTTCACTTTTACCGCCGTGGGATATATATTTTACCCACACACATTTGGAAATCTCCTGGGGTACCCTCACACATATTATTCCCTTATTTAGTGGATATTTTCACAAAAAAGTGAAATTTTCAAAAATCAAGAAAATTGGCTGAAAACGACTAAATATCAAGGACTCATTGGGCGAATCACTCTGGAACTGAAATCGGAACTCTCACTGACATTTCCCCTATCTGAAAGTCTGATAAACGCCGGAAAAATGACTAAGTCCAAAAAAAAATTTTTTTCAACTTTTTTCAATTTTACCCCCGTGGGATATATATTCTACCCACACACATTTGGAACTCTCCTGGGGTACCCTCACACATATTATTCCCTCATTTAGTGGATATTTTCACAAAAAAGTGAAATTTTCAAAAATCCAGAAAATTGGCTAAAAACAACTAAATAACAAGGACTCATTGGGCGAATCGCTCTGGAACTAAAATCGGAACACTCACTGACATTTCCCCTATCTGAAAGTCTGATAAGTGCCGGAAAAATGACTAAGTCCCAAAAAAAATTTTTTTCAACTTTTTTCAATTTTACCCCCGTGGGATATATATTCTACCCACACATATTTGGAACTCTCCTGGGGTACCCTCACACATATTATTCCCTCATTTAGTGGATATTTTCACAAAAAAGTGAAATTTTCAAAAATCCAGAAAATTGGCTGAAAACAACTAAATAACAAGGACTCATTGGGCGAATCGCTCTGGAACTGAAATCGGAACGCTCACTGACATTTGCCTTATCTGAAAGTCTGATAAACGCCGGAAAAATGACTAAGTCCAAAAAAAAATTTTTTTCAACTTTTTTCAATTTTACCCCCGTGGGATATATATTCTACCCACGCACATTTGGAACTCTCCTGGAGTACCCTCATACATATTATTCCCTCATTTAGTGGATATTTTCACAAAAAAGTGAAATTTTCAAGAATCCAGAAAATTGGCTGAAAACGACTAAATATCAAGGACTCATTGGGCGAATCGCTCTGGAACTGAAATCGGAACGCTCACTGACATTTCCCCTATCTGAAAGTCTGATAAACGCCGGAAAAATGACTAAGTCCAAAAAAAAAATTTTTTCAACTTTTTTCACTTTTACCGCCGTGGGATATATATTCTACCCACACACATTTGGAACTCTCCTGGGGTACCCTCACACATATTATTCCCTCATTTAGTGGATATTTTCACAAAAAAGTGAAATTTTCAAAAATCCAGAAAATTGGCTGAAAACGACTAAATATCAAAGACTCATTGGGCGAATCGCTCTGGAACTGAAATGGGAATGCTCACTGACATTTCTCCTATCTTAAAGTCTGATAAACGCCAGAAAAATGACTAAGTCCAAAAAAAAATTTTTTTCAACTTTTTTCAATTTTACCCCCGTGGGATATATATTCTACCCACACACATTTGGAACTCTCCTGGGGTACCCTCACACATATTATTCCCTCATTTAGTGGATATTTTCACAAAGAAGTGAAATTTTCAAAAATCCAGAAAATTGGCTGAAAACGACTAAGTATCAAGGACTCATTGGGCGAATCACTCTGGAACTGAAATCAGAACGCTCACTGACATTTCCCCTATCTGAAAGTCTGATAAACGCCGGAAAAATGACTAAGTCCAAAAAAAATTTTTTTTCAACTTTTTTCAATTTTACCCCCGTGGGATATATATTCTACCCACACACATTTGGAACTCTCCTGGGGTACTCCCACACATATTATTCCCTCATTTAGTGGATATTTTCACAAAAAAGTGAAATTTTCAAAAATCCAGAAAATTGGCTGAAAACAACTAAATAACAAGGACTCATTGGGCGAATCGCTCTGGAACTGAAATCGGAACGCTCACTGACATTTCCCCTATCTGAAAGTCTGATAAACGCCGGAAAAATGACTAAGTCAAAAAAAAAATTTTTTTCAACTTTTTTCAATTTTACTCCCGTGGGATATATATTCTACCCACACACATTTGGAACTCTCCTGGGGTACTCTCACACATATTATTCCCTCATTTAGTGGATATTTTCACAAAAAAGTGAAATTTTCAAGAATCCAGAAAATTGGCTGAAAACGACTAAATATCAAGGACTCATTGGGCGAATCGCTCTGGAACTGAAATCGGAACGCTCACTGACATTTCCCCTATCTGAAAGTCTGATAAACGCCGGAAAAATGACTAAGTCCAAAAAAAAAAATTTTTCAACTTTTTTCACTTTTACCGCCGTGGGATATATATTTTACCCACACACATTTGGAAATCTCCTGGGGTACCCTCACACATATTATTCCCTTATTTAGTGGATATTTTCACAAAAAAGTGAAATTTTCAAAAATCAAGAAAATTGGCTGAAAACGACTAAATATCAAGGACTCATTGGGCGAATCACTCTGGAACTGAAATCGGAACTCTCACTGACATTTCCCCTATCTGAAAGTCTGATAAACGCCGGAAAAATGACTAAGTCCAAAAAAAAATTTTTTTCAACTTTTTTCAATTTTACCCCCGTGGGATATATATTCTACCCACACACATTTGGAACTCTCCTGGGGTACCCTCACACATATTATTCCCTCATTTAGTGGATATTTTCACAAAAAAGTGAAATTTTCAAAAATCCAGAAAATTGGCTAAAAACAACTAAATAACAAGGACTCATTGGGCGAATCGCTCTGGAACTAAAATCGGAACACTCACTGACATTTCCCCTATCTGAAAGTCTGATAAGTGCCGGAAAAATGACTGAGTCCCAAAAAAAATTTTTTTCAACTTTTTTCAATTTTACCCCCGTGGGATATATATTCTACCCACACATATTTGGAACTCTCCTGGGGTACCCTCACACATATTATTCCCTCATTTAGTGGATATTTTCACAAAAAAGTGAAATTTTCAAAAATCCAGAAAATTGGCTGAAAACGACTAAATATCAAAGTCTCATTGGGCGAATCGCTCTGGAACTGAAATGGGAATGCTCACTGACATTTCTCCTATCTTAAAGTCTGATAAACGCCAGAAAAATGACTAAGTCCAAAAAAAAATTTTTTTCAACTTTTTTCAATTTTACCCCCGTGGGATATATATTCTACCCACACACATTTGGAACTCTCCTGGGGTACCCTCACACATATTATTCCCTCATTTAGTGGATATTTTCACAAAAAAGTGAAATTTTCAAAAATCCAGAAAATTGGCTGAAAACGACTAAATATCAAGGACTCATTGGGCGAATCGCTCTGGAACTGAAATCGGAACGCTCACTGACATTTCCCCTATCTGAAAGTCTGATAAACGCCGGAAAAATGACTAAGTCCAAAAAAAAAATTTTCAACTTTTTTCAATTTTACCCCGGTGGGATATATATTCTACCCACACACATTTGGAACTCTCCTGGGGTACCCTCACACATATTATTCCCTCATTTAGTGGATATTTTCACAAAAAAGTGAAATTTTCAAAAATCCAGAAAATTGGCTGAAAACGACTAAATATCAAGGACTCATTGGGCGAATCGCTCTGGAACTGAAATCGGAACGCTCACTGACATTTCCCCTATCTGAAAGTCTGATAAACGCCGGAAAAATGACTAAGTCCAAAAAAAAAATTTTTTCAACTTTTTTCACTTTTACCGCCGTGGGATATATATTTTACCCACACACATTTTGAAATCTCCTGGGGTACCCTCACACATATTATTCCCTTATTTAGTGGATATTTTCACAAAAAAGTGAAATTTTCAAAAATCAAGAAAATTGGCTGAAAACGACTAAATGTCAAGGACTCATTGGGCGAATCACTCTGGAACTGAAATCGGAACTCTCACTGACATTTCCCCTATCTGAAAGTCTGATAAACGCCGGAAAAATGACTAAGTCCAAAAAAAAATTTTTTTCAACTTTTTTCAATTTTACCCCCGTGGGATATATATTCTACCCACACACATTTGGAACTCTCCTGGGGTACCCTCACACATATTATTCCCTCATTTAGTGGATATTTTCACAAAAAATTGAAATTTTCAAAAATCCAGAAAATTGGCTAAAAACAGCTAAATAACAAGGACTCATTGGGCGAATCGCTCTGGAACTAAAATCGGAACACTCACTGACATTTCCCCTATCTGAAAGTCTGATAAGTGCCGGAAAAATGACTAAGTCCCAAAAAAAATTTTTTTCAACTTTTTTCAATTTTACCCCCGTGGGATATATATTCTACCCACACATATTTGGAACTCTCCTGGGGTACCCTCACACATATTATTCCCTCATTTAGTGGATATTTTCACAAAAAAGTGAAATTTTCAAAAATCCAGAAAATTGGCTGAAAACAACTAAATAACAAGGACTCATTGGGCGAATCGCTCTGGAACTGAAATCGGAACGCTCACTGACATTTGCCTTATCTGAAAGTCTGATAAACGCCGGAAAAATGACTAAGTCCAAAAAAAAAATTTTTTCAACTTTTTTCAATTTTACCCCCGTGGGATATATATTCTACCCACGCACATTTGGAACTCTCCTGGGGTACCCTCATACATATTATTCCCTCATTTAGTGGATATTTTCACAAAAAAGTGAAATTTTCAAGAATCCAGAAAATTGGCTGAAAACGACTAAATATCAAGGACTCATTGGGCGAATCGCTCTGGAACTGAAATCGGAACGCTCACTGACATTTCCCCTATCTGAAAGTCTGATAAACGCCGGAAAAATGACTAAGTCCAAAAAAAAAATTTTTTCAACTTTTTTCACTTTTACCGCCGTGGGATATATATTTTACCCACACACATTTGGAAATCTCCTGGGGTACCCTCACACATATTATTCCCTTATTTAGTGGATATTTTCACAAAAAAGTGAAATTTTCAAAAATCAAGAAAATTGGCTGAAAACGACTAAATATCAAGGACTCATTGGGCGAATCGCTCTGGAACTGAAATCGGAACGCTCACTGATATTTGCCTTATCTGAAAGTCTGATAAACGCCGGAAAAATGACTAAGTCCAAAAAAAAATTTTTTTCAACTTTTTTCAATTTTACCCCCGTGGGATATATATTCTACCCACACACATTTGGAACTCTCCTGGGGTACCCTCATACATATTATTAACTTATTTAGTGGATATTTTCACAAAGAAGTGAAATTTTCAAAAATCCAGAAAATTGGCTGAAAACGACTAAGTATCAAGGACTCATTGGGCGAATCGCTCTGGAACTGAAATCGGAACGCTCACTGACATTTCCCCTATCTGAAAGTCTGATAAACGCCGGAAAAATGACTAAGTTCAAAAAAAAATTTTTTTCAACTTTTTTCAATTTTACCCCCGTGGGATATATATTCTACCCACACACAATTGGAACTCTCCTGGGGTACCCTCACACATATTATTCCCTCATTTAGTGGATATTTTCACAAAAAAGTGAAATTTTCAAAAATCCAGAAAATTGGCTAAAAACAACTAAATAACAAGGACTCATTGGGCGAATCGCTCTGGAACTAAAATCGGAACACTCACTGACATTTCCCCTATCTGAAAGTCTGATAAGTGCCAGAAAAATGACTAAGTCCCAAAAAAAAATTTTTTCAACTTTTTTCAATTTTACCCCCGTGGGATATATATTCTACCCACACACATTTGGAACTCTCCTGGGGTACCCTCACACATATTATTCCCTCATTTAGTGGATATTTTCACAAAAAAGTGAAATTTTCAAAAATCCAGAAAATTGGCTGAAAACGACTAAATATCAAAGACTCATTGGGCGAATCGCTCTGGAACTGAAATGGGAATGCTCACTGACATTTCCCCTATCTTAAAGTCTGATAAACGCCAGAAAAATGACTAAGTCCAAAAAAAAATTTTTTTCAACTTTTTTCAATTTTACCCCCGTGGGATATATATTCTACCCACACACATTTGGAACTCTCCTGGGGTACCCTCACACATATTATTCCCTCATTTAGTGGATATTTTCACAAAGAAGTGAAATTTTCAAAAATCCAGAAAATTGGCTGAAAACGACTAAGTATCAAGGACTCATTGGGCGAATCACTCTGGAACTGAAATCGGAACGCTCACTGACATTTCCCCTATCTGAAAGTCTGATAAACGCCGGAAAAATGACTATGTCAAAAAAAAATTTTTTTTCAACTTTTTTCAATTTTACTCCCGTGGGATATATATTCTACCCACACACATTTGGAACTCTCCTGGGGTACTCTCACACATATTATTCCCTCATTTAGTGGATATTTTCACAAAAAAGTGAAATTTTCAAGAATCCAGAAAATTGGCTGAAAACGACTAAATATCAAGGACTCATTGGGCGAATCGCTCTGGAACTGAAATCGAAACGCTCACTGACATTTCCCCTATCTGAAAGTCTGATAAACGCCGGAAAAATGACTAAGTCCAAAAAAAAAATTTTTTCAACTTTTTTCACTTTTACCGCCGTGGGATATATATTTTACCCACACACATTTGGAAATCTCCTGGGGTACCCTCACACATATTATTCCCTTATTTAGTGGATATTTTCACAAAAAAGTGAAATTTTCAAAAATCAAGAAAATTGGCTGAAAACGACTAAATATCAAGGACTCATTGGGCGAATCACTCTGGAACTGAAATCGGAACTCTCACTGACATTTCCCCTATCTGAAAGTCTGATAAACGCCGGAAAAATGACTAAGTCCAAAAAAAAATTTTTTTCAACTTTTTTCAATTTTACCCCCGTGGGATATATATTCTACCCACACACATTTGGAACTCTCCTGGGGTACCCTCACACATATTATTCCCTCATTTAGTGGATATTTTCACAAAGAAGTGAAATTTTCAAAAATCCAGAAAATTGGCTGAAAACGACTAAGTATCAAGGACTCATTGGGCGAATCACTCTGGAACTGAAATCGGAACGCTCACTGACATTTCCCCTATCTGAAAGTCTGATAAACGCCGGAAAAATGACTAAGTCAAAAAAAAATTTTTTTTCAACTTTTTTCAATTTTACTCCCGTGGGATATATATTCTACCCACACACATTTGGAACTCTCCTGGGGTACTCTCACACATATTATTCCCTCATTTAGTGGATATTTTCACAAAAAAGTGAAATTTTCAAAAATCCAGAAAATTGGCTGAAAACGACTAAATATCAAGGACTCATTGGGCGAATCGCTCTGGAACTGAAATCGGAACGCTCACTGACATTTCCCCTATCTGAAAGTCTGATAAACGCCGGAAAAATGACTAAGTCAAAAAAAAATTTTTTTTCAATTTTACTCCCGTGGGATATATATTCTACCCACACACATTTGGAACTCTCCTGGGGTACTCTCACACATATTATTCCCTCATTTAGTGGATATTTTCACAAAAAAGTGAAATTTTCAAAAATCCAGAAAATTGGCTGAAAACGACTAAATATCAAGGACTCATTGGGCGAATCGCTCTGGAACTGAAATCGGAACGCTCACTGACATTTCCCCTATCTGAAAGTCTGATAAACGCCGGAAAAATGACTAAGTCCAAAAAAAAAATTTTCAACTTTTTTCAATTTTACCCCGGTGGGATATATATTCTACCCACACACATTTGGAACTCTCCTGGGGTACCCTCACACATATTATTCCCTCATTTAGTGGATATTTTCACAAAAAAGTGAAATTTTCAAAAATCCAGAAAATTGGCTGAAAACAACTAAATAACAAGGACTCATTGGGCGAATCGCTCTGGAACTGAAATCGGAATGCTCACTGACATTTGCCTTATCTGAAAGTCTGATAAACGCCGGAAAAATGACTAAGTCCAAAAAAAAAATTTTTTCAACTTTTTTCAATTTTACCCCGGTGGGATATATATTCTACCCACGCACATTTGGAACTCTCCTGGGGAACCCTCACACATATTATTCCCTCATTTAGTGGATATTTTCACAAAGAAGTGAAATTTTCAAAAATCCAGAAAATTGGCTGAAAACGACTAAGTATCAAGGACTCATTGGGCGAATCACTCTGGAACTGAAATCGGAACGCTCACTGACATTTCCCCTATCTGAAAGTCTGATAAACGCCGGAAAAATGACTAAGTCCAAAAAAAAATTTTTTTCAACTTTTTTCAATTTTACCCCCGTGGGATATATATTCTACCCACACACATTTGGAACTCTCCTGGGCTACTCTCACACATATTATTCCCTCATTTAGTTGATATTTTCACAAAAAAGTGAAATTTTCAAAAATCCAGAAAATTGGCTGAAAACGACTAAATATCAAGGACTCATTGGGCGAATCGCTCTGGAACTGAAATCGGAACGCTCACTGACATTTCCCCTATCTGAAAGTCTGATAAACGCCGGAAAAATGACTAAGTCCAAAAAAAAAATTTTTTCAACTTTTTTCAATTTTACCCCCGTGGGATATATATTCTACCCACACACATTTGGAACTCTCCTGGGGTACCCTCATACATATTATTTACTTATTTAGTGGATATTTTCACAAAGAAGTGAAATTTTCAAAAATCAAGAAAATTTGGTGAAAACGACTAAGTATCAAGGACTCATTGGGCGAATCGCTCTGGAACTGAAATCGGAACGCTCACTGACATTTCCCCTATCTGAAAGTCTGATAAACGCCGGAAAAATGACTAAGTTCAAAAAAAAAATTTTTTAAACTTTTTTCAATTTTACCCCCGTGGGATATATATTCTACCCACACACATTTGGAACTCTCCTGGGGTACCCTCACACATATTATTCCCTCATTTAGTGGATATTTTCACAAAAAAGTGAAATTTTCAAAAATCCAGAAAATTGGCTAAAAACAACTAAATAACAAGGACTCATTGGGCGAATCGCTCTGGAACTAAAATCGGAACACTCACTGACATTTCCCCTATCTGAAAGTCTGATAAGTGCCGGAAAAATGACTAAGTCCCACAAAAAAATTTTTTCAACTTTTTTCAATTTTACCCCCGTGGGATATATATTCTACCCACACACATTTGGAACTCTCCTGGGGTACCCTCACACATATTATTCCCTCATTTAGTGGATATTTTCACAAAAAAGTGAAATTTTCAAAAATCCAGAAAATTGGCTGAAAACGACTAAATATCAAAGACTCATTGGGCGAATCGCTCTGGAACTGAAATGGGAATGCTCACTGACATTTCCCCTATCTTAAAGTCTGATAAACGCCAGAAAAATGACTAAGTCCAAAAAAAAATTTTTTTCAACTTTTTTCAATTTTACCCCCGTGGGATATATATTCTACCCACACACATTTGGAACTCTCCTGGGGTACCCTCACACATATTATTCCCTCATTTAGTGGATATTTTCACAAAGAAGTGAAATTTTCAAAAATCCAGAAAATTGGCTGAAAACGACTAAGTATCAAGGACTCATTGGGCGAATCGCTCTGGAACTGAAATCGGAACGCTCACTGACATTTTCCCTATCTGAAAGTCTGATAAACGCCGGAAAAATGACTAAGTCCAAAAAAAAATTTTTTTCAACTTTTTTCAATTTTACCCCCGTGGGATATATATTCTACCCACACACATTTGGAACTCTCCTGGGGTACCCTCACACATATTATTCCCTCATTTAGTGGATATTTTCACAAAGAAGTGAAATTTTCAAAAATCCAGAAAATTGGCTGAAAACGACTAAGTATCAAGGACTCATTGGGCGAATCACTCTGGAACTGAAATCGGAACGCTCACTGACATTTCCCCTATCTGAAAGTCTGATAAACGCCGGAAAAATGACTAAGTCCAAAAAAAAATTTTTTTCAACTTTTTTCAATTTTACCCCCGTGGGATATATATTCTACCCACACACATTTGGAACTCTCCTGGGCTACTCTCACACATATTATTCCCTCATTTAGTTGATATTTTCACAAAAAAGTGAAATTTTCAAAAATCCAGAAAATTGGCTGAAAACGACTAAATATCAAGGACTCATTGGGCGAATCGCTCTGGAACTGAAATCGGAACGCTCACTGACATTTCCCCTATCTGAAAGTCTGATAAACGCCGGAAAAATGACTAAGTCCAAAAAAAAAATTTTTTCAACTTTTTTCAATTTTACCCCGGTGGGATATATATTCTACCCACGCACATTTGGAACTCTCCTGGGGTACCCTCATACATATTATTCCCTCATTTAGTGGATATTTTCACAAAAAAGTGAAATTTTCAAGAATCCAGAAAATTGGCTGAAAACGACTAAATATCAAGGACTCATTGGGCGAATCGCTCTGGAACTGAAATCGGAACGCTCACTGACATTTCCCCTATCTGAAAGTCTGATAAACGCCGGAAAAATGACTAAGTCCAAAAAAAAATTTTTTTCAACTTTTTTCACTTTTACCGCCGTGGGATATATATTTTACCCACACACATTTGGAAATCTCCTGGGGTACCCTCACACATATTATTCCCTTATTTAGTGGATATTTTCACAAAAAAGGGAAATTTTCAAAAATCCAGAAAATTGGCTGAAAACGACTAAGTATCAAGGACTCATTGGGCGAATCACTCTGGAACTGAAATCGGAACGCTCACTGACATTTCCCCTATCTGAAAGTCTGATAAACGCCGGAAAAATGACTAAGTCCAAAAAAAAATTTTTTTCAACTTTTTTCAATTTTACCCCCGTGGGATATATATTCTACCCACACACATTTGGAACTCTCCTGGGCTACTCTCACACATATTATTCCCTCATTTAGTGGATATTTTCACAAAAAAGTGAAATTTTCAAAAATCCAGAAAATTGGCTGAAAACGACTAAATATCAAGGACTCATCGGGCGAATCGCTCTGGAACTGAAATCGGAATGCTCACTGACATTTCCCCTATCTGAAAGTCTGATAAACGCCGGAAAAATGACTAAGTCCAAAAAAAAAATTTTTTCAACTTTTTTCAATTTTACCCCCGTGGGATATATATTCTACCCACACACATTTGGAACTCTCCTGGGGTACCCTCATACATATTATTAACTTATTTAGTGGATATTTTCACAAAAAAGTGAAATTTTCAAAAATCCAGAAAATTGGCTAAAAACAACTAAATAACAAGGACTCATTGGGCGAATCGCTCTGGAACTAAAATCGGAACACTCACTGACATTTCCCCTATCTGAAAGTCTGATAAGTGCCGGAAAAATGACTTAAGTCCCAAAAAAAAATTTTTTAAACTTTTTTCAATTTTACCCCCGTGGGATATATATTCTACCCACACACATTTGGAACTCTCCTGGGGTACCCTCACACATATTATTCCCTCATTTAGTGGATATTTTCACAAAAAAGTGAAATTTTCAAGAATCCAGAAAATTGGCTGAAAACGACTAAATATCAAGGACTCATTGGGCGAATCGCTCTGGAACTGAAATCGGAACGCTCACTGACATTTCCCCTATCTGAAAGTCTGATAAACGCCGGAAAAATGACTAAGTCCAAAAAAAAAAATTTTTCAACTTTTTTCACTTTTACCGCCGTGGGATATATATTTTACCCACACACATTTGAAAATCTCCTGGGGTACCCTCACACATATTATTCCCTTATTTAGTGGATATTTTCACAAAAAAGTGAAATTTTCAAAAATCCAGAAAATTGGCTGAAAACGACTAAGTATCAAGGACTCATTGGGCGAATCACTCTGGAACTGAAATCGGAACGCTCATTGACATTTCCCCTATCTGAAAGTCTGATAAACGCCGGAAAAATGACTAAGTCCAAAAAAAACATTTTTTCAACTTTTTTCAATTTTACCCCCGTGGGATATATATTCTACCCACACACATTTGGAACTCTCCTGGGCTACTCTCACACATATTATTCCCTCATTTAGTGGATATTTTCACAAAAAAGTGAAATTTTCAAAAATCCAGAAAATTGGCTGAAAACGACTAAATATCAAGGACTCATTGGGCGAATCGCTCTGGAACTGAAATCGGAACGCTCACTGACATTTCCCCTATCTGAAAGTCTGATAAACGCCGGAAAAATGACTAAGTCCAAAAAAAAAATTTTTTCAACTTTTTTCAATTTTACCCCGGTGGGATATATATTCTACCCACGCACATTTGGAACTCTCCTGGGGTACCCTCATAGATATTATTCCCTCATTTAGTGGATATTTTCACAAAAAAGTGAAATTTTCAAGAATCCAGAAAATTGGCTGAAAACGACTAAATATCAAGGACTCATTGGGCGAATCGCTCTGGAACTAAAATCGGAACACTCACTGACATTTCCCCTATCTGAAAGTCTGATAAGTGCCGGAAAAATGACTAAGTCCCAAAAAAAATTTTTTTCAACTTTTTTCAATTTTACCCCCGTGGGATATATATTCTACCCACACACATTTGGAACTCTCCTGGGGTACCCTCACACATATTATTCCCTCATTTAGTGGATATTTTCACAAAAAAGTGAAATTTTCAAAAATCCAGAAAATTGGCTGAAAACGACTAAA
Organism: Phyllobates terribilis; assembly: GCF_046119375.1. Classification (NCBI taxonomy): domain Eukaryota; kingdom Metazoa; phylum Chordata; class Amphibia; order Anura; family Dendrobatidae; genus Phyllobates; species Phyllobates terribilis. The sequence goes on from NW_027362783.1 coordinate 891,229, forward strand.
TATCAAGGACTCATTGGGCGAATCGCTCTGGAACTGAAATCGGAACGCTCACTGACATTTCCCCTATCTGAAAGTCTGATAAACGCCGGAAAAATGACTAAGTCCAAAAAAAAAATTTTTTCAACTTTTTTCAATTTTACCCCGGTGGGATATATATTCTACCCACGCACATTTGGAACTCTCCTGGGGTACCCTCATACATATTATTCCCTCATTTAGTGGATATTTTCACAAAAAAGTGAAATTTTCAAGAATCCAGAAAATTGGCTGAAAACGACTAAATATCAAGGACTCATTGGACGAATCGCTCTGGAACTGAAATCGGAACGCTCACTGATATTTGCCTTATCTGAAAGTCTGATAAACGCCGGAAAAATGACTAAGTCCAAAAAAAAAATTTTTTCAACTTTTTTCAATTTTACCCCCGTGGGATATATATTCTACCCACACACATTTGGAACTCTCCTGGGGTACCCTCATACATATTATTAACTTATTTAGTGGATATTTTCACAAAAAAGTGAAATTTTCAAAAATCCAGAAAATTGGCTAAAAACAACTAAATAACAAGGACTCATTGGGCGAATCGCTCTGGAACTAAAATCGGAACACTCACTGACATTTCCCCTATCTGAAAGTCTGATAAGTGCCGGAAAAATGACTAAGTCCCAAAAAAAATTTTTTTCAACTTTTTTCAATTTTACCCCCGTGGGATATATATTCTACCCACACACATTTGGAACTCTCCTGGGGTACCCTCACACATATTATTCCCTCATTTAGTGGATATTTTCACAAAAAAGTGAAATTTTCAAGAATCCAGAAAATTGGCTGAAAACGACTAAATATCAAGGACTCATTGGGCGAATCGCTCTGGAACTGAAATCGGAACGCTCACTGACATTTCCCCTATCTGAAAGTCTGATAAACGCCGGAAAAATGACTAAGTCCAAAAAAAAATTTTTTTCAACTTTTTTCACTTTTACCCCCGTGGGATATATATTTTACCCACACACATTTGGAAATCTCCTGGGGTACCCTCACACATATTATTCCCTTATTTAGTGGATATTTTCACAAAAAAGTGAAATTTTCAAAAATCCAGAAAATTGGCTGAAAACGACTAAGTATCAAGGACTCATTGGGCGAATCACTCTGGAACTGAAATCGGAACGCTCACTGACATTTCCCCTATCTGAAAGTCTGATAAACGCCGGAAAAATGACTAAGTCCAAAAAAAAATTTTTTTCAACTTTTTTCAATTTTACCCCCGTGGGATATATATTCTACCCACACACATTTGGAACTCTCCTGGGCTACTCTCACACATATTATTCCCTCATTTAGTGGATATTTTCACAAAAAAGTGAAATTTTCAAAAATCCAGAAAATTGGCTGAAAACGACTAAATATCAAGGACTCATTGGGCGAATCGCTCTGGAACTGAAATCGGAACGCTCACTGACATTTCCCCTATCTGAAAGTCTGATAAACACCGGAAAAATGACTAAGTCCAAAAAAAAAATTTTTTCAACTTTTTTCAATTTTACCCCGGTGGGATATATATTCTACCCACGCACATTTGGAACTCTCCTGGGGTACCCTCATACATATTATTCCCTCATTTAGTGGATATTTTCACAAAAAAGTGAAATTTTCAAGAATCCAGAAAATTGGCTGAAAACGACTAAATATCAAGGACTCATTGGGCGAATCGCTCTGGAACTGAAATCGGAACGCTCACTGATATTTGCCTTACCTGAAAGTCTGATAAACGCCGGAAAAATGACTAAGTCCAAAAAAAAATTTTTTTTAACTTTTTTCAATTTTACCCCCGTGGGATATATATTCTACCCACACACATTTGGAACTCTCCTGGGGTACCCTCACACATATTATTCCCTCATTTAGTGGATATTTTCACAAAGAAGTGAAATTTTCAAAAATCCAGAAAATTGGCTGAAAACGACTAAGTATCTAGGACTCATTGGGCGAATCGCTCTGGAACTGAAATCGGAACGCTCACTGACATTTTCCCTATCTGAAAGTCTGATAAACGCCGGAAAAATGACAAAGTCCAAAAAAAAATTTTTTTCAACTTTTTTCAATTTTACCCCCGTGGGATATATATTCTACCCACACACATTTGGAACTCTCCTGGGGTACCCTCACACATATTATTCCCTCATTTAGTGGATATTTTCACAAAGAAGTGAAATTTTCAAAAATCCAGAAAATTGGCTGAAAACGACTAAGTATCAAGGACTCATTGGGCGAATCGCTCTGGAACTGAAATCGGAACGCTCACTGACATTTCCCCTATCTGAAAGTCTGATAAGTGCCGGAAAAATGACTAAGTCCCAAAAAAAATTTTTTTCAACTTTTTTCAATTTTACCCCCGTGGGATATATATTCTACCCACACACATTTGGAACTCTCCTGGGGTACCCTCACACATATTATTCCCTCATTTAGTGGATATTTTCACAAAAAAGTGAAATTTTCAAAAATCCAGAAAATTGGCTGAAAACGACTAAATATCAAAGACTCATTGGGCGAATCGCTCTGGAACTGAAAACGGAATGCTCACTGACATTTCCCCTATCTGAAAGTCTGATAAACGCCGGAAAAATGACTAAGTCCCAAAAAAAATTTTTTTAAACTTTTTTCAATTTTACCCCCGTGGGATATATACTCTACCCACACAATTTTGGAACTCTCCTGGGGTACCCTCATACATATTATTCCCTCATTTAGTGGATATTTTCACAAAAAAGTGAAATTTTCAAAAATCCAGAAAATTGGCTGAAAAAGACTAAATATCAAAGACTCATTGGGCGAATCGCTCTGGAACTGAAATGGGAATGCTCACTGACATTTCTCCTATCTTAAAGTCTGATAAACGCCAGAAAAATTACTAAGTCCAAAAAAAAATTTTTTTCAACTTTTTTCAATTTTACCCCCGTGGGATATATATTCTTCCCACACACATTTAGAACTCTCCTGGGGTACCCTCACACATATTATTCCCTCATTTAGTGGATATTTTCAAAAAAAAGTGAAATTTTCAAAAATCCAGAAAATTGGCTGAAAACGACTAAATATCAAGGACTCATTGGGTGAATCGCTCTGGAACTGAAATCGGAACGCTCACTGACATTTCCCCTATCTGAAAGTCTGATAAACGGCGGAAAAATGACTAAGTCCAAAAAAAAATTTTTTTCAACTTTTTCAATTTGACCCCCGTGGGATATATATTCTTCCCACACACATTTGGAACTCTCCTGGGGTACCCTCACACATATTATTCCCTCATTTAGTGGATATTTTCACAAAAAGTGAAATTTTCAAAAATCCAAAATATTGGCTGAAAACGACTAAATATCAAGGACTCATTGGGCGAATCGCTCTGGAACTGAAATCGGAACGCTCACTGACATTTCCCCTATCTGAAAGTCTGATAAACGCCGGAAAAATAACTAAGTCCAAAAAAAAATGTTTTTCAACTTTTTTCAATTTTACCCCCGTGGGATATATATTCTACCCACACACATTTGGAACTCTCCTGGGGTACCCTCACACATATTATTCCCTTATTTAGTGGATATTTTCACAAAAAAGTGAAATTTTCAAAAATCAAGAAAATTGGCTGAAAACGACTAAATATCAAGGACTCATTGGGCGAATCGCTCTGGAACTGAAATCGGAACGCTCACTGACATTTGCCTTATCTGAAAGTCTGATAAACGCAGGAAAAATGACTAAGTCCAAAAAAAAAATGTTTTCAACTTTTTTCAATTTTACCCCCGTGGGATATATATTCTACCCACACACATTTGGAACTCTCCTGGGGTACCCTCATACATATTATTCCCTTATTTAGTGGATATTTTCACAAAGAAGTGAAATTTTTAAAAATCCAGAAAATTGGCTGAAAATGACTAAGTATCAAGGACTCATTGGGCGAATCGCTCTGGAACTGAAATCGGAACGCTCACTGACATTTCCCCTATCTGAAAGTCTGATAAACGGCGGAAAAATGACTAAGTCCAAAAAAAAATTTTTTTCAACTTTTTCAATTTTACCCCCGTGGGATATATATTCTTCCCACACACATTTGGAACTCTCCTGGGGTACCCTCACACATATTATTCCCTCATTTAGTGGATATTTTCACAAAAAGTGAAATTTTCAAAAATCCAAAATATTGGCTGAAAACGACTAAATATCAAGGACTCATTGGGCGAATCGCTCTGGAACTGAAATCGGAACGCTCACTGACATTTCCCCTATCTGAAAGTCTGATAAATGCCAGAAAAATGACTAAGTTCAAAAAAAAATTTTTTTCAACTTTTTTCAATTTTACCCCCGTGGGATATATATTCTACCCACACACATTTGGAACTCTCCTGGGGTACCCTCACACATATTATTCCCTCATTTAGTGGATATTTTCACAAAGAAGTGAAATTTTCAAAAATCCAGAAAATTGGCTGAAAACGACTAAATATCAAGGACTCATTGGGCGAATCGCTCTGGAACTGAAATCGGAACGCTCACTGACATTTCCCCTATCTGAAAGTCTGATAAACACCGGAAAAATGACTAAGTCCAAAAAAAAAATTTTTTCAACTTTTTTCAATTTTACCCCGGTGGGATATATATTCTACCCACGCACATTTGGAACTCTCCTGGGGTACCCTCATACATATTATTCCCTCATTTAGTGGATATTTTCACAAAAAAGTGAAATTTTCAAGAATCCAGAAAATTGGCTGAAAACGACTAAATATCAAGGACTCATTGGGCGAATCGCTCTGGAACTGAAATCGGAACGCTCACTGATATTTGCCTTACCTGAAAGTCTGATAAACGCCGGAAAAATGACTAAGTCCAAAAAAAAATTTTTTTTAACTTTTTTCAATTTTACCCCCGTGGGATATATATTCTACCCACACACATTTGGAACTCTCCTGGGGTACCCTCACACATATTATTCCCTCATTTAGTGGATATTTTCACAAAGAAGTGAAATTTTCAAAAATCCAGAAAATTGGCTGAAAACGACTAAGTATCTAGGACTCATTGGGCGAATCGCTCTGGAACTGAAATCGGAACGCTCACTGACATTTTCCCTATCTGAAAGTCTGATAAACGCCGGAAAAATGACAAAGTCCAAAAAAAAATTTTTTTCAACTTTTTTCAATTTTACCCCCGTGGGATATATATTCTACCCACACACATTTGGAACTCTCCTGGGGTACCCTCACACATATTATTCCCTCATTTAGTGGATATTTTCACAAAGAAGTGAAATTTTCAAAAATCCAGAAAATTGGCTGAAAACGACTAAGTATCAAGGACTCATTGGGCGAATCGCTCTGGAACTGAAATCGGAACGCTCACTGACATTTCCCCTATCTGAAAGTCTGATAAGTGCCGGAAAAATGACTAAGTCCCAAAAAAAATTTTTTTCAACTTTTTTCAATTTTACCCCCGTGGGATATATATTCTACCCACACACATTTGGAACTCTCCTGGGGTACCCTCACACATATTATTCCCTCATTTAGTGGATATTTTCACAAAAAAGTGAAATTTTCAAAAATCCAGAAAATTGGCTGAAAACGACTAAATATCAAAGACTCATTGGGCGAATCGCTCTGGAACTGAAAACGGAATGCTCACTGACATTTCCCCTATCTGAAAGTCTGATAAACGCCGGAAAAATGACTAAGTCCCAAAAAAAATTTTTTTAAACTTTTTTCAATTTTACCCCCGTGGGATATATACTCTACCCACACAATTTCTGAACTCTCCTGGGGTACCCTCATACATATTATTCCCTCATTTAGTGGATATTTTCACAAAAAAGTGAAATTTTCAAAAATCCAGAAAATTGGCTGAAAAAGACTAAATATCAAAGACTCATTGGGCGAATCGCTCTGGAACTGAAATGGGAATGCTCACTGACATTTCTCCTATCTTAAAGTCTGATAAACGCCAGAAAAATTACTAAGTCCAAAAAAAAATTTTTTTCAACTTTTTTCAATTTTACCCCCGTGGGATATATATTCTTCCCACACACATTTAGAACTCTCCTGGGGTACCCTCACACATATTATTCCCTCATTTAGTGGATATTTTCAAAAAAAAGTGAAATTTTCAAAAATCCAGAAAATTGGCTGAAAACGACTAAATATCAAGGACTCATTGGGTGAATCGCTCTGGAACTGAAATCGGAACGCTCACTGACATTTCCCCTATCTGAAAGTCTGATAAACGGCGGAAAAATGACTAAGTCCAAAAAAAAATTTTTTTCAACTTTTTCAATTTGACCCCCGTGGGATATATATTCTTCCCACACACATTTGGGACTCTCCTGGGGTACCCTCACACATATTATTCTCTCATTTAGTGGATATTTTCACAAAAAGTGAAATTTTCAAAAATCCAAAATATTGGCTGAAAACGACTAAATATCAAGGACTCATTGGGCGAATCGCTCTAGAACTGAAATCGGAACGCTCACTGACATTTCCCCTATCTGAAAGTCTGATAAACGCCGGAAAAATAACTAAGTCCAAAAAAAAATGTTTTTCAACTTTTTTCAATTTTACCCCCGTGGGATATATATTCTACCCACACACATTTGGAACTCTCCTGGGGTACCCTCACACATATTATTCCCTTATTTAGTGGATATTTTCACAAAAAAGTGAAATTTTCAAAAATCAAGAAAATTGGCTGAAAACGACTAAATATCAAGGACTCATTGGGCGAATCGCTCTGGAACTGAAATCGGAACGCTCACTGACATTTGCCTTATCTGAAAGTCTGATAAACGCAGGAAAAATGACTAAGTCCAAAAAAAAAATGTTTTCAACTTTTTTCAATTTTACCCCCGTGGGATATATATTCTACCCACACACATTTGGAACTCTCCTGGGGTACCCTCATACATATTATTCCCTTATTTAGTGGATATTTTCACAAAGAAGTGAAATTTTTAAAAATCCAGAAAATTGGCTGAAAATGACTAAGTATCAAGGACTCATTGGGCGAATCGCTCTGGAACTGAAATCGGAACGCTCACTGACATTTCCCCTATCTGAAAGTCTGATAAACGGCGGAAAAATGACTAAGTCCAAAAAAAAATTTTTTTCAACTTTTTCAATTTTACCCCCGTGGGATATATATTCTTCCCACACACATTTGGAACTCTCCTGGGGTACCCTCACACATATTATTCCCTCATTTAGTGGATATTTTCACAAAAAGTGAAATTTTCAAAAATCCAAAATATTGGCTGAAAACGACTAAATATCAAGGACTCATTGGGCGAATCGCTCTGGAACTGAAATCGGAACGCTCACTGACATTTCCCCTATCTGAAAGTCTGATAAATGCCAGAAAAATGACTAAGTCCAAAAAAAAATGTTTTTCAACTTTTTTCAATTTTACCCCCGTGGGATATATATTCTACCCACACACATTTGGAACTCTCCTGGGGTACCTTCATACATATTATTAACTTATTTAGTGGATATTTTCACAAAGAAGTGAAATTTTCAAAAATCCAGAAAATTGGCTGAAAACGACTAAGTATCAAGGACTCATTGGGCGAATCGCTCTGGAACTGAAATCGGAACACTCACTGACATTTCCCCTATCTGAAAGTCTGATAAGTGCCGGAAAAATGACTAAGTCCCAAAAAAAATTTTTTTCAACTTTTTTCAATTTTACCCCCGTGGGATATATATTCTACCCACACACATTTGGAACTCTCCTGGGGTACCCTCACACATATTATTCCCTCATTTAGTGGATATTTTCACAAAAAAGTGAAATTTTCAAAAATCCAGAAAATTGGCTGAAAACGACTAAATATCAAGGACTCATTGGGTGAATCGCTCTGGAACTGAAATCGGAACGCTCACTGACATTTCCCCTATCTGAAAGTCTGATAAACGGCGGAAAAATGACTAAGTCCAAAAAAAAATTTTTTTCAACTTTTTCAATTTGACCCCCGTGGGATATATATTCTTCCCACACACATTTGGAACTCTCCTGGGGTACCCTCACACATATTATTCCCTCATTTAGTGGATATTTTCACAAAAAGTGAAATTTTCAAAAATCCAAAATATTGGCTGAAAACGACTAAATATCAAGGACTCATTGGGCGAATCGCTCTGGAACTGAAATCGGAACGCTCACTGACATTTCCCCTATCTGAAAGTCTGATAAACGCCGGAAAAATAACTAAGTCCAAAAAAAAATGTTTTTCAACTTTTTTCAATTTTACCCCCGTGGGATATATATTCTACCCACACACATTTGGAACTCTCCTGGGGTACCCTCACACATATTATTCCCTTATTTAGTGGATATTTTCACAAAAAAGTGAAATTTTCAAAAATCAAGAAAATTGGCTGAAAACGACTAAATATCAAGGACTCATTGGGCGAATCGCTCTGGAACTGAAATCGGAACGCTCACTGACATTTGCCTTATCTGAAAGTCTGATAAACGCAGGAAAAATGACTAAGTCCAAAAAAAAAATGTTTTCAACTTTTTTCAATTTTACCCCCGTGGGATATATATTCTACCCACACACATTTGGAACTCTCCTGGGGTACCCTCATACATATTATTCCCTTATTTAGTGGATATTTTCACAAAGAAGTGAAATTTTTAAAAATCCAGAAAATTGGCTGAAAATGACTAAGTATCAAGGACTCATTGGGCGAATCGCTCTGGAACTGAAATCGGAACGCTCACTGACATTTCCCCTATCTGAAAGTCTGATAAACGGCGGAAAAATGACTAAGTCCAAAAAAAAATTTTTTTCAACTTTTTCAATTTTACCCCCGTGGGATATATATTCTTCCCACACACATTTGGAACTCTCCTGGGGTACCCTCACACATATTATTCCCTCATTTAGTGGATATTTTCACAAAAAGTGAAATTTTCAAAAATCCAAAATATTGGCTGAAAACGACTAAATATCAAGGACTCATTGGGCGAATCGCTCTGGAACTGAAATCGGAACGCTCACTGACATTTCCCCTATCTGAAAGTCTGATAAATGCCAGAAAAATGACTAAGTTCAAAAAAAAATTTTTTTCAACTTTTTTCAATTTTACCCCCGTGGGATATATATTCTACCCACACACATTTGGAACTCTCCTGGGGTACCCTCACACATATTATTCCCTCATTTAGTGGATATTTTCACAAAGAAGTGAAATTTTCAAAAATCCAGAAAATTGGCTGAAAACGACTAAGTATCAAGGACTCATTGGGCGAATCGCTCTGGAACTAAAATCGGAACGCTCACTGACATTTCCCCTATCTGAAAGTCTGATAAATGCCAGAAAAATGACTAAGTCCAAAAAAAAATGTTTTTCAACTTTTTTCAATTTTACCCCCGTGGGATATATATTCTACCCACACACATTTGGAACTCTCCTGGGGTACCTTCATACATATTATTAACTTATTTAGTGGATATTTTCACAAAGAAGTGAAATTTTCAAAAATCCAGAAAATTGGCTGAAAACGACTAAGTATCAAGGACTCATTGGGCGAATCGCTCTGGAACTGAAATCGGAACACTCACTGACATTTCCCCTATCTGAAAGTCTGATAAGTGCCGGAAAAATGACTAAGTCCCAAAAAAAATTTTTTTCAACTTTTTTCAATTTTACCCCCGTGGGATATATATTCTACCCACACACATTTGGAACTCTCCTGGGGTACCCTCACACATATTATTCCCTCATTTAGTGGATATTTTCACAAAAAAGTGAAATTTTCAAAAATCCAGAAAATTGGCTGAAAACGACTAAGTATCAAGGACTCATTGGGCGAATCGCTCTGGAACTGAAATCGGAACGCTCACTGACATTTTCCCTATCTGAAAGTCTGATAAACGCCGGAAAAATGACAAAGTCCAAAAAAAAATTTTTTTCAACTTTTTTCAATTTTACCCCCGTGGGATATATATTCTACCCACACACATTTGGAACTCTCCTGGGGTACCCTCACACATATTATTCCCTCATTTAGTGGATATTTTCACAAAGAAGTGAAATTTTCAAAAATCCAGAAAATTGGCTGAAAACGACTAAGTATCAAGGACTCATTGGGCGAATCACTCTGGAACTGAAATCGGAACGCTCACTGACATTTCCCCTATCTGAAAGTCTGATAAACGCCGGAAAAATGACTAAGTCCAAAAAAAATTTTTTTCAACTTTTTTCAATTTTACCCCCGTGGGATATATATTCTACCCACACACATTTGGAACTCTCCTGGGCTACTCTCACACATATTATTCCCTCATTTAGTGGATATTTTCACAAAAAAGTGAAATTTTCAAAAATCCAGAAAATTGGCTGAAAACGACTAAATATCAAGGACTCATTGGGCGAATCGCTCTGGAACTGAAATCGTAACGCTCACTGACATTTCCCCTATCTGAAAGTCTGATAAACACCGGAAAAATGACTAAGTCCAAAAAAAAAATTTTTTCAACTTTTTTCAATTTTACCCCGGTGGGATATATATTCTACCCACGCACATTTGGAACTCTCCTGGGGTACCCTCATACATATTATTCCCTCATTTAGTGGATATTTTCACAAAAAAGTGAAATTTTCAAGAATCCAGAAAATTGGCTGAAAACGACTAAATATCAAGGACTCATTGGGCGAATCGCTCTGGAACTGAAATCGGAACGCTCACTGATATTTGCCTTACCTGAAAGTCTGATAAACGCCGGAAAAATGACTAAGTCCAAAAAAAAATTTTTTTTTACTTTTTTCAATTTTACCCCCGTGGGATATATATTCTACCCACACACATTTGGAACTCTCCTGGGGTACCCTCACACATATTATTCCCTCATTTAGTGGATATTTTCACAAAGAAGTGAAATTTTCAAAAATCCAGAAAATTGGCTGAAAACGACTAAGTATCTAGGACTCATTGGGCGAATCGCTCTGGAACTGAAATCGGAACGCTCACTGACATTTTCCCTATCTGAAAGTCTGATAAACGCCGGAAAAATGACAAAGTCCAAAAAAAAATTTTTTTCAACTTTTTTCAATTTTACCCCCGTGGGATATATATTCTACCCACACACATTTGGAACTCTCCTGGGGTACCCTCACACATATTATTCCCTCATTTAGTGGATATTTTCACAAAGAAGTGAAATTTTCAAAAATCCAGAAAATTGGCTGAAAACGACTAAGTATCAAGGACTCATTGGGCGAATCGCTCTGGAACTGAAATCGGAACGCTCACTGACATTTCCCCTATCTGAAAGTCTGATAAGTGCCGGAAAAATGACTAAGTCCCAAAAAAAATTTTTTTCAACTTTTTTCAATTTTACCCCCGTGGGATATATATTCTACCCACACACATTTGGAACTCTCCTGGGGTACCCTCACACATATTATTCCCTCATTTAGTGGATATTTTCACAAAAAAGTGAAATTTTCAAAAATCCAGAAAATTGGCTGAAAACGACTAAATATCAAAGACTCATTGGGCGAATCGCTCTGGAACTGAAAACGGAATGCTCACTGACATTTCCCCTATCTGAAAGTCTGATAAACGCCGGAAAAATGACTAAGTCCCAAAAAAAATTTTTTTAAACTTTTTTCAATTTTACCCCCGTGGGATATATACTCTACCCACACAATTTTGGAACTCTCCTGGGGTACCCTCATACATATTATTCCCTCATTTAGTGGATATTTTCACAAAAAAGTGAAATTTTCAAAAATCCAGAAAATTGGCTGAAAAAGACTAAATATCAAAGACTCATTGGGCGAATCGCTCTGGAACTGAAATGGGAATGCTCACTGACATTTCTCCTATCTTAAAGTCTGATAAACGCCAGAAAAATTACTAAGTCCAAAAAAAAATTTTTTTCAACTTTTTTCAATTTTACCCCCGTGGGATATATATTCTTCCCACACACATTTAGAACTCTCCTGGGGTACCCTCACACATATTATTCCCTCATTTAGTGGATATTTTCAAAAAAAAGTGAAATTTTCAAAAATCCAGAAAATTGGCTGAAAACGACTAAATATCAAGGACTCATTGGGCGAATCGCTCTGGAACTGAAATCGGAACGCTCACTGACATTTCCCCTATCTGAAAGTCTGATAAACGGCGGAAAAATGACTAAGTCCAAAAAAAAATTTTTTTCAACTTTTTCAATTTGACCCCCGTGAGATATATATTCTTCCCACACACATTTGGAACTCTCCTGGGGTACCCTCACACATATTATTCCCTCATTTAGTGGATATTTTCACAAAAAGTGAAATTTTCAAAAATCCAAAATATTGGCTGAAAACGACTAAATATCAAGGACTCATTGGGCGAATCGCTCTGGAACTGAAATCGGAACGCTCACTGACATTTGCCTTATCTGAAAGTCTGATAAACGCAGGAAAAATGACTAAGTCCAAAAAAAAAATGTTTTCAACTTTTTTCAATTTTACCCCCGTGGGATATATATTCTACCCACACACATTTGGAACTCTCCTGGGGTACCCTCATACATATTATTCCCTTATTTAGTGGATATTTTCACAAAGAAGTGAAATTTTTAAAAATCCAGAAAATTGGCTGAAAATGACTAAGTATCAAGGACTCATTGGGCGAATCGCTCTGGAACTGAAATCGGAACGCTCACTGACATTTCCCCTATCTGAAAGTCTGATAAACGGCGGAAAAATGACTAAGTCCAAAAAAAAATTTTTTTCAACTTTTTCAATTTTACCCCCGTGGGATATATATTCTTCCCACACACATTTGGAACTCTCCTGGGGTACCCTCACACATATTATTCCCTCATTTAGTGGATATTTTCACAAAAAAGTGAAATTTTCAAAAATCCAGAAAATTGGCTGAAAACGACTAAGTATCAAGGACTCATTGGGCGAATCGCTCTGGAACTGAAATCGGAACGCTCACTGACATTTTCCCTATCTGAAAGTCTGATAAACGCCGGAAAAATGACAAAGTCCAAAAAAAAATTTTTTTCAACTTTTTTCAATTTTACCCCCGTGGGATATATAATCTACCCACACACATTTGGAACTCTCCTGGGGTACCCTCACACATATTATTCCCTCATTTAGTGGATATTTTCACAAAGAAGTGAAATTTTCAAAAATCCAGAAAATTGGCTGAAAACGACTAAGTATCAAGGACTCATTGGGCGAATCACTCTGGAACTGAAATCGGAACGCTCACTGACATTTCCCCTATCTGAAAGTCTGATAAACGCCGGAAAAATGACTAAGTCCAAAAAAAATTTTTTTCAACTTTTTTCAATTTTACCCCCGTGGGATATATATTCTACCCACACACATTTGGAACTCTCCTGGGCTACTCTCACACATATTATTCCCTCATTTAGTGGATATTTTCACAAAAAAGTGAAATTTTCAAGAATCCAGAAAATTGGCTGGAAACGACTAAATATCAAGGACTCATTGGGCGAATCGCTCTGGAACTGAAATCGGAACGCTCACTGACATTTCCCCTATGTGAAAGTCTGATAAACGCCGGAAAAATGACTAAGTCCAAAAAAAAATTTTTTTCAACTTTTTTCACTTTTACCGCCGTGGGATATATATTTTACCCACACACATTTGGAAATCTCCTGGGGTACCCTCATACATATTATTAACTTATTTAGTGGATATTTTCACAAAGAAGTGAAATTTTCAAAAATCCAGAAAATTGGCTGAAAACGACTAAGTATCAAGGACTCATTGGGCGAATCGCTCTGGAACTGAAATCGGAACGCTCACTGACATTTCCCCTATCTGAAAGTCTGATAAACGCCGGAAAATTGACTAAGTTAAAAAAAAAATTTTTTTCAACTTTTTTCAATTTTACCCCCGTGGGACATATATTCTACCCACACACATTTGGAACTCTCCTGGGGTACCCTCACACATATTATTCCCTCATTTAGTGGATATTTTCACAAAAAAGTGAAATTTTCAAAAATCCAGAAAATTGGCTAAAAACAACTAAATAACAAGGACTCATTGGGCGAATCGCTCTGGAACTAAAATCGGAACACTCACTGACATTTCCCCTATCTGAAAGTCTGATAAGTGCCGGAAAAATGACTAAGTCCCAAAAAAAATTTTTTTCAACTTTTTTCAATTTTACCCCCGTGGGATATATATTCTACCCACACACATTTGGAACTCTCCTGGGGTACCCTCACACATATTATTCCCTCATTTAGTGGATATTTTCACAAAAAAGTGAAATTTTCAAAAATCCAGAAAATTGGCTGAAAACGACTAAGTATCAAGGACTCATTGGGCGAATCACTCTGGAACTGAAATCGGAACGCTCACTGACATTTCCCCTATCTGAAAGTCTGATAAACGCCGGAAAAATGACTAAGTCCAAAAAAAATTTTTTTTCAACTTTTTTCAATTTTACCCCCGTGGGATATATATTCTACCCACACACATTTGGAACTCTCCTGGGCTACTCTCACACATATTATTCCCTCATTTAGTGGATATTTTCACAAAAAAGTGAAATTTTCAAGAATCCAGAAAATTGGCTGGAAACGACTAAATATCAAGGACTCATTGGGCGAATCGCTCTGGAACTGAAATCGGAACGCTCACTGACATTTCCCCTATGTGAAAGTCTGATAAACGCCGGAAAAATGACTAAGTCCAAAAAAAAAATTTTTTCAACTTTTTTCACTTTTACCGCCGTGGGATATATATTTTACCCACACACATTTGGAAATCTCCTGGGGTACCCTCACACATATTATTCCCTTATTTAGTGGATATTTTCACAAAAAAGTGAAATTTTCAAAAATCAAGAAAATTGGCTGAAAACGACTAAATATCAAGGACTCATTGGTCGAATCGCTCTGGAACTGAAATCGGAACGCTCACTGACATTTGCCTTATCTGAAAGTCTGATAAACGCCGGAAAAATGACTAAGTCCAAAAAAAAAATTTTTTCAACTTTTTTCAATTTTACCCCCGTGGGATATATATTCTACCCACACACATTTGGAACTCTCCTGGGGTACCCTCACACATATTATTAACTTATTTAGTGGATATTTTCACAAAGAAGTGAAATTTTCAAAAATCCAGAAAATTGGCTGAAAACGACTAAGTATCAAGGACTCATTGGGCGAATCGCTCTGGAACTGAAATCGGAACGCTCACTGACATTTCCCCTATCTGAAAGTCTGATAAGTACCGGAAAAATGACTAAGTCCCAAAAAAAAATTTTTTCAACTTTTTTCAATTTTACCCCCGTGGGATATATATTCTTCCCACACACATTTGGAACTCTCCTGGGGTACCCTCACACATATTGTTCCAACATTTAGTGGATATTTTCACAAAAAGTGAAATTTTCAAAAATCCAAAATATTGGCTGAAAACGACTAAATATCAAGGACTCATTGGGCGAATCGCTCTGGAACTGAAATCGGAACGCTCACTGACATTTCCCCTATCTGAAAGTCGGATAAACGCCGGAAAAATAACTAAGTCCAAAAAAAAATGTTTTTCAACTTTTTTCAATTTTACCCCCGTGGGATATATATTCTACCCACACACATTTGGAACTCTCCTGGGGTACCCTCACACATATTATTCCCTTATTTAGTGGATATTTTCACAAAAAAGTGAAATTTTCAAAAATCAAGAAAATTGGCTGAAAACGACTAAATATCAAGGACTCATTGGGCGAATCGCTCTGGAACTGAAATCGGAACGCTCACTGACATTTGCCTTATCTGAAAGTCTGATAAACGCAGGAAAAATGACTAAGTCCAAAAAAAAAATGTTTTCAACTTTTTTCAATTTTACCCCCGTGGGATATATATTCTACCCACACACATTTGGAACTCTCCTGGGGTACCCTCATACATATTATTCCCTTATTTAGTGGATATTTTCACAAAGAAGTGAAATTTTTAAAAATCCAGAAAATTGGCTGAAAATGACTAAGTATCAAGGACTCATTGGGCGAATCGCTCTGGAACTGAAATCGGAACGCTCACTGACATTTCCCCTATCTGAAAGTCTGATAAACGGCGGAAAAATGACTAAGTCCAAAAAAAAATTTTTTTCAACTTTTTCAATTTTACCCCCGTGGGATATATATTCTTCCCACACACATTTGGAACTCTCCTGGGGTACCCTCACACATATTATTCCCTCATTTAGTGGATATTTTCACAAAAAGTTAAATTTTCAAAAATCCAAAATATTGGCTGAAAACGACTAGATATCAAGGACTCATTGGGCGAATCGCTCTGGAACTGAAATCGGAACGCTCACTGACATTTCCCCTATCTGAAAGTCTGATAAATGCCAGAAAAATAACTAAGTCCAAAAAAAAATTTTTTTCAACTTTTTTCAATTTTACCCCCGTGGGATATATATTCTACCCACACACATTTGGAACTCTCCTGGGGTACCCTCACACATATTATTCCCTCATTTAGTGGATATTTTCACAAAGAAGTGAAATTTTCAAAAATCCAGAAAATTGGCTGAAAACGACTAAGTATCAAGGACTCATTGGGCGAATCGCTCTGGAACTAAAATCGGAACGCTCACTGACATTTCCCCTATCTGAAAGTCTGATAAAACGCCGGAAAAATGACTAAGTCCAAAAAAAAATGTTTTTCAACTTTTTTCAATTTTACCCCCGTGGGATATATATTCTACCCACACACATTTGGAACTCTCCTGGGGTACCCTCACACATATTATTCCCTCATTTAGTGGATATTTTCTTAAAAAAGTGAAATTTTCAAAAATCCAGAAAATTGGCTGAAAACGACTAAATATCAAGGACTCATTGGGCGAATCGCTCTGGAACTGAAATCGGAACGCTCACTGACATTTACCCTATCTGAAAGCCTGATAAACGCCGGAAAAATGACTAAGTCCAAAAAAAAAATTTTTTTAACTTTTTTCACTTTTACCGCCGTGGGATATATATTTTACCCACACACATTTGGAACTCTCCTGGGGTACCCTCACACATATTATTCCCTTATTTAGAGGATATTTTCACAAAAAAGTGAAATTTTCAAAAATCAAGAAAATTGGCTGAAAACGACTAAATATCAAGGACTCATTGGGCGAATCGCTCTGGAACTGAAATCGGAACGCTCACTGACATTTGCCTTATCTGAAAGTCTGATAAACGCAGGAAAAATGACTAAGTCCCAAAAAAAATTTTTTCAACTTTTTTCAATTTTACCCCCGTGGGATATATATTCTACCCACACACATTTGGAACTCTCCTGGGGTACCCTCACACATATTATTCCCTCATTTAGTGGATATTTTCACAAAGAAGTGAAATTTTCAAAAATCCAGAAAATTGGCTGAAAACGACTAAGTATCAAGGACTCATTGGGCGAATCGCTCTGGAACTAAAATCGGAACGCTCACTGACATTTCCCCTATCTGAAAGTCTGATAAATGCCAGAAAAATGACTAAGTCCAAAAAAAAATGTTTTTCAACTTTTTTCAATTTTACCCCCGTGGGATATATATTCTACCCACACACATTTGGAACTCTCCTGGGGTACCCTCATACATATTATTAACTTATTTAGTGGATATTTTCACAAAGAAGTGAAATTTTCAAAAATCCAGAAAATTGGCTGAAAACGACTAAGTATCAAGGACTCATTGGGCGAATCGCTCTGGAACTGAAATCGGAACACTCACTGACATTTCCCCTATCTGAAAGTCTGATAAGTGCCGGAAAAATGACTAAGTCCCAAAAAAAATTTTTTTCAACTTTTTTCAATTTTACCCCCGTGGGATATATATTCTACCCACACACATTTGGAACTCTCTTGGGGTACCCTCACACATATTATTCCCTCATTTAGTGGATATTTTCACAAAAAAGTGAAATTTTCAAAAATCCAGAAAATTGGCTGAAAACGACTAAGTATCAAGGACTCATTGGGCGAATCGCTCTGGAACTGAAATCGGAACGCTCACTGACATTTTCCCTATCTGAAAGTCTGATAAACGCCGGAAAAATGACAAAGTCCAAAAAAAAATTTTTTTCAACTTTTTTCAATTTTACCCCCGTGGGATATATATTCTACCCACACACATTTGGAACTCTCCTGGGGTACCCTCACACATATTATTCCCTCATTTAGTGGATATTTTCACAAAGAAGTGAAATTTTCAAAAATCCAGAAAATTGGCTGAAAACGACTAAGTATCAAGGACTCATTGGGCGAATCACTCTGGAACTGAAATCGGAACGCTCACTGACATTTCCCCTATCTGAAAGTCTGATAAACGCCGGAAAAATGACTAAGTCCAAAAAAAATTTTTTTCAACTTTTTTCAATTTTACCCCCGTGGGATATATATTCTACCCACACACATTTGGAACTCTCCTGGGCTACTCTCACACATATTATTCCCTCATTTAGTGGATATTTTCACAAAAAAGTGAAATTTTCAAGAATCCAGAAAATTGGCTGGAAACGACTAAATATCAAGGACTCATTGGGCGAATCGCTCTGGAACTGAAATCGGAACGCTCACTGACATTTCCCCTATGTGAAAGTCTGATAAACGCCGGAAAAATGACTAAGTCCAAAAAAAAATTTTTTTCAACTTTTTTCACTTTTACCGCCGTGGGATATATATTTTACCCACACACATTTGGAAATCTCCTGGGGTACCCTCATACATATTATTAACTTATTTAGTGGATATTTTCACAAAGAAGTGAAATTTTCAAAAATCCAGAAAATTGGCTGAAAACGACTAAGTATCAAGGACTCATTGGGCGAATCGCTCTGGAACTGAAATCGGAACGCTCACTGACATTTCCCCTATCTGAAAGTCTGATAAACGCCGGAAAATTGACTAAGTTAAAAAAAAAATTTTTTTCAACTTTTTTCAATTTTACCCCCGTGGGATATATATTCTACCCACACACATTTGGAACTCTCCTGGGGTACCCTCACACATATTATTCCCTCATTTAGTGGATATTTTCACAAAAAAGTGAAATTTTCAAAAATCCAGAAAATTGGCTAAAAACAACTAAATAACAAGGACTCATTGGGCGAATCGCTCTGGAACTAAAATCGGAACACTCACTGACATTTCCCCTATCTGAAAGTCTGATAAGTGCCGGAAAAATGACTAAGTCCCAAAAAAAATTTTTTTCAACTTTTTTCAATTTTACCCCCGTGGGATATATATTCTACCCACACACATTTGGAACTCTCCTGGGGTACCCTCACACATATTATTCCCTCATTTAGTGGATATTTTCACAAAAAAGTGAAATTTTCAAAAATCCAGAAAATTGGCTGAAAACGACTAAGTATCAAGGACTCATTGGGCGAATCACTCTGGAACTGAAATCGGAACGCTCACTGACATTTCCCCTATCTGAAAGTCTGATAAACGCCGGAAAAATGACTAAGTCCAAAAAAAATTTTTTTTCAACTTTTTTCAATTTTACCCCCGTGGGATATATATTCTACCCACACACATTTGGAACTCTCCTGGGCTACTCTCACACATATTATTCCCTCATTTAGTGGATATTTTCACAAAAAAGTGAAATTTTCAAGAATCCAGAAAATTGGCTGGAAACGACTAAATATCAAGGACTCATTGGGCGAATCGCTCTGGAACTGAAATCGGAACGCTCACTGACATTTCCCCTATGTGAAAGTCTGATAAACGCCGGAAAAATGACTAAGTCCAAAAAAAAAATTTTTTCAACTTTTTTCACTTTTACCGCCGTGGGATATATATTTTACCCACACACATTTGGAAATCTCCTGGGGTACCCTCACACATATTATTCCCTTATTTAGTGGATATTTTCACAAAAAAGTGAAATTTTCAAAAATCAAGAAAATTGGCTGAAAACGACTAAATATCAAGGACTCATTGGTCGAATCGCTCTGGAACTGAAATCGGAACGCTCACTGACATTTGCCTTATCTGAAAGTCTGATAAACGCCGGAAAAATGACTAAGTCCAAAAAAAAAATTTTTTCAACTTTTTTCAATTTTACCCCCGTGGGATATATATTCTACCCACACACATTTGGAACTCTCCTGGGGTACCCTCACACGTATTATTAACTTATTTAGTGGATATTTTCACAAAGAAGTGAAATTTTCAAAAATCCAGAAAATTGGCTGAAAACGACTAAGTATCAAGGACTCATTGGGCGAATCGCTCTGGAACTGAAATCGGAACGCTCACTGACATTTCCCCTATCTGAAAGTCTGATAAGTACCGGAAAAATGACTAAGTCCCAAAAAAAAATTTTTTCAACTTTTTTCAATTTTACCCCCGTGGGATATATATTCTTCCCACACACATTTGGAACTCTCCTGGGGTACCCTCACACATATTGTTCCAACATTTAGTGGATATTTTCACAAAAAGTGAAATTTTCAAAAATCCAAAATATTGGCTGAAAACGACTAAATATCAAGGACTCATTGGGCGAATCGCTCTGGAACTGAAATCGGAACGCTCACTGACATTTCCCCTATCTGAAAGTCTGATAAAACGCCGGAAAAATGACTAAGTCCAAAAAAAAATGTTTTTCAACTTTTTTCAATTTTACCCCCGTGGGATATATATTCTACCCACACACATTTGGAACTCTCCTGGGGTACCCTCACACATATTATTCCCTCATTTAGTGGATATTTTCTTAAAAAAGTGAAATTTTCAAAAATCCAGAAAATTGGCTGAAAACGACTAAATATCAAGGACTCATTGGGCGAATCGCTCTGGAACTGAAATCGGAACGCTCACTGACATTTACCCTATCTGAAAGTCTGATAAACGCCGGAAAAATGACTAAGTCCAAAAAAAAAATTTTTTAAACTTTTTTCACTTTTACCGCCGTGGGATATATATTTTACCCACACACATTTGGAACTCTCCTGGGGTACCCTCACACATATTATTCCCTTATTTAGAGGATATTTTCACAAAAAAGTGAAATTTTCAAAAATCAAGAAAATTGGCTGAAAACGACTAAATATCAAGGACTCATTGGGCGAATCGCTCTGGAACTGAAATCGGAACGCTCACTGACATTTGCCTTATCTGAAAGTCTGATAAACGCAGGAAAAATGACTAAGTCCCAAAAAAAATTTTTTCAACTTTTTTCAATTTTACCCCCGTGGGATATATATTCTACCCACACACATTTGGAACTCTCCTGGGGTACCCTCATACATATTATTCCCTTATTTAGTGGATATTTTCACAAAGAAGTGAAATTTTCAAAAATCCAGAAAATTGGCTGAAAATGACTAAGTATCAAGGACTCATTGGGCGAATCACTCTGGAACTGAAATCGGAACACTCACTGACATTTCCCCTATCTGAAAGTCTGATAAACGCCGGAAAAATGACTAAGTTCAAAAAAAAATTTTTTTCAACTTTTTTCAATTTTACCCCCGTGGGATATATATTCTACCCACACACATTTGGAACTCTCCTGGGGTACCCTCACACATATTATTCCCTCATTTAGTGGATATTTTCACAAAAAAGTGAAATTTTCAAAAATCCAGAAAATTGGCTGAAAACGACTAAATATCAAGGACTCATTGGGCGAATCACTCTGGAACTGAAATCGGAACGCTCACTGACATTTCCCCTATCTGAAAGTCTGATAAACGCCGGAAAAATGACTAAGTCCAAAAAAAAAAATTTTTCAACTTTTTTCAATTTTACCCCCGTGGGATATATATTCTACCCACACACATTTGGAACTCTCCTGGGGTACCCTCACACATATTATTCCCTCATTTAGTGGATATTTTCACAAAGAAGTGAAATTTTCAAAAATCCAGAAAATTGGCTGAAAACGACTAATTATCAAGGACTCATTGGGCAAATCGCTCTGGAACTAAAATCGGAACGCTCACTGACATTTCCCCTATCTGAAAGTCTGATAAACGCCGGAAAAATGACTAAGTCCCCAAAAAAAAATTTTTAAACTTTTTTCAATTTTACCCCCGTGGGATATATATTCTACCCACACAAATTTGGAACTCTCCTAGGGTACCCTCATACATATTATTCCCTCATTTAGTGGATATTTTCACAAAAAAGTGAAATTTTCAAAAATCCAGAAAATTGGCTGAAAAAGACTAAATATCAAAGACTCAATGGGCGAATCGCTCTGGAACTGAAATGGGAATGCTCACTGACACTTCTCCTATCTTAAAGTCTGATAAACGCCAGAAAAATTACTAAGTCCAAAAAAAAATTTTTTTCAACTTTTTTCAATTTTACCCCCGTGGGATATATATTCTTCCCACACACATTTAGAACTCTCCTGGGGTACCCTCACACATATTATTCCCTCATTTAGTGGATATTTTCATAAAAAAGTGAAATTTTCAAAAATCCAGAAAATTGGCTGAAAACGACTAAATATCAAGGACTCATTGGGCGAATCGCTCTGGAACTGAAATCGGAATGCTCACTGACATTTCCCCTATCTGAAAGTCTGATAAACGCCGGAAAAATGACTAAGTCCAAAAAAAATTTTTTTTAAACTTTTTTCAATTTTACCCCCGTGGGATATATATTCTTCCCACACACATTTAGAACTCTCCTGGGGTACCCTCACACATATTATTCCCTTATTTAGTGGATATTTTCACAAAAAAGTGAAATTTTCAAAAATCAAGAAAATTTGCTGAAAACGACTAAATATCAAGGACTCATTGGGCGAATCGCTCTGGAACTGAAATCGGAACGCTCACTGACATTTCCCCTATCTGAAAGTCTGATAAACGGCGGAAAAATGACTAAGTCCAAAAAAAAATTTTTTTCAACTTTTTTCAGTTTAACCCCCGTGGGATATATATTCTACCCACACACATTTGGAACTCTCCTGGGGTACCCTCATACATATTATTCCCTCATTTAGTGGATATTTTCACAAAAAAGTGAAATTTTCAAAAATCCAGAAAATTGGCTAAAAACAACTAAATAACAAGGACTCATTGGGCGAATCGCTCTGGAACTAAAATCGGAACGCTCACTGACATTTCCCCTATCTGAAAGTCTCATAAGTGCCGGAAAAATGACTGAGTCCCAAAAAAAATTTTTTTAAACTTTTTTCAATTTTACCCCCGTGGGATATATATTCTACCCACACACATTTGGAACTCTCCTGGGGTACCCTCACACATATTATTCCCTTATTTAGTGGATATTTTCACAAAAAAGTGAAATTTTCAAAAATCAAGAAAATTGGCTGAAAACGACTAAATATCAAGGACTCATTGGGCGAATCGCTCTGGAACTGAAATCGGAACGCTCACTGACATTTTCCCTATCTGAAAGTCTGATAAATGCCGGAAAAATGACTAAGTCCAAAAAAAAAAATGTTTTCAACTTTTTTCAGTTTTACCTCCGTGGGATATATATTCTACCCACACACATTTGGAACTCTCCTTCGGTACCCTCACACATATTATTCCCTCATTTAGTGGATATTTTCACAAAAAAGTGAAATTTTCAAAAATCCAGAAAATTGGCTGAAAACGACTAAATATCAAAGACTCATTGGGCGAATCGCTCTGGAACTGAAATGGGAATGCTCACTGACATTTCCCCTATCTTAAAGTCTGATAAACGCCAGAAAAATGACTAAGTCCAAAAAAAAATTTTTTTCAACTTTTTTTAATTTTACCCCCGTGGGATATATATTCTACCCACACACATTTGGAACTCTCCTGGGGTACCCTCACACATATTATTCCCTCATTTAGTGGATATTTTCACAAAGAAGTGAAATTTTCAAAAATCCAGAAAATTGGCTGAAAATGACTAAGTATCAAGGACTCATTGGGCGAATCGCTCTGGAACTGAAATCGGAACGCTCACTGACATTTCCCCTATATGAAAGTCTGATAAACGCCGGAAAAATGACTAAGTCCAAAAAAACATTTTTTTCAACTTTTTTCAATTTTACCCCTCTGGGATATATATTTTACCCACACACATTTGGAACTCTCCTGGGGTACCCTCACACATATTATTCCCTCATTTAGTGGATATTTTCACAAAAAAGTGAAATTTTCAAAAATCAAGAAAATTGGCTGAAAACGACTAAATAACAAGGACTCATTGGGCGAATCGCTCTGGAACTGAAATGGGAATGCTCACTGACATTTCCCCTATCTTAAAGTCTGATAAACACCAGAAAAATGACTAAGTCCAAAAAAAAATTGTTTTCAACTTTTTTCAATTTTACCCCCGTGGGATATATATTCTACCCACACACATTTGGAACTCTCCTGGGGTACCCTCATACATATTATTCCCTCATTTAGTGGATATTTTCACAAAAAAAGTGAAATTTTCAAAAATCCAGAAAATTGGCTGAAAATGACTAAATATCAAGGACTCATTGGGCTAATCGCTCTGGAACTGAAATCGGAACGTTCACTGACATTTGCCCTATCTGAAAGTCTGATAAACGCCGGAAAAATGACTAAGTCCAAAAAAAAAATTTTTTCAACTTTTTTCAATTTTACCCCCGTGGGATATATATTCTTCCCACACACATTTAGAACTCTCCTGGGGTACCCTCACACATATTATTCAATCATTTAGTGGATATTTTCACAAAAAAGTGAAATTTTCAAAAATCCCGAAAATTGGCTGAAAACGACTAAATAACAAGGACTCATTGGGCGAATCGCTCTGGAACTGAAATCGGAATGCTCACTGACATTTCCCCTATCTGAAAGTCTGATAAACGCTGGAAAAATGACTAAGTCCAAAAAAAAATTTTTTTCAACTTTTTTCAATTTTACCCCCGTGGGATATATATTTTACCCACACACATTTGGAACTCTCCTGGGGTACCCTCACACATATTATTCCCTCATTTAGTGGATATTTTCACAAAAAAGTGAAATTTTCAAAAATCAAGAAAATTGTCTGAAAACGACTAAATAACAAGGACTCATTGGGCGAATCGCTCTGGAACTGAAATCGGAACGCTCACTGACATTTCCCCTATCTGAAAGTCTGATAAAAGGCGGAAAAATGAGTAAGTCCAAAAAAAAAATTTTTTCACATTTTTCAATTTTACCCCCGTGGGATATATATTTTACCCACACACATTTGGAACTCTCCTGGGGTACCCTCACACATATTATTCCCTCATTTAGTGGATACTTTCACAAAAAAGTGAAATTTTCAAAAATCCAGAAAATTGGCTGAAAACGACTAAATATCAAGGACTCATTGGGCGAATCGCTCTGGAACTGAAATCGGAATGCTCACTGACATTTCCCCTATCTGAAAGTCTGATAAACGCCAGAAAAATGACTAAGTCCAAAAAAAAATTTTTTTCAACTTTTTTCAATTTTACCCCCGTGGGATATGTATTCTTCCCACACACATTTAGAACTCTCCTGGTGTACCCTCACATATATTATTCCCTCATTTAGTGGATATTTTCACAAAAAAGTGAAATTTTCAAAAATCTAGAAAATTGGCTGAAAACTACTAATTATCAAGGACTCATTGGGCGAATCGCTCTGGAACTGAAATCGGAACGCTCACTGACATTTCCCCTATCTGAAAGTCTGATAAACGCCGGAAAAATTACTAAGTCCAAAAAAAAAATTTTTTAAACTTTTTTCAATTTTACCCCCGTGGGATATATATTCTACCCACACACATTTGGAACTCTCCTTCGGTACCCTCACACATATTATTCCCTCATTTAGAAGATATTTTCACAAAAAAGTGAAATTTTCAAAAATCCAGAAAATTGGCTGAAAACGACTAAATAACAAGGACTCATTGGGCGAATCGCTCTGGAACTGAAATCGGAATGCTCACTGACATTTCCCCTATCTGAAAGTCTGATAAACGCTGGAAAAATGACTAAGTCCAAAAAAAAATTTTTTTTAACTTTTTTCAATTTTACCCCCGTGGGATATATATTTTACCCACACACATTTGGAACTCTCCTGGGGTACCCTCACACATATTATTCCCTCATTTAGTGGATATTTTCACAAAAAAGTAAAATTTTCAAAAATCAAGAAAATTGGCTGAAAACAACTAAATATCAAGGACTCATTGGGCGAATCACTCTGGAACTGAAATCGGAACGCTCACTGACATTTCCCCTATCTGAAAGTCTGATAAACGGCGGAAAAATGTCTAAGTCCAAAAAAAAATTTTTTTCAACTTTTTCAATTTTACCCCCGTGGGATATATATTCTTCCCACACACATTTGGAACTCTCCTGGGGTACCCTCACACATATTATTCCCTCATTTAGTGGATATTTTCACAAAAAAGTGAAATTTTAAAAAATCAAGAAAATTGTCTGAAAACGACTAAATAACAAGGACTCATTGATCGAATCGCTCAGGAACTGAAATCGAAACGCTCACTGACATTTCTCCTATCTGAAAGTCTTTTAAACGTCGGAAAAATGACTCAGTCCAAAAAAAAAAATTTTTTAACTTTTTTCAATTTTACCCAAATGGGATATATATTCTACCCACACACATTTGGAACTCTCCTGGGGTACTCTCATACATATTATTCCCTCATTTAGTGGATATTTTCACAAAAAAGTGAAATTTTCAAGAATCCAGAAAATTGGCTGAAAACGACTAAATATCAAGGACTCATTGGGCGAATCGCTCTGGAACTGAAATCGGAATGCTCACTGACATTTCCCCTATCTGAAAGTCTGATAAACGCCGGAAAAATGACTAAGTCCAAAAAAAAATTTTTTTCAACTTTTTTCAATTTTACCCCTGTCAGATATATATTCTACCCACACACATTTGGAACTCTCCTGGGGTACCCTCACACATATTATTCCCTCATTTAGTGGATATTTTCACAAAAAAGTGAAATTTTCAAAAATCCAGAAAATTGGCTGAAAACGACTAAATAACAAGGACTCATTGGGCGAATCGCTCTGGAACTGAAATCGGAATGCTCACTGCCATTTCCCCTATCTGAAAGTCTGATAAACGCTGGAAAAATGACTAAGTCCAAAAAAAAATTTTTTTTAACTTTTTTCAATTTTACCCCCGTGGGATATATATTTTACCCACACACATTTGGAACTCTCCTGGGGTACCCTCACACATATTATTCCCTCATTTAGTGGATATTTTCACAAAAAAGTAAAATTTTCAAAAATCAAGAAAATTGGCTGAAAACAACTAAATATCAAGGACTCATTGGGCGAATCACTCTGGAACTGAAATCGGAACGCTCACTGACATTTCCCCTATCTGAAAGTCTGATAAACGGCGGAAAAATGTCTAAGTCCAAAAAAAAATTTTTTTCAACTTTTTCAATTTTACCCCCGTGGGATATATATTCTTCCCACACACATTTGGAACTCTCCTGGGGTACCCTCACACTTATTATTCCCTCATTTAGTGGATATTTTCACAAAAAAGTGAAATTTTAAAAAATCAAGAAAATTGTCTGAAAACGACTAAATAACAAGGACTCATTGGTCGAATCGCTCAGGAACTGAAATCGAAACGCTCACTGACATTTCTCCTATCTGAAAGTCTGATAAAAGGCGGAAAAATGACTAAGTCCAAAAAAAAATTTTTTTCAACTTTTTTCAATTTTACCCCCGTGGGATATATATTTTACCCACACACATTTGGAACTCTCCTGGGGTACCCTCACACATATTATTCCCTCATTTAGTGGATATTTTCACAAAAAAGTGAAATTTTAAAAAATCAAGAAAATTGTCTGAAAACGACTAAATAACAAGGACTCATTGATCGAATCGCTCAGGAACTGAAATCGAAACGCTCACTGACATTTCTCCTATCTGAAAGTCTTTTAAACGTCGGAAAAATGACTCAGTCCAAAAAAAAAATTTTTTTAACTTTTTTCAATTTTACCCAAATGGGATATATATTCTACCCACACACATTTGGAACTCTCCTGGGGTACTCTCATACATATTATTCCCTCATTTAGTGGATATTTTCACAAAAAAGTGAAATTTTCAAGAATCCAGAAAATTGGCTGAAAACGACTAAATATCAAGGACTCATTGGGTGAATCGCTCTGGAACTGAAATCGGAATGCTCACTGACAATTCCCCTATCTGAAAGTCTGATAAACGCCGGAAAAATGACTAAGTCCAAAAAAAAAATTTTTTCAACTTTTTTCAATTTTACCCCTGTCAGATATATATTCTACCCACACACATTTGGAACTCTCCTGGGGTACCCTCACACATATTATTCCCTCATTTAGTGGATATTTTCACAAAAAAGTGAAATTTTCAAAAATCCAGAAAATTGGCTGAAAACGACTAAATATCAAGGACTCATTGGGCGAATCGCTCTGGAACTGAAATCGGAATGCTCACTGACATTTCCCCTATCTGAAAGTCTGATAAACGCCAGAAAAATGACTAAGTCCAAAAAAAAAATTTTTTCACATTTTTCAATTTTACCCCCGTGGGATATATATTCTACCCACACACATTTGGAACTCTCCTGGGGTACCCTCACACATATTATTCCCTCATTTAGTGGATACTTTCACAAAAAAGTGAAATTTTCAAAAATCCAGAAAATTGGCTGAAAACGACTAAATATCAAGGACTCATTGGGCGAATCGCTCTGGAACTGAAATCGGAATGCTCACTGACATTTCCCCTATCTGAAAGTCTGATAAACGCCAGAAAAATGACTAAGTCCAAAAAAAAATTTTTTTCAACTTTTTTCAATTTTACCCCCGTGGGATATATATTCTTCCCACACACATTTAGAACTCTCCTGGTGTACCCTCACATATATTATTCCCTCATTTAGTGGATATTTTCACAAAAAAGTGAAATTTTCAAAAATCCAGAAAATTGGCTGAAAACGACTAAATAACAAGGACTCATTGGGCGAATCGCTCTGGAACTGAAATCGGAATGCTCACTGCCATTTCCCCTATCTGAAAGTCTGATAAACGCTGGAAAAATGACTAAGTCCAAAAAAATATTTTTTTTAACTTTTTTCAATTTTACCCCCGTGGGATATATATTTTACCCACACACATTTGGAACTCTCCTGGGGTACCCTCACACATATTATTCCCTCATTTAGTGGATATTTTCACAAAAAAGTAAAATTTTCAAAAATCAAGAAAATTGGCTGAAAACAACTAAATATCAAGGACTCATTGGGCGAATCACTCTGGAACTGAAATCGGAACGCTCACTGACATTTCCCCTATCTGAAAGTCTGATAAACGGCGGAAAAATGTCTAAGTCCAAAAAAAAATTTTTTTCAACTTTTTCAATTTTACCCCCGTGGGATATATATTCTTCCCACACACATTTGGAACTCTCCTGGGGTACCCTCACACTTATTATTCCCTCATTTAGTGGATATTTTCACAAAAAAGTGAAATTTTAAAAAATCAAGAAAATTGTCTGAAAACGACTAAATAACAAGGACTCATTCGTCGAATCGCTCAGGAACTGAAATCGAAACGCTCACTGACATTTCTCCTATCTGAAAGTCTGATAAAAGGCGGAAAAATGACTAAGTCCAAAAAAAAATTTTTTTCAACTTTTTTCAATTTTACCCCCGTGGGATATATATTCTACCCACACACATTTGGAACTCTCCTTCGGTACCCTCACACATATTATTCCCTCATTTAGTGGATATTTTCACAAAAAAGTGAAATTTTCAAAAATCCAGAAAATTGGCTGAAAACGACTAAATATCAAGGACTCATTGGGCGAATCGCTCTGGAACTGAAATCGGAATGCTCACTGACATTTCCCCTATCTGAAAGTCTGATAAACGCCAGAAAAATGACTAAGTCCAAAAAAAAAAATTTTTCACATTTTTCAATTTTACCCCCGTGGGATATATATTCTACCCACACACATTTGGAACTCTCCTGGGGTACCCTCACACATATTATTCCCTCATTTAGTGGATACTTTCACAAAAAAGTGAAATTTTCAAAAATCCAGAAAATTGGCTGAAAACGACTAAATATCAAGGACTCATTGGGCGAATCGCTCTGGAACTGAAATCGGAATGCTCACTGACATTTCCCCTATCTGAAAGTCTGATAAACGCCAGAAAAATGACTAAGTCCAAAAAAAAATTTTTTTCAACTTTTTTCAATTTTACCCCCGTGGGATATATATTCTTCCCACACACATTTAGAACTCTCCTGGTGTACCCTCACATATATTATTCCCTCATTTAGTGGATATTTTCACAAAAAAGTGAAATTTTCAAAAATCTAGAAAATTGGCTGAAAACTACTAATTATCAAGGACTCATTGGGCGAATCGCTCTGGAACTGAAATCGGAACGCTCACTGACATTTCCCCTATCTGAAAGTCTGATAAACGCCGGAAAAATTACTAAGTCCAAAAAAAAAATTTTTTCAACTTTTTTCAATTTTACCCCCGTGGGATATATATTCTACCCACACACATTTGGAACTCTCCTTCGGTACCCTCACACATATTATTCCCTCATTTAGTGGATATTTTCACAAAAAAGTGAAATTTTCAAAAATCCAGAAAATTGGCTGAAAACGACTAAATAACAAGGACTCATTGGGCGAATCGCTCTGGAACTGAAATCGGAATGCTCACTGCCATTTCCCCTATCTGAAAGTCTGATAAACGCTGGAAAAATGACTAAGTCCAAAAAAAAATTTTTTTTAACTTTTTTCAATTTTACCCCCGTGGGATATATATTTTACCCACACACATTTGGAACTCTCCTGGGGTACCCTCACACATATTATTCCCTCATTTAGTGGATATTTTCACAAAAAAGTAAAATTTTCAAAAATCAAGAAAATTGGCTGAAAACAACTAAATATCAAGGACTCATTGGGCGAATCACTCTGGAACTGAAATCGGAACGCTCACTGACATTTCCCCTATCTGAAAGTCTGATAAACGGCGGAAAAATGTCTAAGTCCAAAAAAAAATTTTTTTCAACTTTTTCAATTTTACCCCCGTGGGATATATATTCTTCCCACACACATTTGGAACTCTCCTGGGGTACCCTCACACTTATTATTCCCTCATTTAGTGGATATTTTCACAAAAAAGTGAAATTTTAAAAAATCAAGAAAATTGTCTGAAAACGACTAAATAACAAGGACTCATTGGTCGAATCGCTCAGGAACTGAAATCGAAACGCTCACTGACATTTCTCCTATCTGAAAGTCTGATAAAAGGCGGAAAAATGACTAAGTCCAAAAAAAAATTTTTTTCAACTTTTTTCAATTTTACCCCCGTGGGATATATATTTTACCCACACACATTTGGAACTCTCCTGGGGTACCCTCACACATATTATTCCCTCATTTAGTGGATATTTTCACAAAAAAGTGAAATTTTAAAAAATCAAGAAAATTGTCTGAAAACGACTAAATAACAAGGACTCATTGATCGAATCGCTCAGGAACTGAAATCGAAACGCTCACTGACATTTCTCCTATCTGAAAGTCTTTTAAACGTCGGAAAAATGACTCAGTCCAAAAAAAAAATTTTTTTAACTTTTTTCAATTTTACCCAAATGGGATATATATTCTACCCACACACATTTGGAACTCTCCTGGGGTACTCTCATACATATTATTCCCTCATTTAGTGGATATTTTCACAAAAAAGTGAAATTTTCAAGAATCCAGAAAATTGGCTGAAAACGACTAAATATCAAGGACTCATTGGGCGAATCGCTCTGGAACTGAAATCGGAATGCTCACTGACATTTCCCCTATCTGAAAGTCTGATAAACGCCGGAAAAATGACTAAGTCCAAAAAAAAATTTTTTTCAACTTTTTTCAATTTTACCCCTGTCAGATATATATTCTACCCACACACATTTGGAACTCTCCTGGGATACCCTCACACATATTATTCCCTCATTTAGTGGATATTTTCACAAAAAAGTGAAATTTTCAAAAATCCAGAAAATTGGCTGAAAACGACTAAATATCAAGGACTCATTGGGCGAATCGCTCTGGAACTGAAATCGGAATGCTCACTGACATTTCCCCTATCTGAAAGTCTGATAAACGCCAGAAAAATGACTAAGTCCAAAAAAAAAATTTTTTCACATTTTTCAATTTTACCCCCGTGGGATATATATTCTACCCACACACATTTGGAACTCTCCTGGGGTACCCTCACACATATTATTCCCTCATTTAGTGGATACTTTCACAAAAAAGTGAAATTTTCAAAAATCCAGAAAATTGGCTGAAAACGACTAAATATCAAGGACTCATTGGGCGAATCGCTCTGGAACTGAAATCGGAATGCTCACTGACATTTCCCCTATCTGAAAGTCTGATAAACGCCAGAAAAATGACTAAGTCCAAAAAAAAATTTTTTTCAACTTTTTTCAATTTTACCCCCGTGGGATATATATTCTTCCCACACACATTTAGAACTCTCCTGGTGTACCCTCACATATATTATTCCCTCATTTAGTGGATATTTTCACAAAAAAGTGAAATTTTCAAAAATCTAGAAAATTGGCTGAAAACTACTAATTATCAAGGACTCATTGGGCGAATCGCTCTGGAACTGAAATCGGAACGCTCACTGACATTTCCCCTATCTGAAAGTCTGATAAACGCCGGAAAAATTACTAAGTCCAAAAAAAAAATTTTTTCAACTTTTTTCAATTTTACCCCCGTGGGATATATATTCTACCCACACACATTTGGAACTCTCCTTCGGTACCCTCACACATATTATTCCCTCATTTAGTGGATATTTTCACAAAAAAGTGAAATTTTCAAAAATCCAGAAAATTGGCTGAAAACGACTAAATAACAAGGACTCATTGGGCGAATCGCTCTGGAACTGAAATCGGAATGCTCACTGCCATTTCCCCTATCTGAAAGTCTGATAAACGCTGGAAAAATGACTAAGTCCAAAAAAACATTTTTTTTAACTTTTTTCAATTTTACCCCCGTGGGATATATATTTTACCCACACACATTTGGAACTCTCCTGGGGTACCCTCACACATATTATTCCCTCATTTAGTGGATATTTTCACAAAAAAGTAAAATTTTCAAAAATCAAGAAAATTGGCTGAAAACAACTAAATATCAAGGACTCATTGGGCGAATCACTCTGGAACTGAAATCGGAACGCTCACTGACATTTCCCCTATCTGAAAGTCTGATAAACGGCGGAAAAATGTCTAAGTCCAAAAAAAAATTTTTTTCAACTTTTTCAATTTTACCCCCGTGGGATATATATTCTTCCCACACACATTTGGAACTCTCCTGGGGTACCCTCACACTTATTATTCCCTCATTTAGTGGATATTTTCACAAAAAAGTGAAATTTTAAAAAATCAAGAAAATTGTCTGAAAACGACTAAATAACAAGGACTCATTGGTCGAATCGCTCAGGAACTGAAATCGAAACGCTCACTGACATTTCTCCAATCTGAAAGTCTGATAAAAGGCAGAAAAATTACTAAGTACAAAAAAAAATTTTTTTCAACTTTTTTCAATTTTACCCCCGTGGGATATATATTTTACCCACACACATTTGGAACTCTCCTGGGGTACCCTCACACATATTATTCCCTCATTTAGTGGATATTTTCACAAAAAAGTGAAATTTTAAAAAATCAAGAAAATTGTCTGAAAACGACTAAATAACAAGGACTCATTGATCGAATCGCTCAGGAACTGAAATCGAAACGCTCACTGACATTTCTCCTATCTGAAAGTCTTTTAAACGTCGGAAAAATGACTCAGTCCAAAAAAAAAATTTTTTTAACTTTTTTCAATTTTACCCAAATGGGATATATATTCTACCCACACACATTTGGAACACTCCTGGGGTACTCTCATACATATTATTCCCTCATTTAGTGGATATTTTCACAAAAAAGTGAAATTTTCAAGAATCCAGAAAATTGGCTGAAAACGACTAAATATCAAGGACTCATTGGGCGAATCGCTCTGGAACTGAAATCGGAATGCTCACTGACATTTCCCCTATCTGAAAGTCTGATAAACGCCGGAAAAATGACTAAGTCCAAAAAAAAATTTTTTTCAACTTTTTTCAATTTTACCCCTGTCAGATATATATTCTACCCACACACATTTGGAACTCTCCTGGGGTACCCTCACACATATTATTCCCTCATTTAGTGGATATTTTCACAAAAAAGTGAAATTTTCAAAAATCCAGAAAATTGGCTGAAAACGACTAAATATCAAGGACTCATTGGGCGAATCGCTCTGGAACTGAAATCGGAATGCTCACTGACATTTCCCCTATCTGAAAGTCTGATAAACGCCAGAAAAATGACTAAGTCCAAAAAAAAAATTTTTTCACATTTTTCAATTTTACCCCCGTGGGATATATATTCTACCCACACACATTTGGAACTCTCCTGGGGTACCCTCACACATATTATTCCCTCATTTAGTGGATACTTTCACAAAAAAGTGAAATTTTCAAAAATCCAGAAAATTGGCTGAAAACGACTAAATATCAAGGACTCATTGGGCGAATCGCTCTGGAACTGAAATCGGAATGCTCACTGACATTTCCCCTATCTGAAAGTCTGATAAACGCCAGAAAAATGACTAAGTCCAAAAAAAAATTTTTTTCAACTTTTTTCAATTTTACCCCCGTGGGATATATATTCTTCCCACACACATTTAGAACTCTCCTGGTGTACCCTCACATATATTATTCCCTCATTTAGTGGATATTTTCACAAAAAAGTGAAATTTTCAAAAATCTAGAAAATTGGCTGAAAACTACTAATTATCAAGGACTCATTGGGCGAATCGCTCTGGAACTGAAATCGGAACGCTCACTGACATTTCCCCTATCTGAAAGTCTGATAAACGCCGGAAAAATTACTAAGTCCAAAAAAAAAATTTTTTCAACTTTTTTCAATTTTACCCCCGTGGGATATATATTCTACCCACACACATTTGGAACTCTCCTTCGGTACCCTCACACATATTATTCCCTCATTTAGTGGATATTTTCACAAAAAAGTGAAATTTTCAAAAATCCAGAAAATTGGCTGAAAACGACTAAATAACAAGGACTCATTGGGCGAATCGCTCTGGAACTGAAATCGGAATGCTCACTGCCATTTCCCCTATCTGAAAGTCTGATAAACGCTGGAAAAATGACTAAGTCCAAAAAAAAATTTTTTTTAACTTTTTTCAATTTTACCCCCGTGGGATATATATTTTACCCACACACATTTGGAACTCTCCTGGGGTACCCTCACACATATTATTCCCTCATTTAGTGGATATTTTCACAAAAAAGTAAAATTTTCAAAAATCAAGAAAATTGGCTGAAAACAACTAAATATCAAGGACTCATTGGGCGAATCACTCTGGAACTGAAATCGGAACGCTCACTGACATTTCCCCTATCTGAAAGTCTGATAAACGGCGGAAAATTGTCTAAGTCCAAAAAAAAATTTTTTTCAACTTTTTCAATTTTACCCCCGTGGGATATATATTCTTCCCACACACATTTGGAACTCTCCTGGGGTACCCTCACACTTATTATTCCCTCATTTAGTGGATATTTTCACAAAAAAGTGAAATTTTAAAAAATCAAGAAAATTGTCTGAAAACGACTAAATAACAAGGACTCATTGGTCGAATCGCTCAGGAACTGAAACCGAAACGCTCACTGACATTTCTCCTATCTGAAAGTCTGATAAAAGGCGGAAAAATGACTAAGTCCAAAAAAAAATTTTTTTCAACTTTTTTCAATTTTACCCCCGTGGGATATATATTTTACCCACACACATTTGGAACTCTCCTGGGGTACCCTCACACATATTATTCCCTCATTTAGTGGATATTTTCACAAAAAAGTGAAATTTTAAAAAATCAAGAAAATTGTCTGAAAACGACTAAATAACAAGGACTCATTGATCGAATCGCTCAGGAACTGAAATCAAAACGCTCACTGACATTTCTCCTATCTGAAAGTCTTTTAAACGTCGGAAAAATGACTCAGTCCAAAAAAAAAAATTTTTTAACTTTTTTCAATTTTACCCAAATGGGATATATATTCTACCCACACACATTTGGAACACTCCTGGGGTACTCTCATACATATTATTCCCTCATTTAGTGGATATTTTCACAAAAAAGTGAAATTTTCAAGAATCCAGAAAATTGGCTGAAAACGACTAAATATCAAGGACTCATTGGGCGAATCGCTCTGGAACTGAAATCGGAATGCTCACTGACATTTCCCCTATCTGAAAGTCTGATAAACGCCGGAAAAATGACTAAGTCCAAAAAAAAATTTTTTTCAACTTTTTTCAATTTTACCCCTGTCAGATATATATTCTACCCACACACATTTGGAACTCTCCTGGGGTACCCTCACACATATTATTCCCTCATTTAGTGGATATTTTCACAAAAAAGTGAAATTTTCAAAAATCCAGAAAATTGGCTGAAAACGACTAAATATCAAGGACTCATTGGGCGAATCGCTCTGGAACTGAAATCGGAATGCTCACTGACATTTCCCCTATCTGAAAGTCTGATAAACGCCAGAAAAATGACTAAGTCCAAAAAAAAAATTTTTTCACATTTTTCAATTTTACCCCCGTGGGATATATATTCTACCCACACACATTTGGAACTCTCCTGGGGTACCCTCACACATATTATTCCCTCATTTAGTGGATACTTTCACAAAAAAGTGAAATTTTCAAAAATCCAGAAAATTGGCTGAAAACGACTAAATATCAAGGACTCATTGGGCGAATCGCTCTGGAACTGAAATCGGAATGCTCACTGACATTTCCCCTATCTGAAAGTCTGATAAACGCCAGAAAAATGACTAAGTCCAAAAAAAAATTTTTTTCAACTTTTTTCAATTTTACCCCCGTGGGATATATATTCTTCCCACACACATTTAGAACTCTCCTGGTGTACCCTCACATATATTATTCCCTCATTTAGTGGATATTTTCACAAAAAAGTGAAATTTTCAAAAATCTAGAAAATTGGCTGAAAACTACTAATTATCAAGGACTCATTGGGCGAATCGCTCTGGAACTGAAATCGGAACGCTCACTGACATTTCCCCTATCTGAAAGTCTGATAAACGCCGGAAAAATTACTAAGTCCAAAAAAAAAATTTTTTCAACTTTTTTCAATTTTACCCCCGTGGGATATATATTCTACCCACACACATTTGGAACTCTCCTTCGGTACCCTCACACATATTATTCCCTCATTTAGTGGATATTTTCACAAAAAAGTGAAATTTTCAAAAATCCAGAAAATTGGCTGAAAACGACTAAATAACAAGGACTCATTGGGCGAATCGCTCTGGAACTGAAATCGGAATGCTCACTGCCATTTCCCCTATCTGAAAGTCTGATAAACGCTGGAAAAATGACTAAGTCCAAAAAAAAATTTTTTTTAACTTTTTTCAATTTTACCCCCGTGGGATATATATTTTACCCACACACATTTGGAACTCTCCTGGGGTACCCTCACACATATTATTCCCTCATTTAGTGGATATTTTCACAAAAAAGTAAAATTTTCAAAAATCAAGAAAATTGGCTGAAAACAACTAAATATCAAGGACTCATTGGGCGAATCACTCTGGAACTGAAATCGGAACGCTCACTGACATTTCCCCTATCTGAAAGTCTGATAAACGGCGGAAAAATGTCTAAGTCCAAAAAAAAATTTTTTTCAACTTTTTCAATTTTACCCCCGTGGGATATATATTCTTCCCACACACATTTGGAACTCTCCTGGGGTACCCTCACACTTATTATTCCCTCATTTAGTGGATATTTTCACAAAAAAGTGAAATTTTAAAAAATCAAGAAAATTGTCTGAAAACGACTAAATAACAAGGACTCATTGGTCGAATCGCTCAGGAACTGAAACCGAAACGCTCACTGACATTTCTCCTATCTGAAAGTCTGATAAAAGGCGGAAAAATGACTAAGTCCAAAAAAAAATTTTTTTCAACTTTTTTCAATTTTACCCCCGTGGGATATATATTTTACCCACACACATTTGGAACTCTCCTGGGGTACCCTCACACATATTATTCCCTCATTTAGTGGATATTTTCACAAAAAAGTGAAATTTTAAAAAATCAAGAAAATTGTCTGAAAACGACTAAATAACAAGGACTCATTGATCGAATCGCTCAGGAACTGAAATCGAAACGCTCACTGACATTTCTCCTATCTGAAAGTCTTTTAAACGTCGGAAAAATGACTCAGTCCAAAAAAAAAATTTTTTTAACTTTTTTCAATTTTACCCAAATGGGATATATATTCTACCCACACACATTTGGAACACTCCTGGGGTACTCTCATACATATTATTCCCTCATTTAGTGGATATTTTCACAAAAAAGTGAAATTTTCAAGAATCCAGAAAATTGGCTGAAAACGACTAAATATCAAGGACTCATTGGGCGAATCGCTCTGGAACTGAAATCGGAATGCTCACTGACATTTCCCCTATCTGAAAGTCTGATAAACGCCGGAAAAATGACTAAGTCCAAAAAAAAATTTTTTTCAACTTTTTTCAATTTTACCCCTGTCAGATATATATTCTACCCACACACATTTGGAACTCTCCTGGGGTACCCTCACACATATTATTCCCTCATTTAGTGGATATTTTCACAAAAAAGTGAAATTTTCAAAAATCCAGAAAATTGGCTGAAAACGACTAAATATCAAGGACTCATTGGGCGAATCGCTCTGGAACTGAAATCGGAATGCTCACTGACATTTCCCCTATCTGAAAGTCTGATAAACGCCAGAAAAATGACTAAGTCCAAAAAAAAAATTTTTTCACATTTTTCAATTTTACCCCCGTGGGATATATATTCTACCCACACACATTTGGAACTCTCCTGGGGTACCCTCACACATATTATTCCCTCATTTAGTGGATACTTTCACAAAAAAGTGAAATTTTCAAAAATCCAGAAAATTGGCTGAAAACGACTAAATATCAAGGACTCATTGGGCGAATCGCTCTGGAACTGAAATCGGAATGCTCACTGACATTTCCCCTATCTGAAAGTCTGATAAACGCCAGAAAAATGACTAAGTCCAAAAAAAAATTTTTTTCAACTTTTTTCAATTTTACCCCCGTGGGATATATATTCTTCCCACACACATTTAGAACTCTCCTGGTGTACCCTCACATATATTATTCCCTCATTTAGTGGATATTTTCACAAAAAAGTGAAATTTTCAAAAATCTAGAAAATTGGCTGAAAACTACTAATTATCAAGGACTCATTGGGCGAATCGCTCTGGAACTGAAATCGGAACGCTCACTGACATTTCCCCTATCTGAAAGTCTGATAAACGCCGGAAAAATTACTAAGTCCAAAAAAAAAATTTTTTCAACTTTTTTCAATTTTACCCCCGTGGGATATATATTCTACCCACACACATTTGGAACTCTCCTTCGGTACCCTCACACATATTATTCCCTCATTTAGTGGATATTTTCACAAAAAAGTGAAATTTTCAAAAATCCAGAAAATTGGCTGAAAACGACTAAATAACAAGGACTCATTGGGCGAATCGCTCTGGAACTGAAATCGGAATGCTCACTGCCATTTCCCCTATCTGAAAGTCTGATAAACGCTGGAAAAATGACTAAGTCCAAAAAAAAATTTTTTTTAACTTTTTTCAATTTTACCCCCGTGGGATATATATTTTACCCACACACATTTGGAACTCTCCTGGGGTACCCTCACACATATTATTCCCTCATTTAGTGGATATTTTCACAAAAAAGTAAAATTTTCAAAAATCAAGAAAATTGGCTGAAAACAACTAAATATCAAGGACTCATTGGGCGAATCACTCTGGAACTGAAATCGGAACGCTCACTGACATTTCCCCTATCTGAAAGTCTGATAAACGGCGGAAAATTGTCTAAGTCCAAAAAAAAATTTTTTTCAACTTTTTCAATTTTACCCCCGTGGGATATATATTCTTCCCACACACATTTGGAACTCTCCTGGGGTACCCTCACACTTATTATTCCCTCATTTAGTGGATATTTTCACCAAAAAGTGAAATTTTAAAAAATCAAGAAAATTGTCTGAAAACGACTAAATAACAAGGACTCATTGGTCGAATCGCTCAGGAACTGAAACCGAAACGCTCACTGACATTTCTCCTATCTGAAAGTCTGATAAAAGGCGGAAAAATGACTAAGTCCAAAAAAAAATTTTTTTCAACTTTTTTCAATTTTACCCCCGTGGGATATATATTTTACCCACACACATTTGGAACTCTCCTGGGGTACCCTCACACATATTATTCCCTCATTTAGTGGATATTTTCACAAAAAAGTGAAATTTTAAAAAATCAAGAAAATTGTCTGAAAACGACTAAATAACAAGGACTCATTGATCGAATCGCTCAGGAACTGAAATCGAAACGCTCACTGACATTTCTCCTATCTGAAAGTCTTTTAAACGTCGGAAAAATGACTCAGTCCAAAAAAAAAATTTTTTTAACTTTTTTCAATTTTACCCAAATGGGATATATATTCTACCCACACACATTTGGAACACTCCTGGGGTACTCTCATACATATTATTCCCTCATTTAGTGGATATTTTCACAAAAAAGTGAAATTTTCAAGAATCCAGAAAATTGGCTGAAAACGACTAAATATCAAGGACTCATTGGGCGAATCGCTCTGGAACTGAAATCGGAATGCTCACTGACATTTCCCCTATCTGAAAGTCTGATAAACGCCGGAAAAATGACTAAGTCCAAAAAAAAATTTTTTTCAACTTTTTTCAATTTTACCCCTGTCAGATATATATTCTACCCACACACATTTGGAACTCTCCTGGGGTACCCTCACACATATTATTCCCTCATTTAGTGGATATTTTCACAAAAAAGTGAAATTTTCAAAAATCCAGAAAATTGGCTGAAAACGACTAAATATCAAGGACTCATTGGGCGAATCGCTCTGGAACTGAAATCGGAATGCTCACTGACATTTCCCCTATCTGAAAGTCTGATAAACGCCAGAAAAATGACTAAGTCCAAAAAAAAAAATTTTTCACATTTTTCAATTTTACCCCCGTGGGATATATATTCTACCCACACACATTTGGAACTCTCCTGGGGTACCCTCACACATATTATTCCCTCATTTAGTGGATACTTTCACAAAAAAGTGAAATTTTCAAAAATCCAGAAAATTGGCTGAAAACGACTAAATATCAAGGACTCATTGGGCGAATCGCTCTGGAACTGAAATCGGAATGCTCACTGACATTTCCCCTATCTGAAAGTCTGATAAACGCCAGAAAAATGACTAAGTCCAAAAAAAAATTTTTTTCAACTTTTTTCAATTTTACCCCCGTGGGATATATATTCTTCCCACACACATTTAGAACTCTCCTGGTGTACCCTCACATATATTATTCCCTCATTTAGTGGATATTTTCACAAAAAAGTGAAATTTTCAAAAATCTAGAAAATTGGCTGAAAACTACTAATTATCAAGGACTCATTGGGCGAATCGCTCTGGAACTGAAATCGGAACGCTCACTGACATTTCCCCTATCTGAAAGTCTGATAAACGCCGGAAAAATTACTAAGTCCAAAAAAAAAATTTTTTCAACTTTTTTCAATTTTACCCCCGTGGGATATATATTCTACCCACACACATTTGGAACTCTCCTTCGGTACCCTCACACATATTATTCCCTCATTTAGTGGATATTTTCACAAAAAAGTGAAATTTTCAAAAATCCAGAAAATTGGCTGAAAACGACTAAATAACAAGGACTCATTGGGCGAATCGCTCTGGAACTGAAATCGGAATGCTCACTGCCATTTCCCCTATCTGAAAGTCTGATAAACGCTGGAAAAATGACTAAGTCCAAAAAAATATTTTTTTTAACTTTTTTCAATTTTACCCCCGTGGGATATATATTTTACCCACACACATTTGGAACTCTCCTGGGGTACCCTCACACATATTATTCCCTCATTTAGTGGATATTTTCACAAAAAAGTAAAATTTTCAAAAATCAAGAAAATTGGCTGAAAACAACTAAATATCAAGGACTCATTGGGCGAATCACTCTGGAACTGAAATCGGAACGCTCACTGACATTTCCCCTATCTGAAAGTCTGATAAACGGCGGAAAAATGTCTAAGTCCAAAAAAAAATTTTTTTCAACTTTTTCAATTTTACCCCCGTGGGATATATATTCTTCCCACACACATTTGGAACTCTCCTGGGGTACCCTCACACTTATTATTCCCTCATTTAGTGGATATTTTCACAAAAAAGTGAAATTTTAAAAAATCAAGAAAATTGTCTGAAAACGACTAAATAACAAGGACTCATTGGTCGAATCGCTCAGGAACTGAAACCGAAACGCTCACTGACATTTCTCCTATCTGAAAGTCTGATAAAAGGCGGAAAAATGACTAAGTCCAAAAAAAAATTTTTTTCAACTTTTTTCAATTTTACCCCCGTGGGATATATATTTTACCCACACACATTTGGAACTCTCCTGGGGTACCCTCACACATATTATTCCCTCATTTAGTGGATATTTTCACAAAAAAGTGAAATTTTAAAAAATCAAGAAAATTGTCTGAAAACGACTAAATAACAAGGACTCATTGATCGAATCGCTCAGGAACTGAAATCGAAACGCTCACTGACATTTCTCCTATCTGAAAGTCTTTTAAACGTCGGAAAAATGACTCAGTCCAAAAAAAAAATTTTTTTAACTTTTTTCAATTTTACCCAAATGGGATATATATTCTACCCACACACATTTGGAACTCTCCTGGGGTACTCTCATACATATTATTCCCTCATTTAGTGGATATTTTCACAAAAAAGTGAAATTTTCAAGAATCCAGAAAATTGGCTGAAAACGACTAAATATCAAGGACTCATTGGGCGAATCGCTCTGGAACTGAAATCGGAATGCTCACTGACATTTCCCCTATCTGAAAGTCTGATAAACGCCGGAAAAATGACTAAGTCCAAAAAAAAATTTTTTTCAACTTTTTTCAATTTTACCCCTGTCAGATATATATTCTACCCACACACATTTGGAACTCTCCTGGGGTACCCTCACACATATTATTCCCTCATTTAGTGGATATTTTCACAAAAAAGTGAAATTTTCAAAAATCCAGAAAATTGGCTGAAAACGACTAAATATCAAGGACTCATTGGGCGAATCGCTCTGGAACTGAAATCGGAATGCTCACTGACATTTCCCCTATCTGAAAGTCTGATAAACGCCAGAAAAATGACTAAGTCCAAAAAAAAAATTTTTTCACATTTTT
Organism: Phyllobates terribilis; assembly: GCF_046119375.1. Classification (NCBI taxonomy): domain Eukaryota; kingdom Metazoa; phylum Chordata; class Amphibia; order Anura; family Dendrobatidae; genus Phyllobates; species Phyllobates terribilis. The sequence goes on from NW_027362783.1 coordinate 934,750, forward strand.
CAATTTTACCCCCGTGGGATATATATTCTACCCACACACATTTGGAACTCTCCTGGGGTACCCTCACACATATTATTCCCTCATTTAGTGGATACTTTCACAAAAAAGTGAAATTTTCAAAAATCCAGAAAATTGTCTGAAAACGACTAAATATCAAGGACTCATTGGGCGAATCGCTCTGGAACTGAAATCGGAATGCTCACTGACATTTCCCCTATCTGAAAGTCTGATAAACGCCAGAAAAATGACTAAGTCCAAAAAAAAATTTTTTTCAACTTTTTTCAATTTTACCCCCGTGGGATGTATATTCTTCCCACACACATTTAGAACTCTCCTGGTGTACCCTCACATATATTATTCCCTCATTTAGTGGATATTTTCACAAAAAAGTGAAATTTTCAAAAATCTAGAAAATTGGCTGAAAACTACTAATTATCAAGGACTCATTGGGCGAATCGCTCTGGAACTGAAATCGGAACGCTCACTGACATTTCCCCTATCTGAAAGTCTGATAAACGCCGGAAAAATTACTAAGTCCAAAAAAAAAATTTTTTCAACTTTTTTCAATTTTACCCCCGTGGGATATATATTCTACCCACACACATTTGGAACTCTCCTTCGGTACCCTCACACATATTATTCCCTCATTTAGTGGATATTTTCACAAAAAAGTGAAATTTTCAAAAATCCAGAAAATTGGCTGAAAGCGACTAAATAACAAGGACTCATTGGGCGAATCGCTCTGGAACTGAAATCGGAATGCTCACTGCCATTTCCCCTATCTGAAAGTCTGATAAACGCTGGAAAAATGACTAAGTCCAAAAAAAAATTTTTTTTAACTTTTTTCAATTTTACCCCCGTGGGATATATATTTTACCCACACACATTTGGAACTCTCCTGGGGTACCCTCACACATATTATTCCCTCATTTAGTGGATATTTTCACAAAAAAGTAAAATTTTCAAAAATCAAGAAAATTGGCTGAAAACAACTAAATATCAAGGACTCATTGGGCGAATCACTCTGGAACTGAAATCGGAACGCTCACTGACATTTCCCCTATCTGAAAGTCTGATAAACGGCGGAAAAATGTCTAAGTCCAAAAAAAAATTTTTTTCAACTTTTTCAATTTTACCCCCGTGGGATATATATTCTTCCCACACACATTTGGAACTCTCCTGGGGTACCCTCACACTTATTATTCCCTCATTTAGTGGATATTTTCACAAAAAAGTGAAATTTTAAAAAATCAAGAAAATTGTCTGAAAACGACTAAATAACAAGGACTCATTGGTCGAATCGCTCAGGAACTGAAATCGAAACGCTCACTGACATTTCTCCTATCTGAAAGTCTGATAAAAGGCGGAAAAATGACTAAGTCCAAAAAAAAATTTTTTTCAACTTTTTTCAATTTTACCCCCGTGGGATATATATTTTACCCACACACATTTGGAACTCTCCTGGGGTACCCTCACACATATTATTCCCTCATTTAGTGGATATTTTCACAAAAAAGTGAAATTTTAAAAAATCAAGAAAATTGTCTGAAAACGACTAAATAACAAGGACTCATTGATCGAATCGCTCAGGAACTGAAATCGAAACGCTCACTGACATTTCTCCTATCTGAAAGTCTTTTAAACGTCGGAAAAATGACTCAGTCCAAAAAAAAAATTTTTTTAACTTTTTTCAATTTTACCCAAATGGGATATATATTCTACCCACACACATTTGGAACTCTCCTGGGGTACTCTCATACATATTATTCCCTCATTTAGTGGATATTTTCACAAAAAAGTGAAATTTTCAAAAATCTAGAAAATTGGCTGAAAACGACAAAATAACAAGGACTCATTGGGCGAATCGCTCTAGAACTGAAATCGGAACGCTCACTGACATTTCCCTTATCTGAAAGTCTGATAAAAGGCGGAAAAATGACTAAGTCCAAAAAAAAAAATTTTTCACATTTTTCAATTTTACCCCCGTGGGATATATATTCTACCCACACACATTTGGAACTCTCCTGGGGTACCCTCACACATATTATTCCCTCATTTAGTGGATACTTTCACAAAAAAGTGAAATTTTCAAAAATCCAGAAAATTGGCTGAAAACGACTAAATATCAAGGACTCATTGGGCGAATCGCTCTGGAACTGAAATCGGAATGCTCACTGACATTTCCCCTATCTGAAAGTCTGATAAACGCCAGAAAAATGACTAAGTCCAAAAAAAAATTTTTTTCAACTTTTTTCAATTTTACCCCGGTGGGATATATATTCTTCCCACACACATTTAGAACTCTCCTGGTGTACCCTCACATATATTATTCCCTCATTTAGTGGATATTTTCACAAAAAAGTGAAATTTTCAAAAATCTAGAAAATTGGCTGAAAACGACTAATTATCAAGGACTCATTGGGCGAATCGCTCTGGAACTGAAATCGGAACGCTCACTGACATTTCCCCTATCTGAAAGTCTGATAAACGCCGGAAAAATTACTAAGTCCAAAAAAAAAATTTTTTCAACTTTTTTCAATTTTACCCCCGTGGGATATATATTCTACCCACACACATTTGGAACTCTCCTTCGGTACCCTCACACATATTATTCCCTCATTTAGTGGATATTTTCACAAAAAAGTGAAATTTTCAAAAATCCAGAAAATTGGCTGAAAAAGACTAAATATCAAAGACTCATTGTGCGAATCGCTCTGGAACTGAAATGGGAATGCTCACTGACATTTCTCCTATCTTAAAGTCTGATAAACGCCAGAAAAATGACTAAGTCCAAAAAAAATTTTTTTTCAACTTTTTTCAATTTTACCCCCGTGGGATATATATTCTACCCACACACATTTGGAACTCTCCTGGGGTACCCTTATACATATTATTCACTCATTTAGTGGATATTTTCACAAAAAAGTGAAATTTTGAAAAAATCCAGAAAATTGGCTGAAAACGACTAAATATCAAGGACTCATTGGGCGAATCGCTCTGGAACTGAAATCGGAGCGCTCACTGACATTTGCCCTATTTGAAAGTCTGATAAACGCCGGAAAAATGACTAAGTCCAAAAAAAAAATTTTTTCAACTTTTTTCAATTTTACCCCCGTGGGATATATATTCTTCCCACACACGTTTAGAACTCTCCTGGTGTACCCTCACATATATTATTCCCTCATTTAGTGGATATTTTCACAAAAAAAGTGAAATTTTCAAAAATCAAGAAAATTGGCTGAAAACGACTAAATAACAAGGACTCATTGGGCCAATCACTCTGGAACTGAAATCGGAACGCTCACTGACATTTCCCCTATCTGAAAGTCTGATAAACGGCGGAAAAATGACTAAGTCCAAAAAAAAATTTTTTTCAACTTTTTTCAATTTTACCCCCATGGGATATATATTCCTCCCACACACATTTGGAACTCTCCTGGGGTACTCTCATACATATTATTCCCTCATTTAGTGGATATTTTCACAAAAAAGTGAAATTTTCAAAAATCTAGAAAATTGGCTGAAAACGACAAAATAACAAGGACTCATTGGGCGAATCGCTCTGGAACTGAAATCGGAACGCTCACTGACATTTCCCCTATCTGAAAGTCTGATAAAAGGCGGAAAAATGACTAAGTCCAAAAAAAAAATTTTTTCACATTTTTCAATTTTACCCCCGTGGGATATATATTCTACCCACACACATTTGGAACTCTCCTGGGGTACCCTCACACATATTATTCCCTCATTTAGTGGATATTTTCACAAAGAAGTGAAATTTTAAAAAATCCAGAAAATTGGCTGAAAACGACTAAATATCAAAGACTCATTGAGCGAATCGCTCTGGAACTGAAATCGGAACGCTCACTGACATTTCCCCTATCTTAAAGTCTAATAAACGCCAGAAAAATGACTAAATCCAAAAAAAAAAAATTTTCAACTTTTTTCAATTTTACCCCCATGGGATATATATTCTACCCACACACATTTGGAACTCTCCTGGGGTACCCTCATACATATTATTCCCTCATTTAGTGGATATTTTCACAAAAAAGTGAAATTTTCAAAAATCCAGAAAATTGGCTGAAAACGACTAAATATCAAGGACTCATTGGGCGAATCGCTCTGGAACAGAAATCGGAACGCTCACTGACATTTCCCCTATCTGAAAGTCTAATAAACGTCGGAAAAATGACTAAGTCCAAAAAAAAAAAATGTTTTCAATTTTACCCCCGTGGGATATATATTCTACCCACACACATTTGGAACTCTCCTGGGGTACCCTCACACATATTATTCCCTCATTTAGTGGATATTTTCACAAAAAAGTGAAATTTTCAAAAATCCAAAAAATTGGCTGAAAACGACTAAATATCAAGGACTCATTGGGCAAATCGCTCTGGAACTGAAATCGGAACGCTCACTGACATTTCCCCTATCTGAAAGTCTGATAAACGCCGGAAAAATGACTAAGTCCAAAAAAAAATTTTTTTCAGCTTTTTTCAATTTTACCCCCGTGGGATATATATTCTACCCACACACATTTGGAACTCTCCTGGGGTACCCTCACACATATTATTCCCTCATTTAGTGGATATTTTCACAAAGAAGTGAAATTTTCAAAAATCCAGAAAATTGGCTGAAAACGACTAATTATCAAGGACTCATTGGGCGAATCGCTATGGAACTGAAATGGGAATGCTCACTGACATTTCCCCTATCTTAAAGTCTGATAAACGCCAGAAAAATGACTAAGTCTAAAAAAAAATTTTTTTCAGCTTTTTTCAATTTTACCCCTGTGGGATATATATTCTACCCACACACATTTGGAACTCTCCTTCGGTACCCTCACACATATTATTCCCTCATTTAGTGGATATTTTCACAAAAAAGTGAAATTTTCAAAAATCCAGAAAATTGGCTGAAAACGACTAAATATCAAAGACTCATTGGGCGAATCGCTCTGGAACTGAAATGGGAATGCTCACTGACATTTCCCCTATCTTAAAGTCTGATAAACGCCAGAAAAATGACTAAGTCCAAAAAAAATTTTTTTCAACTTTTTTCAATTTTACTCCCTTGGGATATATATTCTACCCACACACATTTGGAACTCTCCTGGGGTACCCTCATACATATTATTCCCTCATTTAGTGGATATTTTCACAAAAAAGTGAAATTTTCAAGAATCCAGAAAATTGGCTGAAAACGACTAAATATCAAGGACTCATTGGGCGAATCGCTCTGGAACTGAAATCGGAATGCTCACTGACATTTCCCCTATCTGAAAGTCTGATAAACGCCGGAAAAATGACTAAGTCCAAAAAAAAATTTTTTTAAACTTTTTTCAATTTTACCCCTGTCAGATATATATTCTACCCACACACATTTGGAACTCTCCTGGGGTACCCTCACACATATTATTCCCTCATTTAGTGGATATTTTCACAAAAAAGTGAAATTTTCAAAAATCCAGAAAATTGGCTGAAAACGACTAAATATCAAGGACTCATTGGGCGAATCGCTCTGGAACTGAAATGGGAATGCTCACTGACATTTCCCCTATCTTCAAGTCTGATAAACGCCAGAAAAATGACTAAGTCCAAAAAAAAATTTTTTTAAACTTTTTTCAATTTTACCCCGGTGGGATATATATTCTTCCCACACACATTTAGAACTCTCCTGGTGTACCCTCACACATATTATTCCCTAATTTAGTGGATATTTTCACAAAAAAGTGAAATTTTCAAAAATCCAGAAAATTGGCTGAAAACGACTAATTATCAAGGACTCATTGGGCGAATCGCTCTGGAACTGAAATCGGAACGCTCACTGACATTTCCCCTATCTGAAAGTCTGATAAACGCCGGAAAAATTACTAAGTCCAAAAAAAAAATTTTTTCAACTTTTTTCAATTTTACCCCCGTGGGATATATATTCTACCCACACACATTTGGAACTCTCCTTCGGTACCCTCACACATATTATTCCCTCATTTAGTGGATATTTTCACAAAAAAGTGAAATTTTCAAAAATCCAGAAAATTGGCTGAAAACGACTAAATAACAAGGACTCATTGGGCGAATCGCTCTGGAACTGAAATCGGAATGCTCACTGCCATTTCCCCTATCTGAAAGTCTGATAAACGCTGGAAAAATGACTAAGTCCAAAAAAAAATTTTTTTTAACTTTTTTCAATTTTACCCCCGTGGGATATATATTTTAACCCACACACATTTGGAACTCTCCTGGGGTACCCTCACACATATTATTCCCTCATTTAGTGGATATTTTCACAAAAAAGTAAAATTTTCAAAAATCAAGAAAATTGGCTGAAAACAACTAAATATCAAGGACTCATTGGGCGAATCACTCTGGAACTGAAATCGGAACGCTCACTGACATTTCCCCTATCTGAAAGTCTGATAAACGGCGGAAAAATGTCTAAGTCCCAAAAAAAATTTTTTTCAACTTTTTCAATTTTACCCCCGTGGGATATATATTCTTCCCACACACATTTGGAACTCTCCTGGGGTACCCTCACACTTATTATTCCCTCATTTAGTGGATATTTTCACAAAAAAGTGAAATTTTAAAAAATCAAGAAAATTGTCTGAAAACGACTAAATAACAAGGACTCATTGGTCGAATCGCTCAGGAACTGAAATCGAAACGCTCACTGACATTTCTCCTATCTGAAAGTCTGATAAAAGGCGGAAAAATGACTAAGTCCAAAAAAAAATTTTTTTCAACTTTTTTCAATTTTACCCCCGTGGGATATATATTTTACCCACACACATTTGGAACTCTCCTGGGGTACCCTCACACATATTATTCCCTCATTTAGTGGATATTTTCACAAAAAAGTGAAATTTTAAAAAATCAAGAAAATTGTCTGAAAACGACTAAATAACAAGGACTCATTGATCGAATCGCTCAGGAACTGAAATCGAAATGCTCACTGACATTTCTCCTATCTGAAAGTCTTTTAAACGTCGGAAAAATGACTCAGTCCAAAAAAAAAATTTTTTTAACTTTTTTCAATTTTACCCAAATGGGATATATATTCTACCCACACACATTTGGAACTCTCCTGGGGTACTCTCATACATATTATTCCCTCATTTAGTGGATATTTTCACAAAAAAGTGAAATTTTCAAAAATCTAGAAAATTGGCTGAAAACGACAAAATAACAAGGACTCATTGGGCGAATCGCTCTAGAACTGAAATCGGAACGCTCACTGACATTTCCCTTATCTGAAAGTCTGATAAAAGGCGGAAAAATGACTAAGTCCAAAAAAAAAAATTTTTCACATTTTTCAATTTTACCCCCGTGGGATATATATTCTACCCACACACATTTGGAACTCTCCTGGGGTACCCTCACACATATTATTCCCTCATTTAGTGGATACTTTCACAAAAAAGTGAAATTTTCAAAAATCCAGAAAATTGGCTGAAAACGACTAAATATCAAGGACTCATTGGGCGAATCGCTCTGGAACTGAAATCGGAATGCTCACTGACATTTCCCCTATCTGAAAGTCTGATAAACGCCAGAAAAATGACTAAGTCCAAAAAAAAATTTTTTTCAACTTTTTTCAATTTTACCCCGGTGGGATATATATTCTTCCCACACACATTTAGAACTCTCCTGGTGTACCCTCACATATATTATTCCCTCATTTAGTGGATATTTTCACAAAAAAGTGAAATTTTCAAAAATCTAGAAAATTGGCTGAAAACGACTAATTATCAAGGACTCATTGGGCGAATCGCTCTGGAACTGAAATCGGAACGCTCACTGACATTTCCCCTATCTGAAAGTCTGATAAACGCCGGAAAAATTACTAAGTCCAAAAAAAAAATTTTTTCAACTTTTTTCAATTTTACCCCCGTGGGATATATATTCTACCCACACACATTTGGAACTCTCCTTCGGTACCCTCACACATATTATTCCCTCATTTAGTGGATATTTTCACAAAAAAGTGAAATTTTCAAAAATCCAGAAAATTGGCTGAAAAAGACTAAATATCAAAGACTCATTGTGCGAATCGCTCTGGAACTGAAATGGGAATGCTCACTGACATTTCTCCTATCTTAAAGTCTGATAAACGCCAGAAAAATGACTAAGTCCAAAAAAAATTTTTTTTCAACTTTTTTCAATTTTACCCCCGTGGGATATATATTCTACCCACACACATGTGGGGTACCCTTATACATATTATTCCCTCATTTAGTGGATATTTTCACAAAAAAGTGAAATTTTGAAAAAATCCAGAAAATTGGCTGAAAACGACTAAATATCAAGGACTCATTGGGCGAATCGCTCTGGAACTGAAATCGGAGCGCTCACTGACATTTGCCCTATTTGAAAGTCTGATAAACGCCGGAAAAATGACTAAGTCCAAAAAAAAAATTTTTTCAACTTTTTTCAATTTTACCCCCGTGGGATATATATTCTTCCCACACACGTTTAGAACTCTCCTGGTGTACCCTCACATATATTATTCCCTCATTTAGTGGATAATTTCACAAAAAAAGTGAAATTTTCAAAAATCAAGAAAATTGGCTGAAAACGACTAAATAACAAGGACTCATTGGGCCAATCACTCTGGAACTGAAATCGGAACGCTCACTGACATTTCCCCTATCTGAAAGTCTGATAAACGGCGGAAAAATGACTAAGTCCAAAAAAAAATTTTTTTCAACTTTTTTCAATTTTACCCCCATGGGATATATATTCCTCCCACACACATTTGGAACTCTCCTGGGGTACTCTCATACATATTATTCCCTCATTTAGTGGATATTTTCACAAAAAAGTGAAATTTTCAAAAATCTAGAAAATTGGCTGAAAACGACAAAATAACAAGGACTCATTGGGCGAATCGCTCTGGAACTGAAATCGGAACGCTCACTGACATTTCCCCTATCTGAAAGTCTGATAAAAGGCGGAAAAATGACTAAGTCCAAAAAAAAAATTTTTTCACATTTTTCAATTTTACCCCCGTGGGATATATATTCTACCCACACACATTTGGAACTCTCCTGGGGTACCCTCACACATATTATTCCCTCATTTAGTGGATATTTTCACAAAGAAGTGAAATTTTCAAAAATCCAGAAAATTGGCTGAAAACGACTAAATATCAAAGACTCATTGAGCGAATCGCTCTGGAACTGAAATCGGAACGCTCACTGACATTTCCCCTATCTTAAAGTCTAATAAACGCCAGAAAAATGACTAAATCCAAAAAAAAATTTTTTTCAACTTTTTTCAATTTTACCCCCATGGGATATATATTCTACCCACACACATTTGGAACTCTCCTGGGGTACCCTCATACATATTATTCCCTCATTTAGTGGATATTTTCACAAAAAAGTGAAATTTTCAAAAATCCAAAAAATTGGCTGAAAACGACTAAATATCAAGGACTCATTGGGCAAATCGCTCTGGAACTGAAATCGGAACGCTCACTGACATTTCCCCTATCTGAAAGTCTGATAAACGCCGGAAAAATGACTAAGTCCAAAAAAAAAATTTTTTCAGCTTTTTTCAATTTTACCCCCGTGGGATATATATTCTACCCACACACATTTGGAACTCTCCTGGGGTACCCTCACACATATTATTCCCTCATTTAGTGGATATTTTCACAAAGAAGTGAAATTTTCAAAAATCCAGAAAATTGGCTGAAAACGACTAATTATCAAGGACTCATTGGGCGAATCGCTATGGAACTGAAATGGGAATGCTCACTGACATTTCCCCTATCTTAAAGTCTGATAAACGCCAGAAAAATGACTAAGTCTAAAAAAAAAATTTTTTCAGCTTTTTTCAATTTTACCCCTGTGGGATATATATTCTACCCACACACATTTGGAACTCTCCTTCGGTACCCTCACACATATTATTCCCTCATTTAGTGGATATTTTCACAAAAAAGTGAAATTTTCAAAAATCCAGAAAATTGGCTGAAAACGACTAAATATCAAAGACTCATTGGGCGAATCGCTCTCGAACTGAAATGGGAATGCTCACTGACATTTCCCCTATCTTAAAGTCTGATAAACGCCAGAAAAATGACTAAGTCCAAAAAAAATTTTTTTCAACTTTTTTCAATTTTACTCCCTTGGGATATATATTCTACCCACACACATTTGGAACTCTCCTGGGGTACCCTCATACATATTATTCCCTCATTTAGTGGATATTTTCACAAAAAAGTGAAATTTTCAAGAATCCAGAAAATTGGCTGAAAACGACTAAATATCAAGGACTCATTGGGCGAATCGCTCTGGAACTGAAATCGGAATGCTCACTGACATTTCCCCTATCTGAAAGTCTAATAAACGTCGGAAAAATGACTAAGTCCAAAAAAAAAAAATGTTTTCAATTTTACCCCCGTGGGATATATATTCTACCCACACACATTTGGAACTCTCCTGGGGTACCCTCACACATATTATTCCCTCATTTAGTGGATATTTTCACAAAAAAGTGAAATTTTCAAAAATCCAAAAAATTGGCTGAAAACGACTAAATATCAAGGACTCATTGGGCGAATCGCTCTGGAACTGAAATCGGAACGCTCACTGACATTTCCCCTATCTGAAAGTCTGATAAACGCCGGAAAAATGACTAAGTCCAAAAAAAAATTTTTTCAACTTTTTTCAATTTTACCCCCTTGGGATATATATTCTACCCACACACATTTGGAACTCTCCTGGGGTACCCTCATACATATTATTCCCTCATTTAGTGGATATTTTCACAAAAAAGTGAAATTTTCATGAATCCAGAAAATTGGCTGAAAACGACTAAATATCAAGGACTCATTGGGCGAATCGCTCTGGAACTGAAATCGGAATGCTCACTGACATTTCCCCTATCTGAAAGTCTGATAAACGCCGGAAAAATGACTAAGTCCAAAAAAAAATTTTTTTCAACTTTTTTCAATTTTACCCCTGTCAGATATATATTCTACCCACACACATTTGGAACTCTCCTGGGGTACCCTCACACATATTATTCCCTCATTTAGTAGATATTTTCACAAAAAAGTGAAATTTTCAAAAATCCAGAAAATTGGCTGAAAACGCCTAAATATCAAAGACTCATTGAGCGAATCGCTCTGGAACTGAAATCGGAACGCTCACTGACATTTCCCCTATCTTAAAGTCTAATAAACGCCAGAAAAATGACTAAATCCAAAAAAAAAAATTTTTCAACTTTTTTCAATTTTACCCCCATGGGATATATATTCTACCCACACACATTTGGAACTCTCCTGGGGTACCCTCATACATATTATTCCCTCATTTAGTGGATATTTTCACAAAAAAGTGAAATTTTCAAAAATCCAGAAAATTGGCTGAAAACGACTAAATATCAAGGACTCATTGGGCGAATCGCTCTGGAACAGAAATCGGAACGCTCACTGACATTTCCCCTATCTGAAAGTCTAATAAACGTCGGAAAAATGACTAAGTCCAAAAAAAAAAAATGTTTTCAATTTTACCCCCGTGGGATATATATTCTACCCACACACATTTGGAACTCTCCTGGGGTACCCTCACACATATTATTCCCTCATTTAGTGGATATTTTCACAAAAAAGTGAAATTTTCAAAAATCCAAAAAATTGGCTGAAAACGACTAAATATCAAGGACTCATTGGGGAAATCGCTCTGGAACTGAAATCGGAACGCTCACTGACATTTCCCCTATCTGAAAGTCTGATAAACGCCGGAAAAATGACTAAGTCCAAAAAAAATTTTTTTTCAACTTTTTTCAATTTTACCCCTGTCAGATATATATTCTACCCACACACATTTGGAACTCTCCTGGGGTACCCTCACACATATTATTCCCTCATTTAGTAGATATTTTCACAAAAAAGTGAAATTTTCAAAAATCCTGAAAATTGTCTGAAAACGACTAAATATCAAAGACTCATTGGGCGAATCGCTCTGGAACTGAAATGGGAATGCTCACTGACATTTCCCCTATCTTCAAGTCTGATAAACGCCAGAAAAATGACTAAGTCCAAAAAAAAATTTTTTTAAACTTTTTTCAATTTTACCCCGGTGGGATATATATTCTTCCCACACACATTTAGAACTCTCCTGGTGTACCCTCACACATATTATTCCCTAATTTAGTGGATATTTTCACAAAAAAGTGAAATTTTCAAAAATCCAGAAAATTGGCTGAAAACGACTAAATATCAAGGACTCATTGGGCAAATCGCTCTGGAACTGAAATCGTAACGATCACTGACATTTCCCCTATCTGAAAGTCTGATAAACGGCGGAAAAATGACTAAGTCCAAAAAAAATTTTTTTTCAACTTTTTCAATTTTACCCCCGTGGGATATATATTCTTCCCACACACATTTGGAACTCTCCTGGGGTACCCTCACACTTATTATTCCCTCATTTAGTGGATATTTTCACAAAAAAGTGAAATTTTCAAAAATCCAAAAAATTGGCTGAAAACGATTAAATATCAAGGACTCATTGGGCGAATCGCTCTGGAACTGAAATCGGAACACTCACTGACATTTCCCCTATCTGAAAGTCTGATAAACGCCAGAAAAATGACTAAGTGCTAAAAAAAATTTTTTTGAACTTTTTTCAATATTACCCCCGTGGGATATATATTCTACCCACACACATTTGGAACTCTCCTGGGGTACCCTCATACATATTATTCCCTCATTTAGTGGATATTTTCACAAAAAAGTGAAATTTTCAAAAATCCAGAAAATTGGCTGAAAACGACTAAATATCAAAGACTCATTGGGCGAATCGCTCTGGAACTGAAATCGGAACGCTCACTGACATTTCCCCTATCTGAAAGTCTGATAAACACCAGAAAAATGACTAAATCCCCCCAAAAAAATTTTTCAACTTTTTTCAATTTTACCCCCATGGGATATATATTCTACCCACACACATTTGGAACTCTCCTGGGGTACCCTCATACATATTATTCCCTCATTTAGTGGATATTTTCACAAAAAAGTGAAATTTTCAAAAATCCAGAAAATTGGCTGAAAACGACTAAATATCAAGGACTCATTGGGCGAATCGCTCTGGAACAGAAATCGGAACGCTCACTGACATTTCCCCTATCTGAAAGTCTGATAAACGCCGGAAAAATGACTAAGTCCAAAAAAAAAAAATGTTTTCAATTTTACCCCCGTGGGATATATATTCTACCCACACACATTTGGAACTCTCCTGGGGTACCCTCACACATATTATTCCCTCATTTAGTGGATATTTTCACAAAAAAGTGAAATTTTCAAAAATCCAAAAAATTGGCTGAAAACGACTATATATCAAGGACTCATTGGGCAAATCGCTCTGGAACTGAAATCGGAACGCTCACTGACATTTCCCCTATCTGAAAGTCTGATAAACGCCGGAAAAATGACTAAGTCCAAAAAAAAATTTTTTTCAGCTTTTTTCAATTTTACCCCCGTGGGATATATATTCTACGCACACACATTGGAACTCTCCTTCGGTACCCTCACACATATTATTCCCTCATTTAGTGGATATTTTCGCAAAAAAGTGAAATTTTCAAAAATCCAGAAAATTGGCTGAAAACGACTAAATATCAAAGACTCATTGGGCGAATCGCTCTGGAACTGAAATGGGAATGCTCACTGACATTTCCCCTATCTTAAAGTCTGATAAACGCCAGAAAAATGACTAAGTCCAAAAAAAATTTTTTTTCAACTATTTTCAATTTTACCCCCGTGGGATATATATTCTACCCACACACATTTGGAACTCTCCTGGGGTACCCTCATACATATTATTCCCTCATTTAGTGGATATTTTCACAAAAAAGTGAAATTTTCAAGAATCCAGAAAATTGGCTGAAAACGACTAAATATCAAGGACTCATTGGGCGAATGGCTCTGGAACTGAAATCGGAATGCTCACTGACATTTCCCCTATCTGAAAGTCTGATAAACGCCGGAAAAATGACTAAGTCCAAAAAAAATTTTTTTTCAGCTTTTTTCAATTTTACCCCTGTTGGATATATATTCTACCCACACACATTTGGAACTCTCCTTCGGTACCCTCACACATATTATTCCCTCATTTAGTGGATATTTTCACAAAAAAGTGAAATTTTCAAAAATCCAGAAAATTGGCTGAAAACGACTAAATATCAAAGACTCATTGGGCGAATCGCTCTGGAACTGAAATGGGAATGCTCACTGACATTTTCCCTATCTTAAAGTCTGATAACCGCCAGAAAAATGACTAAGTGCAAAAAAAAATTTTTTTAAACTTTTTTCAATTTTACCCCCGTGGGATATATATTCTACCCACACACATTTGGAACTCTCCTGGGGTACTCTTATACATATTATTCCCTCATTTAGTGTATATTTTCACAAAAAAGTGAAATTTTTGAAAAATCCAGAAAATTGGCTGAAAACGACAAAATGACAAGGACTCATTGGGCGAATCGCTCTGGAACTGAAATCGGAACGCTCACTGACATTTCCCCTATCTGAAAGTCTGATAAAAGGCGGAAAAATGACTAAGTCCAAAAAAAAATTTTTTTCACATTTTTCAATTTTACCCCTGTGGGATATATATTCTACCCACACACATTTGGAACTCTCCTGGGGTACCCTCACACATATTATTCCCTCATTTAGTGGATATTTTCACAAAGAAGTGAAATTTTCAAAAATCCAGAAAATTGGCTGAAAACGACTAATTATCAAGGACTCATTGGGCGAATCGCTATGGAACTGAAATGGGAATGCTCACTGACATTTCCCCTATCTTAAAGTCTGATAAACGCCAGAAAAATGACTAAGTCTAAAAAAAAAATTTTTTCAGCTTTTTTCAATTTTACCCCTGTGGGACATATATTCTACCCACACACATTTGGAACTCTCCTTCGGTACCCTCACACATATTATTCCCTCATTTAGTGGATATTTTCACAAAAAAAGTGAAATTTTCAAAAATCCAGAAAATTGGCTGAAAACGACTAAATATCAAAGACTCACTGGGCGAATCGCTCTGGAACTGAAATGGGAATGCTCACTGACATTTCCCCTATTTTAAAGTCTGATAAACGCCAGAAAAATGACTAAGTCCAAAAAAAAATTTTTTCAACTTTTTTCAATTTTACCCCCTTGGGATATATATTCTACCCACACACATTTGGAACTCTCCTGGGGTACCCTCATACATATTATTCCCTCATTTAGTGGATATTTTCACAAAAAAGTGAAATTTTCATGAATCCAGAAAATTGGCTGAAAACGACTAAATATCAAGGACTCATTGGGCGAATCGCTCTGGAACTGAAATCGGAATGCTCACTGACATTTCCCCTATCTGAAAGTCTGATAAACGCCGGAAAAATGACTAAGTCCAAAAAAAAAAAATGTTTTCAATTTTACCCCCGTGGGATATATATTCTACCCACACACATTTGGAACTCTCCTGGGGTACCCTCACACATATTATTCCCTCATTTAGTGGATATTTTCACAAAAAAGTGAAATTTTCAAAAATCCAAAAAATTGGCTGAAAACGACTAAATATCAAGGACTCATTGGGGAAATCGCTCTGGAACTGAAATCGGAACGCTCACTGACATTTCCCCTATCTGAAAGTCTGATAAACGCCAGAAAAATGACTAAGTCCAAAAAAAATTTTTTTTCAACTTTTTTCAATTTTACCCCTGTCAGATATATATTCTACCCACACACATTTGGAACTCTCCTGGGGTACCCTCACACATATTATTCCCTCATTTAGTAGATATTTTCACAAAAAAGTGAAATTTTCAAAAATCCTGAAAATTGTCTGAAAACGACTAAATATCAAAGACTCATTGGGCGAATCGCTCTGGAACTGAAATGGGAATGCTCACTGACATTTCCCCTATCTTCAAGTCTGATAAACGCCAGAAAAATGACTAAGTCCAAAAAAAAATTTTTTTAAACTTTTTTCAATTTTACCCCGGTGGGATATATATTCTTCCCACACACATTTAGAACTCTCCTGGTGTACCCTCACACATATTATTCCCTAATTTAGTGGATATTTTCACAAAAAAGTGAAATTTTCAAAAATCCAGAAAATTGGCTGAAAACGACTAAATATCAAGGACTCATTGGGCAAATCGCTCTGGAACTGAAATCGTAACGATCACTGACATTTCCCCTATCTGAAAGTCTGATAAACGGCGGAAAAATGACTAAGTCCAAAAAAAATTTTTTTTCAACTTTTTCAATTTTACCCCCGTGGGATATATATTCTTCCCACACACATTTGGAACTCTCCTGGGGTACCCTCACACTTATTATTCCCTCATTTAGTGGATATTTTCACAAAAAAGTGAAATTTTCAAAAATCCAAAAAATTGGCTGAAAACGATTAAATATCAAGGACTCATTGGGCGAATCGCTCTGGAACTGAAATCGGAACACTCACTGACATTTCCCCTATCTGAAAGTCTGATAAACGCCAGAAAAATGACTAAGTGCTAAAAAAAATTTTTTTGAACTTTTTTCAATATTACCCCCGTGGGATATATATTCTACCCACACACATTTGGAACTCTCCTGGGGTACCCTCATACATATTATTCCCTCATTTAGTGGATATTTTCACAAAAAAGTGAAATTTTCAAAAATCCAGAAAATTGGCTGAAAACGACTAAATATCAAAGACTCATTGGGCGAATCGCTCTGGAACTGAAATCGGAACGCTCACTGACATTTCCCCTATCTGAAAGTCTGATAAACACCAGAAAAATGACTAAATCCCCCCAAAAAAAATTTTCAACTTTTTTCAATTTTACCCCCATGGGATATATATTCTACCCACACACATTTGGAACTCTCCTGGGGTACCCTCATACATATTATTCCCTCATTTAGTGGATATTTTCACAAAAAAGTGAAATTTTCAAAAATCCAGAAAATTGGCTGAAAACGACTAAATATCAAGGACTCATTGGGCGAATCGCTCTGGAACAGAAATCGGAACGCTCACTGACATTTCCCCTATCTGAAAGTCTGATAAACGTCGGAAAAATGACTAAGTCCAAAAAAAAAAAATGTTTTCAATTTTACCCCCGTGGGATATATATTCTACCCACACACATTTGGAACTCTCCTGGGGTACCCTCACACATATTATTCCCTCATTTAGTGGATATTTTCACAAAAAAGTGAAATTTTCAAAAATCCAAAAAATTGGCTGAAAACGACTAAATATCAAGGACTCATTGGGCAAATCGCTCTGGAACTGAAATCGGAACGCTCACTGACATTTCCCCTATCTGAAAGTCTGATAAACGCCGGAAAAATGACTAAGTCCAAAAAAAATTTTTTTCAACTTTTTTCAATTTTACCCCCTTGGGATATATATTCTACCCACACACATTTGGAACTCTCCTGGGGTACCCTCATACATATTATTCCCTCATTTAGTGGATATTTTCACAAAAAAGTGAAATTTTCATGAATCCAGAAAATTGGCTGAAAACGACTAAATATCAAGGACTCATTGGGCGAATCGCTCTGGAACTGAAATCGGAATGCTCACTGACATTTCCCCTATCTTCAAGTCTGATAAACGCCAGAAAAATGACTAAGTCCAAAAAAAAATTTTTTTAAACTTTTTTCAATTTTACCCCGGTGGGATATATATTCTTCCCACACACATTTAGAACTCTCCTGGTGTACCCTCACACATATTATTCCCTAATTTAGTGGATATTTTCACAAAAAAGTGAAATTTTCAAAAATCCAGAAAATTGGCTGAAAACGACTAAATATCAAGGACTCATTGGGCAAATCGCTCTGGAACTGAAATCGGAACGATCACTGACATTTCCCCTATCTGAAAGTCTGATAAACGGCGGAAAAATGACTAAGTCCAAAAAAAATTTTTTTTAAACTTTTTCAATTTTACCCCCGTGGGATATATATTCTTCCCACACACATTTGGAACTCTCCTGGGGTACCCTCACACTTATTATTCCCTCATTTAGTGGATATTTTCACAAAAAAGTGAAATTTTCAAAAATCCAAAAAATTGGCTGAAAACGACTAAATATCAAGGACTCATTGGGCGAATCGCTCTGGAACTGAAATCGGAACACTCACTGACATTTCCCCTATCTGAAAGTCTGATAAACGCCAGAAAAATGACTAAGTGCAAAAAAAAATTTTTTTGAACTTTTTTCAATATTACCCCCGTGGGATATATATTCTACCCACACACATTTGGAACTCTCCTGGGGTACCCTCATACATATTATTCCCTCATTTAGTGGATATTTTCACAAAAAAGTGAAATTTTCAAAAATCCAGAAAATTGGCTGAAAACGACTAAATATCAAAGACTCATTGGGCGAATCGCTCTGGAACTGAAATCGGAACGCTCACTGACATTTCCCCTATCTGAAAGTCTGATAAACGCCAGAAAAATGACTAAATCCCCCAAAAAAAATTTTTCAACTTTTTTCAATTTTACCCCCATGGGATATATATTCTACCCACACACATTTGGAACTCTCCTGGGGTACCCTCATACATATTATTCCCTCATTTAGTGGATATTTTCACAAAAAAGTGAAATTTTCAAAAATCCAGAAAATTGGCTGAAAACGACTAAATATCAAGGACTCATTGGGCGAAACGCTCTGGAACAGAAATCGGAACGCTCACTGACATTTCCCCTATCTGAAAGTCTAATAAACGTCGGAAAAATGACTAAGTCCAAAAAAAAAAAAATGTTTTCAATTTTACCCCCGTGGGATATATATTCTACCCACACACATTTGGAACTCTCCTGGGGTACCCTCACACATATTATTCCCTCATTTAGTGGATATTTTCACAAAAAAGTGAAATTTTCAAAAATCCAAAAAATTGGCTGAAAACGACTAAATATCAAGGACTCATTGGGCAAATCGCTCTGGAACTGAAATCGGAACGCTCACTGACATTTCCCCTATCTGAAAGTCTGATAAACGCCGGAAAAATGACTAAGTCCAAAAAAAATTTTTTTTCAGCTTTTTTCAATTTTACCCCCGTGGGATATATATTCTACGCACACACATTGGAACTCTCCTTCGGTACCCTCACACATATTATTCCCTCATTTAGTGGATATTTTCGCAAAAAAGTGAAATTTTCAAAAATCCAGAAAATTGGCTGAAAACGACTAAATATCAAAGACTCATTGGGCGAATCGCTCTGGAACTGAAATGGGAATGCTCACTGACATTTCCCCTATCTTAAAGTCTGATAAACGCCAGAAAAATGACTAAGTCCAAAAAAAAAATTTTTTCAACTATTTTCAATTTTACCCCCGTGGGATATATATTCTACCCACACACATTTGGAACTCTCCTGGGGTACCCTCATACATATTATTCCCTCATTTAGTGGATATTTTCACAAAAAAGTGAAATTTTCAAGAATCCAGAAAATTGGCTGAAAACGACTAAATATCAAGGACTCATTGGGCGAATGGCTCTGGAACTGAAATCGGAATGCTCACTGACATTTCCCCTATCTGAAAGTCTGATAAACGCCGGAAAAATGACTAAGTCCAAAAAAAAAATTTTTTCAGCTTTTTTCAATTTTACCCCTGTTGGATATATATTCTACCCACACACATTTGGAACTCTCCTTCGGTACCCTCACACATATTATTCCCTCATTTAGTGGATATTTTCACAAAAAAGTGAAATTTTCAAAAATCCAGAAAATTGGCTGAAAACGACTAAATATCAAAGACTCATTGGGCGAATCGCTCTGGACCTGAAATGGGAATGCTCACTGACATTTTCCCTATCTTAAAGTCTGATAAACGCCAGAAAAATGACTAAGTGCAAAAAAAAAATTTTTTGAACTTTTTTCAATTTTACCCCCGTGGGATATATATTCTACCCACACACATTTGGAACTCTCCTGGGGTACTCTCATACATATTATTCCCTCATTTAGTGTATATTTTCACAAAAAAGTGAAATTTTCAAAAATCCAGAAAATTGGCTGAAAATGACAAAATGACAAGGACTCATTGGGCGAATCGCTATGGAACTGAAATGGGAATGCTCACTGACATTTCCCCTATCTTAAAGTCTGATAAACGGCAGAAAAATGACTAAGTCTAAAAAAAAAATTTTTTCAGCTTTTTTCAATTTTACCCCCGTGGGATATATACTCTACCCACACACATTTGGAACTCTCCTTCGGTACCCTCACACATATTATTCCCTCATTTAGTGGATATTTTCACAAAAAAGTGAAATTTTCAAAAATCCAGAAAATTAGCTGAAAACGACTAAATATCAAGGACTCATTGGGCGAATCGCTCTAGAACTGAAATGGGAATGCTCACTGACATTTCCCCTATCTTAAAGTCTGATAAACGCCAGAAAAATGACTAAGTCCAAAAAAAAATTTTTTTAAACTTTTTTCAATTTTACCCCCGTGGAATATATATTCTTCCCACACACATTTAGAACTCTCCTGGTGTACCCTCACACATATTATTCCCTCATTTAGTGGATATTTTCACAAAAAAGTGAAATTTTCAAAAATCCAGAAAATTGGCTGAAAACGACTAAATATCAAGGACCCATTGGGCAAATGGCTCTGGAACTGAAATCGGAACCATCACTGACATTTCCCCTATCTGAAAGTCTGATAAACGGCGTAAAAATGACTAAGTCCAAAAAAAATTTTTTTTAAACTTTTTCAATTTTACCCCCGTGGGATATATATTCTTCCCACACACATTTGGAACTCTCCTGGGGTACCCTCACACTTATTATTCCCTCATTTAGTGGATATTTTCACAAAAAAGTGAAATTTTCAAAAATCCCAAAAATTGGCTGAAAACGACTAAATATCAAGGACTCATTGGGCGAATCGCTCTGGAACTGAAATCGGAACACTCACTGACATTTCCCCTATCTGAAAGTCTGATAAACGCTAGAAAAATGACTAAGTGCAAAAAAAAAATTTTTTTGAACTTTTTTCAATTTTACCCCCGTGGGATATATATTCTACCCACACACATTTGGAACTCTCCTGGGGTACCATCACACATATTATTCCCTCATTTAGTGGATATTTTCACAAAAAAGTGAAATTTTCAAAAATCCAGAAAATTGGCTGAAAACGACTAAATATCAAGGACTCATTGGGCGAATCGCTCTGGAACTGAAATCGGAACGCTCACTGACATCTCCCCTATCTGAAAGTCTGATAAACGCTGGAAAAATGACTAAGTCCAAAAAAAAAATTTTTTTTAACTTTTTTCAATTTTACCCCCATGGGATATATATTCTACCCACACACATTTGGAACTCTCCTTCGGTACCCTCACACATATTATTCCCTCATTTAGTGGATATTTTCACAAAGAAGTGAAATTTTCAAAAATCCAGAAAATTGGCTGAAAACGACTAAATATCAAGGACTCATTGGGCGAATGGCTCTGGAACTGAAATCGGAATGCTCACTGACATTTCCCCTATCTGAAAGTCTGATAAACGCCGGAAAAATGACTAAGTCCAAAAAAAAATTTTTTTCAGCTTTTTTCAATTTTACCCCTGTTGGATATATATTCTACCCACACACATTTGGAACTCTCCTTCGGTACCCTCACACATATTATTCCCTCATTTAGTGGATATTTTCACAAAAAAGTGAAATTTTCAAAAATCCAGAAAATTGGCTGAAAACGACTAAATATCAAAGACTCATTGGGCGAATCGCTCTGGAACTGAAATCGGAACGCTCACTGACATTTCCCCTATCTGAAAGTCTGATAAACGCCAGAAAAATGACTAAATCCCCCCAAAAAAAATTTCAACTTTTTTCAATTTTACCCCCATGGGATATATATTCTACCCACACACATTTGGAACTCTCCTGGGGTACCCTCATACATATTATTCCCTCATTTAGTGGATATTTTCACAAAAAAAGTGAAATTTTCAAAAATCCAGAAAATTGGCTGAAAACGACTAAATATCAAAGACTCATTGAGCGAATCGCTCTGGAACTGAAATCGGAACGCTCACTGACATTTCCCCTATCTGAAAGTCTAATAAACGTCGGAAAAATGACTAAGTCCAAAAAAAATTTTTTTTCAGCTTTTTTCAATTTTACCCCCGTGGGATATATATTCTACGCACACACATTGGAACTCTCCTTCGGTACCCTCACACATATTATTCCCTCATTTAGTGGATATTTTCGCAAAAAAGTGAAATTTTCAAAAATCCAGAAAATTGGCTGAAAACGACTAAATATCAAAGACTCATTGGGCGAATCGCTCTGGAACTGAAATGGGAATGCTCACTGACATTTCCCCTATCTTAAAGTCTGATAAACGCCAGAAAAATGACTAAGTCCAAAAAAAAAATTTTTTCAACTATTTTCAATTTTACCCCCGTGGGATATATATTCTACCCACACACATTTGGAACTCTCCTGGGGTACCCTCATACATATTATTCCCTCATTTAGTGGATATTTTCACAAAAAAGTGAAATTTTCAAGAATCCAGAAAATTGGCTGAAAACGACTAAATATCAAGGACTCATTGGGCGAATGGCTCTGGAACTGAAATCGGAATGCTCACTGACATTTCCCCTATCTGAAAGTCTGATAAACGCCGGAAAAATGACTAAGTCCAAAAAAAAAATTTTTTCAGCTTTTTTCAATTTTACCCCTGTTGGATATATATTCTACCCACACACATTTGGAACTCTCCTTCGGTACCCTCACACATATTATTCCCTCATTTAGTGGATATTTTCACAAAAAAGTGAAATTTTCAAAAATCCAGAAAATTGGCTGAAAACGACTAAATATCAAAGACTCATTGGGCGAATCGCTCTGGACCTGAAATGGGAATGCTCACTGACATTTTCCCTATCTTAAAGTCTGATAAACGCCAGAAAAATGACTAAGTGCAAAAAAAAAATTTTTTGAACTTTTTTCAATTTTACCCCCGTGGGATATATATTCTACCCACACACATTTGGAACTCTCCTGGGGTACTCTCATACATATTATTCCCTCATTTAGTGTATATTTTCACAAAAAAGTGAAATTTTCAAAAATCCAGAAAATTGGCTGAAAATGACAAAATGACAAGGACTCATTGGGCGAATCGCTATGGAACTGAAATGGGAATGCTCACTGACATTTCCCCTATCTTAAAGTCTGATAAACGGCAGAAAAATGACTAAGTCTAAAAAAAAAATTTTTTCAGCTTTTTTCAATTTTACCCCCGTGGGATATATACTCTACCCACACACATTTGGAACTCTCCTTCGGTACCCTCACACATATTATTCCCTCATTTAGTGGATATTTTCACAAAAAAGTGAAATTTTCAAAAATCCAGAAAATTAGCTGAAAACGACTAAATATCAAGGACTCATTGGGCGAATCGCTCTAGAACTGAAATGGGAATGCTCACTGACATTTCCCCTATCTTAAAGTCTGATAAACGCCAGAAAAATGACTAAGTCCAAAAAAAAATTTTTTTAAACTTTTTTCAATTTTACCCCCGTGGAATATATATTCTTCCCACACACATTTAGAACTCTCCTGGTGTACCCTCACACATATTATTCCCTCATTTAGTGGATATTTTCACAAAAAAGTGAAATTTTCAAAAATCCAGAAAATTGGCTGAAAACGACTAAATATCAAGGACCCATTGGGCAAATGGCTCTGGAACTGAAATCGGAACCATCACTGACATTTCCCCTATCTGAAAGTCTGATAAACGGCGTAAAAATGACTAAGTCCAAAAAAAATTTTTTTTAAACTTTTTCAATTTTACCCCCGTGGGATATATATTCTTCCCACACACATTTGGAACTCTCCTGGGGTACCCTCACACTTATTATTCCCTCATTTAGTGGATATTTTCACAAAAAAGTGAAATTTTCAAAAATCCCAAAAATTGGCTGAAAACGACTAAATATCAAGGACTCATTGGGCGAATCGCTCTGGAACTGAAATCGGAACACTCACTGACATTTCCCCTATCTGAAAGTCTGATAAACGCTAGAAAAATGACTAAGTGCAAAAAAAAAATTTTTTTGAACTTTTTTCAATTTTACCCCCGTGGGATATATATTCTACCCACACACATTTGGAACTCTCCTGGGGTACCATCACACATATTATTCCCTCATTTAGTGGATATTTTCACAAAAAAGTGAAATTTTCAAAAATCCAGAAAATTGGCTGAAAACGACTAAATATCAAGGACTCATTGGGCGAATCGCTCTGGAACTGAAATCGGAACGCTCACTGACATCTCCCCTATCTGAAAGTCTGATAAACGCTGGAAAAATGACTAAGTCCAAAAAAAAAATTTTTTTTAACTTTTTTCAATTTTACCCCCATGGGATATATATTCTACCCACACACATTTGGAACTCTCCTTCGGTACCCTCACACATATTATTCCCTCATTTAGTGGATATTTTCACAAAGAAGTGAAATTTTCAAAAATCCAGAAAATTGGCTGAAAACGACTAAATATCAAGGACTCATTGGGCGAATGGCTCTGGAACTGAAATCGGAATGCTCACTGACATTTCCCCTATCTGAAAGTCTGATAAACGCCGGAAAAATGACTAAGTCCAAAAAAAAATTTTTTTCAGCTTTTTTCAATTTTACCCCTGTTGGATATATATTCTACCCACACACATTTGGAACTCTCCTTCGGTACCCTCACACATATTATTCCCTCATTTAGTGGATATTTTCACAAAAAAGTGAAATTTTCAAAAATCCAGAAAATTGGCTGAAAACGACTAAATATCAAAGACTCATTGGGCGAATCGCTCTGGAACTGAAATCGGAACGCTCACTGACATTTCCCCTATCTGAAAGTCTGATAAACGCCAGAAAAATGACTAAATCCCCCCAAAAAAAATTTCAACTTTTTTCAATTTTACCCCCATGGGATATATATTCTACCCACACACATTTGGAACTCTCCTGGGGTACCCTCATACATATTATTCCCTCATTTAGTGGATATTTTCACAAAAAAAGTGAAATTTTCAAAAATCCAGAAAATTGGCTGAAAACGACTAAATATCAAAGACTCATTGAGCGAATCGCTCTGGAACTGAAATCGGAACGCTCACTGACATTTCCCCTATCTGAAAGTCTAATAAACGTCGGAAAAATGACTAAGTCCAAAAAAAAAAAATGTTTTCAATTTTACCCCCGTGGGATATATATTCTACCCACACACATTTGGAACTCTCCTGGGGTACCCTCATACATATTATTCCCTCATTTAGTGGATATTTTCACAAAAAAGTGAAATTTTAAAAAATCCAGAAAATTGGCTGAAAACGACTAAATATCAAGGACTCATTGGGCGAATCGCTCTGGAACTGAAATCGGAACGCTCACTGACATCTCCCCTATCTGAAAGTCTGATAAACGCTGGAAAAATGACTAAGTCCAAAAAAAAAATTTTTTTTAACTTTTTTCAATTTTACCCCCATGGGATATATATT
The DNA here is from genome assembly GCF_046119375.1 of Phyllobates terribilis. Taxonomy (NCBI): domain Eukaryota; kingdom Metazoa; phylum Chordata; class Amphibia; order Anura; family Dendrobatidae; genus Phyllobates; species Phyllobates terribilis. The sequence goes on from NW_027362783.1 coordinate 960,357, forward strand.
CTACCCACACACATTTGGAACTCTCCTGCCCTCACACATATTATTCCCTCATTTAGTGGATATTTTCACAAAAAAGTGAAATTTTCAAAAATCCAGAAAATTGGCTGAAAACGACTAAATATCAAAGACTCATTGGGCGAATCGCTCTGGACCTGAAATGGGAATGCTCACTGACATTTTCCCTATCTTAAAGTCTGATAAACGCCAGAAAAATGACTAAGTGCAAAAAAAAAATTTTTTGAACTTTTTTCAATTTTACCCCCGTGGGATATATATTCTACCCACACACATTTGGAACTCTCCTGGGGTACTCTCATACATATTATTCCCTCATTTAGTGTATATTTTCACAAAAAAGTGAAATTTTCAAAAATCCAGAAAATTGGCTGAAAACGACAAAATGACAAGGACTCATTGGGCGAATCGCTATGGAACTGAAATGGGAATGCTCACTGACATTTCCCCTATCTTAAAGTCTGATAAACGGCAGAAAAATGACTAAGTCTAAAAAAAAAATTTTTTCAGCTTTTTTCAATTTTACCCCCGTGGGATATATATTCTACCCACACACATTTGGAACTCTCCTTCGGTACCCTCACACATATTATTCCCTCATTTAGTGGATATTTTCACAAAAAAGTGAAATTTTCAAAAATCCAGAAAATTAGCTGAAAACGACTAAATATCAAGGACTCATTGGGCGAATCGCTCTAGAACTGAAATGGGAATGCTCACTGACATTTCCCCTATCTTAAAGTCTGATAAACGCCAGAAAAATGACTAAGTCCAAAAAAAAATTTTTTTAAACTTTTTTCAATTTTACCCCCGTGGAATATATATTCTTCCCACACACATTTAGAACTCTCCTGGTGTACCCTCACACATATTATTCCCTCATTTAGTGGATATTTTCACAAAAAAGTGAAATTTTCAAAAATCCAGAAAATTGGCTGAAAACGACTAAATATCAAGGACCCATTGGGCAAATGGCTCTGGAACTGAAATCGGAACCATCACTGACATTTCCCCTATCTGAAAGTCTGATAAACGGCGTAAAAATGACTAAGTCCAAAAAAAATTTTTTTTAAACTTTTTCAATTTTACCCCCGTGGGATATATATTCTTCCCACACACATTTGGAACTCTCCTGGGGTACCCTCACACTTATTATTCCCTCATTTAGTGGATATTTTCACAAAAAAGTGAAATTTTCAAAAATCCCAAAAATTGGCTGAAAACGACTAAATATCAAGGACTCATTGGGCGAATCGCTCTGGAACTGAAATCGGAACACTCACTGACATTTCCCCTATCTGAAAGTCTGATAAACGCTAGAAAAATGACTAAGTGCAAAAAAAAAATTTTTTTGAACTTTTTTCAATTTTACCCCCGTGGGATATATATTCTACCCACACACATTTGGAACTCTCCTGGGGTACCATCACACATATTATTCCCTCATTTAGTGGATATTTTCACAAAAAAGTGAAATTTTCAAAAATCCAGAAAATTGGCTGAAAACGACTAAATATCAAGGACTCATTGGGCGAATCGCTCTGGAACTGAAATCGGAACGCTCACTGACATCTCCCCTATCTGAAAGTCTGATAAACGCTGGAAAAATGACTAAGTCCAAAAAAAAAATTTTTTTTAACTTTTTTCAATTTTACCCCCATGGGATATATATTCTACCCACACACATTTGGAACTCTCCTTCGGTACCCTCACACATATTATTCCCTCATTTAGTGGATATTTTCACAAAGAAGTGAAATTTTCAAAAATCCAGAAAATTGGCTGAAAACGACTAAATATCAAGGACTCATTGGGCGAATGGCTCTGGAACTGAAATCGGAATGCTCACTGACATTTCCCCTATCTGAAAGTCTGATAAACGCCGGAAAAATGACTAAGTCCAAAAAAAAATTTTTTTCAGCTTTTTTCAATTTTACCCCTGTTGGATATATATTCTACCCACACACATTTGGAACTCTCCTTCGGTACCCTCACACATATTATTCCCTCATTTAGTGGATATTTTCACAAAAAAGTGAAATTTTCAAAAATCCAGAAAATTGGCTGAAAACGACTAAATATCAAAGACTCATTGGGCGAATCGCTCTGGAACTGAAATCGGAACGCTCACTGACATTTCCCCTATCTGAAAGTCTGATAAACGCCAGAAAAATGACTAAATCCCCCCCAAAAAAATTTCAACTTTTTTCAATTTTACCCCCATGGGATATATATTCTACCCACACACATTTGGAACTCTCCTGGGGTACCCTCATACATATTATTCCCTCATTTAGTGGATATTTTCACAAAAAAAGTGAAATTTTCAAAAATCCAGAAAATTGGCTGAAAACGACTAAATATCAAAGACTCATTGAGCGAATCGCTCTGGAACTGAAATCGGAACGCTCACTGACATTTCCCCTATCTGAAAGTCTAATAAACGTCGGAAAAATGACTAAGTCCAAAAAAAAAAAATGTTTTCAATTTTACCCCCGTGGGATATATATTCTACCCACACACATTTGGAACTCTCCTGGGGTACCCTCATACATATTATTCCCTCATTTAGTGGATATTTTCACAAAAAAGTGAAATTTTAAAAAATCCAGAAAATTGGCTGAAAACGACTAAATATCAAGGACTCATTGGGCGAATCGCTCTGGAACTGAAATCGGAACGCTCACTGACATCTCCCCTATCTGAAAGTCTGATAAACGCTGGAAAAATGACTAAGTCCAAAAAAAAAATTTTTTTTAACTTTTTTCAATTTTACCCCCATGGGATATATATTCTACCCACACACATTTGGAACTCTCCTGCCCTCACACATATTATTCCCTCATTTAGTGGATATTTTCACAAAAAAGTGAAATTTTCATGAATCCAGAAAATTGGCTGAAAACGACTAAATATCAAGGACTCATTGGGCGAATCGCTCTGGAACTGAAATCGGAACGCTCACTGACATTTCTCCTATCTGAAAGTCTGATAAACGCCGGAAAAATGACTAAGTCCAAAAAAAAATTTTTTTCAGCTTTTTTCAATTTTACCCCCGTTGGATATATATTCTACCCACACACATTTGGAACTCTCCTTCGGTACCCTCACACATATTATTCCCTCATTTAGTGGATATTTTCACAAAAAAGTGAAATTTTCAAAAATCCAGAAAATTGGCTGAAAACGACTAAATATCAAGGACTCATTGGGCAAATCGCTCTGGAACTGAAATCGGAATGCTCACTGACATTTGCCCTATCTGAAAGTCTGATAAACGGCGGAAAAATGACAGTCCAAAAAAAAATTTTTTTCAACTTTTTCAATTTTACCCCCGTGGGATATATATTCTTCCCACACACATTTGGAACTCTCCTGGGGTACCCTCACACTTATTATTCCCTCATTTAGTGGATATTTTCACAAAAAAGTGAAATTTTCAAAAATCCAAAAAATTGGCTGAAAACGACTAATTATCAAGGACTCATTGGGCGAATCACTCTGGAACTGAAATCTGTTATGTTCTGCTACCAAAGCTAAGGAAAGAGAGGAGATCTGTCCCTACTATAAGACTCAGCTGAATCCCTACGATGTAACAGGGAACCTGATCCTGCGATCAGACCTGCTAAAGTCCTAATCTAGTCTGTACGGAGACCTATAGATGTGGGGAGGGAATCCCTACAAGTACTAAGGACTGGGAGGAATATGGGACACCTCCTAACAGAAATAGTAGCAGACAGACGAACAAACAAAATAGAAAGAACATAGAGGTCCGTAGACCAAGCAAACTAACAGAGTTAGATACAGAGCACAGGCTAGCTAGAAAGTAGATATACAATGAAGTCCAGCAAAGCCAGAAGGGCGGAGCAGGATTAAATAGGCCAACAAGGTCATGTGACCAGCAAAGGAAAAAAAACCTAATAGCAAGGTTTTAACAGTACCACCCCTTCTAAGAGGATCCTCCGGATCTCCTAGGACCAGGCTTATCAGGAAATCTCCTGTGAAACGCTCTGATAAGTCTGGACGCGGAAACATCATCTGACCTCACCCAAGAGTTATCCTCGGGTCCGAAACCTTTCCAGGCCACAAGATACTGCAAACTACCTCTATACCGTCTAGAGTCAAGGATGCGAGAAATTTCATATTCCCCGTCCTCCACCACCGGAGGAACAGAGGCAGAGGCGTCACCATCCGACACAACAGCTTTTTTTAACAGAGAGACATGAAATACCGGATTAATTCTCCAGGAGGTAGGAACCTCCAACCTAACAGCAGATTGGTTGACAACTTGAAGCACCTTAAAGGGCCCTACAAACTTGGGACCCAATTTCTTAGAAGGAATTCTCAACCGCAGATTCCTAGAGGACAACCAAACCATGTCACCAACAGCGAACAAAACCTCCTGTCGTTTCCTATCAAAGTAGTCTTTAGATTTTCTGTTGGCCTCCTGAAGATTACCACGCACATCCGTCCAAACTCTTTCCAAATCACCGGAAAAATTCTCCTCCTCAGGCACGGCAGATCCCAACTTGGAGAACGACCCAAACGACGGATGTCTCCCAGAACAACAAAAAAAAGGCGAACAACCAGCAGAAGAAGATGTATGATTGTTCAGAGCAAATTCAGCAAGTGGCAGAAACTCAGACCACCCCTCTTGATTGTCTGCCACAAAACAACGCAAGAACTGCTCAACATCCTGGTTTTTCCTTTCTGTCTGGCCATTAGATTCAGGATGATATCCGGACGAAAACGACAAATGAATTCCCAACCTGTCACAAAAGGCACGCCAAAAACGAGCCACGAACTGAGGACCCCTATCAGAAACAATGTCAGTAGGAACGCCATGAAGTCTGACAATTTCCTTGACAAAGGCCTTAGCGAGAGATTTAGCGCAGGGCAGTTTGACGAAGGGAACCAAGTGACACATCTTGCTAAAACGGTCCACGACCACCCAGATGACAGTAAAACCCTCAGAGGGGGGAAGGTCAGTTATAAAGTCCATAGCCAAATGTGTCCAAGGAGCACTGGGGACCTCCAAAGGACAAAGCAACCCCGCAGCAGGAGTATGTGAGGACTTAGATCTATCACATATAGTACATTGGCGCACCCACTTAATGACTTCCTTCTGCCATCCAGGCCACCAAAAACTGCGACCCACCAGTCTCTTGGTCTCAGAGATTCCGGGATGACCTGCCAACCGAGATTCGTGACACTCAACAAACAAATCTCTCCTAAAGGTCCCAGGCACAAACAACCTCCCATGAGGAGTGTTAGATGGGGCATTCTCCTGAGCTTTAAGAATCTCATCTTCCAAAACGGAGTCTAAAGCAGCTATCACAACACCTTCTTGTAAAATGTTTTCCTCTTTCTCAGCACCGACTATGGGAGAAAAACTGCGAGACAAGGCATCCGCCTTAACATTCTTAGTACCAGGGATGTAAGTAACGGAGAAATTAAACCGCGAGAAAAACAATGCCCACCTAGCCTGACGGGCATTCAGGCGCTTGGCAGCATCAAGATATATCAGATTTTTATGATCCGTAAGAACCTGAACGGGAAATTCCGCACCTTCCAAGAAGTGGCGCCAGTGTTCAAATGCGAGTTTAATAGCCAATAATTCCCGATTACCAATATCGTAATTCAGTTCAGTCTCCGAAAAATTTTTTGAAAAAAAGGCACAGGGATGTAATCCATCCCCGTTATCCTGAGACAATACTGCTCCAACCCCCACAGAGGAAGCATCAACCTCAACCAAAAACGGCTTAGTCACATCAGGCTGCATAAGGATGGGAGCAGAGGTGAACCTCTCCTTGAGATACACAAAAGCTTCAATGGCCTCAGAAGACCACTGAACCGCATCAGCACCTTTCCTGGTGAGATCGGTCAGAGGTTTGACAATACTAGAAAATTTTTTTATGAATTTTCTGTAATAATTGGCGAAACCTAAAAACCTCTGTATCGATTTCAAACCAATAGGCCTAGGCCATTCCTGTATAGCTTGAACTTTAACCGGATCCATCTCAAAACCTTCGCTGGAGATAATGTAACCCAAAAAACTAATTCTCTGTACAGCGAATTCACATTTCTCCAGCTTAGCAAAAAGCGAATTGTCCATTAATAACTGTAATACCTCACGTACGCTCCGCCAATGAGACTCCAGATCCGGCGAATAAATCAAAATGTCATCCAAATACACAACCACATTTTTGCCGATCAAAGGCCCAAGGATGTCATTAATAAGATTCTGAAAAAATGCAGGAGCATTGGTAAGACCAAAAGGCATCACCAGATTCTCAAAATGACCCACAGGAGTGTTAAAAGCAGTCTTCCATTCGTCACCCTCCTTCATGCGCAACAGATTGTATGCCCCCTTAAGGTCAATTTTAGAGAACCACTTGGCCCCCATTAACTGGTTAAACAGATCAGGAATCAATGGCAGTGGGTAAGGATTGCGTACAGTAATTTTGTTAATCTCACGAAAATCCAGACAAGGACGTAAACCGCCGTCCTTCTTTTTTACAAAAAAAAATCCAACCGCCACAGGAGACTTAGAGGGCCTAATGTGACCGGCGGCCAAACTTGTCTGTATGTATTCCTCCAAAGCCTTCCTCTCAGGAATAGTAAGGTTAAATAAACGACTTTTAGGAAGAGTCGCTCCAGGGACAAATTCAATAGAGCAATCATAGTCTCTATGGGGAGGCAAAACCTGCGATTCCTTCTCAGAAAAAACTCTCCAAAAATCCTGAATAGTAACAGGCAATTCTCCCCTATCCAAAGCTGCAATACGCCCGTTACAACACTTGTCATAACATTTATGGCTCCAGGATTTAATTTCACTGGTAGACCAATCCAGTACAGGATTGTGAAATTTTAACCAGGGCAAACCCAATATTACTGGAGAAGGCAAGTTATTCAACACTACCAAATCCAATTTCTCATGGTGAACACCATTAATAGTGAGAGGAAATTCACTGACCTTGAGAGTAATATTCTTCAAAGGGGAACCATCCACAGAAACCACAGCAATGGGGGATGATAAAGGTTCAGGTTTTAAATTGAGTCTTTCCACAAATCCCCCATCAATTACATTCAGAGTAGACCCACAATCGACAAACACCCGAAATTCCATTAATTTTTCCTGAGCAATCGTGGAAGCAGCTAAAAATATACCCTTGGAATTTAAACAGGCAATACGGGCATGACTGACCATTTTTTTTTTCTTTCTTCATACGAAGCTCACAGGCTTTTATCAAATGACCAGATTTTCCGCAATAGAAACACAAGCCTTCCGAAAAACGACGATCTTTTTCTTGAGAGCGAGGTGCCACCGATCCAATCTCCATCGGTTCACCACTGTTAGTACATACATTCTCATAACCAGAAACTGACATAGCAGAGGATTTGCTCTCATTAACCCTTGCACGCAGTCTTCTATCCACCCGTATAGCTAATTGCATAGCCTGTTGCAAATCTTCAGGTGTAGGATAAGCAATTAGCAGGTCTTTAACCCTTTCACTGAGCCCAGCAAGAAATAGACTTTTCAGAGCAGAATCGTTCCACCCTGTTTGAGTGGACCAACGACGAAAATGAGTACAATATTTTTCCACATTACCTGATCCCTGTTTCAAACGTCTCAACTCAGTCTCAGCTGATGCGACACGGTCAGGATCATCATATAATAGGCCCAAAGCAGAAAAAAAACTATCCACTGATCTGAAGCATGTATCACTAGGTTGCAAAGAAAAGGCCCACTCCTGAGGCTCTTTGCGCAAAAGTGACATTATGAACCCTACGCGCTGGGATTCATCCCCAGAGGACTTGGGTCTCAAACGAAAATACAATAAGCAAGCATTTTTAAATGAAAAAAATTCTCGGTGTTCACCAAAAAATAAATCCGGCAAACATACCTTAGGCTCCAAGAAATATGCTCCAGGACAGTTACTCACGTGCTGACGGAGCTCGGCCACCTCCAGAGAGAGTCCCTGCAGGTGTTTAGCCAAATCCTGAACCGACACCATGATGGAACAGAAAAATCTTTCCTTAGAGAATTTGCAGGCTGGACTTACTGTTATGTTCTGCTACCAAAGCTAAGGAAAGAGAGGAGATCTGTCCCTACTATAAGACTCAGCTGAATCCCTACGATGTAACAGGGAACCTGATCCTGCGATCAGACCTGCTAAAGTCCTAATCTAGTCTGTACGGAGACCTATAGATGTGGGGAGGGAATCCCTACAAGTACTTAGGACTGGGAGGAATATGGGACACCTCCTAACAGAAATAGTAGCAGACAGACGAACAAACAAAATAGAAAGCACATAGAGGTCCGTAGACCAAGCAAACTAACAGAGTTAGATACAGAGCACAGGCTAGCTAGAAAGTAGATATACAATGAAGTCCAGCAAAGCCAGAAGGGCGGAGCAGGATTAAATAGGCCAACAAGGTTATGTGACCAGCAAAGGAAAAAAAACCTAACAGCAAGGTTCTAACAAAATCGGAACACTCACTGACATTTCCCCTATCTGAAAGTCTGATAAACACCAGAAAAATGACTAAGTGCAAAAAAAAATTTTTTTGAACTTTTTTCAATTTTACCCCCGTGGGATATATATTCTACCCACACACATTTGGAACTCTCCTGGGGTACCATCACACATATTATTCCCTCATTTAGAGGATATTTTCACAAAAAAGTGAAATTTACAAAAATCCAGAAAATTGGCTGAAAACGACTAAATATCAAGGACTCATTGGGCGAATCGCTCTGGAACTGAAATCGGAACGCTCACTGACATCTCCCCTATCTGAAAGTCTGATAAACGCTGGAAAAATGACTAAGTCCAAAAAAAAAATTTTTTTAAACTTTTTTCAATTTTACCCCCGTGGGATATATATTCTACCCACACACATTTGGAACTCTCCTGCCCTTACACATATTATTCCCTCATTTAGTGGATACTTTCACAAAAAAGTGAAATTTTCAAAAATCCAGAAAATTGGCTGAAAACGACTAAATATCAAGGACTCATTGGGCGAATCGCTCTGGAACTGAAATCGGAACACTCACTGACATTTCCCCTATCTGAAAGTCTGATAAACGCCAGAAAAATGACTAAGTGCAAAAAAAAATTTTTTTTAACTTTTTTCAATTTTACCCCCGTGGGATATATATTCTACCCACACACATTTGGAACTCTCCTGGGGTACCATCACACATATTATTCCCTCATTTAGTGGATATTTTCACAAAAAAGTGAAATTTTCAAAAATCCAGAAAATTGGCTGAAAACGACTAAATATCAAGGACTCATTGGGCGAATCGCTCTGGAACTGAAATCGGAACGCTCACTGACATCTCCCCTATCTGAAAGTCTGATAAACGGCGGAAAAATGACTAAGTCCAAAAAAAAAAAATGTTTTCAATTTTACCCCCGTGGGATATATATTCTACCCACACACATTTGGAACTCTCCTGGGGTACCCTCATACATATTATTCCCTCATTTAGTGGATATTTTCACAAAAAAGTGAAATTTTCAAAAATCCAGAAAATTGGCTAAAAACGACTAAATATCAAGGACTCATTGGGCGAATCACTCTGGAACTGAAATCAGAACGCTCACTAACATTTCCCCTATCTGAAAGTCTGATAAACGCCGGAAAAATGAATAAGTGCAAAAAAAAATTTTTTTAAACTTTTTTCAATTTTACCCCCGTGGGATATATATTCTTCCCACACACATTTAGAACTCTCCTGGTGTACCCTCACACATATTATTCCCTCATTTAGTGGATATTTTCACAAAAAAGTGAAATTTCCAAAAATCCAGAAAATTGGCTGAAAACGACTAAATATCAAGGACTCATTGGGCAAATCGCTCTGGAACTGAAATCGGAACGATCACTGACATTTCCCCTATCTGAAAGTCTGATAAACGACGGAAAAATGACTAAGTCCAAAAAAAAATTTTTTTCAACTTATTCAATTTTACCCCCGTGGGATATATATTCTTCCCACACACATTTGGAACTCTCCTGGGGTACCCTCACACTTATTATTCCCTCATTTAGTGGATATTTTCACAAAAAAGTGAAATTTTCAAAAATCCAAAAAATTGGCTGAAAACGACTAAATATCAAGGACTCATTGGGCGAATCGCTCTGGAACTGAAATCGGAACACTCACTGACATTTCCCCTATCTGAAAGTCTGATAAACGCCAGAAAAATGACTAAGTGCAAAAAAAAATTTTTTTTAACTTTTTTCAATTTTACCCCCGTGGGATATATATTCTACCCACACACATTTGGAACTCTCCTGGGGTACCATCACACATATTATTCCCTCATTTAGTGGATATTTTCACAAAAAAGTGAAATTTTCAAAAATCCAGAAAATTGGCTGAAAACGACTAAATATCAAGGACTCATTGGGCGAATCGCTCTGGAACTGAAATCGGAACGCTCACTGACATCTCCCCTATCTGAAAGTCTGATAAACGGCGGAAAAATGACTAAGTCCAAAAAAAAATTTTTTTCAGCTTTTTTCAATTTTACCCCCGTGGGATATATATTCTACCCACACACATTTGGAAATCTCCTTCGGTACCCTCACACATATTATTCCCTCATTTAGTGGATATTTTCACAAAAAAAGTGAAATTTTCAAAATTCCAGAAAATTGGATGAAAACGACTAAATATCAAAGACTCATTGGGCGAATCGCTCTGGAACTGAAATGGGAATGCTCACTGACATTTCCCCTATCTTAAAGTCTGATAAACGCCAGAAAAATGACTAAGTCCAAAAAAAAATTTTTTTCAATTTTACCCCCTTGGGATATATATTCTACCCACACACATTTGGAACTCTCCTGGGGTACCCTCACACATATTATTCCCTCATTTAGTGGATACTTTCACAAAAAAGTGAAATTTTCAAAAATCCAGAAAATTGGCTGAAAACGACTAAATATCAAGGACTCATTGGGCGAATCGCTCTGGAACTGAAATCGGAATGCTCACTGACATTTCCCCTATCTGAAAGTCTGATAAACGCCGGAAAAATGACTAAGTCCAAAAAAAATTTTTTTTCAACTTTTTTCAATTTTACCCCTGTCAGATATATATTCTACCCACACACATTTGGAACTCTCCTGGGGTACCCTCACACATATTATTCCCTCATTTAGTGGATATTTTCACAAAGAAGTGAAATTTTCAAAAATCCAGAAAATTGGCTGAAAACGACTAAATATCAAGGACTCATTGGGCGAATCGCTCTGGAACTGAAATCGGAACGCTCACTGACATCTCCCCTATCTGAAAGTCTGATAAACGCTGGAAAAATGACTAAGTCCAAAAAAAAAATTTTTTTTAACTTTTTTCAATTTTACCCCCGTGGGATATATATTCTACCCACACACATTTGGAACTCTCCTGCCCTTACACATATTATTCCCTCATTTAGTGGATACTTTCACAAAAAAGTGAAATTTTCAAAAATCCAGAAAATTGGCTGAAAACGACTAAATATCAAGGACTCATTGGGCGAATCGCTCTGGAACTGAAATCGGAACACTCACTGACATTTCCCCTATCTGAAAGTCTGATAAACGCCAGAAAAATGACTAAGTGCAAAAAAAAATTTTTTTGAACTTTTTTCAATATTACCCCCGTGGGATATATATTCTACCCACACACATTTGGAACTCTCCTGGGGTACCCTCATACATATTATTCCCTCATTTAGTGGATATTTTCACAAAAAAGTGAAATTTTCAAAAATCCAGAAAATTGGCTGAAAACGACTAAATATCAAAGACTCATTGGGCGAATCGCTCTGGAACTGAAATCGGAACGCTCACTGACATTTCCCCTATCTTAAAGTCTGATAAACGCCAGAAAAATGACTAAATCCCCCCAAAAAAAATTTTCAACTTTTTTCAATTTTACCCCCATGGGATATATATTCTACCCACACACATTTGGAACTCTCCTGGGGTACCCTCATACATATTATTCCCTCATTTAGTGGATATTTTCACAAAAAAGTGAAATTTTCAAAAATCCAGAAAATTGGCTGAAAACGACTAAATATCAAAGACTCATTCAGCGAATCGCTCTGGAACTGAAATCGGAACGCTCACTGACATTTCCCCTATCTTAAAGTCTAATAAACGCCAGAAAAATGACTAAATCCCCAAAAAAAAATTTTTCAACTTTTTTCAATTTTACCCCCATGGGATATATATTCTACCCACACACATTTGGAACTCTCCTGGGGTACCCTCATACATATTATTCCCTCATTTAGTGGATATTTTCACAAAAAAGTGAAATTTTCAAAAATCCAGAAAATTGGCTGAAAACGACTAAATATCAAGGACTCATTGGGCGAATCGCTCTGGAACAGAAATCGGAACGCTCACTGACATTTCCCCTATCTGAAAGTCTAATAAACGTCGGAAAAATGACTAAGTCCAAAAAAAAAAAATGTTTTAAATTTTACCCCCGTGGGATATATATTCTACCCACACACATTTGGAACTCTACTGGGGTACCCTCATACATATTATTCCCTCATTTAGTGGATATTTTCACAAAAAAGTGAAATTTTCAAAAATCCAGAAAATTGGCTGAAAACGACTAAATATCAAGGACTCATTTGGCGAATCACTCTGGAACTGAAATCAGAACGCTCACTAACATTTCCCCTATCTGAAAGTCTGATAAACGCCGGAAAAATGAATAAGTGCAAAAAAAAAATTTTTCAACTTTTTTCAATTTCCATTTCAATTCAGATTCCAGCCCCCAGCTGCCTAGTTGTACCTGGCTGGACACAAAAATAGGGCGAAGCTCCACGTATTTTTTTTTTTAATTCATGAAATTCATGGAATAATTAAGAAAAAAAGGGCTTCCCTATATTGTTGTGTCCGGCTAGGTACAAATAGGCAGCTGGTGGTTGGGAGCAGCCAGTTCCTGCCTGCTGTACCTGACTGGACACAAATATAGTGCGAAGCCCCACATCAATTTTTTTTAAATTATTTCATGAATTTCCTGAAATAATTTTAAAAAAACTGACGTGGGGCTTCGCCCTATATTTGTGTCCAGTCAGGTACAGCAGGCAGGAACGGGCTGCCCCCAACCACCAGCTGCCTATTTGTACCTGGCCAGACACAACAATATAGGGAAGCCCTTTTTTAAAAAAATTATTTCATGAAATAATTAAAAAAAAATTGACGTGGGGCTTCGCACTATATTTGTGTCCAGCCAGGTACAGCAGGCAGGGACGGGCTGCCCCCAACCACCAGCTGCCTATTTGTACCTGGTTGGACACAACAATATAGGGAAGCCCTTTTTTTCTTAATTATTCCATGAATTTCATGAAATAATTTTAAAAAAAAATGCGTGGGGCTTCGCCCTATTTTTGTGCCCAGCCAGGTACAACTAGGCAGCTGGGAGCTGGAATCCGCAGCGCAGGGAGGCCCAAGCTTTCTGGGCCCCACCCGCTGCAAATTGCAGTCCGCAGCCGCCCCAGAAAATGGCGCTTTCATAGAAGCGCCATCTTCTGGCGCTGTACCCAACTCATCCAGGGCCCTGGTGCGGTGGCTCACTGGGTAATAAAGGGGTTAAGGCCAGCTTGGCATTATCAGCTGGCCCTAAGCCCGAAATTCATGGGGTCACGCCAATATTAGACATGACCACCATGAATTTCTAGTAAAGTATTTAAAAAAACACAACACCCAGAATAAAGTCCTTTAATTGAAATAAACACACAATTCTTTATTGTTCTAAATTAAACCATACTTACCATCACGCCCATTCCAGCTGAAGCGAATGTCTTCTGCAATAAAAGTAAAATAATTAAGCAACCTCATCCTTACCTTTCCATGGTTCCCACGACAGCTTCAGCTCTGCTACATCGAGATGACAGGCTGGACCGCAGCAGAAAGCTGCCATCCAGCCTGTCATCCCGCGGACACTGAGAAGCGCAGGCATGCTTGCGCTCCTCAGTGTCTGGCTGTGACGTCATAAAGATGAGACGAGTTCATGTCCAATGAACTCGGCGCACCTCATGCACGTCACTGACAGCGTGGGAGAATTCTCACGCTGTAGCGCTGAGTGCAGGAGAATTTTCCCACGCTGTCAGTGACGTGCATGAGGTGAGCTCATTCATGTCCAATGCTTCTCAGTGTCTGCGGGATGACAGGCTGGATGGCAGCGTTCTGCTGCGGTCCAGCCTGTTATCTCGATGTAGCAGAGCTGAAGCTGTCGTGGGAACCATGGAAAGGTAAGGATGAGGTTGCTTTATTATTTTTCTTTTATTGCAGGAGATCGTTGGCTTCAGCTGGAATGGGCGTGATGGTAAGTATGGTTTAATTTAGAACAATAAAGGAATGTGTCTTTATTTCAATTAAAGGACTTTATTCTGGGTGTTTGTGGGTTTTTTTTAACTTTCACTATGGGGTTAGTAATGGGGGTGTCTTATAGACGCCTCTCCATTACTAACCTGGGCTTGATGTCAGCTGGCATTATAAGCTGACATCAACCCCAGCCCTATTACCCCACTGCCACCGCTACAGGGCAGTGGGAAGAGCGAGGCTAAGTGCCAGAATTGGCGCATCCTAAGGATGCGCCATTTCTGGGGCGGCTGACGGCTGGTGTTTCTAGCCTGGGAGGGGGCCAATATTCATGGAACCCTTCCTGGGCTATTAATATCAGCCCCCAGCTGTCTGCCTAGCCTTTGCTAGCTATTAAAATAGGGTGGACCCCACGTCATTTTTTGGGGGGTCCCCCATTTTAATAGCTAGTAAAGGCTACGTATTCCGCTGGGGGCTGATATTAGTAGCCTGGGATGCTCCGTGGGTATTACCCCCTTCCCAGGCTTCAAACATCTGCCCCAGCCGTCTGCTTAACCTCCGCTAGAGACTAAAATTACAGGGAACCCCACGCCAATTTTTTTTTAAATAAATCCTTTATTTTAACACTAAATGACAAGTACAGTAATCAACACTGTCACTGTACTTCATATATATGTGACTGACATGTTTCTATCTATCTAATCTATGTGTGATTCTCTATTCCTTCTATTCTAAATTGTCGGGTACAGATGCTGAATTGCCGGCCGGCTTTTTTAAAGAGACAGTGCATGAAAACACTATTATTTTTTTTAATAAATCCTTTACACTAAATGACAAGTACAGTAATCAACACTGTCACTGTACTTCATATATATGTGACTGACATGTTTCTATCTATCTAATCTATGTGTGAAGCTCTATTCTGTCTGTTATAAATTGTCGGGTACAGATGCTTAATTGCCGGCCGGCTTTTTTAAAGAGACAGTGCATGAAAACACTATTATTTTTTTTGATAAATCCTTTACACTAAATGACAAGTACAGTAAGCAACACTGTCACTGTGCTTCTTATATGTGTGACTGACATGTTTCTATCTATCTAATCTATGTGTGAAGCTCTATTCTGTCTGTTATAAATTGTCGGGTACCGCTGCTGAATTGCCGGCTGGCTTTTTTAAAGAGACGGTGCATGAAAACACTATTATTTTTTTTGATAAATCCTTTACACTAAATGACAAGTACAGTAATCAACACTGTCACTGTACTTCATATATATGTGACTGACATGTTTCTATCTATCTAATCTATGTGTGAAGCTCTATTCTTTCGGTTCTAAATTGTCGGGTATCGGTGTATGCCGCTGATGAATTGCCGGCTTTTCATGTTTCACTGTTGGCACTGTTCCCATCGATTTGGGCAATCACTGTAATGCCACAACCACCATAGCTGTGGCATTACAGTGAGTGGCAGACAATCCCTGCATGATTGGTGCTCTAAAGAGCGCCAGACATGCAGGACACGCTTTTGGTGCACGAACAGTTATCGAACATAACCTCGAACAGCCGAATTTTTTGCAAATCGTTCGGGTTCGTCGAACAACTCGAACACCGCCCAAAACAGCTCGAATTTGAGATTGGCGAACAGTTCTAGTCGAACAACGCTCATCTCTACTTATGAGTTACAGCACACCCTGTTGCCGCTTGGCGGAGGCAGTACTGCAGTGATTCCAGCTTGTAACTGATGTGGTGATATCTGAGAAGGAGGCTGAGCATGAGGAGGAGGAGGAGGATGATGCGCAAGAGCTGTACACTGTGGGGGCAACTCTGACTGACATTGGGCCAGCAATCCTCGGTGTGGGGCGGATGTGTTCCGTCCCAAGGTCCGACTGGGTCCCAGTTTCCACTATGTTTACCCAGTGTGCCGTCAGGGAGATGTACCGTCCCAGGCCACAAGCACTTGTCCAGGTGTCCGTTGTCAGGTGGACTCTCCCAGTAACTGCATTGTTGAGGGCACGGCAGATGTTTTGGGACACGTGCTTGTGTAGTGCGGGGATGGCACACCGGGCAAAATAGTGTCGGCTGGGGACCGAGTACCGAGGGCCGGCCACCGCTATAAGGTTGCGGAAGGATTCCGTCTCCACCAGCCTAAAAGGCAGCATTTCCAACGGAAGCAGTCGTGAAATGTGCGAATTTTGGACTGTGGCCTGTGGGGCGTTAGCTGCGAATTTCCGCTTTCGTTCAAAGGTCTGGGATATGGACAATTGAATGCTGCGGTGGGACGTGGACGTGGACGTTGATGCTGTTTCTTTAGAAACTGCCATAACAAGTGAAGACTGAGAGGAGGGGGCATCTTTGCATGCAGTATGGACAGGGGATTGCCTTGCACACACAACAGGGGGTTCTATTGCATGCACAACACCTGTAGAAGCAGTGGTGACACCTGCTGACACTGGTCTTGGAACCTGGGGTTCACCCCACAAAGTCGGGTGCTTTGCTGCCATGTGCCTGATCATGCTGGTGGTGGTCAGGCTGGTAGTTTTGTCACCCCTGCTGATTCTGGCATGGCAGGTGGTACAAATGGCCTCTTGGGGGTTATCAGCAGAGTCTTTAAAAAACTTCCAGACTCCGGAAGACCTACAGGTTGTACTTGCAACGTCCCTCGTGTTGGTGTTACGGGGAACTGTTGCCTGCCTTCTGTGTGCGGCCATCACACTGCTTCTTCCTGCCTGTTGGGGTACTCTGCCTCCCTCACCCTGTGTGCCGCTGGCCTCGCTCTGCATGTCCTCCTGCCACGTTGGGTCAGTTACTAGATCATCCACCACCTCCTCCTCTTCCACTTGCACACCATGATCCTCCTCCTCACTTCCTGGCAATGGTGTCTCACCATTATCCACCTCTTGTGACAAATTGCCAGCGTCGACTTCCTGTGGCTGTGGCAGTTCAAATATTTGGGCATCGCTACATGGGATCTCCTCTTCCACCACTTCAAGCGGAGCAGGCGAGGGGCACAAATCTGGAAATGGACCAGTGAACAGCTCTTCAGAGTGTCCAAGTGTGGGATCAGTTGCTGTCTGACGACACTCGGCATGGTGGGAGGAAGGAGCATCAGGGTGAGGAGGAGTATGCGGTGGAAACTCAAGGCACTACTGAGAGGAACAGAAGCAGCTATCTGCAGACCGGATATAACCGCAAGAGAAGTATGCTGCCTCCCAGGGGCGAAGATCAAGGATGTTACCGATAGGATACCAAAGCTCATCAGTCCCAAGGATGTCCACCCATTTCTTCTGATACATGTTGGCACCAATGACACGGCAAAGAAGGACCTACCGACAATCTGCAAGGACTTTGAAGCATTGGGGAAGAAAGTAAAAGAACTGGATGCGCAGGTAGTTTTTTCTTCTATCCTTCCAGTAGACGGGCATGGCGTCAGGAGATGGAACAGGATCCTTGATGTGAACAGCTGGCTGAGACGATGGTGCAGACAACAAGGATTTGGATTCCTGGACCACGGTGTGAATTACCTCTATGATGGACTCCTTGCCAGAGACGGACTACACCTCAACAAACCCGGGAAACACACATTCGCCAGGAGACTCGCAACACTCATCAGGAGGGCGTTAAACTAGAAGAAGAGGGGATGGGAAGAAAAACGCCGGACACGAACATGCAACCAGAGGACATACTAATGAAAGATATGAAGTGCGACAAAGAAGGTCCAAGACAAGATACTTGGAAGGAAGGTAAGAAAATTTCTAATACAATCCACAGGGAGAAGATTGGAACAAAACAAAATCGTGTAAACTGCGTGCTAGCAAATGCCAGGAGCCTGACAAACAAGATGGATGAACTGGAAGCAGAAATATCTACAGGTAACTATGACATAGTGGGAATAACTGAGACATGGTTGGATGAAAGCTATGACTGGGCAGTTAACTTACAGGGTTACAGTCTGTTTAGAAGGGATCGAAGAAATCGGAAAGGGGGTGGAGTCTGTCTATATGTAAAGACGTGTCTAAAGCCTACAATACGGGAGGATGTATGGGAGGGAAATGAGGAGGTCGAGTCCTTATGGGTGGAGATACATGGGGCAAAAAACAATAATAAAATTATCATAGGAGTCTGTTATAAACCACCAAATATAGCAGAAGCCACGGAAAGTCTATTAATGAGACAAATAGACGAAGTAGCAAAAAATAACGAGGTGATTATTATGGGGGACTTCAACTACCCCGATATAGACTGGGAAACCGAAAGCTGTAGATCTCAGAAAGGAAACAGGTTTCTGTCAATTATCAAAGACAATTATTTGTCACAACTTGTGCAGGAACCAACTAGAGGGACGGCCCTTTTAGACTTAATATTAACTAACAGGCCAGACAGAATAACTGAGGTGCAGGTTGGGGGGCACCTGGGAAATAGTGACCACAACATTATACAATTCCACATGTGCTTCAGTAGGGTGCCCAGCAAGGGAGTCACAAAAACACTGAACTTCAGGAGGGCAAAGTTTGATCAGCTAAGAGATGCCCTTCACCTTATAGACTGGGATAGTATCTTCAGTAATAGGAGCACGGATAGAAAATGGGAAATTTTCAAAACAGTCCTACATAGTCACTGTAGAAGGTACATACCTTATGGGAATAAAAGGGCTAGGAATAGGAGGAAGCCAATGTGGCTAAATAAGGAAGTCAAGAGGGCAATGAAAAACAAAAAAAGGGCTTTCGGTAAACTTAAACAAGAAGGCAGCGAGGAAGCGCTAATAACTTATAGGGAAAAAAACAAAATCTGTAAGAAACAAATAAGAATAGCAAAAGAGGAGACAGAGAGACTAATTGCCAAAGAAAGTAAAACGAATCCCAAACTGTTCTTTAACTATATAAACAGTAAAAGGATTAAAACTGATGGAGTTGGCCCATTGAAAAATAACCTGGGTAAAATCATAGAGGGCGATGAGGGTAAAGCAAACCTACTCAATAGCTTCTTCTCCACTGTTTTCACAAAAGAAAACAATTTATCAGAGGAAATGCAAAGTAATAAAGTAAACCCTCCGCTAAATATCACCCACCTAACCCAGGAGGAAGTTCAGAAACGCCTAAATAATATCAAAATAGACAAGTCACCAGGCCCAGATGGCATACACCCCCGGGTACTAAAAGAATTAAGTAATGTGATAGACAGACCGCTGTATCTTATATTCAAGCACTCTTTATGGACAGGGACTGCCCCACTAGACTGGCGCCAAGCAAATGTGGTACCAATATTCAAAAAGGGGTCTAAAAGTGACCCTGGGAACTATAGACCAGTCAGCTTAACGTCTGTTGTGGGTAAATTGTTTGAAGGATTTCTTAGAGATGCTATTGTAGAATATCTTAATGATAATAACTGTCTAACTCCATATCAACATGGATTCATGAGAGATCGCTCCTGCCAAACAAACCTGATTGCCTTCTACGAGGAGGTGAGCTCACAGCTGGACCGGGGAGAGTCAGTGGATGTTGTATACCTTGACTTCTCCAAAGCGTTTGATACCGTGCCACACAAAAGGTTGGTATATAAAATGAGAATGCTTGGTCTGGGGGATAATGTGTGTAAGTGCGTAAATAGCTGGCTGAGTGATAGAAAGCAGAGGGTGGTTGTCAATGGAGTAAGCTCAGGGTGTGTCAGGGTTACTAGCGGGGTGCCTCAAGGGTCTGTCTTGGGCCCTATATTATTTAATATATTTATTAATGATCTAGTGGAAGGGTTGCATAGTAAAATAGCAATATTTGCAGATGATACTAAACTTTGTAAAGTAGTTAACACAGATGAGGATAGGGCAAAGCTACAGGAGGATTTAGATAAATTGGGGAGTTGGGCCAAAAAATGGCAAATGGGGTTCAATGCCGATAAATGTAAAGTCATGCACATGGGAAAGAAAAACAGCAGTCACCCATACATATTAAATGGGAAACCGTTGGGGAAATCTGACATGGAGAAGGACCTGGGCGTCTTGGTTAATAGCAAATTAAATTGGAGTGCCCAGTGTCAGGCAGCAGCTGCGAAGGCAAATAGAGTCATGGCATG
Source organism: Phyllobates terribilis (assembly GCF_046119375.1). Classification (NCBI taxonomy): domain Eukaryota; kingdom Metazoa; phylum Chordata; class Amphibia; order Anura; family Dendrobatidae; genus Phyllobates; species Phyllobates terribilis. Next base: position 980,791 of record NW_027362783.1, read on the forward strand.
CATCAGAAGAGGAATAGGGGCATATGATGAGAACATTGTTCTTCCTCTGTATAAAGCGCTGGTAAGGCCGCACTTAGAATATTGTGCACAGTTCTGGGCTCCGGTGTTCAGGAAAGACATATTGGAGCTAGAGAGGGTACAAAGGAGGGCGACTAAGGTAATAAAGGGAATGGAGGGACTAGAATACCCAGAGAGGTTGTCAAAATTAGGCCTATTTACGTTGGAAAAGAGAAGGCTTAGGGGAGACCTCATAAACATGTATAAATACATCAGGGGGCAGTACAGAGATCTCTCCCATGACCTGTTTATACCAAGGATGGTGACAAAGACGAGGGGGCACACTATGCGTCTGGAGGAAAGGAGGTTCCTGCACCAGCATAGAAGGGGATTCTTTACGGTCAGAGCCGTGAGACTCTGGAACTCTCTGGGAGAGGAAGTGGTGATGTCCAACTCACTTAATGAGTTCAAGAGAGGCCTGGACGCCTTTCTTGAGAACAATAAAATTACATCTTATGCTTAGTGATAGTTAATTAATCCAGATTGGTGTCGGGAAGTGAATTTTTTCCTCAATGATGTAAATTGGCCTATACCGCATGTTTTTTTTTTGCCTTCCCCTGGATCAACGCTGCGGAATAGCTGCAGTGCACAAGAAATAGGCTGAACTGGATGGACGCTTGTCTTTTTTCGGCCTTATAAACTATGTAACTATGTAACTATGTAACTATGTAAGGCTACTAAGATTTGACCGTGTGGAAGACAGACCGGAGGTGGTGGTGTCCAGATAACTGGAAGCATTATCTGCTATCCAATTAATAACCTGTTCACACTGATCAGTTCACAATAATGGTGTTGTTCTGTGCTTCCCTGGTAAATCGGTCAAGAAGTGGGAGTGAGAAGATGTGGCTGTTGGTTGTGGCACATTTTCACCTTGGCCACGGCCCCATCCTCTGCACTCACAATCACCAGAACGTCCGGTTCCACGTCCCTTACCATGCGCCTTGCCCATTGTAAAGGAAATAAAATATCTTACACTCGCAATATCAATGGAAAAAGGGTAATAAAAAGTAGATTAGATCCGTGGAAGAGGAAAACCACAGTTCTATTTCTCTGGCCTACACCCGACTAATTTAAACAATCTAAACAATCAGGGAGAAACTATTACTGTTTTTCTTTATAAAAAAAAATACCAAAAGCTGAATAATACAGATTTTTTACCGTGGAATGGCAAAACCACAGTTATTGTTTACTGGGGTATACCAGACAAATTTAAATAGATGTATTTGCGGCTGAACAGTGAGAGCGACACACTCAAACTGTTTTTTTTAAGGCAAAAATGGCCCAAAGGTGGATAATACAGAGGATTGAACTGTGGAACTGCCAAACCACACTTCAATTTATCTGGCCTTCACCAGACTAATTTAAACAGATATATTTGTGTCTGAACAATCAGGAGCCACTATTACTGTTTTTCTTTACGGAAAAAATACCAAAAGCTGGATAATAGAGATTTTTTACTGTGGGAGGCAAAAACACAGTTATAATTTACTGGTGTATACCAGACTCTTTTAAACAGATATATTGGTGTCTGAACAATCAGGAGACACTATTACTGTTTTTCTTTACGGAAAAAATACCAAAAGCTGGATAATAGAGATTTTTTAATGTGGAACGGCAAAACCACAGTTATAATTTACTGGTGTATACCAGACTCTTTTAAACAGATATATTGGTGTCTGAACAATCAGGAGACAATATTACTGTTTTTCTTTATGGAAAAAATACTAAAAGCTGGATAATAGAGATTTTTTAATGTGGAACGGCAAAACTACAGTTTTAATTTACTAGTGTATACCATACTCTTTCAAACAGATATATTGGTGTCTGAACAATCAGGAGACACTATTACTGTTTTTCTTTACGGCAAAAAATGCCAAAAGCAGGATAATACAGAGATTTGACTGGTGGAACTGCAAAACCACACTTCTATATCTCTGGCCTGCACCAGACTATTTTCAACAGATATATTTGTGTCTGAACAATCAGGAGACACTATTACGGCTTTTCTGTACAGCAAAAAATGGAAAAAGCAGCACAATACAGAGATTTGACCCGTGGAACTGCAAAACCACACTTCTATTTCTTGGGCCTACACCAGACTATTTTCAATACATATATTTGTGTCTGAACAATAAGGGAGACACTATTACTGATTTTCTTTATGGCAAAAAATGGCAAAAGCAGGATAATACTGAGATTTGACCCGTGGAACTGCAAAACCACACTTCTATTTCTCGGGCCTACACCAGACTATTTTCAACAGATATCTTGGTGTCTGAACAATCAGGAGACACTATTACTGTTTTTCTTTATGGAAAAAATATCAAAAGCTGGATAATAGAGAGTTTTACCGTGGGAAGGCAAAACCACAGTTATAATGTACTGGTGTATACCAGACTCTTTTAAACAGATATATTAGTGTCTGAACAATCAGCAGACACTATTACTGTTTTTCTTTACGGCAAAAAATACCAAAAGCAGGATAATACAGAGATTTGACTCGTGGAACTGCAAAACCACACTTCTATATCTCGGGCCTACGCCAGACTATTTTCAACAGATATATTTGTGTCTGAACAATCAGGAGACACTATTATGGTTTTTCTTTACGGCAAAAAATGGCAAAAGCAGAACAATACAGAAATTTGAGCCGTGGAACTACAAAACCACACTTCTATTTCTTGGACCTACACCAGACTATTTTCAACAGATATATTTGTGTCTGAACAATCAGGGAGACACTATTACAGTTTTTTTTACGGCAAAAAATGACAAAAGCAGGATAATAGAGATTTTTTACCGTGGCATGGCAAAACCACAATTTTAATTTACTGGTGTATACCAGACTCTTTTAAACAGATATTTTGGTGTCTGAACAATCAGGAGACACTATTACTGTTTTTCTTTATGGAAAAAATATCAAAAGCTGGACAATAGAGAGTTTTACCGTGGGAAGGCAAAACCACAGTTATAATGTACTGGTGTATACCAGACTCTTTTAAACAGATATATTAGTGTCTGAACAATCAGCAGACACTATTACTGTTTTACTTTACGGCAAAAAATACCAAAAGCAGGATAATACAGAGATTTGACTCGTGGAACTGCAAAATCACACTTCTATATCTCGGGCCTACACCAGACTAATTTCAACAGATATATTTGTGTCTGAACAATCAGGAGACACTATTACTGTTTTCATTTACGGCAAAAAATGGCAAAAGCAGGACAATACAGAGATTTGACCCGTGGAACTGCAACTGCAAAACAACACTTCTATTTCTCTGGCCTACACCAGACTATTTTCAACAGATATATTTGTGTCTGAACAATCAGGGAGACACGATTACAGTTTTTTTTTACGGCAAAAAATGACAAAAGCAGGATAATAGAGATTTTTTACCGTGGAAGGCAGAACCACAGTTATAATGTACTGGTGTATACCAGACTCTTTTAAACAGATATATTGGTGTCTGAACAATCAGGAGACACTATTACTGTTTTTCTTTACGGCAAAAAATGCCAAAAGCAGGATAATACAGAGATTTGACCCGTGGAACTGCAAAACCACACTTCTATTTCTCGGGCCTACAACAGACTATGTTCAACAGATTTATTTCTGTCTGAACAATCAGGAGAAACTATTACTGTTTTTCTTTATGGCAAAAAATGGCAAAAGCAGGATAATACAGAGATTTGACCCGTGGTACTGCAGAACCACACTTCTATTTCTTGGGCCTACACCAGACTATTTTCAACAGATATATTTGTGTCTGAACAATAAGGGAGACACTATTACAGTTTTTTTTTACGGCAAAAAATGACAAAAGCAGGATAATAGAGATTTTTTACTGTGGAACTGCAAAACCACAGTTCTATTTCTCGGGCCTACACCAGACTATTTTCGACAGATATATTGGTGTCTGAACAATCAGGAGACACTATTACTGTTTTTCTTTATGGAAAAAATATCAAAAGCTGGATAATAGAGAGTTTTACCGTGGGAAGGCAAAACAACAGTTATAATGTACTGGTGTATACCAGACTCTTTTAAACAGATATATTAGTGTCTGAACAATCAGCAGACACTATTACTGATTTTCTTTATGGCAAAAAATACCAAAAGCAGAATAATACAGAGATTTGACTCATGGAACTGCAAAACCACACTTCTATATCTCGGGCCTACAAAAGACTATTTTCAACAGATATATTTGTGTCTGAACAATCAGGAGACACTATTACTGTTTTTCTTTATGGCAAAAAATGGCAAAAGCAGGATAATACAGAGATTTGACCCCTGGTACTGCAGAACAACACTTCTATTTCTCGGGCATACAATAGGCAATTTTGAACAGATATATTTGTGTCTGAACAATCAGGGACACACTATTACAGTTTTATTTTTACGGAAAAAAATGACAAAAGCAGGATAATAGAGATTTTTTACAGTGGAATGGCAAAACCACAGTTAAAATTTACTGGTGTATACCAGACTCTTTTAAACAGATATATTGGTGTCTGAACAATCAGGAGACACTATTACTGTTTTTCTTTACGGAAAAAATACCAAAAGCTAGATAATAGAGATTTTTTACTGTGGATGGCAAAACCACATTTATAATTTACTGGTGTATACCAGACTCTTTTAAACAGATATATTGGTGTCTGAACAATCAGGTGACACTATTACTGTATTTCTTTATGTCAAAAAATGCCAAAAGCAGAATAATACAGAGATTTGACCCATGGAACTGCAAAACCACAGTTCTATTTCTTGGGCCTGCACCAGACTTTTTTCAACAGATATATTTGTGTCTGAACAATCAGGGAGACACTATTACTGATTTTCTTTAAGGCAAAAAATGGCAAAAGCAGGATAATACTGAGATTTGACCCGTGGAACTGCAAAACCACACTTCTATTTCTCGGGCCTACACCAGATTATTTTAAAGAGATATATTGGTGTCTGAACAATCAGGAGACACCATTACTGTTTTTCTTTATGGAAAAAATATCAAAAGCTGGATAATAGAGAGTTTTACCGTGGGAAGGCAAAACCACAGTTATAATGTACTGGTGTATACCAGACTCTTTTAAACAGATATATTAGTGTCTGAACAATCAGTAGACACTATTACTGTTTTTCTTTACGGCAAAAAATACCAAAAGCAGGATAATACAGAGATTTGACCCGTGGAACTGCAAAACCACACTTCTATTTCTCGGGCCTACACCAGACTATTTTCAACAGATATATTTGTATATGAACAATCAGGAGACATTACTACTGTTTTTCTCTACAGGAAAATATGGCAAAATTAGGATAATACAGAGATTTTTTACTGTGGACAGCAAAAACCACAGTTATAATTTACTGGTGTATACCAGACCTTTTTAAATCTATATATTTGCGGCTGAACAGTGAGCGACACACTCACACTGTTTTTTAGGTACAAATGGCCCAAAAGTGGATAATACAGAGGTTTGAAACGTGGAATTGCAAAATCGCACTTCTGTTTCTCTGGCCTACACAAGACTCATTTAAACAGATATATTTGTGTCTGAACAATCAGGGAGAGACTATTACTGTTTTTCTTTACGGAAAAAATACCAAAAGCTGGATAATAGAGATTTTTTACCGTGGGACAGCAAAACCACAGTTATAATTTACTGGTGTATACCAGACTCTTTTAAACAGATATATTGTATGAACAATCAGGAGACACTATTACTGTTTTTCTTTACTGCAAAAAATACCAAAAGCAGGATAATACAGAAATTTGACCAGTGGAACTGCAAAACCACAGTTCTATTTCTCGATCATACACCAGACTATTTCAACAGATATATTTGTGTCTCAACAATCAGGGACACACTATTACAGTTTTTTTTTACGGCAAAAAATGACAAAACCAGGATAATAGAGATTTTTTACAGTGGAACGGCAAAACCACAGCTATAAATTACTAGTGTATACCAGACTCTTTTAAACAGATATATTGGTGTCTGAACAATCAGGAGACACTATTACTGTTTTTCTTTACGGAAAAAATACCAAAAGCTGGATAATAGAGATTTTTTACTGTGGGATGGCAAAACCACAGTTATAATTTACTGGTGTATACCAGACTCTTTCAACCAGATATATTGGTGTCTGAACAATGAGGAGACACTTTTACTGTTTTTCTTTACGGCTAAAAATGGCAAAAGCAAGATAATACAGAGATTTTTTACGGTGGAACAACAAAACCACAGTTATAATTTACTGGTGTACCAGACTTTTTTAAACAAATATATTTGCCGCTGAACAGTGAGCAACACACTCAAACTGGGTTTTTTTAGGTACAAATGGCCCAAAAGTGGATAATACAGAGGTTTGAACCGTGGAACTGCAAAACCACACTTCTGTTTCTCTGGCCTACACCAGACTATTTTAAACAGATATATTTGTGTCTGAACAATCAGGAGACACTATTCCAGTTCTTTTTTTTACGGCAAAAAATGCCAAAAGCAGGATAATAGAGATTTTTTACCGTGGAACAGCACAACCACAGTTATAATTTACTGGTGTATACCAGACTTTTTTCAATATATATATTTGCGGCTGAACAGTGAGCGACACACTCAAACTGTTTTTTTTTTTAGGTATAAATTGCCCAAAAGTGGATAATACAGAGGTTTGGCCCGTGGAACTGTAAAACCACACTTCTCTTTCTCTGTCCTACACAAGACTATTTTAAACAGATATATGTGTGTCTGAACAATCAGGAGACACTATTACTGCTTTTCTTTACGACAAAAAATGGCAAAAGCAGGATAACAGAGGTTTGAATAGTGGAACTGCAAAACCACACTTCTGTTTCTCTGGCCTACACCAGACTATTTTAAACAGAAATATTTGTGTCTGAACAATCAGGTAGACACTATTACTGTTTTTCTTTACGGAAAAAATACCAAAAGCTGGATAATAGAGATTTTTTACTGTGGGATGGCAAAACCACAGTTATAATTTACTGGTGTATACCAGACTCTTTCAACCAGATATATTGGTGTCTGAACAATGAGGAGACACTTTTACTGTTTTTCTTTACGGCTAAAAATGGCAAAAGCAAGATAATACAGAGATTTTTTACGGTGGAACAACAAAACCACAGTTATAATTTATTGGTGTATACCAGACTTTTTTAAACATATATATTTGCGGCTGAACAGTGAGCAACACACTCAAACTGTTTTTTTTTTAGGTACAAATGGCCCAAAAGTGGATAATACAGAGGTTTGAACCGTGGAACTGCAAAACCACACTTCTGTTTCTCTGGCCTACACCAGACTATTTTAAACAGATATATTTGTGTCTGAACAATCAGGAGGCACTATTACTGCTTTTCTTTATGACAAAAAATGGCAAAAGCAGGATAACAGAGGTTTGAACAGTGGAACTCCAAAACAACACTTCTCTTTCTCTGGCCTAAACCAGACTATTTTAAACAGAAATATTTGTGTCTGAACAATCAGGGAGACACTATTACTGTTTTTCTTTACAGAAAAAATGCCAAAAGCTGGATAGTAAAGATTTTTTACCATGGGACGGCAAAACCACAGTTATAATTTACTGGTGTATATCAGATTCTTTTAAACAGATATATTGGTGTCTGAACAATCAGGAGACACTATTACTGTTTTTCTTTATGGCTACGAATGGCAAAAGCAGGATAATACAGAGATTTGACCCGTGGAACAGCAAAACCACAGTTCTATTTCTCGGGCCTACACCAGACTATTTTCAACAGATATATTTGTGTCTGAACAATCAGGAGACATTATTACTGTTTTTCTTTACGGAAAAATATGGCAAAAGCAGGATAATACTAAGATTTTTTACTGTGGAACTGCAAAACCACAGTTATAATTTACTGGTGTATACCAGACTTTTTTTAAGATATATATTTGCGGCTGAACAGTGAGCGACACACTCAAACTGGTTTTTTTTTAGGTATAAATGGCCCAAAAGTGGATAATACAGAGGTTTGAACCATGGAACTGCAAAACCACACTTCTGTTTCTCTGGCCTACACCAGACTATTTTAAACAGATATATTTGTGTCTGAACAATCAGGAGACACTATTCCAGTTCTTTTTTTACGGCAAAAAATGCCAAAAGCAGGATAATAGAGATTTTTTACCGTGGAACAGCACAACCATAGTTATAATTTTCTGGTGTATACCAGACTTTTTTCAATATATATATTTGCGGCTGAACAGTGAGCGACACACTCAAACTGTTTTTTTTTTAGGTATAAATTGCCCAAAAGTGGAAAATACAGAGGTTTGGCCCGTGGAACTGTAAAACCACACTTCTCTTTCTCTGTCCTACACAAGACTAATTTAAACAGATATATGTGTGTCTGAACAATCAGGAGACACTATTACTGCTTTTCTTTACGACAAAAAATGGCAAAAGCAGGATAACAGAGGTTTGAATAGTGGAACTGCAAAACCACACTTCTGTTTCGCTGGCCTACACCAGACTATTTTAAACAGAAATATTTGTGTCTGAACAATCAGGGAGACACTATTACTGTTTTTCTTTAAGGAAAAAATACCAAAAGCTGGATAGTAAAGATTTTTTACCTTGGGATGGCAAAACCACAGTTATAATTTACTGGTGTATATCAGACTATTTTAAACAGATATATTGGTGTCTGAACAATCAGGAGATACTATTACTTTTTTTCTTTACGGAAAAAATACCAAAAGCTGGATAGTAAAGATTTTTTACATTGGGATGGCAAAACCACAGTTATAATTTACTGGTGTATACCAGACTCTTTTAAACAGATATATTGGTGTCTGAACAATCAGGAGACACTATTACTGTTTTTCTTTATGGCTACAAACGGCAAAAGCAGGATAATACAGAGATTTTTTACCGTGGAACAGCACAACCACAGTTATAATTTACTGGTGTATACCAGACTTTTTTCAATATATATATTTGCGGATGAACAGTGAGCGAGACACTCAAACTTTTTTTTTTTAGGTATAAATGGCTCAAAAGTGGATAATACAGAGGTTTGAACCGTGGAACTGCAAAACCACACATCTCTTACTCTGTCCTACACAAGACTATTTTAAACAGATATATGTGTGTCTGAATAATCAGGAGACACTATTACTGTTTTTCTTTATGACAAAAAATGGCAAAAGCAGGATAAAAGAGGTTTGAACAGTGGAACTGCAAAACCCCACTTCTGTTTCTCTGGCCTACACCAGACTACTTTAAATAGAAATATTTGTGTCTGAACAATCAGGGAGACACTATTACTGTTTTTTGTATGGAAAAAATACCAAAAGCTGGATAGTAAACATTTTTTACCGTGGATCTGCAAAACCACACTTCTCTTTCTCTATCCTACACAAGACTATTTTAAACAGATATATTTGTGTCTGAACAATCAGGAGACACTATTACTGTTTTTCTTTATGGCAAAATATGGCAAAAGCAGGATAAAACAGAGATTTGACCCGTGGAACTGCTAAACCACACTTCTATTTCTCTGGCCTACACCAGACTATTTTAAACAGATATATTTGTGTCTGAACAATCAGTGAGACACTACTACTGTTTTTCTTTACGGAAAAAATACCAAAAGCTGGATAGTAAAGATTTTTTACCGTGGGACGGCAAAACCACAGTTATAATTTACTGGTGTATATCAGACTCTTTTAAACAGATGTATTGGTGTCTGAACAATCAGGAGATACTATTAGTTTTTTTCCTTTACGGAAAAAATAACAAAAGCTGGATAATAGAGATTTTTTACCGTGGAACGGCAAAACCACAGTTATAATTTACTGGTGTATACCAGACTCTTTAAACAGATATATTGGTGTCTGAACAATCAGGAGACACTATTACAGTTTTGCTTTACGACAAAAAATGGCAAAAGCAGGATAACAGAGGTTTGAACAGTGGAACTGCAAAAACACACTTCTGTTTCTCTGGCCTACACCAGACTATTTTAAACAGAAATATTTGTGTCTGAACAATCAGGGAGACACTATTACTGTTTTTCTTTACGGAAAAAATACCAAAAGCTGGATAGTAAAGATTTTTTACCGTGGAACTGCAAAACCCCACTTCTCTTTCTCTGTCCTATACAAGACTATTTTAAACAGATATATTTGTGTCTGAACAATCAGGAGACACTATTACTGTTTTTCTTTATGGCAAAATATGGCAAAAGCAGGATAATACAGAGATTTGACCCGTGGAACTGCTAAACCACACTTCTATTTCTCTGGCCTACACCAGACTATTTTAAACAGATATATTTGTGTCTGAACAATCAGGAGACCCTATTACTGTTTTTCTTTATGGAAAAAATACCAAAAGCTGGATAATAAAGATTTTTTACCGTGGGACGGCAAAACCACAGTTAAAATTTACTGGTGTATACCAGAATCTTTTAAACAGATATATTGGTGTCTGAACAATCAGGAGACACTATTAATGTTTTTCTTTAGGGAAAAAATACCAAAAGCTGGACAATAGAGATTTTTTACCATGAAACAGCAAAGCCACAGTTATAATTTACTGGTGTATACCAGACTCTTTTAAACAGATATATTGGTGTCTGAACAAGCAGGAGACACTATTACTGTTTTTCTTTACGGCTAAAAATGGTAAAAGCAAGATAATACAGAGATTTTTTACGGTGGAACAACAAAACCACAGTTATAATTTACTGGTGTATACCAGACTTTTTTAAACATATATATTTGCGGCTGAACAGTGAGCAACACACTCAAACTGTTTTTTTTTAGGTACAAATGGCCCAAAAGTGGATAATACAGAGGTTTGAACCGTGGAACTGCAAAACCACACTTCTGTTTCTCTGGCCTACACCAGACTATTTTAAACAGATATATTTGTGTCTGAACAATCAGGAGGCACTATTACTGCTTTTCCTTATGACAAAAAATGGCAAAAGCAGGATAACAGAGGTTTGAACAGTGGAACTCCAAAACAACACTTCTCTTTCTCTGGCCTACACCAGACTATTTTAAACAGAAATATTTGTGTCTGAACAATCAGGGAGACACTATTACTGTTTTTCTTTACAGAAAAAATGCCAAAAGCTGGATAGTAAAGATTTTTTACCATGGGACGGCAAAACCACAGTTATAATTTACTGGTGTATATCAGATTCTTTTAAACAGATATATTGGTGTCTGAACAATCAGGAGACACTATTACTGTTTTTCTTTATGGCTACGAATGGCAAAAGCAGGATAATACAGAGATTTGACCCGTGGAACAGCAAAACCACAGTTCTATTTCTCGGGCCTACACCAGACTATTTTCAACAGATATATTTGTGTCTGAACAATCAGGAGACATTATTACTGTTTTTCTTTACGGAAAAATATGGCAAAAGCAGGATAATACTAAGATTTTTTACTGTGGAACTGCAAAACCACAGTTATAATTTACTGGTGTATACCAGACTTTTTTTAAGATATATATTTGCGGCTGAACAGTGAGCGACACACTCAAACTGTTTTTTTTTTAGGTATAAATGGCCCAAAAGTGGATAATACAGTGGTTTGAACCATGGAACTGCAAAACCACACTTCTGTTTCTCTGGCCTACACCAGACTATTTTAAACAGATATATTTGTGTCTGAACAATCAGGAGACACTTTTCCAGTTCTTTTTTTACGGTAAAAAATGCCAAAAGCAGGATAATAGAGATTTTTTACCGTGGAACAGCACAACCATAGTTATAATTTACTGGTGTATACCAGACTTTTTTCAATATATATATTTGCGGCTGAACAGTGAGCGACACACTCAAACTGTTTTTTTTTTAGGTATAAATTGCCCAAAAGTGGATAATACAGAGGTTTGGCCCGTGGAACTGTAAAACCACACTTCTCTTTCTCTGTCCTACACAAGACTAATTTAAACAGATATATGTGTGTCTGAACAATCAGGAGACACTATTACTGCTTTTCTTTACGACAAAAAATGGCAAAAGCAGGATAACAGAGGTTTGAATAGTGGAACTGCAAAACCACACTTCTGTTTCTCTGGCCTACACCAGACTATTTTAAACAGAAATATTTGTGTCTGAACAATCAGGGAGACACTATTACTGTTTTTCTTTACGGAAAAAATACCAAAAGCTGGATAGTAAAGATTTTTTTACCGTGGATCTGCAAAACCACACTTCTCTTTCTCTATCCTACACAAGACTATTTTAAACAGATATATTTGTGTCTGAACAATCAGGAGACACTATTACTGTTTTTCTTTATGGCAAAATATGGCAAAAGCAGGATAATACAGAGATTTGACCCGTGGAACTGCTAAACCACACTTCTATTTCTCGGGCCTACACCAGACAATTTTAAACAGATATATTTGTGTCTGAACAATCAGGGAGACACTATTACTGTTTTTCTTTAAGGAAAAAGTACCAAAAACTGGATAATAGAGATTTTTTACCGTGGGACGGCAAAACCACAGTTATAATTTACTGGTGTATATCAGATTCTTTTAAACAGATATATTGGTGTCTGAACAATCAGGAGACACTATTAATGTTTTTCTTTATGGAAAAAATACCAAAAGCTGGATAATAGAGACTTTTTACCATGAAACAGCAAAACCGCAGTTATAATTTACTGGTGTATACCAGACTCTTTTAAACAAATATATTGATTTCTGAACAATCAGGAGACATTATTACTGTTTTTCTTAACGGAAAAAATACCAAAAGCTGGATAATAAAGATTTTTTACCGTGGGACGGCAAAACCACAGTTATCATTTACTGGTGTATATCAGATTCTTTTAAACAGATATATTGGTGTCTGAACAATCAGGAGACACTATTAATGTTTTTCTTTATGGAAAAAATACCAAAAGCTGGATAATAGAGACTTTTTACCATGAAACAGCAAAACCGCAGTTATAATTTACTGGTGTATGCCAGATTCTTTTAAACAGATATATTTGTGTCTGAACAATCAGGAGACACTATTACTGTTTTTCTTTATGACAAAAAATGGCAAAAGCATAATAACAGAGGTTTGAACAGTGGAACTGCAAAACCACACTTCTGTTTCTCTGGCCTACACCAGACTATTTTAAACAGAAATATTTGTGTCTGAACAATCAGGGAGACACTACTACTGTTTTTCTTTACGGAAAAAATACCAAAAGCTGGATAGTAAAGATTTTTTACCGTGGGACGGCAAAACCACAGTCATAATTTACTGGTGTATATCAGACTCTTTTAAACAGATGTATTAGTGTCTGAACAATCAGGAGATACTATTAGTTTTTTTCCTTTACGGAAAAAATAACAAAAGCTGGATAATAGAGATTTTTTACCGTGGAACGGCAAAACCACAGTTATAATTTACTGGTGTATACCAGACTCTTTAAACAGATATATTGGTGTCTGAACAATCAGGAGACACTATTACAGTTTTTCTTTACGACAAAAAATGGCAAAACCAGGATAACAGAGGTTTGGACAGTGGAACTGCAAAACCACACTTCTGTTTCTCTGGCCTACACCAGACTATTTTAAACAGAAATATTTGCGTCTGAACAATCAGGGAGACACTATTACTGTTTTTCTTTATGGAAAAAATACCAAAAGCTGAATAGTAAAGATTTTTTACCGTGGAACTGCAAAACCCCACTTCTCTTTCTCTGTCCTACACAAGACTATTTTAAACAGATATATTTGTGTCTGAACAATCAGGAGACACTATTACTGTTTTTCTTTATGGCAAAATATGGCAAAAGCAGGATAATACAGAGATTTGACCCGTGGAACTGCTAAACCACACTTCTATTTCTCTGGCCTACACCAGACTATTTTAAACAGATATATTTGTGTCTGAACAATCAGGAGACACTATTACTGTTTTTCTTTACGGCAAAAGATGGCAAAAGCAGGATAATAGTAAGATTTTTTACTGTGGAACAGCAAAACCACAGTTATAATTTCCTGGTGTATATTAGACTCTTTTAAACAGATATATTGGTGTCTGAACAATCAGGAGATACTATTACTTTTTTTCTTTATGGAAAAAATAACAAAAGCTGGATAATATAGATCTTTTACCGTGGAACGGCAAAACCACAGTTATAATTTACTGGTGTATACCAGACTTTTTTAAATATATATATTTGCGGCTGAACAGTGAGGGACACACTCAAACTGGTTTTTTTTAGGTAGAAATGGCCCAAAAGTGGATAATACAGAGGTTTGGACCATGGAACTGTAAAACCACACTTCTGTATCTCTGGCCTACACCAGACTATTTTAAACAGATATATTTGTGTCTGAACAATCAGGAGAAACTATTACTGTTTTTCTTTATGGCAAAATATGGCAAAAGCAGGATAATACAGAGATTTGACCCGTGGAACTGCGAAACCACACTTCTATTTCTCGGGCCTACATCAGACTATTTTCAACAGATATATTTGTGTCTGAACAATCAGGAGACACTATTACTGTTTTTCTTTACGGAAAAAATACCAAAAGCTGGATAATAAAGATTTTTTACCATGGGACGGCAAAACCACAGTTATCATTTACTGGTGTATATCAGATTCTTTTAAACAGATATATTGGTGTCTGAACAATCAGGAGACACTATTACTGTTTTTCTTTACGGCTAAAAATGGCAAAAGCAGGATAATACAAAGATTTTTTACTCTGGAACAGCAAAACCACCGTTAAAATTTACTAGTGTATACCAGACTTTTTCAAATATATATATTTGCGGCTGAACAGTGAGCAAGACACTCAAACTGCTTTTTTTTAAGGTAAAAATGGCCCAAAAGTGGATAATACAGAGGTTTGAACCGTAGAACTGCAAAACCACACTTCTATTTCTCTGGCCTACACCAGACTATTTTAAACAGATATATTTTTGTCTCAACAATCAGGGAGACACTATTACAGTTTTTTTTTACGGCAAAAAATGCCAAAAGCAGGATAATAGAGATTTTTTACCATGGAACAGCACAACCACAGTAATAATTTACTGGTGTATAACAAACTTTTTTCAATATATATATTTGCGGCTTAACAGTGAGCGACACACTCAAACTGTTTTTTTTTTTAGGTACAAATAACCCAAAAGAGGATAATACAGAGGTTTGAACCGTGGAACTGCAAAACCACACTTCTGTTTCTCGGTCCTACACCAGACTGTTTTAAACAGATATATTTGTGTCTGAACAATCAGGGAGACACTATTGCTGTTTTTCTTTAAGGAAAAAATACCAAAAGCTGGATAATAGAGATTTTTAAACGTGGAATGGCAAAACCACAGTTTTCATTTACTGTTGTATACCAGACTATTTTAAACAGATATATTTGTGTCTGAACAATCAGGAGACACTATTACTGTTTTTCTTTACGGCAAAAAATGCCAAAAGCAGGATAATAGTAAGATTTTTTACTGTGGAATGGCAAAACCACAGTTATAATTTCCTGGTGTATATCAGACTCTTTTAAACAGATATATTGGTGTCTGAACAATCAGGAGATACTATTACTTTTTTTCTTTATGGAAAAAATAACAAAAGCTGGATAATAGAGATATTCTACCGTGGAACGGTAAAACCACAGTTATAATTTACTGGTGTATACCAGACTTTTTTAAATATATATATTTGCGGCTGAACAGTGAGGGACACACTCAAACTGTTTTTTTTTAGGTAGAAATGGCCCAAAAGTGGATAATACAGAGGTTTGGACCATGGAACTGCAAAACCACACTTCGGTATCTCTGGCATACACCAGACTATTTTAAACAGATATATTTGTGTCTGAACAATCAGGAGACACTATTACTGTTTTTCTTTATGGCAAAATATGGCAAAAGCAGGATAATACAGAGATTTGACCCGTGGAACTGCGAAACCACACTTCTATTTCTCGGGCCTACACCAGACTATTTTAAACAGATATATTGGTGTCTGAACAATCAGGAGAAACTATTACTGTTTTTCTTTACGGAAAAAATACCAAAAGCTGGATAATAAAGATTTTTTACCGTCGGACGGCAAAACCACAGTTATAATTTACTGGTGTATATCAGATTCTTTTAAACAGATATATTGGTGTCTGAACAATCAGGAGACACTATTATTGTTTTTCTTTACGGAAAAAATACCAAAAGCTGGATAATACAGAGATTTTTACGGTGGAACAGCAGAACCACCGTTATAATTTACTGGTGCATACCAGACTTTTTTAAACATATACAGTACAGACCAAAAGTTTGGACACACCTTCTCATTTAAAGATTTTTCTGTATTTTCATGTCTATGAAAATTGTACATTCACACTGAAGGCATCAAAACTATGAATTAGCACATGTGGAATTATATACTTAACAAAAAATTGTGAAACAATTGAAAATATGTCTTATATTCTAGGTTCTTCAAAGTAGCCACCTTTTGCTTTGATGACTGCATTGCACACTCTTGGCATTCTCTTGATGAGCTTCAAGAGGTAGTCACTGGAAATGGTCTTCCAACAATCTTGAAGGAGTTCCCAGAGATGCTTAGCACTTGTTGGCCCTTTTACCTTCATTCTGCGGTCCAGCTCACCCCAAACCATCTCGATTGGGTTCAGGTCTGGTGACTGTGGAGGCCAGGTCATGTGGCGTAGCACCCCATCACTCTCCTTCTTGGTCAAATAGCTCTTACACAGCTTGGAGGTGTGTTTGGGGTCATTGTCCTGATGAAAAATAAATGATGATCCAACTAAACGCAAACCGGATGGAATAGCATACCGCTGCAAGATGCTGTGGTAGCCATGCTGGTTCAGTATGACTTCAATTTTGAATAAATCCCCAACAGTGTCACCAGCAAAGCACCCCCACACCATCACACCATCACACCATCACACCTCCTCCTCCATGCTTTACGGTGGGAACCAGGCATGTAGAGTCCATCCGTTCACCTTTTCTGCATCGCACAAAGACACGGTGGTTGGAACCAAAGATCTCAAATTTGGACTCATCAGACCAAAGCACAGATTTCCACTGGTCTAATGTCCATTCCTTGTGTTCTTTAGCCCAAACAAATCTCTTCTGCTTGTTGAGTGTCCTTAGCAGTGGTTTCCTAGCAGCTATTTTACCATGAAGGCCTGCTGCACAAAGTCTCCTCTTAACAGTTGTTGTAGAGATGTGTCTGCTGCTAGAACTCTGTGTGGCATTGACCTGGTCTCTAATCTGAGCTGCTGTTAACCTGCCATTTCTGAGGCTGGTGACTCGGATAAACTTATACTCAGAAGCAGAGGTGACTCTTGGTCTTCCTTTCCTGGGGCGGTCGCCATGTGAGCCAGTTTCTTTGTAGCGCTTGAAGGTTTTTGCAACTGCACTTGGGGACACTTTCAAAGTTTTCCCAATTTTTCGGACTGACTGACTTAATTTCTTAAAGTAATGATGGCCACTCGTTTTTCTTTACTTAGCTGCTTTTTTCTTGCCATAATACAAATACTAACAGTCTATTCAGTAGGACTATCAGCTGTGTGTCCACCTGACGTCTACACAGCACAACTGATGGTCCCAACCCCATTTATAAGGCAAGAAATCCCACTTATTAAACCTGACAGGGCACACCTGTGAAGTGAAGACCATTTCCGGTGACTAACTCTTGAAGCTCATCAAGAGAATGCCAAGAGTGTGCAAAGCAGTCATCAAAGCAAAAGGTGGCTACTTTGAAGAACCTAGAATATAAGACATATTTTCAATTGTTTCACACTTTTTTGTTAAGTATATAATTCCACATGTGTTAACTCATAGTTTTGATGCCTTCAGTGTGAATGTACAATTTTCATAGTCATGAAAATACAGAAAAATCTTTAAATGAGAAGGTGTGTCCAAACTTTTGTTCTGTACTGTATATTTGTGGCTGAACATTGAGCGACACACTCAAACTGTTTTTTTTTTAGGTACAAATGGCCCAAAAGTGGATAATACAGAGGTTTTAATTTTGGAACTGCAAAACCACACTTCTGTTTCTCTGGCCTACACCAGACTAATTTAAACAGATATATTTGTGTCTGAACAATCAGGGAGACACTATTACAGGTTTTTTTTACCCCCAAAAAATGCCAAAAGCAGGATGATAGAGATTTTTTACCGTGGAACAGCACAACCACAGTTATCATTTACTGGTGTATACCAGACTCTTTTAAACAGATATATTGGTGTCTGAACAATCAGGAGACTCTATTACTGATTTTCTTTACAGCAAAAAATGCCAAAAGCAGGATAATACAGAGATTTGACCCGTGGAACGGCAAAACCACAGTTCTATTTCTCGGGCCTACACCAGACTATTTTCAACACATATATTTGTGTCTGAAAAATCAGGAGACACTATTACTGTTTTTCTTTATGGCAAAATACGGCAAAAGCAGGATAATAGAGATTTTTTACTGTGGAATAGCAAAACCACAGTTATAATTTACTGGTGTATACCAAACTTTTTTAAAAAAAAAAGGCTGCACAGTGAGCAACACACTCAAACTGTTTTTTTTTAGGTTCAAATGGCCCAAAAGTGGATAATACAGAGGTTTGAACCGAAGAACTGCAAAACCACACTTCTCTTACTCTGTCCTACACAAGACTATTTAAAACAGATATATTTGTGTCTGAACAATTAGGGAGACACTATTACTGTTTTTTTTTACGGCAAAAAATGCCAAAAGCACAATCATAGAGATTTTTTAGCATGGAATAGCACAACCACAGTTATAAATTACTGGTGTATACCAGACTTTTTTCAATATATATATTTGCGGCTTAACAATGAGCGACATACTCAAACTGTTTTTTTTAGGTACAAATGGCCCAAAAGTGGATAATACACAGGTTTGAACCGTGGAACTGCAAAATCACACTTCTATTTCTCGGGCCTACACCAGACTATTTTAAACAGATATATTTGTGTCTGAACAATCAGGGAGACACTATTACTGTTTTTCTTTAAGGAAAAAATACCAAAAGCTGAATAATAGAGATTTTTTAACGTGGAATGGCAAAACCACAGTTATAATTTACTTTTGTATATCAGACTCTTTTAAACAGATATATTGGTGTCTGAACAATGAGGAGATACTATTACTTTTTTTCTTTATGGAAAAAATACCAAAAGCTGGATAATAGAGATTTTTTAACGTGGAACGTGAAAACCACAGTTATAATTTACTGGTGTATACCAGACTCTTTTAAACAGATATATTGGTGTCTGAACAATCAGGAGACACTATTACTGTTTTTCTTTACGGCTACAAATGGCAAAAGCAGGATAATACAGAGATTTTTTTACCATGGAACAGCACAACCAAAGTTATAATTTACTGGCGTATACCAGACTTTTTTCAATATATATATTTGCGGCTGAACAGTGAGCGACACACTCAAACTGTTTTTTTTAGGTAAAAATGGCCCAAAAGTGGATAATATAGAGGTTTGAACCATGGAACTGCAAAACCACACTTTTGTTTCTCTGTCCTACACCAGACTATTTTAAACAGATATATTTGTGTCTGAACTGTCACAGACACACTTTTTTTTTTTTATTTTGAAGGAGGGGGACACTAAAAGGTTAATAAGACGGGTATTTGTACGGTGTGAAGGAGGGAAAAAAAAAAGAGGATTAGATGAGAAAAAAAGGATTTTTCCTGGCCCCTAGGAACTGGAGCTGAGTCCAGAAATTTCAGCAACAGGAGCACACAGGACTGTAATGCAATGTTTTCTGCTTTAACCTTTGCATCTCCTATACAGCCTGCCTGCCTGCCTGCCTGACATTTGGGATGGATATTAGTCCTGAGAAGGACTGTTTGTTTGATTTGGCAGCCTTTACAGACCCTAAACTAACTATTTCGCAGTATAAATCTCTCCCTAGCTCAGCAGTGCTTTCCCTACACTGGCTAATCCAGAGCGACTGTGTCCAAGATGGCGGAGCCCGGTTTTAAATACTCGAGGTGACGCTGTGCAGCCAGCCAATCAATGTAATGCCCGCAACCAACATGGCTGCGGCATTACAGTGACTGGCTGGCAATCCCTGCATGATCATTGGCTCTGTAAAGGTGCCAAACATGCAGGGCGGAGACCCGAGCTCCCGCCCGAGTAACCTGGAAATGCTCGGTGCTCGCAGAACATCCCGAGGGGTGTGATGCTCGGGCGAGTACCGAGCAGTGTCGAGCATATTCGCTCAACACTACTACTGTGACCTCCACGTCTCTTCCACGGGGCATTTATATTGTCTTTTTATTCCAGTGCGACCTCCACCACTCTTCCAAGGGGCAAGAAAACCGTCTTGTTAAGCTACTGTGACCTACACGTCTCTTCCACGCAGCATTGATACTGTCTTTTTATTCCACTGCGACCTCCTCCACTCTTGCAAGGGGCATTGATATTGTCTTTTTATTCCACTGGAACCTCCACCACTCTTCCAAGGGGCATTAAAACCATCTTGTTAAGCTACTGTGGACTCCACGTCTCTTCCACGGGGCATTGATATTGTCTTTTTATACCACTGTAACCTCCACCACTTTTCCAAGGGGCATTAAAACCATTTTGTTAAGCTACTGTGACCTCACTTCTCTCCTAAGGGGCATTAAAACCATCTTGTTAAGCGATTCTGAAATCCACAGCTCTTCCAGATTGCATTGAAACCGTCTTCTCAAGCTACTGTGACCTCCACGTCTCTTCCACGGGTCATTGATATTGTCCATTTTATCCACTGCAACTTCAACCACTCTTCCAAGGGGCAATAAAACCATCTTGTTAAGCTACTGTGACCTCCACATCTCTTCCACGGAGCATTGATATTGTATTTTAATTCCACTGCGACCTCCTCCACTCTTCCAGGGGGCATTGATATTGTCTTTTGATTCCACTGCGATCTCCACCACTCTTCCAAGGGGCATTAAAACCATCTTGTTAAACCACTTTGAACTACACAGCTCTTCCAAGGGGCATTAAAAGCGTCTTGTTAAGCTACTGTGACCTCCACGTCTCTTTCACGGGGCATTGATATTGTCTTTTTATTCCACTGCAACCTCCATCACTCTTCCAAGGGGCATTAAAACTGTCTTGATAAGCTACTGTAACCTCCACGTCTCTTCCCCGGGACATTGATATTGTCTTTTTATTCCATTGCGACCTTCACCACTTTTCCAAGGGACATTGATATTATCTTTTTATTCCACTGCGACCTCCACCACTCTTCCAAAGGGCACTGATATTGTCTTTTTATTCCACTGCAACCTCCACCATTCTTTCAAGGGGCACTAAAACCATATTATTAAGCTACTGTGACCTCGACGTCTCTTCCACAGGGCATTGATATTGTCTTTTTATTTCACTGTAACCACCACATCTCTTCCACTGGGCATTAAAACCGTCTTGTTAAGCTAATTTGACCTACACGTCTCTTCCAAGGGGCATTAAAACCATCTTGTTAAACCACTCTGAACTCCACAGCTCTCCCACAGGGCAATAAAACCGTCTTGTTAAGCTACTGTGATCTCCACATCTTTTCCATGGGGCATTGATATTGTCTTTTTATTCTACTGTAACCTCCACCGCTCTTCCAAGGGGCATTAAAAGCCACTTGTTAAGCTACTTTGACCTCCATATCTCTTCCAAGGGGCATTAAAACCATCTTGTTAAAACACTCTGAACTCCACAGCTCTTCCAAGGGGCATTAAAACCGCCTTGTTAAGCTACTGTTATCTCCACGTCTCTTCCACGGGGTATTGATATTGTTTTTTATTCCACTGCAACCTCCACCACTCTTCCAAGGGGCATTGATATTGTCTTTTTTTTTCCACTGCGACCTCAACCACTCTTCCAAGGGGCATTGATATTGTCTTTTTATTCCACTGCGACCTCCACCACTCTTCCAATGGGCATTAAAACAATCTTGTTTAGCTACTGTGACCTCCACGTCTCTTCCACAGGGCATTGATATTGTCTTTTTATTCCACTCTAACCTCCAACACTGTTCCAAGGTGCATTAAAACCATCTTCTTAAACAACTCTGAACTCCACTGCTCTTCCAAGGGCATTGAAACCGTCTTGTTAACCTATTGGGACCTCCTCGTCTTTTCTACTGGGCATTGATATTGTCTTATTATTCCACTGCGACCTCCACCACTATTCCAAGGGGCATTAAAGCCTTCTTGCTAAGCTACTGTGACCTCCATGTCTCTTCCAAGGGGCATTGATATTTTCTTTTTATTCCACTGCGACCTCCAACACTCTTACAAGGGGCATTAATATTGTCTTTTTATTCCACTGCGACCTCCACCACTCTTCCAAGGGGCATCAAAACCGTCTGGTTTAGCTACTGTGTCCACCATGTCTCTTTCACGGGGCATTGATATTGTCTGTTTGTTCAACTGTAACCTACACCACTCTTCCAAGGGGCATTAAAACCATCTTGTAAAGCTACTGTGACCTCCTCGTCTCTTCCAAGAGGCATTAAAACTGTCTTGTTAAACCACTCTGAACTCCACAGCTCTTCAAAGGGGCATTAAATCCATCTTGTTAAGCTACTGTGACCTCCACGTCTCTTTCGCGGGGCATTGAAATTGTCTTTTTGTTTCACTGCAACCTCCACTATTCTTACAAGGGGCATTAAAACTGTCTTCTTAAGCTTCTGGGACCTGCACGTCTCTTCAGCGGGGCATTGATATTGTCTTTTTATTTCACTGCGACCTCCACCTCTCTTCCAAGGACATTGATATTGTCTATTTATTCCACTGCGGCCTCCACCACTCTTTCAAGGGGCATTAAAACCATCTTGTAAAGCTACAGTGACCTCCACGTCTCTTCCACGGGGCATTGATATTGTCTCTTTAATCCTCTGTAGACTCCACCACTATTCCAAGGGGCATTAAAACCATTTGGATAAGCTACAGTGACCTCCATGTTTCTTCTAAGGGGCATTAAAACCGTCTTGTTAAGCTACTGTGACCTCCATGTCTCTTCCACGGGGCATTGATATAGTTTTTTTATTCCACTGCGACTTCCACCACTCTTCCAAGGGGCATTAAACCATATTGTTAAGTAACTGTGGCCTCCTCGTCTCTTCCACGGGGCATTGATATTGTTCTTTTATTCCACTTCGACCTCCACCACTCTTCCAAGGGGCAATAAAGCCGTCTTTTTAAGCTACTGTGACGTTCACGTCTCTTCCACGGGTCATTGATATTGTCCTGTTATTCCACGGGAAACTCCACCACTCTTTCAAAGGGCATTAAAACTGTCTTGTTAAGCTACTGTGAGCTCCACGTCTCTTCCAAGGGGCATTAAAACCATCTTGTTAAGCTACTGTGATCTCCAAGTCTCTTCCACGGGGCATTGATATTGTCTTTTTGTTCCACTGCGACCTGCACTACTCTTCCAAAGTGCAATAAAACGTCTTGTTAGGCTACTGTGACCTCCACGTCTCTTCGATGGGGAAATTGATATTGTCTTTTTATTCCACTACGACCTCCACCACTCTACCACGGGGCATTGAAACAGTCTTGTTAAGCTACTGTGACCTCCACATCTCTTCAAGGGGCATTGTTATTGTCCTTTTATTCCACTGCGACCTCCACCACTATGCCAAGGGGCATATATATTGTTTTTTTATTCCACTGCGACCTCCACGACTCTTCCAAGTGGCAATAAGACCGTCTTGTTAAGCTACTGTGACCTCCACATCGCTTTCACGGGCCATTGATATTGTCTTTTTATTCCACTGCGACCTCCACCACTATTCCAAGGGGTATTAAAACCGTGTTGTTAAGCTACTGTGACCTCCAAGTCTCTTCCAGGGGCATTGTTATTGTATTTTTATTCCACTGCGACCTCCCCCACTATGCCAAGTGGCACAGATATTGTTTTTTGATTCCACTGCGACCTCCACCACTCTTCCAAGTGGCATTACGACCGTCTTGTTAAGCTGCTGTGACCTCCACATCTCTTTCACGGGCCATTGATATTGTTTTTTTATTCCACTGCGACCTCCACCACTAATCCAAGGGGCATAAAAACTGTCTTGTTAACCTACTGTGACCTCCACGTCTTATCCACAGGGCATTGATGTTGTCTTTTTATTGCACTGCGACTTCCACCACTCTTCCAAGGGGCATTGATATTGTAATTTTATTCCACTGCAACCTCCACCACTCTTCCAAGGGGCATTGATATTGTCTTTTTATTCCATTGCAACCTGAACCACTCCTCCAAGGGGCACTAAAACCATCTTGTTAAGCTACTGTGACCTCCACGTCACTTCCACGGGGCATTAATATTGTCTTTTTATTCCACTGTAACCTCCACCACTCTTCGAAGTAGCATTAAAACCGTCTTACTAAGCTACCGTCACCTCCACGTCTCTTCTAAGGATCATTAAAACCATCTTGTTAAACCACTCTGAACTCCACAGCTCTTCCAATATGGCATTGATATTGTCTTTTTATTCCACAGCGACCTCCACCATTCTTCCAAGGGGCATTAAAACTATATTGTTAAGCTACTGTGACCTCCATGTCTCTTCCACGGGGCATTGATAGTCTTTTTATTCCACTGCGACCTCCACCACTCTTCCAAGGGGCATTAAAACTATATTGTTAAGCTACTGTGACCTCCACATCTATTCCACAGGTCATTGATATTGTCTTTTTATTCCTCTGTAACCTCCAACAGTCTTCCAAGTGGCATTAAAACCATATTGTTAAGCTACTGTGACCTCCACGTCTCTTCCAAGGGGCATTAAAACTGTCTTGTTAAGCTACTGTGACCTCCAATTGTCTTCCACGGGGCATTGATATGGTTCTTTTATTCCACTGCGACTTCCACCACTCTTCCAAGGGACATTAAACCGTTTTGTTAAGCTACTATGGCCTCCAGGTCTCTTCCACAGGGCATTGATATTGTCTTTTTATTCCACAGCGACCTTCACCTCTCTTCCAGGGGCAATAAAAACGTCTTGTTAAGCTAATGTGACCTCCAAGTGTCTTCCACAGGGCAATGATATTGTCTATTTATTCCACTGCGACCTTCACCACTCTTCCAAGGGGCATTGATATTGTCTTTTTATTCCACTGCGACCTCCAGCACTCTTCCAAATAGCATTAAAACCCTCTTGTTAAGCTACTGTAATTTCCATTTCTGTTCCACGGGGCATTGATATTGTCTTTTTATTCCGCTGCGACCTCCATCACTCTTCCAAGGGGCATTAAAACTGTCTTGATAAGCTAATGTGACCTCCACGTCTCTTCCATGGGACATTGATATTGTCTTTTTATTCCACTGCGACCTCCACCACTTTTCCAAGGGACATTGATATTATCTTTTTATTCCACTGCGACCTCCACCACTCTTCCAAAGGGCACTGATATTGTCTTTTTATTCCACTGCAACCTCCACCATTCATTCAAGGGGTAGTAAAACCATATTATTAAGCTACTGTGACCTCGACGTCTCTTCCACAGGGCATTGATATTGTCTTTTTATTCCACTGTAACCACCACCTCTCTTCCACTGGGCATTAAAACAGTCTTGTTAAGCTAATGTGACCTACACGTCTCTTCCAAGGGGCATTAAAACCATCTTGTTAAACCACTCTGAACTCCACAGCTCTCCCATGGGGCAATAAAACCGTCTTGTTAAACTACTGTTACCTCCACGTCTCTACCACGGGGCATTGATATTGTCTTTTTTTTCCACTGCGACCTCCATCACTCTTCCAAGGGCCATTAAAAACGTCTTGGTAAGCTACTGTGACCTCCAAATCTCTTCCACGGGGCATTGATATTGTCTTTTTATTCCACTGCGACCTCCACCACTCTTTCATGGGGCATTGATATTGTCTTTTTATTCCTCTGCGACCTCCACCACTCTTCCAAGGGGCATTAAAAATATGTTGTTAAGCTACTGTGATCTCCACATCTTTTCCATGGGGCATTGATATTGTCTTTTTATTCCACTGTAACCTCCACCACTCTTCCAAGGGGCATTAAAACCATCTTGTTAAGCTACTTAGACCTCCATGTCTCTTCCAAGGGTCATTAAAACCATCTTGTTAAAACACTCTGAACTCCACAGCTCTTACAAGGGGCAATAAAACCCTCTTGTTAAGCTACAGTGATCTCCACGTCTCTTCCACGGGGTATTGATATTGTTTTTTAACCCACTGCAACCTCCACCACTCTTCCAAGGGGCATTGATATTGTCTTTTTTTTTCCACTGCGACCTCAACCACTCTTCCATGGGGCATTGATATTGTCTTTTTATTCCACTGCGACCTCCACCACTGTTCCAAGGGGCATTAAAACCATTTTCTTAAACAACTCTAAACTGGACAGCTCTTCCAAGGGTATTGAAACCTTCTTGTTAACCTACTGGGACCTCCTAGTCTCTTCTACTGGGCATTGATATTGTCTTATTATTCCACTGCGACCTCCACCACTATTCCAAGGGGCATTAAAGCCTTCTTGCTAAGCTACTGTGACCTCCACGTCTCTTCCAAGCGGCATTGATATTTTCTTTTTATTCCACTGCGACCTCCACCACTCTTCCAAGGGGCATTGATATTGTCTTTTTATTCCACTGCGACCTCCACCACTCTTCCAAGGGGCATCAAAACAGTCTGGTTTAGCTCCTGTGTCCTCCATGTCTCTTTCACGGGGCATTGATATAGTCTGTTTATTCCACTGTAACCTACACCTCTCTTCCAAGGGGCATTAAAACCATCTTGTTAAGTACTGTGACCTCCACTTCTCTTCCAAGGGGCATTAAAACTGTCTTGTTAAACCACTCTGAATTCCACAGCTCTTCCAAGGGGCATTAAAACCATCTTGCAAAGCTACTGTGACCTCCACGTCTCTTCCTAGAGGCATGAAAACCGTCTTGTTAAACCACTCTGAACTCCACAGCTCTTCCAAGGGGCATTAAACCGTATTGTTAAGCTACTGTGACCTCTAAGTCTCTAAAACGGGTCACTGATATTGTCTTTTTATTCCACTGCGACCTCCACCACTCTTCCAAGGGGCATTAAATCCATCTTGCTAAGCTACTCTGACCTCAATGTCTCTTTCGCGGGGCATTGGTATTATCTTTTTGTGTCACTGCAACCTCCACTACTCTTACAAGGGGCATTAAAACTGTCTTGTTAAGCTTCTGGGACCTGCACGTCTCTTCTTTGGGGCATTGATATTGTCTTTTTATTCCACTGCGACCTCCACCTCTCTTCCAAGGGCATTGATATTGTCTTTTTATTCCACTGCAACCTCCACCACTCTTTCAAGGGGCATTAAAACCGTTTGGATAAGCTACAGTGACCTCCATGTTTCTTCTTAGGGGCATTAAAACCGTCTTGTTAAGCTACTGTGACCTCCATGTCTCTTCTTCCACGGGGCATTGATATAGTTTTTTTTTTCCACTGTGACTTCCACCACTCTTCCAAGGGGCATTAAACCATCTTGTTAAGTTACTGTGGCCTCCTCGTCTCTTCCATGGGGCATTGATATTGTTCTTTTATTCCACTGCGACCTCCACCACTCTTCCACGGGGCAATAAAGCCGTCTTTTAAAGCCACCTTCACATTTCTTCCACGGGTTATTGATATTGTCCTGTTATTCCAAGGGAAACTCCACCCCTTTTACAAAGGGCATTAAAACTGTCTTGTTAAGCTACTGTGACCTCCACGTCTCTTCCAAGGGTCATGAGAACCGTCTCGTTAAACCACTCTGAACTCCACAGCTTTTCCAAGGGGCATTAAAACCATCTTGTTAAGCTACTGTGATCTCCAAGTCTCTTCCACGGGGCATTAATATTGTCTTTTTATTCCACTGCGAGCTGCACTACTCTTCCAAAGTGCAATAAAACATCTTGTTAGGCTACTGTGACCTCCACGTCTCTTCGACAGGGGAAATTTATATTGTCTTTTTATTCCACTACGACCTCCACCACTCTACCAAGGGGCATTAAAACCGTCTTGTTAAGCTACTGTGACCTCCACGTCTCTTCAAGGGGCATTGTTATTGTCCTTTTATTCCACTGCGAGCTCCACCACTATGCCAAGGGGCATATATATTGTTTTTTTATTCCACTGCGACCTCCACCACTCTTCCAAGTGTCATTAAGACCGTCTTGTTTAGCTACTGTGACCTCCACATCTCTTTCATGGGCCATTGATATTGTCTTTTTATTCCACTGCGACCTCCACCACTATTCCAAGGGGCATTAAAACCATCTTGTTAAGCTACTGTGACCTCCAAGTCTCTTCCAGGGGCATTGTTATTGTCTTTTTATTCCACTGCGACCTCCACCACTATGCCAAGGGGCAAAGATATTGTTTTTTGATTCCACTGCGACCTCCACCACTCTTCCAAGTGGCATTAAGACCGTCTTATTAAGCTACTGTGACCTCCACATCTCTTTCACGGGCCATTGATATTGTTTTTTTATTCCACTGCGACCTCCACCACTATTCCAAGGGGCATAAAAACTGTCTTGTTAAGCTACTCTGACCTTCACGTCTTATCCACAGGACATTGATATTGTCTTTTTATTGCACTGTGACCTACACCACTCTTTCAAGGGGTATTGATATTGTAATTTTATTCCACTGCGACCTCCAACACTCTTCCAAGGGGCATTGATATTGTCTTTTTATTCCACTGTGACCTGAACCACTCTTCCAAGGGGCACTAAAACCATCTTGTTAAGCTACTGTGATCTCCACGTCACTTCCACGGGGCATTAATATTGTCTTTTTATTCCACTCTAACCTCCACCACTCTTCGAAGGAGCATTAAAACCGTCTTATTAAGCTACCGTGACCTCCACATCTCTTCCAAGGGTCATTAAAACCATCTTGTTAAACCACTCTGAACTCCACAGCTCTTCCAATGGGCATTGATATTGTCTTTTTATTCCACTGCGACCTCCACCAGTCTTCCAAGTGGCATTAAAACCATATTGTTAAGCTACTGTGACCTCCACGTCACTTCCAAGGGGCATTAAAACTGTCTTGCTAAGCTACTGTGACCAATTGTCTTCCACGGCGCATTGATATGGCTTTTTTATTCCACTGTGACTTCCACCACTCTTCCAAGGGACATTAAACCATCTTGTTAACCTACTGTGGCCTCCAGGTCTCTTCCACAGGGCATTGATATTGTCTTTTTATTCCACAGCGACCTCCACCTCTCTTCCAGGGGCAATAAAAATGTCTTGTTAAGCTACTTTGACCTCCAAGTGTCTTCGAAGGGGCATTCATATTGTCGTTTTATTCCACTGCGACCTCCATCACTCTTCCAAGGCGCATTGATATTGTCTTTTTATTCCACTGTCATCTCCACCACTCTTCCAAGGGGCATTGATATTGTCTTTATATTCCACTGCGACCTCCAGCACTCTTCCAAGGGGCATTAAAACCGTCTTGTTAAGATACTGTGATTTCCATTTCTGTTCCACGGAGCATTGATATTGTCTTTTTATTCCACCGCGACCTCCACCACACTTGCAAGGGACATTGACATTGTCTTTTTATTCCACTGCGACCTCCACCAATCTTCCAAGGGGCATTAAAACCATCTTTTTAAGCTACTGTGACCTCCACGTTTCTTCCTCGGGACATTGATATTGTCTTTTTATACCGCTGTAACCTCCAGCACTCTTCCAAGGGGCACTAAAACCGTCTTGTTAAGCTACTGTGACCTCCACGTCTCTTCAACGGGGCATTGATATTGTCTTTTTATTCCACTGTAACCTACACCACTCTTCCACGGGGCATTAAAACCGTCTTGTTAAGCTGCTGTGACCTCCACGTTTCTTCCAAGGAGCATTAAAGCCATCTTGTTAAAACACTCTGAACTCCACAGCTCTTCCAAGGGGCATTAAAGCCGTCTTTTTATGCTACTGTTACCTCAAAGTCTCTTTCACGGGGCATTGATATTGTCTTTTTATTCTACTGCGACCTCCACTACTCTTCCAAGGGCATTGATACTGTCTTTTTAATCCACTGTGACCTGCACCACTCTTCCAAGGGGCAGTAAACTGTCTAGTTGAGCTACTATGACCTCCACGTCTCTTCCAAGGGGCATTAAAACCGTCTTGTTAAACCACTCTGAACTCCACAGCTCTTCCAATAGGCATTAAAACCATCTTGTTAAGCTGCTGTTACCTCCAAGTCTCTTCCACGGAGCATTGATATTGTCTTTTTATTCTACTGCGACCTCCACCACTCTTCCAAGGGGCAGTAAACTGTCTAGTTGAGCTACTATGACCTCCACATCTCTTCCAAGGGGCATTAAAACCGTCTTGTTAAACCACTATGAACTCCAAAGCTCTTCCAAGGAGCATTAAAACTGTCTTGTAAAGCTACAGTGACCTCCACCTCTCTTCCAAGGGGCATTGATATTGTATTTTTATTCCACTGTAACCTCCACCACTCTTCCAAGGGCCATTAAAAACGTCTTGTTAAGATGCTGTGACCTCCATGTCTCATCCAAGGGGAATTAAAACCGTCTTGTTAAACCACTCTGCACTAAACAGCTCTATCAAAGGGCATTAAAACAGTCTAGTTAAGCTACTGTGATCTCCACATCTCTTCCACGGGGCATTGATATTGCCTTTTTATTCCACTGTGACCTCCAACACTCTTCCAAGGAACATTAAAACTATCTTGCAAAGCTACTTTGACCTCCACTTCTTTTCCACGGGGCATTGATATTGTCTTTTTATTCCATTGCTACCAACACCACTCTTCCAAGGGGCATTTATATTGTCTTTTTATTCCACTGAGACCTCCACCACTCTTCCTAGGGGCATTAAAACCATCTTGTGAAGTTGATTTGACCTCCACGTCTCTTCCACGGGGCATTGATATTAGCTTTTTATCCCACTGTAACCTCCACCACTTTTCCAAGGGGCATTAAAACTATCTTGTTAAGCTATTGTGACCTCCACATCTCTTCCAAGGGGCATTAAAACGGTCTTGTTAAACCACTCTGAAATCCATAGCTCTTCCAAAGGGCATTAAAACCGTCTTCTTAAGCTTCTGTGACCTCCACTTCGTTTCCACGTGGCATTGATATTGTCTTTTTATTCCACTGCGACCTCCACCACTCTTCCAAGGGGCATTAAAAACGTCTTGTTAAGCTACTGTGACTTCCACATCTCTTCCACGGGGCATTGATATTGTCTTTTTATTCCACTGTGACCTCCACCACTCTTCTAAGGGGCATTATAACCATCTTGTCAAGCTACTGTGACCTTCACGTCTTTTCCAAGTGACAATTAAACCGTAATGTTAAACCACTGTGAACTGCAAAGCTCTTCCAAGGGGCATTAAAACCGTCTTGTTAAGCTACTTTGTCCTCTATATCTCATCGAAAGGACATTAAAACCGTCTTGTTAAACCACTCTGAACTCCACAGCTCTTCCAAGGGGCATTAAAACCGTCTTTTTAAGCTACTGTTACCTCCAAGTCTCTTTCACGGGGCATTGATATTATCTTTTTATTCTACTGTGACCTCCACCACTCTTCCAAGGGCATTAATACTGTCTTTTTAATCCACTGTGACCTGCACCACTATTCCAAGGGGCAGTAAACTGTCTAGTTGAGCTACTATGACCTCCACGTCTCTTCCAAGGAGCATTAAAACCGTCTTGTTAAACCACTATGAACTCCAAAGTTCTTCCAAGGAGCATTAAAACTGTCTTGTAAAGCTACAGTGACCTCCACCTCTCTTCCAAGGGGCATTGATATTGTATTTTTATTCCACTGCAACCTCCACCACTCTTCCAAGGGCCATTAAAAACGTCTTGTTAAGCTGCAGTGAACTCCATGTCTCATCCAAGGGGAATTAAAACCGTCTTGTTAAACCACTCTGCACTCCACAGCTCTATCAAGGGGCATTAAAACAGTCTAGTTAAGCTACTGTGACCTCCACTTCTCTTTCAAGGGGCATTGATATTGTCTTTTTATTCCACTGCGACCTTCACCACTCTTCCAAAGGGCATTAAAACCGTCTTTTTAAGCTACTGTGAACTCCACGTCTCTTCCATGGGGCATTGATATTTTCTTCTTATTCCACTGTAACCTTCACCACTCTTCCAAGGGGCATTAAAAACGTCTTGTTAAGCTACTGTGACCTACACTTCTCTTCCAAGGGGCATTAAAACCATCTTGATAAACTACTCTGAACTCCATAGCTCTTCCAAGGGGCATTAAAACCATCTTGTTAAGCTACTGTGACCTCCACGTCTCTTCCACTGGTCATTGATATTGTCTTTTTATTCCACTGCGAACTCCACCACTCTTCCAAGGGGCATTAAAACCGTCTTGTTAAGCTACTGTGACCTCCACGTATTTTCCATGGGGGATTGATAATGTCTTATTCCACTGCGACCTCCACCACTCTTCCAAGGGGCAATAAAACAAACTTGTTAAGCTACTGTGACCTCCACGTCTCTTCCACCTGCTATTGATATTGTCTGTTTTTTCCAAAGCGACCTCCACCACTCTCCCAAGGGTCACTAAAACCGTTTTGTTAAGCTACTGTGACCCCCACGTCTATTCCACCGGGCATTGAAATTGCCTTTTTATTCCACTGCGACCTCCACCAGTCTATCAAGGGGCATTGATATTGTCTTTTTATTCCACTGCGACCTCCACCACTCTTCGAAGGGGCATTAAAACCGTCTTGTTAAGCTACTGTAATCTCCAAGCCTCTTCCATGGGGCATTGATATTGTATTTTTATTCCACTGTAACCTCCACCAATCTTCCAAGGGGCATTAAAACCGTTTTTTTAAGCCACTGTGACCTTAACGCCTCTTCCAAGGGGCATTAATCCCGTCTTGTTAAACCACTCTGAACTCCACAGCTCTTCCAAGGGGCATTAAAACCGTCTTCTTAAGCAACTGTGACCTCCACGTCTATTCCACGGGGAATTGATATCGTCTTTTTATTTAATTGTGATCTCCACCACTCTCCCAAGGGGCATTAAAACCGTCTAGTAAAGCTGCTGTGACCTCCACGTCTCTTCCACGGGGCATTGATATTGTCTTTTTATTCCACTGCGACCTCCACCACTCTTCCAAGGGACATTGATGTAGTCTATTTATTCCACTGCAACCTCCACCACTCTTCTAAGGGGCATGAAAACCGTCTTGTTAAGCAACTGCGACCTCCACCACTCTTCTAAGGGGCATTGATATTTTCTTTTTATTCCACTGTAACCTACACCACTCTTCTAAGGGGCATGAAAACCGGCTTCATAAGCTACTGTGACCTCCACATCTCTTCCACGAGGCATTAAAACCATCTTGTTAAACCACTCTGAACTCCACAGCTCTTCCAAGGGGCATTAAAACCGTCTTGTTAACCTACTGTGACCTCCACCTCTCTTTCAAGGGGCATTAAAACCGTCTTGTTAAGCAACTGCGACCTCCACCACTCTACCACGGGGCATTGATATTGTTTTTTTATTCCACTGCGACCTCCAGCACTCTTCCAAGGGGCATTAAAACCATCTTGTTAAGCTACTGTGACCTCCACGTATATTCCACGGAGCATTGATATTGTCTATTTTTTCCACTGCGACCTCCACCACTCTTCCAAGGGGCACTAAAACCGTCTTGTTAAGCTACTGTGATCCCCACGTCACTTCCACAGGGCATTGATATTGTCTTTTTATTCCACTGTAACCTCCACCACTCTTCCAAAGGGGATTAAAACTGTCTTTTTGAGCTACTGTGACCACCACGTCTCTTCCACGGGACATTGATGTTGCCTTTTTATTCCACTGCGACCTCCACCAGTCTTCCAAGGGGCATTGATATTGTCTTTTTATTCCACTGCGACCTCCACCACTCTTCCAAGGGGCATTAAAACCGTCTTGTTTAGCTACTGTGACCTCCACGTCTCTTCCACGGGGCACTGATATTGTCTTTTATTCCACTGTAATCTCCACCAATCTTCCAAGGGTCATTAAAGCCGTTTTGTTAAGCCAATGTGACCTTCACGACTCTTCCAAGGGGCATTAATCCCGTCTTGTTAAACCACTCTGAACTCCACAGCTTTTCCAAGGGGCATTAAAACCGTCTTGTGCAGCTACTATGACCTCCATTCCTTTTCCACGGGGCATTTTTATTGTCTTTTTATTCCACTGCGACCTCCACCAGTCTTCCAAGTGGCATTGATATTGTCTTTTTATTCCACTGCGACCTCCACCACTCTTCCAAGGGGCATTAAAACTGTCTTGTTAAGCTAATTTGACCTCCACGTCTCTTCCACGTGCATTTGAACCGTCTTGTTAAACCACTCTGTACTCCACAGCTCTTCCAAAGGGCATTAAAACAGTCTTGTTAAGCTACTGTGACCCCCACGTCTCTTCCAAGGGGCAATAAAACCGTTTTATTAAACCACTCTTCATTCCACAGCTCTTCCAAGGGGCATTAAAACTATCTTGTTAAGCTCCTGAAACCTCCACATCTCTTCCACGGGGCATTGATAATGTCTTATTATGCCACTGCGACCTCAATCACTCTTCCAAGGGGAAATAAGAGTCTTGTTAAGCTATTGTGACCACCACGTCTCTTCCACGGGTCATTGATATTGTCTTTTTATTCCACTGCGAACTCCACTATTCTTCCAAGGGGCATTGATATTGTCATTTTATTCCTCTGCGACCTCCACCACTTTTTCAAGGTTCATTAAAACTGTCTTGTTAAGCTACTGTGACCTCCACTTCTCATCCAGGGGGCATTAAGACCATCTTGTTAAACCACTTTGCACTCCACACCTCTTCCAAGGGGCATTGAAGCAGTCTTGTTAAGCTACTGTGACCTTCACATATCATCCAAGGGCCATCAAAACAGACTTGTTAGACTACTCTGAACTCCACATCTCTTCCAAGGGGCATTAAATCCCTCTTGTTAAGCTTCTGTGAACTCCATGTTTCTTCCAAGGGGCATTAATATTGTCTTTTTATTGCACTGCGACCTCCACCACTCTTCCAAGGGGCATTAAAACCATCTTATTAAGCTACTGTGACCTCCACGTCTCTATCACGGGGCATTGATATTGTCTTTTTATTCCCTTGTAACCTCCACCACTCAACCAAGGGGCATTAAAACCGTCTTGTTAAGCTACTGTGACCTCGACGTCTCTCCCAAGGGGCATTGATAATGTCTTATTATGCCACTGCGACCTCAATCACTCTTCCAAGGGGAAATAAGAGTCTTGTTAAGCTATTGTGACCACCACGTCTCTTCCACGGGTCATTGATATTGTCTTTTTATTCCACTGCGAACTCCACTATTCTTCCAAGGGGCATTGATATTGTCATTTTATTCCTCTGCGACCTCCACCACTTTTTCAAGGTTCATTAAAACTGTCTTGTTAAGCTACTGTGACCTCCACTTCTCATCCAGGGGGCATTAAGACCATCTTGTTAAACCACTTTGCACTCCACACCTCTTCCAAGGGGCATTGAAGCAGTCTTGTTAAGCTACTGTGACCTTCACATATCATCCAAGGTCCATCAAAACAGACTTGTTAGACTACTCTGAACTCCACATCTCTTCCAAGGGGCATTAAATCCCTCTTGTTAAGCTTCTGTGAACTCCATGTTTCTTCCAAGGGGCATTAATATTGTCTTTTTATTGCACTGCGACCTCCACCACTCTTCCAAGGGGCATTAAAACCATCTTATTAAGCTACTGTGACCTCCACGTCTCTATCACGGGGCATTGATATTGTCTTTTTATTCCCTTGTAACCTCCACCACTCAACCAAGGGGCATTAAAACCGTCTTGTTAAGCTACTGTGACCTCGACGTCTCTCCCAAGGGGCATTGATAATGTCTTTTTATTCCACTGCGACCTCCACCACTCATCCATAGGGCATTAGAAGTGTCTTGTTAAGCTACTGTGACCTCCACGTCTCTTCCACGGGGCATTGATATTGTCTTTTTTATATCACAGTAACCTCCACCACTCTTCCAAGGGTCATTAAAACCGTCTTGTAAAGCTACTGTGACCTTCACGTCTTCTCCCCGGGGCATTGATATTGTCTTTTTATTCCACTGCGTCCTCCACCACTCTTCCATGGGGCATTGATATTGTCTTTATATTCCACTGCGACCTCCACCACTCTTCCACGGGGCATTGGTATTGTCTTTTTATTCCACAGCTACCTCCAACACTCTTCCAAGGGGCATTAAAACCGACTTGTTAAGCTACTTTGACCTCCACGTATCTTCAACGGGGAAATTATATCATCTCTTTATTCCACTGCGACCTCCACCACTCTTCCAATGTTCATTGATATTGTCTTTTTATTCCACTCCGACCTTCACCACTCTTTCAATGGGCATTAAAACCATCTTGTTAAGCTACTGTGACCTCCACTTCTCTCCCACGGGGCATTGATACGGTCCTTTTCTTCCTCTGCAACCTTCATCACTCTTCCAAGGGGCATTAATATTGTCTTTTTATTCCACTGCGACCTCCACCACTCTTCCAAGGGGCACTAAAACCGTCTTGTTAAGCTACTGTGATCCCCACATCACTTGCAAAGGGTATTGATATTGTCTTTTTATTCCACTGTAACCTCCACCACTCTTCCAAAGGGGATTAAAACTGTCTTGTAGAGCTACTGTGACCAACACGTCTCTTCCACGGGACATTGATGTAGCCTTTTTTTTCCACTGCGACCTCCACCAGTCTTCCAAGGGGCATTGATATTGTCTTTTTATTCCACTGCGACCTCCACCACTCTTCCAAGGGGCATTAAAACCGTCTTGTTTAGCTACTGTGACCTCCACGTCTCTTCCACGGGGCATTGATATTTTCTTTTTATTCCACTGTAACCTACACCACTCTTCTAAGGGGCATGAAAACCGGCTTCATAAGCTACTGTGACCTCCACATCTCTTCCACGAGGCATTAAAACCATCTTGTTAAACCACTCTGAACTCCACAGCTCTTCCAAGGGGCATTAAAACCGTCTTGTTAACCTACTGTGACCTCCACCTCTCTTTCAAGGGGCATTAAAACCGTCTTGTTAAGCAACTGCGACCTCCACCACTCTACCACGGGGCATTGATATTGTTTTTTTATTCCACTGCGACCTCCAGCACTCTTCCAAGGGGCATTAAAACCATCTTGTTAAGCTACTGTGACCTCCACGTATATTCCACGGAGCATTGATATTGTCTATTTTTTCCACTGCGACCTCCACCACTCTTCCAAGGGGCACTAAAACCATCTTGTTAAGCTACTGTGATCCCCACGTCACTTCCACAGGGCATTGATATTGTCTTTTTATTCCACTGTAACCTCCACCACTCTTCTAAAGGGGATTAAAACTGTCTTTTTGAGCTACTGTGACCACCATGTCTCTTCCACGGGACATTGATGTTGCCTTTTTATTCCACTGCGACCTCCACCAGTCTTCCAAGGGGCATTGATATTGTCTTTTTATTCCACTGCGACCTCCACCACTCTTCCAAGGGGCATTAAAACCGTCTTGTTTAGCTACTGTGACCTCCACGTCTCTTCCACGGGGCACTGATATTGTCTTTTTATTCCACTGTAACCTCCACCAATCTTCCAAGGGTCATTAAAGCCGTTTTGTTAAGCCAATGTGACCTTCACGCCTCTTCCAAGGGGCATTAATCCCGTCTTGTTAAACCACTCTGAACTCCACAGCTTTTCCAAGGGGCATTAAAACCGTCTTGTGCAGCTACTATGACCTCCATTCCTTTTCCACGGGGCATTTTTATTGTCTTTTTATTCCACTGCGACCTCCACCAGTCTTCCAAGTGGCATTGATATTGTCTTTTTATTCCACTGCGACCTCCACCACTCTTCCAAGGGGCATTAAAACTGTCTTGTTAAGCTAATTTGACCTCCACGTCTCTTCCACGTGCATTTGAACAGTCTTGTTAAACCACTCTGTACTCCACAGCTCTTCCAAAGGGCATTAAAACAGTCTTGTTAAGCTACTGTGACCCCCACGTCTCTTCCAAGGGGCAATAAAACCGTTTTATTAAACCACTCTTCATTCCACAGCTCTTCCAAGGGGCATTAAAACCGTCTTGTTAAGCTCCTGAGTAGTGTTGAGCATTCCGATACTGAAATATCGGGTATCGGCCGATATTCGCGGTATCGGAATTCCGATACTTAATTCCGATACTATTGCAATATCGTATACCGGAATCGGAAGTTCCCATAATGCAATGAGACATTTTCATTTTATTCAGCCAATGAGGATCCTAAGAAGTGTGGGCACATCCTGTTAGGCATGTAGGCATCTTAACTAATGGCATGGCTGTGATTGGCTGCTGAAATGATTTCATGATGCACTATAAAAGCCACCGCCGCCATTTTGAGCTCACTCTGCTGTGAATTCAGTTAGGGATAGGACGCTGTTGTTCTGAGGGACAGTTTTAGCTACCTATTTGCTCTATACTACTTTACCCAAGCTACTTTCTAAATCACTGTGCCTTGCAGTGCTAGTGCACAGTTCCCTGTGCTGTTCACCGCTGTCTGCAAGGTCTGTGTGTGTGAGTGCAGCTCACCCTGTAGTGTGTGCTTCAGCCAAGTCTGGTTGTAGTGCACTCAGTGTGTGTCACTGCCTCATACATTGTCCTTTTTTGCCAATTCATAATTTTTCCTGATATCTCCTATTAGTGTGGTGGTTCCATCTGTATTCAGCTAAATTGGTTCCAAACACACTATATAGGAGTAGATAGAGAAATTTTTTTCCGTCTTGCAGCACTAGTGCACAGTGCTCTGCATCTGTACTGTTCACCGCTGTCTGCAAGGTCTGGTGTGTGAGTGCAGCTCACCCTGTAGTGTGTGCTTCAACCCCGTCTGGTTGTAGTGCACTCAGTGTGTGTCACTGCCTCATACATTGTCGTTTTTTGCCAATTCATAATTTTTCCTGATATCTCCTATTAGTGTGGTGGTTCCATCTGTATTCAGCTAAATTGGTTCCAAACACACTATATAGGAGTAGATAGAGAAATTTTTTTCCGTCTTGCAGCACTAGTGCACAGTGCTCTGCATCTGTACTGTTCACCGCTGTCTGCAAGGTCTGGTGTGTGAGTGCAGATCACCCTGTAGTGTGTGCTTCAACCCCGTCTGGTTGTAGTGCACTCAGTGTGTGTCACTGCCTCATACATTGTCGTTTTTTGCCAATTCATAATTTTTCCTGATATCTCCTATTAGTGTGGTGGTTCCATCTGTATTCAGCTAAATTGGTTCCAAACACACTATATAGGAGTAGATAGAGAAATTTTTTTCCGTCTTGCAGCACTAGTGCACAGTGCTCTGCATCTGTACTGTTCACCGCTGTCTGCAAGGTCTGGTGTGTGAGTGCAGCTCACCCTGTAGTGTGTGCTTCAACCCCGTCTGGTTGTAGTGCACTCAGTGTGTGTCACTGCCTCATACATTGTCCTTTATTGCCAATTCATAATTTTTCCTGATATCTCCTATTAGTGTGGTGGTTCCATCCGTATTCAGCTAAATTGATTCCAAACACACTATATAGGAGTAGATAGAGGAGCCTTTCTGCAGCATTGGGCCCTGCAGCCCCAGCCAGATTAGTATTAGCCTATTTTTTGCAGCCTCATCTTTTGCATTGTAGGTTACCTTCCTACATTGTAATAGCTTCAAAAAGTTTGTGATACTATCGTTATTACATCTTTAGGCACATCCAGTGTCTTTTTGTGACAAAAAAAACCTAAATAAAGTTCACCAAACACTCCACTTTACAGTTGTGTAGGCCACATTAGCTCATATTAAAGTCTAGTCCACACTTTATAAAATTGGTGTTTCTTATACCTGTTAGCAGCTGTTCAGGAATAAGCACACTAAGCCCTTAGTACTTTTCTGCCTATCTTTATCAGTCTACCAAGATGAAGAAGGCAGGGAGTAAGGCATGTGGTCGTGGTCGTGGGCGTGGGCGTGGGCGTGGGCGTGGAGTTTCTGCAGGGAGAGGATGTGAGGATTCTGTGCCTGCAGGGAGAGGACGTGGGGATTCTGTGCCTGCTGCGGGCACCAGTGACTCAGCATCCCCCAGTTTTACCAGGGAACAGTCCTTTATGCGCAGCTTTGTAGGAGCTAGCCGTACCCCACTGCTGCGCGAGGACCAAATTGAAGCCGTTGTCGGATGGATGGCAGCTAACGCATCGACTTCAATTAGTTCCAGATCCTCTCAGGTCCTGAGCACTGAAGAGCACCCATCTGTCTCTTCACCACCTGCCAAATTGCCCAGGCAGTCAGAGAGCCCTGGACAGGAGCCATCTCTACTTCTGTTCTCTGAATCTCTTGGCTTGGAAAGAGGGGGCCAGCCAAGCAGAATTCGAGAATTTGAAGAAGAGGTAGTATGCAGTGATGCGCAACCGTTTTGTCTCTCTGAATCTGAAGAGGCGGGTGGGCCAGTGCCTATGGTCAGCAGCACACCTCAGTACGCATCTGATGATGAGACTCAGGTGCCACTTTCTGGTGCGTACTGTGCTGTCGAGACTACCCAGGAGAAGCAGTTGTTTGAAGAGGGTGGTGTAGATGATGAGGTCCTTGACCCATCATGGCGTGAGGGACAGGAAGGTGGTGGGAGCAGCTCTGAGGAAGAGATTCCCCGAACGGCCCAAAAAGGAGGGAGAGGGAGGGGGCAGACTTGGTTGCCTGTAGCCTCCACTTCGGCACCCATTTGGAGCATGGCTCTTCCAAAATCCAAAGCGGGCGCTCCCAGGACTTGCAGTGCCTGGTCCTTTTTTGACACAGTTGCAGATGACATTTGCTTTGTCAAATGCAAGCTGTGTAATCAGAAGGTGAAAAGAGGGAAAAGTGTCAGCAACCTCAATACCACAAATATGTGGAAACATGTGCGGACCAAGCACGTGGTGGAGTTACACAAACACACTGAAGACCTAGGCCAACCTACAGCGCCACCTACCACCTCTTCAGCTCGTGTTGTAGCCTCTTCCTCCAGCTCACACACAGCTGGTTAGGCTTCCTCACAGGATCGCCATGGAAGAATCTCTGGCACTGTTGTACAGAGACACAGTGTAATTCCACCCACAGCACCACTTTCCCAGTCATCCTCACACTCCCAGGCCAGTCTACAGCCATCGTTAGCACAGGCATGGGAGAAAAGGCGCCCATACTCGGCAAACCACCCCCGAGCACAGGCTCTGAATGCTGGCATTGCTAAACTACTGGCCCTTGAAATGCTATCATTCAGGCTGGTGGAGACTGACACATTCCGTAACTTTATGGCATTGGCAGTCCCACAATACAACGTGCACAGCCGCTTTTATTTCAGCAGTCAAGCCGTCCCTGCCCTGCAACATCATGTGGAGGGAAAAATTAAACATGCGCTACAAAACGCCGTCAGTAGCAAGGTCCACCTGACCACTGATGCGTGGACCAGTAAGCATGGACAGGGACGATACCTTTCCCTCACTACCCATTGGGTAAATGTTGTGGAGCCGGGTACAGATCTTGAGAGTGGCGCTGTACGTGTTCTGCCAACTCCAAGGATTGCAGGAATCCAGTCTGTACACATTGACTCCTCCTCATACTCCAGTTCCTCTGAATCAGCGCTGCAGGAGCCGTCACGGTCTACCTCCACATCGACCCGTGAACGGTTACCTGTTATGATGACCGATATGAGCACAGCCGTGGC
This sequence comes from Phyllobates terribilis, assembly GCF_046119375.1. Taxonomy (NCBI): domain Eukaryota; kingdom Metazoa; phylum Chordata; class Amphibia; order Anura; family Dendrobatidae; genus Phyllobates; species Phyllobates terribilis. Next base: position 1,022,625 of record NW_027362783.1, read on the forward strand.
CAATCGTCAACAGGCCGTATTAAAATTAATTTCTTTGGGGAATCGAAGCCACACAGCGCAGGAGCTCTGGAATGCCATCAAGCAGCAGAGTGACGTGTGGTTTGTGCCAGCGAATCTCCAGCCAGGCATGGTAGTGTGTGACAATGGCCGAAATCTGGTGGCAGCTCTGGGCCTAGGCAACCTCACTCACATCCCATGTCTGGCACATGTGCTCAACTTGGTCGTGCAGAGTTTTTTGAGGGACTATCCGGATCTTGATGCACTGCTTCACAAGGTCCGCATAGAGTGCGCTCACTTGCGGCGTTCCAGCAATGCAAGATCACGCATTGCAGCTCTGCAGCGCCGATTATGTCTTCCGGAACATCGCATCATATGTGACCTACCCACCAGGTGGAATTCAACGTTACATATGTTGGAGAGGTTGTGTGAGCAGCAGGCAGCAGTAATGGAGTACCAGCTGCAGCAGGCGCAAACAAGTCGCAGTGCGCGCCGTTCACACTTCACCACCACTGAGTGGGCCTCTATGAAGGACATTTGCCACGTTTTGCGTGCCTTCGATTATTCCACGCGGATGGCGAGTGCAGATGATGCACTAGTCAGCATGACTATCCCAGTTATCTGCCTGCTTGAAAAAACACTGCAAGCACTAAGGGACGAGGTTTTGGAAGAGGTGGAGGATGAGGAGTCACAAATGCCATCTGCTTCTCTACAGTCTGCGCAACGTGGTTCCTCACAAAGGCCTAGGCAGGGGACACTTTGTGAGGAGGATGAGGAGGAGTCAATGGATGAGGAAGACATCTGTCCAGAGGAGGGAGGTACACAATGCTCTAGTAGTCAGTATCTAGAGCGAGGGTGGGGTGATGCAGAGCAGGCAGAGATCACGCCTCAAGCAGGGGACAGCGTTTCTTGGCCAGTTGGCAGTCTGCAGCACATGGTTGATTTCATGCTGCAGTGCCTGAGAAACGACCACCGCATCGCCCACATTCTCAACACGGCTGATTATTGGGTGTCCACCCTCCTAGATCCTCGCTACCAGGACAACTTACAAAGCCTCATAACACCATTGCACCGGGAGCGTAAAATGCGGGAGTACCAAGACGCACTGGTGCATTCCATCATGTTCTCCATTCCAACCGAGAGCAGTGCTGCTAGTGCTTTACAAAGCAGCTCAGTGCGTCGAGGCAGTGGAGGAAGCTCTGCACAAAGAGGGAGCAGAAGCAGCGCCTCAGCACAAGGCAAGACCAGTATGGCCGAAATGTGGCAAAGTTTTGTGTCCCCGCCGCCACAAATGTCTACACCATCACAGACAGCTCCAGTCAGCAGGAGGCAACGTTTCCGTCAGATGGTGACAGACTACATGTCTTGCCCTCTTAGTGTACTCCCAGACGGCTCTTCTCCCTTCAAGTTTTGGGTCTGTAAGCTGGATACATGGCCAGAGCTTAGTCAGTATGCACTGGAGGTGCTAGCTTGCCCTGCTGCTAGTGTATTATCGGAACGCGTCTTTAGTGCCGCAGGTGGTGTACTAACAGACCGTCGCATGCGACTATCCTCCGATAACGTTGACCGGCTTACTTTTCTCAAAATGAACAAGGCCTGGATCTCTCATGAATTTGCCAGTCCTCTTCCAGAATAAATAATTGGTTGGCAACAGTATCCAGGTCTCCTGTTCTGTTCATGTTTCTACCACCTGAACTGTAATCCCTGAGCTCCAACACCGCCAGTTGGCGCTCGGAAGTGCCGTCTGCACAGTCAACACTTGCTGCCGTGTTATTGGGGTTCAGTAACGTCAGCTGTTCCCCTGCTGTGCGGACGGCAATTTCTCCTGCTCTGTCCACATCCACTGTACTACTGATTTAAAACCTCCTCCAAATACACCTCTGGCTCCTCTGTTTTCAGTACTATCCCTGAGCTCCAACACCGCCAGTTGGCGCTCGGAAGTGCCGTCTGCACAGTCAACACTTGCTACCATGTTATTGGGGTTCAGTAACGTCAGCTGTTCCCCTGCTGTGCGGACGGCAATTTCTCCTGCTCTGTCCACATTCTCACTACTACAGATTTTAAAGTTGCTCCAATTACACCTCTGGCTCCTCTGTTTTCAGTATTATCCCTGAGCTCCAACACCGCCAGTTGGCGCACGGAAGTGCCGTCTGCACAGTCAACACTTGCTGCCGTGTTATTGGGGTTCAGTAACGTCAGCTGTTCCCCTGCTGTGCGGACGGCAATTTCTCCTGCTTTGTCCACATCCACTGTACTACACATTTTAAAGTTGCTCCAATTACACCTCTGGCTCCTCTGTTTTCAGTATTATCCCTGAGCATCAACACCGCCAGTTGGCGCTCGGAAGTGCCGTCTGCACAGTCAACACTTGCTACCATGTTATTGGGGTTCAGTAACGTCAGCTGTTCCCCTGCTCTGCGGACGGCAATTTCTCCTGCTCTGTCCACATTCTCACTACTACAGATTTTAAAGTTGCTCCAATTACACCTCTGGCTCCTCTGTTTTCAGTATTATCCCTGAGCTCCAACACCGCCAGTTGGCGCACGGAAGTGCCGTCTGCACAGTCAACACTTGCTGCCGTGTTATTGGGGTTCAGTAACGTCAGCTGTTCCCCTGCTGTGCGGACGGCAATTTCTCCTGCTTTGTCCACATCCACTGTACTACACATTTTAAAGTTGCTCCAATTACACCTCTGGCTCCTCTGTTTTCAGTATTATCCCTGAGCTCCAACACCACCAGTTGGCGCTCGGAAGTGCCGTCTGCACAGTCAACACTTGCTACCATGTTATTGGGGTTCAGTAACGTCAGCTGTTCCCCTGCTGTGCGGATGGCAATTTCTCCTGCTTTGTCCACATCCACTGTACTACAGATTTTAAAGTTGCTCCAATTACACCTCTGGCTCCTCTGTTTTCATTCTTATCCCTGGGCTCCAGCACCGCCAGTTGGCGCTCGGAAGTGCTGTCTGCACAGTCAACACTTGCTACCATGTTATTGGGGTTCAGTAACGTCAGCTGTTCCCCTGCTGTGCGGACGGCAATTTCTCCTGCTCTGTCCACATTCTCACTACTACAGATTTTAAAGTTGCTCCAATTACACCTCTGGCTCCTCTGTTTTCATTCTTATCCCTGGGCTCCAACACCGCCAGTTGGCGCTCGGAAGTGCCGTCTGCACAGTCAACACTTGCTGCGGTGTTATTGGGGTTCGGTAACGTCAGCTGTTCCCCTGCTGTGTTCACGGCAATTTCTCCTGCTCTGTCCATATTCACTGTGCTACTTACTTAAAACTTGCTCCAATTACACCTCTGGCTCCTCTCTGTTTTTATTCTTATCCCTGGGCTCCAGCACCGCCAGTTGGCGCTCGGAAGTGCCGTCTGCACAGTCAACACTTGCTGCCGTGTTATTGGGGTTCAGTAACGTCAGCTGTTCCCCTGCTGTGCGGACGGCAATTTCTCCTGCTCTGTCCACATCCACTGTACTACTGATTTAAAACCTCCTCCAAATACACCTCTGGCTCCTCTGTTTTCAGTATTATCCCTGAGCTCCAACACCGCCAGTTGGCGCACGGAAGTGCCGTCTGCACAGTCAACACTTGCTACCATGTTATTGGGGTTCAGTAACGTCAGCTGTTCCCCTGCTGTGCGGACGGCAATTTCTCCTGCTCTGTCCACATTCTCACTACTACAGATTTTAAAGTTGCTCCAATTACACCTCTGGCTCCTCTGTTTTCAGTATTATCCCTGAGCTCCAACACCGCCAGTTGGCGCTCGGAAGTGCTGTCTGCACAGTCAACACTTGCTCCCGTGTTATTGGGGTTCGGTAACGTCAGCTGTTCTCCTGCTGTACGGACGGCAATTTCTCCTGCTTTGTCCACATCCACTGTACTACACATTTTAAAGTTGCTCCAATTACACCTCTGGCTCCTCTGTTTTCATTCTTATCCCTGGGCTCCAGCACCGCCAGTTGGCGCTCGGAAGTGCCGTCTGCACAGTCAACACTTGCTGCGGTGTTATTGGGGTTCGGTAACGTCAGCTGTTCCCCTGCTGTGTTCACGGCAATTTCTCCTGCTCTGTCCATATTCACTGTGCTACTTATTTAAAACTTGCTCCAATTACACCTCTGGCTCCTCTGTTTTCATTCTTATCCCTGGGCTCAAGCACCGCCAGTTGGCGCTCGGAAGTGCCGTCTGCACAGTCAACGCTTGCTCCAGTGTTATTGGGATTCAGTAACGTCAGCTGATCCCCAGCTGTGTGTCCGGCAAATTCTCCTGCTTTGTCCACATCCACTGTACTACGGATTTAAAACCTCCTCCAAATACACCTCTGGCTCCTCTGTTTTTAGTATTTACCCTGGGCTCCAGCACCGCCAGCTGGTTCTCGGCAGTTCCATTGGCTCTTGTACCTTCTGCTACCCATCCGGGTTCCAGTACCGTCAGCTGGTTCTCGGCAGTGTCTTTGGCACGGGTACTCCCTCCTGCCCAGCCTGGTTCCAGCACGCCAGCTGTTTCCGGGTAGTGTCAACGTCACTTTGCCTCGAATGCGTTGTCCTGTCGTGTTGCGGTCGGGTTAGCCGACTCTATGGTGCCTGCAGTTTAGGTGACTCCTATGTGGGCTGTGGGATCTGGCAATGAAGGCTGGTTCCATAGTGCCAATAGGACAAGCACCCCCTGTAGGACTGTGGGTTTTGGTAACTGCGGCCGGCTCGCGGCCTTGAACTTTTTTTTACATGGGTACCTTCTGCTACCCATCCGGGTTCCAGTACCGTCAGCTGGTTCTCGGCAGTGCCTTTGGATTAGGTGCCTCCTTCTCGGTATCCAAGTTCCACCAATGTCTGCTGGTCCTTGGTAGTGCTTTCTGGCACAGGTACCTCCTGCTTAGTAACCGAGTTCCAGTAACATCAGCTGGTCCTCGGTAGTTCCATTGGCTCTTGTACCTTCTGCTACCCATCCGGGTTCCAGTACCGTCAGCTGGTCCTCGGTAGTTCCTCAGCTTTCTTGTACCTTCTGCTACATTTCCAAGTTCAAGCTTTTTGAAATGGTTCTTGGTAATCACTCTGGATCTCCCTGACGAGGACCCTGAAGACGAGGACCCTGAAGACCAACCCTAAGAAGACGAGGACCCCGAAGACAATGACCCTGAAGACGAGGACCCTGAAGACCACCCCGAAGAAGACGAGGACCCTGAAGACCACCCCGAAGAAGACGAGGACCCCGAAGACGAGGACCCAGAAGACCAACCCGAAGAAGACGAGGACCCCGAAGACGAGGACCCCCGAAGACGACGACCCTGAAGACCACCCCGAAGAAGACCAAGAAGATGACCCTGAAGAAGTTGACCAAGAAGACAAAGAAGAGAAGACAAGCACCAAGATACAGAAGAACAAGAGACAGAAAACCAAGAAGCAGAAATACAAGAAGCTGCAGAACAAAAAGCGGAAGAACACTAAGCATAAGACTAAAAATCAGAGCAAAAGATAATATCTAAATTATAAGCAGAAGATGACTAAGCAGTGTATGGGGGTGAGTCCGTTCCTCCTCGTGGTGCCCCTGGAAAAGACCTGCTGCTGCAGGCCAAACTGAACGCGGACAAATCCTGTTGTAAATCTTTTGTGACGGGCAGAACGAAAGGTGTAATGTCCAACCTTTTATAGATAACAACTACAGGAATGCCTGTCACAAATAAGAATATGATGAAGAAGAAGAATATGAAGAAGATGAAGAAGTAGAATATGAAGAATGTAAAAAAAAGAATAATACGAAGAAGGTGAAGAAGAAGAAGGTGAAGAAGAAGTGGATGAAAAAGATGCTGAGGATGATGAAGGAGAAAGTGTGGGAGAAGTAAAAAAGAAGGTGAAGAGCATGGAAGTAGTGAAACATAAATATCTGACAAAATATAAAAATACTTAACATAGTTAATATTTCCGTAACTCAGAACATAATAAAAAAATAGTAATTCCTGCTATTCCATTTGACTGGGCTAAACCTCTATGCCTTTATTGTCTCCCCCACCTCCCCCAATACATTCTACATTATTCTTAGTTGTTTTCCTTCATGTAGAAATAACCTACAAGGAAAGAAAGGGTTTATTTTAATTCCGATATTTATGTCCCATTGACTTGCATTGGTTTCCGGTATCGGAATCGGCGATATCCGATACTTTTTCGGTATCGGTCCGATCCAATCCGATCCGATATTTCCCGATATCGGAAGGTATCGCTCAACACTACTCCTGAGACCTCCACATCTCTTCCACGGGGCATTGATAATGTCTTATTATGCCACTGCGACCTCAACCACTCTTACAAGGGGAAATAAGAGTCTTGTTAAGCTATTGTGACCACCACGTCTCTTCCACGGGTCATTGATATTGTCTTTTTATTCCACTGCGAACTCCACTATTCTTCCAAGGGGCATTGATATTGTCATTTTATTCCTCTGCGACCTCCACCACTCTTCCAAGGGGCATTAAAAACGTCTTGTTTAGCTAATGTGAATTCCAAGTCTCTACCACGGGGCATTGATATTGTCTTTTTATTCCACTGTAACCTCCACCACTTTTTCAAGGTTCATTAAAACTGTCTTGTTAAGCTACTGTGACCTCCACTTCTCATCCAGGGGGCATTAAGACCGTCTTGTTAAACCACTTTGCACTCCACACCTCTTCCAAGGGGCATTGAAGCAGTCTTGTTAAGCTACTGTGACCTTCACATATCATCCAAGGGCCATCAAAACAGACTTGTTAGACTACTCTGAACTCCACACCTCTTCCAAGGGGCATTAAATCCCTCTTATTAAGCTTCTGTGAACTCCACGTTTCTTCCAAGGGGCATTAATATTGTCTTTTTATTGCACTGCGACCTCCACCACTCTTCCAAGGGGCATTAAAACCATCTTATTAAGCTACTGTGACCTCCACGTCTCTATCACGGGGCATTGATATTGTCTTTTTATTCCCTTGTAACCTCCACCACTCAACCAAGGGGCATTAAAACCATCTTGTTAAGCTACTGTGACCTCGACGTCTCTCCCAAGGGGCATTGATAATGTCTTTTTATTCCACTGCGACCTCCACCACTCATCCATGGGGCATTAGAAGTGTCTTGTTAAGCTACTGTGACCTCCACGTCTCTTCCACGGGGCATTGATATTGTCTTTTTTATATCACAGCAACCTCCACCACTCTTCCAAGGGTCATTAAAACTGTCTTGTAAAGCTACTGTGACCTTCACGTCTTCTCCCCGGGGCATTGATATTGTCTTTTTATTCCACTGCGTCCTCCACCACTCTTCCATGGGGCATTGATATTGTCTTTATATTCCACTGCGACCTCCACCACTCTTCCACGGGGCATTGGTATTGTCTTTTTATTCCACAGCTACCTCCAACACTCTTCCAAGGGGCATTAAAACCGACTTGTTAAGCTACTTTGACCTCCACGTATCTTCAACGGGGAAATTATATCATCTCTTTATTCCACTGCGACCTCCACCACTCTTCCAATGTTCATTGATATTGTCTTTTTATTCCACTCCGACCTCCACCACTCTTTCAATGGGCATTAAAACCGTCTTGTTAAGCTACTGTGACCTCCACTTCTCTCCCACGGGGCATTGATACGGTCCTTTTCTTCCACTGCGACCTTCATCACTCTTCCAAGGGGCATTAATATTGTCTTTTTATTCCACTGCGACCTCCACCACTCTTCCAAGGGGCACTAAAACCGTCTTGTTAAGCTACTGTGATCCCCACATCACTTGCAAAGGGTATTGATATTGTCTTTTTATTCTACTGTAACCTCCACCACTCTTCCAAAGGGGATTAAAACTGTCTTGTTGAGCTACTGTGACCAACAGGTCTCTTCCACGGGACATTGATGTTGCCTTTTTTTTCCACTGCGACCTCCACCAGTCTTCCAAGGGGCATTGATATTGTCTTTTTATTCCACTGCGACCTCCACCACTCTTCCAAGGGGCATTAAAACCGTCTTGTTTAGCTACTGTGACCTCCACGTCTCTTCCACGGGGCACTGATATTGTCTTTTTATTCCACTGTAACCTCCACCAATCTTCCAAGGGTCATTAAACCGTTTTGTTAAGCCACTGTGACCTTCACGCCTCTTCCAAGGGGCATTATTCCCGTCTTGTTAAACGACTCTGAACTCCACAGCTTTTCCAAGGGGCATTAAAACCGTCTTGTGCAGCTACTATGACCTCCATTCCTTTTCCACGGGGCATTTTTATTGTCTTTTTATTCCACTGCGACCTCCACCAGTCTTCCAAGGGGCATTGATATTGTCTTTTTATTCCACTGCGACCTCCACCACTCTTCCAAGGGGCATTAAAACTGTCTTGTTAAGCTAATTTGACCTCCACGTCTCTTCCACGTGCATTTAAACCGTCTTGTTAAACCACTCTGTACTCCACAGCTCTTCCAAAGGGCATTAAAACAGTCTTGTTAAACTACTGTGACCCCCACGTCTCTTCCAAGGGGCAATAAAACCGCTTTATTAAACCACTCTTCACTCCACAGCTCTTCCAAGGGGCATTAAAACCGTCTTGTTAAGCTCCTGAGACCTCCACATCTCTTCCACGGGGCATTGATAATGTCTTATTATGCCACTGCGACCTCCACCACTCTTCCAAGGGGAAATAAAAGAGTCTTGTTAAGCTACTGTGACCACCACGTCTCTTCCACGGGTCATTGATATTGTCTTTTTATTCCACTGCGAACTCCACTATTCTTCCAAGGGGCATTGATATTGTTTTTTTATTCCTCTGCGACCTCCACCACTCTCCCAAGGGGCATTAAAAACGTCTTGTTAAGCTAATGTGAATTCCAAGTCTTTACCATGGGGCATTGATATTGTCTTTTTATTCCACTGTAACCTCCACCACTTTTTCAAGGTTCATTAAAACCGTCTTGTTAAGCTACTGTGACCTCCACTTCTCATCCAGGGGGCATTAAAACCGTCTTGTTAAACCACTTTTCACTCCACACCTCTTCCAAGGGGCATTGAAGCAGTCTTGTTAAGCTACAGTGACCTTCACATCTCATTCAAGGGCCATCAAAACAGACTTGTTAGACTATTCTGAACTCCACACCTCTTCCAAGGGGCATTAAATCCCTCTTGTTAAGCTTCTGTGAACTCCACGTTTCTTCCAAGGGGCATTGATACTGTCCTTTTATTCCACTGCGACCTCTATCACTCTTCCAAGGAGCATTAATATTGTCTTTTTATTGCACTGCGACCTCCACCACTCAACCAAGGGGCATTAAAACCGTCTTGTTAAGCTACTGTGACCTCGACGTCTCTTCCAAGGGGCATTAAAACCATCTTATTAAACCACTCTGAACTCCATCACTCTTCCAAGGTTCATTAAAACCATTCTGTAAAGCTACTATGACCTCCATGTCTCTTCCAGGGGGCATTGATATTGTTTTTTTATTCCACTGCGACCTCCATCACTCTTCCAAGGGGCATTGATATTGTATTGTTATTGCACTGCGACCTCCTCCACTTTTCCAAGGAGCATTAAAACCATCTTATTAAGCTACTGTTACCTCCAAGTCTCTTCCAAGGGACATTGATATTGTCTTTTTATTCCACTGCGACCTCCAACACTCTTCCAAGGGGCACTGATATTGCCTTTTTATTCCACTGCGTCCTCTACCACGCTTCCAAGAGGCATTAAAACCGGCTTGTTAAGCTACTTTGACCTCCATGTCTCTTCCACGGTGCATTGATATTGTCTTTTTATTCCACTGTAACATCCACCACTCTTTCAAGGGGCATTAAAACCGTCTTGTTAAGCTATTGTGAACTGGTCTCTTCCAAGGGGCATTAAAACCATCTTGTTAAACCACTCTGAACTCCACAGCTCTTCCAAGGGGCATTAAAACCATCTTGTGCAGCTACTATGACCTCCACGCCTTTTCCACGGGGCATTTATATTGTCTTTTTATTCCACTGAGACCTCCACCACTCTTTCAAGGGGCATTGATATTGTCTTCTTATTCCACTGCGACGTCCACCACTCTTCCAAGGGGCAGTAAAACCGTCTTGTTGAGCTACAGTGACAACCACGTCTCTACGACGGGGCATTGATATTGTCTTTTAATTCCACTGTGACCTCCACCACTCTTCCAAGGGGAATTAAAACCATCTTGTTAAGCAGCTGTGACCTACAAGTTTCTTCCAAGAGGCAATGATATTTTCTTTTTATTCCACTGCGACCTCCAGCACTCTTCTAAGGGGCAATAAAATCGTCTTGTTAAGCTACGGTGACCTACACTTCTCTTCCAAGGCACATTAAAACCATCTTGATAATGCACTCTGAACTCCACAGATCTTCCAAGGGGCATTAAAACCATCAATTTAAGATACTGTGACCTCCACGTCTCTTCCACGGGGCATTGATATTGTCTTTTTATTCCACTGCGACCTCCAACACTCTTCCATGGGGCATTAAAATCGTCTTTTTAAGATACTGTGACCTCCACGTCTCTTCCACGGGGCATTGATATTGTTTTTTTATTCCACTGCGACCTCCACCACTCTTCCAAGTCGCATTAAAACCATCTTGTTAAGCTACTGTCACCTACAAGTCTCTTCCAAGGGCATTAAAACCATCTTATTAAACCACTCTGAAATCCACAGCTCTTCCAAGGGGCATTAAAAGCATCTTGTTAATCTACTGTGACCTCCACTTCTCTCCCACAGGGCATTGATACTGTCCTTTTCTTCCACTGCGACCTTCATCACTCTTCCAAGGGGCATTAATATTGTCTTTTTATTCCACTGCGACCTCCACCATTCTTCCAAGGGGCATTAAAGCCATCTTCTTAAGCTACTGTGACCACCATGTCTCTTCCACGGGGCATTGATATTGTCTTTTTATTCCACTGTAACCTCCACCACTCATCCAAGGGTCATTAAAACCGTCTTGTTAAGCTACTGTGACCTCCACGTCTCTTCCAAGGTGCATGAATACCATCTTGTTAAAGCACTCTGAACTCCACAGCTATTTCAAAGGGCATTAAAACCGTCTATTTAAACTACTGTGACCTCCACGTCTCTTCCATGGGGCATTGATACTTTCCTTTTATTCCACACCTACCTCCAACACTCTTCCAAGGGGCATTAAAACCGACTTGTTAAGCTATTGTGACCTCCACGTCTCTTCCACGGGGTATTGATATTGTCAGTTTATGCCACTGCGACCTCCACCACTCTTCCAAGGGGCATTAAAACCATCTTGTTAAGCTACTGTGACCTCCACGTCTCTTCAACGTGGAATTGATATCATCTTTTTATTCCACTGCGACCTCCACCACTCTTCCAATGTTCATTGATATTGTCTTTTTATTCCACTCTGACCTCCACCACTCATCCAACGGGCATTAAAACCGTCTTGTTAAGCTACTGTGACCTCCACGTATCTTCCAATGGGCATTAAAACCGTCTTGCTAAGCTACTGTGATCTCCACGTCTCTCCCACGGGGCATTGATACTGTCCTTTTCTTCCACTGCGACCTTCATCACTCTTCCAAGGGGCACCAATATTGTCTTTTTATTCCACTGCGACCTCCACCACTCTTCCTAGGGGCATTAAAGCCATCTTGTTAAGCTACTGTGACGTCCATGTCTCTTCCACGGGGCATTGATATTGTCTTTTTATTCCACTGTAACCTCCACCACTCTTCCAAGGGACATTAAAACCGTCTTGTAAGCTACTGTGACCTCGACGTCTCTTCAAAGGGGCATTGATATTGTATTTTTATTCCACAAAACCTCCACCACTCATCCAAGGGGCATTAAAATCATCTTTTTAAGCTACTGTGACCTCCACGTCTCTTCCAAGGTGCATAAAAACCATCTTGTTAAACCACTCTGAACTCCACAGCTATTCCAAAGGGCATTAAAACCGTCTATTTAAGTTACTGTGACCTCCACATCTCTTCCACGGGGCTTTGATAGTCTTTTTATTCCACAGCGACCTCCACCACTCTTCCAAGAGGCATTAAAACCATCTTGTTAAGCTGCTGTGACCTTCACGTCTCTTCCACGGGGCATTGATATTGTGATATTGTCTTTTTATTCCACTGTAACCTCCACCACTCATCCAAGGGGCAATAAAACCGTCTTCTTCAGCTACTGTGAGCTCGACGTCTCTTCCAAGGGGCATAAAAACCGTCTTTTTAAACCACTCTGAACTCCACCACTCTTCCAAGGTGCATTAAAACCATCTTGTTTACCTACTATGACCTCCATGTCTCTTCCACGGGGCATTAATATTGAGTTTTTATTCCACTGTATCCACCACCCCTCTTACAAGGGGCATTGATATCATCTTTTTATTCCACTGCGACCTCCACCACTCCTCCAAGGGGTCATTGATATTGTCTTTTTATGCCACTGTGACCTCCACCACTCTTCCAATGGGCATTGATATTGTCTTTTTATTCCACTGCGACCTCCACCACTCTGCCTAGGGGCATTAAAACCATCTTGTTAAGCTACTATGACCTCCACGTCTCTTCCTCGGGACATTGATATTGTCTATTTATTCCACTGCGACCTCCACAACTCTTCCAAGCAGTGTTGATATTGTCTTTTTATTCCAATGCGACCTCCACCACTCTTCCAAGAGGCATTAAAACCATCTTGTTAAGCTACTGTGACCTCCATGTCTCTTCCAAGGGGCATTAAAACCATCTTGTTATACCAATAGGAACTCCACAGCTCTTCCAAGCCGCAATAAAACCAATTGTTTAAGCTGCTGTGACCTCCCCGTCTCTTCCACGGAGCTTCAATATTGTCTTTTTATTCCACAGCGACCACCACCGCTATTCCAAGGGGCATTAAAACCGTCTTGTTAAGCTACTGTGACCTCCACGAGTCTTCCACGGGGCATTGATATTGTCTTTTTATTGCACTGTAACCACCACCCCTCTTCCAAGGGGCATTGATATTGTCTTTTTATTCCACTGCGACCTCCACCACTCATCCAAGGGGCATTAAAACCGTATTGTTAAGCTGCTGAGAACTCCACGTCTCTTCCAAGGGGCATTAAAACCATCTTGTTTAACCACTCTGAACTCCACAGCTATTCCAAGGGGCATTAAAACCGTCTATTTAAGCTACTGTGACCTCAACGTCTCTTCCTCGGGGCATTGATAATGTCTTTTTATTCCACAGCGACCTCCCCCAATTTTCCAAGGGGCATTAAAACCATCTTGTTAAGCTACAGTGACCTCCACTTCTCTTCCACAGGGCATTGATACTGTCCGTATATTACACTGTGACCTCCACGTTTCATGCGCGGGACATTGATATTGTCTTTTTATTCCACTGCGACCTCCACCACTTTTCCAAGGGGCATTGATATTGTCTTTTTATTCCACTGCGACCTCCACCACTTTTCCAAGGGGCATTGATATTGTCTTTTTATTCCACTGAGACCTCCACCACTCTTCCAAGGGGCATTAAAACTGCCTTGTTAAGCTACTGTGACCTCCACGTCTCTTCCAAGGGTCATTGATATTGTCTATTTATTCCACTGTAGCCTCCACCACTCTTTCAAGGGGTATTAAAACCTCCTTGTTAATCTACTGGGACCTCGACGTCTCTTCCAAGGGGCATTGATATTGTCTTTTTATTCCACTATAACCTCCACCACTCATCCAAGGGGCATTAAAACCGTCTTGTTACGCTGCTGTGACCTCCATGTCTCTTCCAAGGGGCATTAAAACAATCTTGTTAAACCAATCTGAAATCCACAGCTATTCCAAGGGGCATTAAAACCGTCTATTTAAACTACTGTGACCTCCACGTCTCTTCCACGGGGCTTTGATTTTCTCTTTTTATTCCACTAAAACCTCCACTACTCATCCAAGGGGCATTAAAACCGTCTTGTTAAGCTACTGTTAACTCCATGTCTCTTCCACGGGGCATTAATACTGTCCTTTTATTCAACTGCAACCTCCATCACTCTTCCAAGGGGCATTAATATTGTCCTTTTATTCCACTGCGACCTCCACCACTCTTCCAATGGGAATTGATATTGTCTTTTTATTCCACTGTGACCTCCACCACTCTTCCAAAGGGCATTAAAACCGTCTTGGTAAGGTACAGTTGCGTCAACGTCTCTTCCATGGGGCATTGATAATGTCTTTATATTCACTGTAACCTCCACCACTCTTCCAAGGGGCATTAAAACCATCTTGTTAAGCTACTGTGACTTCCACGTCTCTTCCAAGAGGCATTAAAACCATCTTGTTAAGCCACTATGAAATCCACATCTCTACCAAGGAACAATAAAACCATTTATTTAAGCTACTGTGACCTCCATGTCTCTTCCACGGGGTTTTGTTATTATCTTTTTATTCCACAGCGACCTCCACCACTCTTCCAAGGGTCATTAAAACCATCTTGTCAAGCTACTGTGATCTCCACGTCTCTTCCACGGGACATTGATATTGTATTTTTATTCCACTGCGACCTCCACCACTCATCCAAGGGGCATTAAAAGTGTCTTGTTAAGCTACTGTGACCTCCATGTCTCTTCCACGGGGCATTGATATTGTCTTTTTATTACACTGTAACCTCCACCACTCTTCCAAGGGACATTAAAACCGTCTTATAAGCTACTTTGACCTCGATGTCTCTTCGTAGGGGCATTGATATTGTCTTTTTATTCCACTGTAACCTCCACCACTCATCCAAGGGGCATTAAAACCGTCTTGCTAAGCTACTGTGACCTCCAATTCTCTTCCAAGGTGCATAAAAACCATCTTGTTAAACCTCTCTGAGCTCCACAGCTATTCAAAGGGGCATTCAAACCGTCTATCTAAGCTACTGTGACCTCCACGTCTTTCCCACAGTGCTTTGAAATTGTCTTTTTATTCCACAGCGACCTCCACCACTCTTCCAAGGGGCATTAAAACCATCTTGTTAAGCTACTGTGACCTCCACGTTTCTTCCACCGGGCTTTGATACTGCCCTTTTATTCAACTACGACCTCTATCACTCTTCCAAGGGGCATTCATATTTTCTTTTTATTCCACTGCGACCTCCACCACTCTTCCAAGGGGCATTAAAACCATCTTGTTAAGCTACTGTGACCTGCACATCTCTTACATGGGACATTGATATTGTCTTTTTATTCCACTGCGACCTCCACCACTCTTACAAGGGGTCATTGATATTGCTTTTTATTCCACTGCGACCTCCAATACTCTTCCAAGGGGCATTGATATTGTTTTTTCATTCCACTGCGACCTCCACCACTCTGCCTAGGGGCATTAAAACCATCTTTTAAAGCTACTGTGACCTCCACGTCTCTTCCAAGGAGCATTGATATTGTCTTTATTCCATTGCGACCTCCATCACTCTTCCAAGGGGCATTAATATTGTCTTTTTATTCCACTGCGACCTCAACCACTCTTCCAAGGGGTCATTGATATTGCTTTTTATTCCACTGCGACCTCCAATACTCTTCCAAGGGGCATTGATATTGTTTTTTCATTCCACTGCGACCTCCACCACTCTGCCTAGGGGCATTAAAACCATCTTGTTAAGCTACTGTGACCTGCACATCTCTTACATGGGACATTGATATTGTCTTTTTATTCCATTGCGACCTCCACCCTCTTACAAGGGGCATTGATATGGTCCTTTTATTCCACTGCAACCTCCATCACTCTTTCAAGGGGCAATAATATTGTATTTTTATTCCACTGCGACCTCCAACACTCATCCAATGGGCATTAAAACTGTCTTGTTCAGCTACTATGACCTCCACGTCTCTTCCACGGGGCATTGATATTGTCTTTTTATTCCATTGTAACCACCACCCCTCTTCCAAGGGGCATTGACATTGTCTTTTTATTCCACTGCGACATCCACCACTCATCCAAGGGGCATTAAAACTGTCTTGTTAAGCTACTATGACTTCCACTTCTCTTCCAAGGTGCATAAAAACCATCTTGTTAAACTACTCTGATCTCCACAGCTATTCCAAGGGGCATTAAAACCATCTATTTAAGCTACTGTGACCTCCACGTCTCTTACTCGGAGCTTTGATATTGTCTTTTTATTCCACAGTGACCTCCACCAATCATCCAAGGGGCATTAAACCGTCTTGTTAAGCTACTGTGGCCTCCACGTCTCTTCCTTTGGGCATTGATACTGTCTTTTTATTCCACAGCTACCTCCAACACTCTTCCAAGGGGCATTAAAACCGACTTGTTAAGCTACTGTGACCTCCACGTCTCTTCCACGGGGTATTGATATTGTCAGTTTATGCCACTGCGACCTCCACCTCTCTTCCAAGGGGCATTAAAACCATCTTGTTAAGCTACTGTTACCTCTAAGTCTATTCAACGGGGAATTGATATCGTCTTTTTATTCCACTGCGACCTCCACCACTCTTCCAATGTTCATTGATATTGTCTTTTTATTCCACTCTGACCTCCACCACTCTTCCAACGGACATTAAAACCGTCTTGTTAAGCTACTGTGACCTCCACGTATCTTCCAACGGGCATTAAAACCGTCTTGTTAAGCTACTGTGACCTCCACGTCTCTCCCACGAGGCATTGATACTGTCCTTTATTTCCACTACGACCTTCACCACTCTTCCAAGGGGGATTAATATTGTCTTTTTATTCCACTGCAACCTCAACCACTTTTCCAAGGGGCATTAAAGCCATCTTGTTAAGCTACTGTGACCTCCATGTCTCTTCCACAGGGCATTGATATTGTCTTTTTATTCCACTGTAACCTCCACCACTCTTCCAAGGGACATTAAAACCGTCTTGTAAGCTACTGTGACCTCGACGTCTCTTCAAAGGGGCATTGATATTGTATTTTTATTCTACATAACCTCCACCACTCATCCAAGGGACATTAAAACCATCTTGTTAAGCTACTGTGACCTCCACGTCTCTTCGAAGGTGCATAAAAACCATCTTGTTAAACCACTCTGAACTTCACAGCTATTCCAAAGGGTATTAAAACCATCTATTTAAGCTACTGTGACCTCCACGTCTCTTCCACGGGGCTTTGATAGTCTTTTTATTCCACAGTGACCTCCACCACTCTTCCAAGAGGCATTAAAACCATCTTGTTAAGCTGCTGTGACCTTCACGTCTCTTCCACGGGGCATTGATATCATCTTTTTATTCCACTGCGACCTCCACCACTCTTCCAAGGGGTCATTGATATTGTCTTTTTATTCCACTGTGAACTCCACCACTCTTCCAAGGGGCATTAATATTGTCTTTTTATTCCACTGCGACCTCCACCACTCTGCCTAGGGGCATTAAAACCATATTGTTAAGCTACTATGACCTCCACGTCTCTTCTTTGGGACATTGATATTGTCTTTTTATTCCACTGCGACCTCCACAACTCTTCCAAGCGGTGTTGATATTGTCTTTTTATTCCAATGCGACCTCCATCACTCTTCCAAGGGGCATTAAAACCATCTTGTTAAGCTACTGTGACCTTCACGTCTCCTCCAAGGGACATTAAAACCATCTTGTTAGGCTGCTGTGACCTTCACGTCTCTTCCACGGGGCATTGATACTGTTCTATTATTCAACCAAGGGGCATTAATATTGTGTTTTTATTCCACTATGACCTCCACCACTCCTCCAAGTGGTATTAAAACCATCTTATTAAGCTACTGTGACCTCCACGTCACTTCCACGGGACATTGATATTATCTTTTTATTCCACTGCGACCTCCACCACTCTTCCAAGGGACATTAAAACGGTCTTGTTAAGCTATTTTGACCTCCATATCTCTTCCACGGGGAATTGATATTGTCTTTTTATTCCACTGTAACCTCCACCACTCATCCAAGGGGCAATAAAACCGTCTTCTTCAGCTACTGTGAGCTCGACGTCTCTCCCAAGGGGCATAAAAACCGTCTTATTAAACCACTCTGAACTCCACCACTCTTCCAAGGTGCATTAAAACCATCTTGTTCACCTACTATGACCTCCATGTCTCTTCCACGGGGCATTGATATTGAGTTTTTATTAAACTGAATCCACCACCCCTCTTCCAAGGGGCATTGATATCATCTTTTTATTCCACTGTGACCTCCACCACTCTTCCAAGGGGTCATTGATATTGTCTTTTTATTCCACTGTGACCTCCACCACTCTTCCAAGGGGCAGTGACATTGTCTTTTTATTCCACTGCGACCTCCACCACTCTGCCTAGGGGCATTAAAACCATCTTGTTAAGATACTATGACCTCCACATCTCTTCCTTGGGACATTGATATTGTCTTTTTATTCCACTGCGACCTCCACAACTCTTCCAAGCGGTGTTGATATTGTCTTTTTATTCCAATGCGACCTCCACCACTCTTCCAAGGGGCATTAAAACCATCTTGTTAAGCTACTGTGACCTCCATGTCTCTTCCAAGGGGCATTAAAACCATCTTGTTAAGCTGCTGTGACCTTCACGTCTCTTCCACGGGGCATTGATACTATCCTATTATTCAACTGCGATCTCTCTCACTCTTCCAAGGGGCATTAGTATTGTGTTTTTCTACCACTTTGAACTCCACCACTCTTCCAAGGTGCATTAAAACCATCTTGTTCACCTACTATGACCTCCATGTCTCTTCCACGGGGCATTGATTTTGAGTTTTTATTAAACTGTATCCACCACCCCTCTTCCAAGGGGCATTGATATCATCTTTTTATTCCACTGTGACCTCCACCACTCTTCCTCGGGACATTGATATTGTCTTTTTATTCCACTGCGACCTCCACAACTCTTCCAAGCGGTGTTGATATTGTCTTTTTATTCCAATGCGACCTCCACCACTCTTCCAAGGGGCATTAAAACCATCTTGTTAAGCTACTGTGAACTCCACGTCTCTTCCAAGGGGCATTAAAACCATCTTGTTAAACCAATAGGAACTCCACAGCTCTTCCAAGCCGCAATAAAACCAATTATTTAAGCTGCTGTGACCTCCCCGTCTCTTCCACGGAGCTTCAATATTGTCTTTTTATTCCACAGCGACCTCCACCGCTATTACAAGGGGCATTAAAACCATCTTGTTAAGCTACTGTGACCTCCACGAGTCTTCCACGGGGCATTGATATTGTCTTTTTATTGCACTGTAACCACCACCCCTCTTCCACGGGGCATTGATATTGTCTTTTTATTCCACTGCGACCTCCACCACTCATCCAAGGGGCATTAAAACAGTCTTGTTCGGCTGCTGAGAACTCCACGTCTCTTCCAAGGGGCATTAAAACCATCTTGTTAAACCACTCTGAACTCCACAGCTATTACAAGGGGCATTAAAACCGTCTATTTAATCTACTCTGACCTCAACGTCTCTTCCTCGGGGCATTGATTGCCTTTTTATTCCACAGCGACCTCCACCAATTTTCCAAGGGGCATTAAAACCACCTTGTTAAGCTACAGCGACCTCCACTTCTCTCCACGGGGCATTGATACTGTCCGTATATTACACTGTGACCTCCACGTTTCATGCACGAGACATTGATATTGTCTTTTTATTCCACTGTGACCTCCACCACTCTTCCAAGGGGCATTGATATTGTCGTTTTATTCCACTGAGACCTCCACCACTCTTCCAAGGGGCATTAAAACTGCCTTGTTAAGCTACTGTGACCTCCACGTCTCTTCCAAGGGGCATTGATATTGTCTATTTATTCCACTGTAGCCTCCACCACTCTTCCAAGGGGCATTAAAACCTTCTAATTAATCTACTGGGACCTCGACGTCTCTTCCAAGGGGCATTGATATTGTATTTTTATTCCACTATAACCTCCACCACTCATCCAAGGGGCATTAAAACCGTCTTGTTACGCTGCTGTGACCTCCACCTCTCTTAAAAGGGGCATTAAAACAATCTTGTTAAACCACTCTGAAATCCACAACTATTCCAAGGGGCTTTAAAACCGTCTATTTAAACTACTGTGACATCCACGTCTCTTCCACGGGGCATTGATATTGTCTTTTTATTCCACAGCGACCTCCACCACTCTTCCAAGGGGCATTAAAACCATCTTGTTAAGCTAATGTGACCTCCATGTCTCTTCCACGGGGCACTAATACTGTCCTTTTATTCAACTGCGACCTCCATCACTCTTCCAAGGGGCATTAATATTGTCCTTTTATTCCACTGCGACCTCCACCACTCTTCCAATGGGAATTGATATTGTCTTTTTATTTCACTGCGACCTGCACCACTCTTCCAAGGGGCATTAAAACCGTCTTGTTAAGCTACTGTGACCTACATGTCTCCTCCAAGGGGCATTAAAACCGTCTTATTAAAACACTCTGCACTCCACATCTCTTCCAAGGGAAATTTATATTGTCTTTTTATTCCACTGTGACCTCCACCACTCTTCCAAAGGGCATTAAAACCGTCTTGGTAAGCTACAGTTACGTCAACGTCTCTTCCACGGGGCATTGACATTGTCTTTTTATTCCACTGTAACCTCCACCATTCTTCCAAGGGGCATTAAAACCATCTTGTTAAGCTACTGTGACTTCCACGTCTCTTCCAAGAGGCATTAAAACCATCTTGTTAAAACACTATGAAATCCACATCTCTTCCAAGGAGCAATAAAACCATTTATTTAAGCTACTGTGACCTCCACGTCTCTTCCACGGGGTTTTGTTATTATCTTTTTATTCCACAGCGACCTCCACCACTCTTCCAAGGGTCATTAAAACCATCTTGTTAAGCTACTGTGACCTCCACGTCTCTTACACGGGACATTGATATTGTATTTTTATTCCACTGCTACCTCCACCACTCATCCAAGGGGAATTAAAACTGTCTTGTTAAGCTACTGTGACCTCCATGTCTCTTCCACGGGGCATTGATATTGTCTTTTTATACCACTGTAACCTCCACCACTCTTCCAAGGGACATTAAAACCGTCTTGTAAGCTACTTTTACCTCGATGTCTCTTCGTAGGGGCATTGATATTGTCTTTCTATTCCACTGTAACCTCCACCACTCATCCAAGGGGCATTAAAACCGTCTTGTTAAGCTACTGTAACCTCCAATTCTCTTCCAAGGTGCATAAAAACCATCTTGTTAAACCACTCTGAACTCCACAGCTATTCCAAGGGGCATTCAAATCGTCTATTTAAGCTACTGTGACCTCCACGTCTTTCCCACGGTGCTTTGATACTGCCCTTTTATTGAACTGCGACCTCTATCACTCTTCCAAGGCGCATTCATATTGTCTTTTTATTCCACTGCGACCTCCACCACTCTTCCAAGGGGCATTAAAACTGTCTTGTTCTGCTACTGTGACCTCGACGTCTCTTCCAAGCGGCATTAAAACCATCTTATTAAACCACTCTGAACTCCACCACTCTTCTAAGCGGCATTAAAACCATTTTGTTCAGCTACTATGACCTCCATGTCTCTTCCACGTGGCATTGATATTGAGTTTATATTTCACTGTAACCACCACCCCTCTTCCAAGGGACATTGATATCGTCTTTTTATTCCACTCCGACCTCCACCACTCTTCCAAGGGGTCTTTGATATTGCTTTTTATTCCACTTCGACCTCCAATACTCTTCCAAGGGGCATTGATATTGTCTTTTCATTCCACTGCGACCTCCACCACTCTGCCTAGGGGCAATAAAACCATCTTTTAAAGCTACTGTGACCTCCACGTCTTTTCCACGGGGCATTGATATTGTATTTTTATTCCACTGTAACGTCCACCACTCTTCCGAGTGGCATTAAAACCATCTTGTTAAGCTACTTTGAACTCTACGTCTCTTCCAAGGGGCATTGATATTGTCTTTTTATTCCACTGCGACCTCCGCCACTCTTACGAGGTGCATTCATATTGTCTTTTTATTACACTGCGACCTCCACCATTCTTCCAAGGTGCATTAAAAACGTCTTGTTAAGCTACTGTGACCTCCACGTCTCTTCCAAGGGGTATTGATATTCTCTTTATTCCATTGCGACCTCCATCACTCTTCCAAGGGGCATTAATATTGTCTTTTTATTCCACTGCGACCTCAACCACTCTTCCTTCCAAGGGGCATTAAAACCATCTTGTTAAGCTACTGTGACCTCCACATCTCTTACATGGGACATTGATATTGTCTTTTTATTCCACTGCGACCTCCACCAATCTTACAAGGGGCATTGATATGGTCTTTTTATTCCACTGCGTCCTCCACCACTCTTCCAAGGGGCATTAAAACCATCTTGTTAAGCTACTGTGACCTCCATGTTTCTTCCACAGTGCATTCATATTGTCTTTTTATTCCACTGTAAACTCCACCACTCATCCAAGGGGCATTAAAACCCTCTTGTTAAGCTACTGTGACCTCCACGTCTCTTCCAAGGGGCATTAAAACCATCTTGTTAAACCACTCTGAAATCCACAGCTATTCCAAGGGGCATTAAAACCGTCTTATTAAGCTACTGTGACCTCCACATCTCTTCCACGGGACATTGATATTGTATTTTTATTCCACTGCGACCTCCACCACTCTTCCAATGGGCATTGAAATTGTCTTTTTATTCCACTGCGATCTCCACCACTCTTCCAAGGGGCATTAAAACCATGTTGTTTAGTTACAGTGACCTCCACGTCTCTTCCAAGGTGCATTAAAACCACCTTGTTAAACCACTCTGAACTCCACCACTCTTCCAAGGGGCATCAAAACCGTCTTGTTCAGCTACTATGACCTCCCCGTCTCTTCCACGGGGCATTGATATTGTCTTTTTCTTCCACTGTTACCACCACCCCTCTTCCAAGGTGCATTGATATTGTCTTTTTATTAAACTGCGACATCCACCACTCATCCAAGGGGCATTAAAACTGTCTTGTTAAGCTACTGTGACCTCCACTTCTCTTCCAAGGTGCATAAAAACCATCTTGTTAAACTACTCTGAACTCAACAGCTATTCCAAGGTGCATTAAAACCATCTATTTAAGCTACTGTGACCTCCACGTCTCTTCCTCGGAGCTTTGATATTGTCTTTTTATTCCACAGTGACCTCCACCAATCATCCAAGGGGCATTAAACCGTCTTGTTAGGCTACTGTGACCTCCATGTCTCTTCCACGGGGCATTGATATTGTCTTTTTATTCCACTGTAACCACCACCCCTCTTCCAAGGGGCATTGATATTGTCTTTTTATTCCACTGCGACATCCACCACTCATCCAAGGGACATTAAAACCGTATTGTTCAGCTACTATGACCTCCACGTATCTTCCACGGGGCATTGATATTGTCTTTTATTCCACTGTAACCACCACCCCTCTTCCAAGGGGCATTGATATTGTCTTTTTATTCCACTGCGACATCCACCAGTCATCCAAGGGGCATTAAAACTGTCTTGTTAAGCTACTTTGACCTCCATGTCTCTTCCATGGGGCATTGATATTGTCTTTTTATTCCACTGTAACCTCCACCACTCTTCCAAGGGACATTAAAACCGTCTTGTAAGCTACTGTGACCTCGACGTCTCTTCGTAGGGGCATTGATATAGTCTTTTTATTCCACTGTAACCTCCACCACTCATCCAAGGGGCATTAAAACTGTCTTGTTAAGCTACTGTGACCTCCAATTCTCTTCCAAGGTGCATAAAAACCATCTTGTTAAACCACTCTGAACTCCACAGCTATTCCAAGGGGCATTCAAACTGTATATTTAAGCTACTGTGACCTCCACGTCTTTTCCACGGTGCCTTGATATTGTCTTTTTATTCCACAGCGACCTCCACCACTCTTCCAAGGGGCATTAAAACCATCTTTTTAAGCTACTGTGACCTCAAAGTCTCTTCCATGGGGCTTTGATATTGTCTTTTTATTACACTGTAACCTCCACCACTCTTCTAAGGGGCATTAAAACTGTCTTGTTCTGCTACTGTGACCTCGACGTCTCTACCAAGCGGCTTTAAAACCGTCTTATTAAACCACTCGGTACTCCACCACTCTTCCAAGGGGCATTAAAACCATTTTGTTCAGCTACTATGACCTCCATGTCTCTTCCACGGGGCATTGATATTGAGTTTTTATTCCACTGTAACTACCACCCCTCTTCCACGGGGCTTTGATATTGTCTTTTTATTCCACTGCGATCTCCACCACTCTTCCAAGGGGTCATTGATATTGTCTTTTTATTCCACTGCAACATCCAACACTCTTCCAAGGGGCATTGATATTGTCTTTTTATTCCACTGCGACCTCCACCACTCTGCCTAGGGGCATTAAAACCATCTTTTAACCCCTTAAGCCCAGGAGCATTTTCTGTTTTTGCATTTTCGTTTTTGCTCCCCTTGTTCCCAGAGCAATAGCGTTTTTATTTTTTGGTCAATATGGCCATGTGAGGGCTTATTTTTTGCGAGACGAGTTGTACTTTTCAACGCCATTACTAGTTTTACCATATCCTGTACGGGAAAACGGTAAAAAAATTCCAAGTGCGGTAAAATTGCAAAAAAAGTGCAATACCACAGTTGTTTTTTTTTTACCACGTTCACTGAATGCTAAAACTGACCTGCCCTTCTTATTCTACAGGTCATTACGAGTTCATAGACACCAAACATGCATAGGTTCTTTTATATTTAAGTGGTGAAAAAAAATTCCAAGATTTGGTAAAAAAATAAATAAAAAAATAGCGCCATTTTCTAAGACCTGTAGCGTCTCCATTTTTCGTGATCTGGGGCTGGTTTATGGCTTATTTTTTGCGAACCGGGCTGTCGTTTTTATTGATAACATTTGGGGTAGATCCGATGTTTTGATCGCCCGTTATTGCATTTTATTTCAATTTTGCGGCGACCAAAAAAAGTAATTCTGGCGTTTAGAATTTTTTTCTCGTTACGCCGTTTACCGATCGGATTAATTTTTTTTTTATATTGATAGATCGGACGATTCTGAACGCGGCGATACCAAATATGTGTATGTGTTTTTTTTTATATATATATATTTTATTTTGAATGGGGCGAAAGGGGGGTGATTTAAACTTTTATATTTTTTTATTTTTTTTAATATTTTTAAAAACTTTTTTTTTTTATTTTTTGCATGCTTCTATAGTCTCCATAGGAGACTAGAAGCAGCAACTATCCGATCGCCTCTGCTACATACAGAGGACGAGCAGATCCCCTGCATGCAGCAGAAATGGTCCTGTGTTATGAGCGCCGACCACTAGGTGGCGCTCATAGCGATAAGATCATGACAACCACAGGCGTCTGCTGCAGACCCTGGGTTGTCATGCACGCCCATCGGCGACCCGCGATCACGTGACGGGGTCGCCGGTGGGCGTGGCTTATGACGCGCTACCCGGAAGCGACCGTTAAATGCTGCTGTCAGAGATTGACAGCAGCATTTAACATGTTAACAGCCGCGGGTGGATCGCGATTCCACCCGCGGCTGTTGCGGGCACATGTAAGAATCAGCTGACATGTGCTCCGTTCAGTGAGGGCTCAGCGCAGCAGCCCTCACTGAACGGGCAGTACGCAAATATGCTTACTAATACGTCCTCGGTAGTTAAGGGGTTAAAGCTAGTGTGACCTCCACGTCTTTTCCACGGGGCATTGATATTGTCTTTTTATTCCACTGTAACCTCCACCACTCTTCCGAGGGGCATTAAAAACGTCTTGTAAGCTACTATGAACTCTACTACTCTTCAAGGGGCATTGATATTGTCTTTTTATTCCACTGCGACCTTCACCACTCTTCCGAGGTGCATTCATATTGTCTTTTTATTACACTGCGACCTCCACCATTCTTCCAAGTGGCATTAAAACCATCTTGTTAAGCTACTGTGACCTCCACGTCTCTTCCAAGGGGCATTGATATTGTCTTTATTCCATTGCGACCTCCATCACTCTTCCAAGGGTCATTAAAACCGTCTTGTTAAGCTACTGTGACCTCCACGTCTCTTCCAAGGGGCATTAAAACCATCTTGTTAAACCACTCTGAACTCCAAAGCTCTTGCAAGGGGCGTTAAAATCGTCTTGTTAAGCTATTGTGTCCTTCACGTCTCTTCCACGGGTCATTGATATTGTCTTTTTATTCCACAGCGACCTCCACCACTCTTCCAAGGGGCATTAAAAACGTCTTTTTAAGCTACTGTGACCTCCACGTCTCATCCACGGGGCTTTGTTATTATCTTATTATTCCACAGCGACCTCCACCACTCTTCCAAGGGGCATTAAAACCATCTTGTTAAGCTACTGTGACCTTCATGTCTCTTCCAAGGGGCATTGATATTGTCTTTTTATTCCACTGTAACCTCCACCACTCATCCAAGGGGCATTAAAACAGTCTTGTTAAACCACTCTGAAATCCAATGCTATTCCAAGGGGCATTAAAACCGTCTATTTAAGCTACTGTGACCTAAACGTCTCTTCCACGGGGCTTTGATATTGTATTCTTCTTTCACAGCGACCTCCACCACTCTTCCAAGGGTTATTAAAACCGTCTTATTAAGCTACTGTTACCTCCACATCTCTTCCACGGGACATTGATATTGTATTTTTATTTCACTGCGACCTCCACCACTCTTCCAATGGGCATTGAAATTGTCTTTTTATTCCACTGCGACCTCCATCACTCTTTCAAGGGGCATTAATATTGTCTTTTTATTCCACTGCGACCTCCACCACTCTTCCAAGGGGCATTGGTATTGTCTTTATATTCCACTGCAAACTCCACCACTCTTCCAAGGGGCATTAAAACTGTCTTGTTAAGCTACTGTGACCTCCATGTCTCTTCCACGGGGCATTGATATTGTCTTTTTATTCCACTGTAACCTCCACCACTCTTCCAAGGTACATTAAAACCGTCTTGTAAGCT
Source organism: Phyllobates terribilis (assembly GCF_046119375.1). Lineage (NCBI taxonomy): Eukaryota > Metazoa > Chordata > Amphibia > Anura > Dendrobatidae > Phyllobates > Phyllobates terribilis. The sequence goes on from NW_027362783.1 coordinate 1,049,472, forward strand.
ACTGTGACCTCGATGTCTCTTCGTAGGGGCATTGATATAGTCTTTTTATTCCACTGTAACCTCCACCACTCATCCAAGGAGCATTAAAACTGTCTTGTTAAACTACTGTGACCTCCACTTCTCTTCCAAGGTGCATAAAAACCATCTTGTTAAACCACTCTGAACTCCACAGCTATTCCAAGGGGCATTCAAACCGTCTATTTAAGCTACTGTGACCTCCACGTCTTTTCCACAGTGCTTTGATATTGTCTTTTTATTCCACAGCGACCTCCACCACTCTTCCAAGGGGCATTAAAACCATATTTTTAAGCTACTGTGACCTCCATGTCTCTTCCACGGGGCTTTGGTACAGTCCTTTTATTCAACTGCGATCTCTATCACTCTTCCAAGGGGCATTCATATTGTCTTTTTATTCCACTGCGACCTCCACCACTCTTCCAAGGGGCATTAAAACCGTCTTGTTATGATACTGTGACCTTCACGTCTCTTCCAAGGGGCATTGATATTGTCTTTTTATTACACTGTAACCTCCACCACTCTTCTAAGGGGCATTAAAACAGTCTTGTTCTGCTACTGTGACCTCGACATCTCTTCCAACGGCATTAAAACCGTCTTATTAAACCACTCTGTACTCCCACCACTCTTCCAAGGGGCATTAAAACCATTTTGTTCAGCTACTATGAACTCCATGTCTCTTCCAAGGGGCATTGATATTGAGTTTTTATTCCACTGTAACCACCACCCCTCTTCCAAGGGGCATTGATATCATCTTTTTATTCCACTGCGAACTCCACCACTCTTCCAAGGGATCATTGATATTGTCTTTTTATTCCACTGCGACCTCCACCACTCTGCCTAGGGGCATTAAAACCATCTTTTAAAGCTACTGTGACCTCCACGTCTTTTCCATGGGGCATTGATATTGTCTTTTTATTCCACTGTAACCTCCACCACTCTTCCGAGGGGTATTAAAACCGTCTTGTTAAGCTACTGTGAACTCTACTTCTCTTCCAAGGGGTATTGATATTGTCTTTTTATTCCACTGCGACCTCCACCACTCTTCCGAGGTGCATTCATATTGTCTTTTCATTACACTGCGACCTCCACCATTCTTCCAAGGGGCATTAAAACCGTCTTGTTAAGCTACTGTGACCTCCACGTCTCTTCCAAGGGGCATTGATATTGTCTTTATTCCACTGCGAACTCCATCAATCTTCCAAGGGGCATTAAATCCATCTTGTTAAGCTACTGTGACCTCCACGTCTCTTCCAAGGGGCATTAAAACCATCTTGTTAAACCACTCTGAACTCCACAGCTATTCCAAGGGGCATTCAAACCGTCTATTTAAGCTACTGTGACCTCCACGTCTTTTCCACAGTGCTTTGATATTGTCTTTTTATTCCACAGCGACCTCCACCACTCTTCCAAGGGGCATTAAAACCATATTTTTAAGCTACTGTGACCTCCACGTCTCTTCCACGGGGCTTTGGTACAGTCCTTTTATTCAACTGCGACCTCTATCACTCTTCCAAGGGGCATTCATATTGTATTTTTATTCCACTGCGACCTCCACCACTCTTACAAGGGGCATTAAAACCGTCTTGTTATGATACTGTGACCTTCATGTCTCTTCCAAGGGGCATTGATATTGTCTTTTTATTACACTGTAACCTCCACCACTCTTCTAAGGGGCATTGAAACAGTCTTGTTCTGCTACTGTGACCTCGACATCTTTTCCAACGGCATTAAAACCGTCTTATTAAACCACTCTGTACTCCACCACTCTTCCAAGGGGCATTAAAACCATTTTGTTCAGCTACTATGAACTCCATGTCTCTTCCAAGGGGCATTGATATTGAGTTTTTATTCCACTGTAACCACCACCCCTCTTCCAAGGGGCATTGATATCATCTTTTTATTCCACTGCGACCTCCACCACTCTTCCAAGGGATCATTGATATTGTCTTTTTATTCCACTGCGACCTCCACCACTCTGCCTAGGGGCATTAAAACCATCTTTTAAAGCTACTGTGACCTCCACGTCTTTTCCATGGGGCATTGATATTGTCTTTTTATTCCACTGTAACCTCCACCACTCTTCCGAGGAGTATTAAAACCGTCTTGTTAAGCTACTGTGAACTCTACTTCTCTTCCAAGGGGTATTGATATTGTCTTTTTATTCCACTGCGACCTCCACCACTCTTCCGAGGTGCATTCATATTGTCTTTTCATTACACTGCGACCTCCACCATTCTTCCAAGGGGCATTAAAACCGTCTTGTTAAGCTACTGTGACCTCCACGTCTCTTCCAAGGGGCATTGATATTGTCTTTATTCCACTGCGACCTCCATCACTCTTCCAAGGGGCATTAAATCCATCTTGTTAAGCTACTATGACCTCCACGTCTCTTCCAAGGGGCATTAAAACCATCTTGTTAAACCACTCTGAACTCCACAGCTCTTGCAAGGGGCGTTAAAACCGTCTTGCTAAGCTACTGTGTCCTTCACGTCTTTTCCACGGGGCATTGATATTGTCTTTTTATTCCACAGTGACCTCCACCACTCTTCCAAGGGGCATTAAAACCGTCTTCTTAAGCTACTGTGACCTCCAAGTCTCTTCCACGGGGCATTGATATTGTCTTTTTATTCCACTGCAACCTCCACCACTCTTCCAACGGGCATTAAAACCGTCTTGTTAAGCTACTGTGAGATCCACGTCTCTTCCACGGGACTTTGTTATTATCTTTTTATTCCACAGCGACCTCCACCACTCTTCGAAGGGGCATTAAAACCATCTTGTTAAGCTACTGTGACCTCCACATTTCTTCCAAGGGACATTGATATCGTATTTTTATTCCACTGCGACCTCCACCACTCATCCAAGGGGCTTTAGAACCGTCTTGTTAAGCTACGCTGACCTCCACGTCTCTTCCAAGGGGCATTAAAACCATCATGTTAAACCACTCTGAACTCCTCAGCTATTCCAAGGGGCATTAAAACCATCTATTTAAGCTACTGTGACCTCCAAGTTCACTCCTTGGGGCTTTGATATTGTCTTTTTATTCCACACCGACCTCCACAACTCTTCCAAGGGGCATTAACATTGTCTATTTATTCCACTGCGACCTCCACCACTCTTCCAAGGGGCATTAAAACCGTCTTGTTATGCTACTGTGACCTCCACGTCTCTTCCACGAGGCATTGATACTGTCCTTTTATTCCACTGCGACCTCCATCACTCTTCCAAGGGGCATTAATATTGTCTATTTATTCCACTGCGACCTCCACCACTCTTCCAAGGGGCATTAAAACCGTCTTGTTAAGCTACTGTGACCTCCACATCTGTTACATGGGACATTGATATTGTCTTTTTATTCCACTGTGACCTCCACCACTCTTACAAGGGGCATTGATACTGTCTTTTTATTCCACTGCGACCTCCATCACTCTTCCAAGGGGCATTAAAACCATCTTGTTAAGCTACTGTGACCTCCATGTCTCCTGCACAGTGCATTGATATTGTCTTTTTATTTCACTGTAACCTCCACTACTCATCCAAGTGGCATTAAAACCTTCTTGTTAAGCTACTGTGACCTCCACGTCTTTTGCACGGGGCATTGATATTGTCTTTTTATTCCACTATAACCTTCACCAATCTTCCAAGGGATATTAAAACCGTCCTGTTCAGCTACTGTGACCTCCATGTCTCTTCCAAGGGGCATTGATATTGTCTTTTTATTCCACTGCGACCTCCACCACTCTTTCAAGGTACATTTAAACCGTCTTGTTAAGCTACTGTGACCTCCACGTCTCTTCCACGGGGCATTGATATTGTCTTTTTATTTCACTGCGACCTCCACTACTCTTCCGAGGGACATTAAAACCGTCTTGTTATGCTACTGTGACCTCCAAGTCTCTTCAAAGAGGCATTGATATTGTCTTTTTATACCACAGCATCCTCCACCACTCTTCCAAGGGGCAATAAAACCGTCTTGTTAAGCTACTGTGACCTCCACGTCTCTACCAAGGGGCATTGATACTGTCCTTTTATTACACTGCGATCTCCATCACTCTTCCAATGGGTATTAATTTTGTCTTTTTATTCCACTGCGACCTCCACCACTCATCCAAGGGGCATTACAACCATCTTCTTAAGCTACTGTGACTTCATCGTCTCTTCCAAATGGCATTGATATTGTCTTTTTCTTCCACTGCGACCTCCAACATTCTTCCAAGGGCATTAAAACCATCTTGTTAAGCTACTGTGACCTCCACGTCTCTTCCAAGGGGCATTAAAACCATCTTGTTAAACCACTATGAACTCCACCGCTCTTCCAAGGGGCAATAAAACCATTTATTTAAGCTACTGTGACCTCCACGTCTCTTCGCCGGGTCTTTAATATTGTCTTTTTATTCCACTATAACCTCCACACTCTTCCAAGGGGCATTAAAACTGTCTTGTTAAGCTACTTTGACCACCACGTCTTTTCCAAGGGGCATTGATATTGTCTTTTTATTCCACTGCGACCTTCATCACTCTTCTAATGTGCAGTAAAACCGTCTTGTTAAGCTACTGTGAGATCCACGTCTCTTACAAGGGGCATTGATATTGTCTTTATTGCACTGCGACCTCCATCACTCTTCCAAGGCGCATTAAAACCATCTAGTTAAGAAACCGTGACCTCCACGTTTCTTCCAAGGGGCATTAAAACCATCTTGTTAAACCACTCTGAACTCCACAGCTCTTGCAAGGGGCATTAAAACCGTCTTATTAAGCTACTGTGACCTCCTTGTCTCTTCCACGGGGCATTGCTATTGTCTTTTTATTCCACAGCGACCTCCAAAACTCTTTCAAGGGGCATTAAAACTGTCTTGTTAAGCTACTGTGACCTCCATGTCTCCTCCACGGGGCGTTGATACTGTCCTTTGTTTCCACTGCGATCTCCATCACTCTTCCAAGGGGCATTAATATTGTCTTTTTATTCCACTGCGATCTCCACCACTTTTCCAAGGGGCATTAAAACCGTCTTATTAATCTACTGTGACCTCCACTTCTCTTCCACGGGACATTGATATTGTCTTTTTCTTCCAATGCGACCTCCACCACTCTACCAAGGGGCATTGATATTGTCTTTTTTTATTCCACTGCGACCTCCACCACTCTTCCAAGAGGCATTAAAACCGTCTTGTTAAGGTACTGTGACCTCCATGTCTCTTCCACGGGGCATTGATATTGTCATTTTATTCCACTGTAACATCCACAACTCTTCCAAGGGCCATTAAAACGGTCTATTTATGCTACTGTGAACTTGACGTCTCTTCTTAGGGGCATTAAAACCATCTTGATAAACCATGCTGAACTCCACATCTCTTTCAAGGGGCATTAATACCATCTATTTAAGCTACTGTGACATCCACGTCTCTTTCACGGGGCTTTGATATTGTCTTTTTATTCCACTGCGACCTCCACTACTCTTCCAAGGGGCATTAAAACTGACTTGTTTAGCTACTGTGATCTCCACGTCTCTTCCACGGGGCATTGATATTGTCTTTTTATTCCACTGTAACCTCCACCACTCTTCCAAGGGGCATTAAAACCATCTTGTTAAGCTACTGTAACCTACACATCTCTACCACGGGGCATTAAAACCATCTTGTTAAATCTCTCTGAACTCCACAGCTCTTCCAAGGGGCATTAAAACCAATATTGTTAAGCTACTGTGACCTCCACTTCTCTTTCACAGGGCATTCAAATTGTCTTTCTATTCCACTGCGACCTCCACCACTCTACCAAGGGGCATTAAAACCGTCTTGTTAAGCTACTATGAACTCCACGTCTCTTCCACGAGGCATTGATATTGTCTTTTTATACCACACCAACCTCCACCACTCTTCCAAGGGGCAATAAAACCATCTTGTTAAGCTAATGTGACCTACACGTATCTTCCAAGGGGCATTAAAACCATCTCAATAAACCTCTCTGAACTCAACGTCTCTTATAAGGAGCAATAAAAGCGTCTTGTTAAGCTCCTTTGACCTCCACGTTCTTTCACGGGGCATTGATATTGTCTTTTTATACCACACCAACCTCCACCACTCTTCCAAGGGGCAATAAAACCATCTTGTTAAGCTACTGTGAGCACGACGTCTCTTCGAAGGGGCATTGGTATTGTCTTTTTATTCCACTGCGACCTCTACCACGTTTCCAAGGTACATTAATACTGTCTTGGTAAGCTGCTTTGACCTCCACATCTCTTCCTCGGGTCATTGATATTGTCATTTTATACCACAGCAACCACCACCACTCTTACAAGGAGCAATAAAACCATCTTGCTAAGCTACTGTGACATCCACGTCTCTTCCCCGGGGCATTGATATTGTCTTTTTATTCCGCTGCGACCACCACTACTCTTCCAAGGGACATTAAAATCGTCTTTTTAAGCTACTGTGACCTCGACGTCTCTTCCAAGTAGCAATGATACTGTCCTTTCATTCCAATGCGACCTCCATCACTCTTCCAAGGTGCATTAATATTGTCTTTTTATTCCACTGCGACCTACACCACTCATCCAAGGGGGATTAAAACAGTCTTGATAAGCTACTGTGACCTCCACGTCTCTTCCACGGGTCATTGATATTGTCTTTTTATTCCACTGCGACATCCACCACTCTTCCATGGGGCATTGATATTGTCTTTTTATTCCACTGTAACCTCCACCACTCTTCCAATGGGCATTAAAACCATCTTGTTAAGCTAATGTGACCTACACGTATCTTCCAAGGGGCATTAAAACCATCTCAATAAACCTCTCTGAACTCAACGTCTCTTCCAAGGAGCATTAAAAGCGTCTTGTTAAGCTCCTTTGACCTCCACGTTTCTTCCACGGGGCATTGATATTGTCTTTTTATACCACACCAACCTCCACCCCTCTTCCAAGGGGCAATAAAACCATCTTGTTAAGCTACTGTGAGCACGACGTCTCTTCGAAGGGGCATTGGTATTGTCTTTTTATTCCACTGCGACCTCTACCACGTTTCCAAGGTACATTAATACTGTCTTGGTAAGCTGCTTTGACCTCCACGTCTCTTCCTCGGGTCATTGATATTGTCATTTTATACCACAGCAACCACCACCACTCTTACAAGGAGCAATAAAACCATCTTGCTAAGCTACTGTGACATCCACGTCTCTTCCCCGGGGCATTGATATTGTCTTTTTATTCCACTGCGACCACCACTACTCTTCCAAGGGACATTAAAATCGTCTTTTTAAACTACTGTGACCTCGACGTCTCTTCCAAGTAGCAATGATACTGTCCTTTTATTCCAATGCGACCTCCATCACTCTTCCAAGGGGCATTAATATTGTCTTTTTATTCCACTGCGACCTACACCACTCATCCAAGGGGGATTAAAACAGTCTTGATAAGCTACTGTGACCTCCACGTCTCTTCCAAGTGGCATTGATATTGTCTTTTTATTCCAATGCGACCTCCACCACTCTTCAAAGGGGCATTAAAACCATATTGTTAAGCTACTGTGACCTCCACCTCTCCTCCACGGGTCATTGATATTGTCTTTTTATTCCACTGCGACATCCACCACTCTTCCATGGGGCATTGATATTGTCTTTTTATTCCACTGTAAGTTCCACCACTCTTCTAAGGGGCATTAAAACCATCTTGTTAAACCACTCTGAGCTCCACAGCTCTGCCAAGGGGCATTAAAGCCATCTTGTTAAGCTACTGTGACTACCACGTCTCTTCCACGGGGCATTGATATTGTCTTTTTATTCCACTGCGACCTCCACCACTCTTCCAAGGGGCAATAAAACCATCTTCTTAAGCTACTGTGACCTCGACGTCTCTTCCCCGTGACATTGATATTGTCTTTTTATTCCACTGCCACCTCCACCACTCTTCCAAGAGGCATTAAGAGCTTCTTGTTAAGCTACTGTGACCTACATGTCTCTTCCAAGGGGCAATAAAACCATCTTGATAAACCACTCTGAACTCCACAGCTCTACCAAGGGGCATTAAAGCCATCTTGTTAAGCTACTGTGACTACCACGTCTCTTCCACGGGGCATTGATATTGTCTTTTTATTCCACTGCGACCTCCACCACTCTTCCATTGGCCATTGATATTGTCTTTTTATTCCACTGCGACCTCCACCACTCTTTCAAGGTACATTTAAACCGTCTTGTTAAGCTACTGTGACCTCCACGTCTCTTCCCCGGGGCATTGATATTGTCTTTTTATTCCACTGCAACCTCCACCACTCTTTCAAGGTACATTTAAACCGTCTTGTTAAGCTACTGTGACCTCCACGTCTCTTCCCCGGGGCATTGATATTGTCTTTTTATTTCACTGCGACCTCCACTACTCTTCCAAGGGGCAATAAAACCGTCCTGTTAAGCTACTGTGACCTCCACGTCTCTACCAAGGGGCATTGATACTGTCCTTTTATTACACTGCGATCTCCATCACTCTTCCAATGGGCATTAATTTTGTCTTTTTATTCCACTGCGACCTCCACCACTCATCCAAGGGGCATTACAACCATCTTCTTAAGCTACTGTGACTTCATCGTCTATTCCAAATGCCATTGATATTGTCTTTTTCTTCCACTGCGACCTCCAACATTCTTCCAAGGGCATTAAAACCATCTTGTTAAGCTACTGTGACGTCCACGTCTCTTCCGAGGGGCATTAAAATCATCTTGTTAAACCAATATGAACTCCACCACTCTTACAAGGGGCAATAAAACCATTTATTTAAGCTACTGTGACCTCCACGTCTCTTCGACGGGTCTTTAATATTGTCTTTTTATTCCACTATAACCTCCACACTCTTCCAAGGGGCATTAAAACCGTCTTGTTAAGCTACTAGGAGATCCACGTCTCTTCCACGAGGCATTCATATTGTCTTTTTATTCCACTGCAAACTCCAGCACTCTTCCAAGGGGCATTAACAACATCTTGTTAAGCTACTGTGACCTACACGTCTCTTCCAAGGGGCATTAAGACCATCTTGATAAACCTCTCTGTACTCAGCGTCTCTTCCAAGGGGCATTAAAAGTGTCTTGTTAAGCTACTGTGACATCCACATTTCTTTCACGGGGCATTGATATTGTCTTTTTATACCACAGCAACCTCCACCACTCTTCCAAGGGGCAATAAAACCATCTTCTTAAGCTACTTTGACCACCACGTTTCTTCCAAGGGGTATTGATATTGTCTTTTTATTCCACTGCGACCTTCACCACTCTTCTAATGTGCAGTAAAACCGTCTTGTTAAGCTACTGTGAGATCCACGTCTCTTCCAGGGGGCATTGATATTGTCTTTATTCCACTGCGACCTCCATCACTCTTCCAAGGCGCATAAAAACCATCTAGTTAAGCAACCGTGACCTCCAAGTTTCTTCCAAGGGGCATTAAAACCATCTTGTAAAATCACTCTGAACTCCACAGCTCTTGCAAGGAGCATTAAAACCGTCTTATTAAGCTACTGTGACCTCCTCGTCTCTTCCACGGGGCATTGCTATTGTCTTTTTATTCCACAGCGACCTCCAAAACTCTTTCAAGGGGCATTAAAACTGTCTTGTTAAGCTACTGTGACATCCACGTATTTTCCACGGGGCATTGATATTGTCTTTTTATTCCACTGCGACCTCCAACACTCTTCCAAGGGGCATTAAAACTGTCTATTTAAGCTACTGTGACCGCCACGTCTCTTTCTCGGGGCTTTGGTATTGTCTGTTTATTCCACAGCGGCCTCCAGCACTCTTCTAAGGGGCATTAAAACCGTCTTATTAATCTACTGTGACCTCCATGTCTCTTCCACGGGACATTGATATTGTCTTTTTGTTCCAATGCGACCTCCACCACTCTACCAAGGGGCATTGATATTGTCTTTTTTTATTCCACTGCGACCTCCACCACTCTTCCAAGCGGCATTAAAACCGTCTTGTTAAGCTACTGTGACCTCCATGTCTCTTCCACGGGGCATTGAAATTGTCTTTTTATTCCACTGTAACCTCCACCACTCTTCCAAGAGCCATTAAAACGGTCTTCTTATGCTACTGTGAACTTGACGTCTCTTCCAAGGGGCATTAAAACCATCTTGATAAACCACGCTGAACTCCACATCTCTTTCAAGGGGCATTAATACCATGTATTTAAGCTACTGTGACATCCACGTCTTTTTCACGGGGCTTTGATATTGTCTTTTTATTCCACTGCGATCTCCACCACTCTTCCAAGGGGCATTAAAACTGACTTGTTTAGCTACTGTGATCTCCACGTCTCTTCCACGGGGCATTGATATTGTCTTTTTATTCCACTGTACCCTCCACCACTCTTCCAAGGGGCATTAAAACCATCTTGTTAAGCTACTGTAACCTACACGTCTCTACCACGGGGCATTAAACCCATCTTGTTAAACCTCTCTGAACTCCACAGCTCTTCCAAGGGGCATTAAAACCAATATTGTTAAGCTACTGTGAACTCCACTTCTCTTTCACAGGGCATTCAAATTGTCTTTCTATTCCACTGCGACCTCCACCACTCTACCAAAGGGCATTAAAACCATCTTGTTAAGCTACTATGAACTCCACGTCTCTTCCACGAGGCATTGATATTGTCTTTTTATTCCACTGTAACCTCCACCACTCTTCCAATGGGCATTATAACCATCTTGTTAAGCTAATGTGACCTACACGTATCTTCCAAGGGGCATTAAGACCATCTCAATAAACCTCTCTGAACTCAACGTCTCTTCCAAGGAGCATTAAAAGCGTCTTGTTAAACTCCTTTGACCTCCACGTTTCTTCCACGGGGCATTGATATTGTCTTTTTATACCACACCAACCTCCACCACTCTTCCAAGGGGCAACAAAACCATCTTGTTAAGCTACTGTGAGCACCACGTCTCTTCGAAGGGGCATTGGTATTGTCTTTTTATTCCACTGCGACCTCCACCACTCTTCCAAGGGGCATTAAAACTGACTTGTTTAGCTACTGTGATCTCCACGTCTCTTCCACGGGGCATTGATATTGTCTTTTTATTCCACTGTAACCTCCACCACTTCTCCAAGGGGCATTAAAACCATCTTGTTAAGCTACTGTAACCTACACGTCTCTACCACGGGGCATTAAAACCATCTTGTTAAACCTCTCTGAACTCCACAGCTCTTCCAAGGGGCATTAAAACCAATATTGTTAAGCTACTGTGACCTCCACTTCTCTTTCACAGGGCATTCAAATTGTCTTTCTATTCCACTGCGACCTCCACCACTCTACCAAGGGGCATTAAAACCGTCTTGTTAAGCTACTATGAACTCCGCGTCTCTTCCACGAGGCATTGATATTGTCTTTTTATTCCACTGTAACCTCCACCACTCTTCCAATGGGCATTAAAACCATCTTGTTAAGTTAATGTGACCTACCCGTATCTTCCAAGGAGCATGAAAACCATCTCAATAAACCTCTCTGAACTCAACGTCTCTTCCAAGGAGCATTAAAAGCGTCTTTTTAAGCTCCTTTGACCTCCACGTTACTTCCACGGGGCATTGATATTGTCTTTTTATACCACACCAACCTCCACCACTCTTCCAAGGGGCAATAAAACCATCTTGTTAAGCTACTGTGAGCACGACGTCTCTTCGAAGGGGCATTGGTATTGTCTTTTTATTCCACTGCGACCTCCACCACTCTTCCAAGGGGCATTAGAACCATCTTGTTAAGCTACTGTGACCTACACGTCTCTTCCACGGGGCATTGATATTATCTTTATTCCACTGCGACCTCCACCACATTTCCAAGGGGCATTTAAACCGTCTTGATAAGCTACTGTGACCTCCATGTCTCTTCCTGAGGGCATTGATATTGTCTTTTTATTTCCCTGTAACCTCCACCACTCATCCAAGAGACATTAAAACCGTCTTGTTCAGCTACTGTGACCTCCACCACTCTACCAAGGGGCATTAAAACCGTCTTGTTAAGCTACTATGAACTGCACGTCTCTTCCACGAGGCATTGATATTGTCTTTTTATTCCACTGTAACCTCCACCACTCTTCCAATGGGCATTAAAACCATCTTATTAAGCTAATGTGTGACCTACACGTATCTTCCAAGGGGCATTAAAACCATCTCAATAAACCTCTCTGAACTCAACGTCTCTTCCAAGGAGCATTAAAAGCGTCTTGTTAAGCTCCTTTGACCTCCACGTTTCTTCCACGGGGCATTGATATTGTCTTTTTATACCACACCAACCTCCACCACTCTTCCAAGGGGCAATAAAACCATCGTGTTAAGCTACTGTGAGCGCGACGTCTCTTCGAAGGGGCATTGGTATTGTCTTTTTATTCCACTGCGACCTCTACCACGTTTCCAAGGTACATTAATACTGTCTTGGTAAGCTGCTTTGACCTCCACGTCTCTTCCTCCGGTCATTGATATTGTCATTTTATACCACAGCAACCACCACCACTCTTACAAGGAGCAATAAAACCATCTTGTTAAGCTACTGTGAGCACGACGTCTCTTCGAAGGGGCATTGGTATTGTCTTTTTATTCCACTGCGACCTCCACCACTCTTCCAAGTTGCATTAGATCCATCTTGTTAAGCTACTGTGACCTACACGTCTCTTCCACGGGGCATTGATATTGTCTTTATTCCACTGCGACCTCCACCACATTTCCAAGGGGCATTTAAACCGTCTTGATAAGCTACTGTGACCTCCATGTCTCTTCCTGAGGGCATTGATATTGTCTTTTTATTTCCCTGTAACCTCCACCACTCTTCCAAGAGACATTAAAACCGTCTTGTTCAGCTACTGTGACCTCCACCACTCTACCAAGGGGCATTAAAACCGTCTTGTTAAGCTACTATGAACTCCACGTCTCTTCCACGAGGCATTGATATTGTCTTTTTATTCCACTGTAACCTCCACCACTCTTCCAATGGGCATTGAAACCATCTTGTTAAGCTAATGTGACCTACACGTATCTTCCAAGGGGCATTAAAACCATCTCAATAAACCTCTCTGAACTCAACGTCTCTTCCAAGGAGCATTAAAAGCGTCTTGTTAAGCTACTTTGACCTCCACGTTTCTTCCACGGGGCATTGATATTGTCTTTTTATACCACACCAACCTCCACCACTCTTCCAAGGGGCAATAAAACCATCTTGTTAAGCTACTGTGAGCACGACGTCTCTTCGAAGGGGCATTGGTATTGTCTTTTTATTCCACTGCGACCTCTACCACGTTTCCAAGGTACATTAATACTGTCTTGGTAAGCTGCTTTGACCTTCACGTCTCTTCCTCGGGTCATTGATATTGTCATTTTATACCACAGCAACCACCAGCACTCTTACAAGGAGCAATAAAACCATCTTGCTAAGCTACTGTGACATCCACGTCTCTTCCCCGGGGCATTGATATTGTCTTTTTATTCCACTGCGACCACCACTACTCTTCCAAGGGACATTAAAATCGTCTTTTTAAGCTACTGTGACCTCTACGTCTCTTCCAAGTAGCAATGATACTGTCCTTTTATTCCAATGCGACCTCCATCACTCTTCCAAGGGGCATTAATATTGTCTTTTTATTCCACTGCGACTTACACCACTCATCCAAGGGGGATTAAAACAGTATTGATAAGCTACTGTGACCTCCACGTCTCTTCCAAGTGGCATTGATATTGTCTTTTTATTCCATTGAGACCTCCACCACTCTTCAAAGGGGCATTAAAACCATATTGTTAAGCTACTCTGACCTCCACCTCTCTTCCACGGGTCATTGATATTGTCTTTTTATTCCACTGCGACATCCACCACTCTTCCATGGGGCATTGATATTGTCTTTTTATTCCACTGTAACCTCCACCACTCTTCTAAGGGGCATTAAAACCATCTTGTTAAACCACTCTGAACTCCACAGCTCTACCAAGGGGCATTAAAGCCATCTTGTTAAGCCACTGTGACTACCACGTCTCTTCCACTGGGCATTGATATTGTCTTTTTATTCCACTGCGACCTCCACCACTCTTCCAAGGGGCCATAAAACCATCTTCTTAAGCTACTGTGACCTCGACGTCTATTCCCCGTGGCATTTATATTGTCTTTTTATTCCACTGCCACCTCCACCACTCTTCCAAGGGGCATTAACAGCTTCTTGTTAAGCTACTGTGACCTACATGTCTCTTCCAAGGGGCAATAAAACCATCTTGATAAACCACTCTGAACTCCACAGCTCTACCAAGGGGCATTAAAGCCATCTTGTTAAGCTACTGTGACTTCCACGTCTCTTCCACGGGCCATTGATATTGTCTTTTTATTCCACTGCGACCTCCACCACTCTTCCATTGGCCATTGATATTGTCTTTTTATTCCACTGCCACCTCCACCACTCTTCCAAGGGGCATTAAAACTGTCCTTTAAAGCTACTGTGACCTCCACGTCTCTTCCAAGGGACATTGATATTGTCTTTTTATTCCATTACGACCTCCACCACTCATCCAATGGGCATTAAGAAAGTTTTGTTAAGCTACTGTGACCTACACGTGTCTTCCAAGGGGAATTAAAGCCATCTTGTTAAACCACTCTGAACTCCACAGCTATTCCAAGGGGCATTAAAACCGTCTATTTAAGCTACTGTGACCTCCACGTCTCTTCCACAGGGCATTAATATTGTCTTTTTATTCTACTGCGACCTCCATCACTCTTCCAAGGGGCATTAAAACCATCTTGTTAAGCTACTGTGACCTCCATGTCTCTTCCTTGGGACATTGATATTGTCTTTTTATTCTAGCGTAACCTCTACCACTTTTCCAACGGGCATTAAAACCGTCTTGTTAAGCTACTGTGACCTCCACGTCTCTTCCAAGGGGCATTAAAACCATCTTGATAAACCACTCTGAACTCCACAGCTCTTCCAAGGGGCATTAAAACTATCTTGTTAAGCTCCTGGGACCTCCACGTCTCTTCCACGGGGCATTGATATTGTCTTTTTATTCCACTGCGACCTCCACAACTCTTCCAATGGGCATTGATATTGTCTTTTTATTCCACTGCGACCTCCACCACTCTTGCAAGGGACATTAAAACCGTCTTTTTAAGCTACTGTGACCTCCACGTCTCTTCCAAGGGGCATTAATATTGTCTTTTTATTCCACTGCGATGTCCACCACTCACTCAAGGGGCATTAAAACAGTCTTGCTAAGCTACTGTGAACTCCACATATCTTCCAAGGGGCATTAAAACAATCTTGTTAAACCACTCTGAACTCCACAGCTATTCCAAGGGGCATTAAAAACATTGATTTAAGCTACTGTGTCCTCCACGTCTCTTCCACGGGGCTTTTAAACCATCTTGTTAAGCTACTGTGACCTCCACGTCTCTTCCACGGGCCATTGATATTGTATTCTTACTCCACTGTCACCTCCACCACTCTTCCAAGAGACATTAAAACGGTCTTGTTAAGCTACTGTGACCTACATTTCTCTTCAAAGGGGCATTAAAACCGTCTTGTTAAACCACTCTGAACTCCACAGCTCTTTCAAGGGGCATTAAATCTATCTTGTTAAGCTACTGTGACCTCCACGTCTCTTCCACAGGGAATTGATTTTGTCTTTTTATACCACAGCGACCTACACCTCTCTTCCAAGGGGCATAAAACCTTCTTATTAAACTACTGTGACCTCCACGTCTCTTCCCCGTGGCATTGATATTGTCTCTTTATTCCACTTTGACCTCCACCACTCTTCCAAGGGGCATTGATATTGTCTTTTTATTCCACTGCGACCTCTACCACTCTTCCAAGGGGTATTAAGAACGTCTTGTTAAGCTACTGTGACCTCCACGTCTCTTTCTCGGGGCATTGATATTGTCTTTTTATTCCACTGCGACCTCCAACACTCTTCCAAGGGGCATTAAAACCATCTTTTTAAGCTACTGTGAACTCCACATCTATTCCATGGGCATTGATATTGTCTTTTTATTCCACTGTAACCTTCACTACTCTTCCAAGGAGCATTAAAACCATCTTGATAAACCACTCTGAACTCCACAGCTCTTCCAAGAAGCATTAAAACCATCTTGTTATGCTACTGTGACCATAACGTATCTTCCACGGCGCATTGATATTGTCTTTTTATTCCACTGCGACCTCCACCACTCTTCCAATGGACATTGATATTGTCTTTTTATTCCTCTGCGACCTCCACCACTCTTCCAAGGGCATTAAAACTGTTTTAAAGCTACTCTGACCTCCACCTCTTTTCCACGGGGCATTGATATTGTCTTTTTATTCCACTGTAACCACCACCACTCTTCCAAGAGACATTAAAACCATCTTGTTAAGCTACTGTGACCTCCACGTCTCTTCCAAGGGGCATTGATATTGTCTTTTTATTCCACGGTAACCTCCACCCCTCTTCCAAGGTGCATTGATATTGTCTTTTTATTCCACTGTGACCTCCACCACTCTTCCAAGGGGTCATTGATATTGTCTTTTTATTCAACTGCGACATCCACCACTCTTCCAAGGGGTCATTGATATTGTATTTTTATTCCTCTGTGACCTCCACCACTCTGCCTAGGGGCATTAAAACCGTCTTGTTAAGCTACTGTGACCTCCACGTCTCTTCCACGGGGCATTGATATTTTCTCTTTATTCCAATGTAACCCCCACCACTCTTCCAAAGGGAATTAAAACCGTCTTTTGCTAAGCTACTGTGACCTCCATGTCTCTTGCAAGGGGCATTAAAACCGTCTTATTAAACCACACTGAACTTCACCACTCTTCCATGGGTCATTAAAACCATCTTCTTCAGCTACTATGACCTCCACGTCTCTACCACGGGGCATTGATATTGTCTTTTTATTCCACCTTTACCTCCACCCCTCTTCCAAGGGGCACTGATATTGTCTTTTTATACTACTGTAACCTCCACCACTCTTCCAAGGGGTCAATGATATTGTCTTTTTATTCAACTGTGACCTCCACCATTCTTCCAAGGGGCATTGACATTGTATTTTTATTCCACTGCGACCTCCACCACTCTGCCTAGGGGCATTAAAATCATCTTGTTAAGCTACTGTGACCTCCACGTCTCTTCCATAGGGCATTGATATTGTCTTTTTATTCCACTATAACCCCCACCACTCTTCCAAGGGGAATTAAAACCGTCTTTTGTTAAGCTACTGTGACCTCCCCGTCTCTTCCATGGGGCATTAAAACCGTCTTATTGAACCACACTGAACTCCACCACTCTTCAAAGGGGTATTAAAACCATATTGTTAAGCTACTGTGACCTCAACGTCTCATCCACGGGTCATTGATATTGTCTTTTTATTCCATTGCGACCTCCACCACTCTTCCAAGGGGCCATAAAACCATCTTCTTAAGCTACTGTGACCTCGACGTCTATTCCCCGTGGCATTGATATTGTCTTTTTATTCCACTGCCACCTCCACCACTCTTCCAAGGGGCATTAAGAGCTTCTTCTTAAGCTACTGTGACCTACATGTCTCTTCCAAGGGGCAATAAAACCATCTTGATAAACCACTCTGAACTCCACAGCCCTACCAAGGGGCATTAAAGCCATCTTGTTAAGCTACTGTGACTTCCACGTCTCTTCCACGGGCCATTGATATTGTCTTTTTATTCCACTGCGACCTCCACCACTCTTCCATTGGCCATTGATATTGTCTTTTTATTCCACTGCCACCTCCACCACTCTTCCAAGGGGCATTAAAACTGTCTTTTAAAGCTACTGTGACCTCCACGTCTCTTCCAAGGGGCATTGATATTGTCTTTTTATTCCATTACGACCTCCACCACTCATCCAATGGGCATTAAGAAAGTTTTCTTAAGCTACTGTGAACTACACGTGTCTCCCAAGGGGAATTAAAGCCATCTTGTTAAACCACTCTGAACTCCATAGCTATTCCAAGGGGCATTAAAACCGTCTATTTAAGCTACTGTGACCTCCACGTCTCTTCCACGGGGCATTAATATTGTCTTTTTATTCTACTGCGACCTCCATCACTGTTCCAAGGGGCATTAAAACCATCTTGTTAAGCTACTGTGACCTCCATGTCTCTTCCTTGGGGCATTGATATTGTCTTTTTATTCCACCGTAACCTCCACCACTTTTCCAAGGGGCATTAAAACCGTCTTCTTAAGCTACTGTGACCTCCACGTCTCTTCCAAGGGGCATTAAAACCATCTTGATAAACCACTCTGAACTCCACAGCTCTTCCAAGGGGCATTAAAACCATCTTGTTAAGCTCCTGGGACGTCCACGTCTCTTCCACGGGGCATTGATATTGTCTTTTTATTCCACTGCGACCTCCACAACTCTTCCATGGGCATTGATATTGTCTGTTTATTCCACTGCGACCTCCACCACTCTTGAGAGGGACATTAAAACCGTCTTTTTAAGCTACTGTGACCTCCACGTCTCTTCCAAGGGGCATTAATATTGTCTTTTTATTCCACTGCGATGTCCACCACTCACGCAAGGGGCATTAAAACCGTCTTGTTAAGCTACTGTGAACTCCACGTATCTTCCAAGGGGCATTAAAACAATCTTGTTAAACCACTCTGAACTCCACAGCTATTCCAAGGGGCATTAAAACCATCGATTTAAGCTACTGTGTCCTCCACGTCTCTTCCACGGGGCTTTTATATTGTCTTTTATTTCCACAGCGACCTCCACCACTCTTCCAATGGGCATTAAAAACATCTTGTTAAGCTACTGTGACGTCCACGTCTCTTCCAAGGGGCATTGATATTGTCTTTTTATACCACAGCGACCTACACCTCTCTTCCAAGGGGCATAAAACCATCTTATTAAGCTACTGTGACCTCCACGTCTCTTCCCCGTGGCATTGATACTGTCTCTTTATTCCACTGTGACCTCCACCACTCTTCCAAGGGGCATTGATATTATCTTTTTATTCCACTGCGACCTCCAACACTCTTCCAAGGGGCATTAAGACCATCTTTTTAAGATACTGTGAATTCCACGTCTATTCCATGGGGCATTGATATTGTCTTTTTATTCCACTGTAACCTTCACAACTCTTCCAAGGGGCATTAAAACCATCGTGATAAACCACTCTGAACTCCACAGCTCTTCCAAGAAGCATTAAAACCATCTTGTTAAGCTACTGTGACCTCCACGTCTCTTCCACGGGGCATTGATATTGTCTTTTTATTCCACTGTAACCCCCACCACTCTTCCAAGGGGAATTAAAATCGTCTTTTTTTAAGCTACTGTGACCTCCACGTCTCCTGCAAGGGGCATTAAAACCGTCTTATTAAACCACACTGAACTTCACGACTCTTCCATGGGTCATTAAAACCATCTTGTTCAGCTACTATGACCTCCACCTCTCTACCACGGGGCTTTGATATTGTCTTTTTATTCCACCTTTACCTCCACCCATCTTCCAAGGGGCACTGATATTGTCATTTTATACTACTGCTACCTCCACCACTCTTCCAAGGGGTCACTGATATTGTCTTTTTATTCAACTGCAACCTCCACAATTCTTTCAAGGGGCATTGATATTGTATTTTTATTCCACTGCGACCTCCACCACTCTGCCTAGGGGCATTAAAACCGTCTTGTTAAGCTACTGTGACCTCCACGTCTGTTCCATAGGGCATTGATATTGTCTTTTTATTCCACTGTAACCCCCACCACTCTTCCAAGGGGCATTAAAACCATCTTGTTAAACCACTCTGATATCCACAGCTCTACCAAGGGGCATTAAAGCCATCTTGTTAAGCTACTGTGACTAGCACGTCTCTTCCACGGGGAATTGATATTGTCTTTTTATTCCACTGCGACCTCCACCACTCTTCCATTGGCCATTGATATTGTCTTTTTATTCCACTGCCACCTCCACCACTCTTCCAAGGGGCATTAAAACTGTCTTTTAAAGCTACTGTGACCTCTACGTCTCTTCCAAGGGGCATTGATATTGTCTTTTTATTCCATTACGACCTCCACCACTCATCCAATGGGCATTAAGAAAGTTTTGTTAAGCTACTGTGACCTACACGTGTCTTCCAAGGAGAATTAAAGCCATCTTGTTAAAAAACTCTGAACTCCACAACTATTCCAAGGGGCATTAAAACCGTCTATTTAAGCTACTGTGACCCCCACGTCTCTTCCACGGGGCACTAATATTGTCTTTTTATTCTACCTCGACCTCCACCACTCTTCCAAGGGGCATTAAAACCGTCTTGTTAATCTACTGTGACCTTCATGTCTCTTCCTTGGGGCATTGATATTGTCTTTTTATTCCACCGTAACCTCCAGCACTTTTCCAAGGGGCATTAAGACCATCTTTTTAAGATACTGTGAATTCCACGTCTATTCCATGGGGCATTGATATTGTCTTTTTATTCCACTGTAACCTTCACAACTCTTCCAAGGGGCATTAAAACCATCGTGATAAACCACTCTGAACTCCACAGCTCTTCCAAGAAGCATTAAAACCATCTTGTTAAGCTACTGTGACCTCCACGTCTCTTCCACGGGGCATTGATATTGTCTTTTTATTCCACTGTAACCCCCACCACTCTTCCAAGGGGAATTAAAATCGTCTTTTTTTAAGCTACTGTGACCTCCACGTCTCCTGCAAGGGGCATTAAAACCGTCTTATTAAACCACACTGAACTTCACGACTCTTCCATGGGTCATTAAAACCATCTTGTTCAGCTACTATGACCTCCACCTCTCTACCACGGGGCTTTGATATTGTCTTTTTATTCCACCTTTACCTCCACCCATCTTCCAAGGGGCACTGATATTGTCATTTTATACTACTGCTACCTCCACCACTCTTCCAAGGGGTCACTGATATTGTCTTTTTATTCAACTGCAACCTCCACAATTCTTTCAAGGGGCATTGATATTGTATTTTTATTCCACTGCGACCTCCACCACTCTGCCTAGGGGCATTAAAACCGTCTTGTTAAGCTACTGTGACCTCCACGTCTGTTCCATAGGGCATTGATATTGTCTTTTTATTCCACTGTAACCCCCACCACTCTTCCAAGGGGCATTAAAACCATCTTGTTAAACCACTCTGATATCCACAGCTCTACCAAGGGGCATTAAAGCCATCTTGTTAAGCTACTGTGACTAGCACGTCTCTTCCACGGGGAATTGATATTGTCTTTTTATTCCACTGCGACCTCCACCACTCTTCCATTGGCCATTGATATTGTCTTTTTATTCCACTGCCACCTCCACCACTCTTCCAAGGGGCATTAAAACTGTCTTTTAAAGCTACTGTGACCTCTACGTCTCTTCCAAGGGGCATTGATATTGTCTTTTTATTCCATTACGACCTCCACCACTCATCCAATGGGCATTAAGAAAGTTTTGTTAAGCTACTGTGACCTACACGTGTCTTCCAAGGAGAATTAAAGCCATCTTGTTAAAAAACTCTGAACTCCACAACTATTCCAAGGGGCATTAAAACCGTCTATTTAAGCTACTGTGACCCCCACGTCTCTTCCACGGGGCACTAATATTGTCTTTTTATTCTACCTCGACCTCCACCACTCTTCCAAGGGGCATTAAATCTGTCTTGTTAAGCTACTGTGACCTCCACGTCTCTTCCAAGGGGCATTAAAACCATCTTGATAAACCACTCTGAACTCCACAGCTCTTCCAAGGGGCATTAAAACCATCTTGTTAAGCTCCTGGGACCTCCACATCTCTTCCACGGGGCATTGATATTGTCTTTTTATTCCACTGCGACCTCCACAACTCTTCCAATGGGCATTGATATTGTCTTTTTATTCCACTGCGACCTCCACCACTCTTGCAAGGGACATTAAAACCATCATTTTAAGCTACTATGACCTCCACGTCTATTCCAAGGGGCATTAATATTGTCTTTTTATTCCACTGCGATGTCCACCACTCATTCAAGGGGCATTAAAACCGTCTTGTTAAGCTACTGTGAACTCCACGTATCTTCCAAGGGGCATTAAAACAATCTTGTTAAACCACTCTGAACTCCACAGCTATTCCAAGGGGCATTAAAACCATTGATTTAAGCTACTGTGTCCTCCACGTCTCTTCCACGGGGCTTTTATATTGTCTATTATTTCCACAGCGACCTTCACCACTCTTCCAATGGGCATTAAAAACATCTTGTTAAGCTACTGTGACGTCCACGTCTCTTCCAAGGGGCATTGATATTGTCTTTTTATACCACAGCGACCTCTACCACTCTTCCAACGGGCATTAAAAACATCTTGTTAAGCTAATGTGACGTCCACGTCTCTTCCACGGGGCATTGCTATTGTCTTTTTATTCCACTGCGACCTCCACCAATCTTCCAATGGGTATTGATATTGTCTTTTTATTCCTTTGTGACCTCCATCACTCTTCCAAGTGGCATTTAAACCATCTTGTTAAGCTACTGTGACCTCCACGTCTCTTCCATGGGGCATTGATATTGTATTCTTACTCCACTGTCACCTTCACCACTCTTCCAAGAGACATTAAAACGGTCTTGTTAAGCTACTGTGACCTCCACGTCTCTTCCACGGGGAATTGATATTGTCTTTTTATACCACAGCGACCTACACCTCTCTTCCAAGGGGCATAAAACCATCTTATTAAGCTACTGTGACCTCCAAGTTTCTTCCCCGTGGCATTGATATTGTCTTTTTATTCCACTGTGACCTCCACCACTCTTCCAAGGGGCATTGATATTGTCTTTTTATTCCACTGCGACCTCTACCACTCTTCCAAGGGGTATTAAGAACGTCTTGTTAAGCTACTGTGACCTCCACGTCTCTTTCTGGGGGCATTGATATTGTCTTTTTATTCCACTGTAACCTTCACCACTCTACCAAGGGGCATTAAGACCATCGTGATAAACCACTCTGAACTCCACAGCTCTTCCAAGAAGCATTAAAACCATCTTGTTAAGCTTCTATGACCTCCACGTCTCTTCCACGGGGCATTGATATTGTCTTTTTATTCCACTGCGACCTCCACCACTCTTCCAATGGACATTGATATTGTCTTATTATTCCTCTGCGACCTCCACCACTGTTCCAAGGGCATTAAAACTGTGTTTTAAAGCTACTCTGACCTCCACGTCTTTTCCACGGAGCATTTATATTGTCTTTTTATTCCACTGCGACCTCCACCATTCATCCAAGGGGAATTAAAACCATCTTGTTAAGCTACTGTGACCTCCACGTCTCTTCCACGGGGCACTGATATTGTCTTTTTATTCCACGGTAACCTCCACCCCTCTTCCAAGGTGCATTGATATTGTCTTTTTATACTACTGCGACCTCCACCACTCTTCCAAGGGGTCACTGATATTGTCTTTTTATTCAACTGCGACCTCCACCATTCTTCCAAGGGGCATTGATATTGGATTTTTATTCCACTGCGACCTCCACCACTCTGCCTAGGGGCATTAAAACCGTCTTGTTAAGCTACTGTGACCTCCACGTCTCTTCCATAGGGCATTGATTTTGTCTTTATATTCCACTGTAACCCCCACCACTCTTCCAATTGGTATCAAAACCGTCTTTTGTTAAGCTACTGTGACCTTCCCGTCTCTTCCTAGGGGCATTAAAACCGTCTTATTGAACCACACTGAACTCCACCATTCTTCCATGGGGCATTAAAACCATCTTGTTCAGCTACTATGACCTCGACGTCTCTTCCACGGGGCATTGATATTGTCTTTTTATTCCACTTTAACCTTCACCCCTCTTCCAAGGGGCATTAATATTGTCTTTTTATACCACTGCGACCTCCACCACTCTTCCAAGGGGTCACTGATATTGCCTATTTGTTCAACTGCGACCTCCTCCACTCTTCCAAGGTGCATTGATAATGTATTTTTATTCCACTGCGACCTCCACCACTCTGCCTAGGGGCATTAAAACAGTCTTGTTAAGCTAAAGTGACCTCCACTTCTCTTCCACGGGGCATTGATATTGTCTTTTTATTCCACTGTAATCTCCACCAATCTTCCAAGGGGCATTAAAACCGTCTTTTGCTAAGCTACTGTGACCTGCCTGACTCTTCCAAGGGGCATTAAAACCGTTTATCTAAGCTACTATGACCTCCACGTCTCTTTAACAGGGCATTGATATTGTCTTTTTATTCCACTGTGACCTCCAGCACTTTTCCAATGGGCATTGATATTGTCTTTTTGTTCCACTGCGACTTCAACCACTCTTCCAAGGGGCATTAAAACTGTCTTTTTAAGCTACTCTGACCTCCACGTCTCTTCCACAGAGTATTAAATCCATCTTGTTAAACCACTCTGAACTTCACAGCTCTTTCAAGGGGCATTAATAAGGTCTATTTAAGCTACTGTGACCTCCACGTCTCTTCCACGGGGCTTTGATATTGTCTTTCTATTCCACAGCGAGCTCCACCACTCTTCCAAGGGGCATTAAAACCGTCTTGTTAACCTACTGTGACCTACACGTCTCTTCCAATGGGCATTAGAACCATCTTGTCAAAGCACTCTGAACTCCACAGCTCTTCCAAGGAGCATTAAAACCACCTTGTTAAGCTACTGTGACCTCCACGTCTCTTCCACGGGGCATTGATATTGTCTTTTTATACCACAGCGACCTCCACCACTCTTCCAAGGGGCAATAAAACCATCTTATTAAGCTACTGTGACCTCCACGTGTCTTCCCCGTGGCATTGATATTGTCTTTTTATTCCACTGCGACCTCCACCACTCTTCCAAGGGGCATTGATATTGTCTTTTTATTCCACTGCAACCTCCACCACTCTTCCAAGGGGCATTAAAACCGTTTTTTAAATCTAATTTGAACTCCACGTTTTTTCCACGGGGCATTGATATTGTCTTTTTATTCCACTGTAACCTCCACTACTCTTCCAAGGGGCATTAAAACTGCCTTGTTAAGCTACTGTGACCTACACGTCTCTTCCAAGGTGCATTAAAACCATCTTGATAAACCACTCTGAACTCCAAAGCTCTTCCAAGGGGCATTAAAACCATCTTTTTAAACTACTTTGACCTCCACGTCTCTTCCAAGTGGCATTGATATTGTCTTTTTATTCCAATGCGACTTCCACCACTCTTCCAAGGGGCAATAAAACCATCTTATTAAGCTACTGTGACCTCCACATCTCTTCCACAGGGCATTGGTATTGTTTTTTTATTCCACTGCGACCTCCACTACTCTTCCAAGGGGCATTAATATTGTCTTTTTATTCTACTGTGACCTCCACCACTCTTCCAAGGGGCATTAAAACCAACTTGTTAAGCTACTGTGATCTCCACGTCTCTTCCATGGGGCATTGATATTGTTTTTTTATTCTACTGTAACCTCCACCGCTCCTCCAATACGCATTAAAACCGTCTTGCTAAGCTACTCTGACCTACACGTCTCTTCTAAGGGGCATTAAAACCATCTTGATAAACCCCTTAGAACTTCACAGTTCTTCCAAGTGTCATTAAAACCGTCTTGTTAAGCTACAGTGACCTCCACGTCTCTTCCACAGGGCATTGGTATTGTTTTTTTATTCCACTGCGACCTCCACTACTCTTCCAAGGGGCATTAAAACCGTTTTTTTAATCTAATTTGAACTCCACGTTTTTTCCACGGGGCATTGATATTGTCTTTTTATTCCACTGTAACCTCCACCACTCTTCCAAGGGGCATTAAAACTGCCTTGTTAAGCTACTGTGACCTACACGTCTCTTCCAAGGTGCATTAAAACCATCTTGATAAACCACTCTGAACTCCAAAGCTCTTCCAAGGGGCATTAAAACCATCTTTTTAAGCTACTTTGACCTCCACGTCTCTTCCAAGTGGCATTGATATTGTCTTTTTATTCCAATGCGACTTCCACCACTCTTCCAAGGGGCAATAAAACCATCTTATTAAGCTACTGTGACCTCCACATCTCTTCCACAGGGCATTGGTATTGTTTTTTTATTCCACTGCGATCTCCACTACTCTTCCAAGAGGCATTAATATTGTCTTTTTATTCTACTGTGACCTCCACCACTCTTCCAAGGGGCATTAAAACCAACTTGTTAAGCTACTGTGATCTCCACGTCTCTTCCATGGGGCATCGATATTGTTTTTTTATTCTACTGTAACCTCCACCACTCTTCCAAGGGGCATTAAAACCGTCTTTTTAAGCTACTGTATACTCCACGTCTCTTCCACGGGGCATTGATATTGTCTTTTTATTCCACTGTAACCTCCACCACTCTTCCAAGGGGCATTAAAACTATTTTGCTAAGCTACAGTGACTTCCACGTCTGTTCCACAGGGCAATAAATCCATCTTGTTAAACCACTCTGACCTCCACAGCTATTCCAAGGGGCATTAAAACCGTCTATTTAAGCTACTATGACCTCCACGTCTCTTCCACGGGGAATTGATATTGTCTTTTTATTCCACTGCGACCTCCACCACTCATCCAAGGGGCATTAAAACCGTGTTATTAAGCTACTGTGACCTCCACGTCTCTTCCACGGGACATTGATATTGTCTTTTTATTCCACTGCGACCTCCACCACTCTTCCAAGGGGCATTGATATCGTCTTTTTATTCCACTGCGACCTCAACAACTCTTCCAAGGGGCATTAATACCATTTTGTTAAGCTGCTGTGACCTCCATGTCTCTTACACGGGGCATTGATATTGTCTTTTTATTCCACTGTAACCTCCACCACTCTTCCAAGTGGCATTAAAACCATCTTTTGTTGAGCTACTGGGACCTTGACGTCTCTTCCAAGGGGCATTAAAACCATCTTATTAAGCCACTCTGAAATCCACCACTCTTCCAAGGGGCATTAAAACCATCTTGTTCAGCTACTGTGACCTCCATGTCTCTTCCACGTGGCAGTGATATTGTCTTTTCATTTCACTGTAACCTCCACCACTCTTCCAAGGGACATTAAAACCGTCTTGTCAAGCTACTCTGACCTCCACTTCTCTTCCAAGGGTCATTAAAACCATCTTGATAACCACTCTGAACTCTACAGCTCTTTCAAGGGGCATTAAAACCGTCTATTTAAGCTACTGTGACCTCCACGTCTCTCTCACAGGGCTTTGATATTGTTTTTTTTTTCCACAGCGGCCTCCACCACTCTTCCAACGTGCTTTAAAACCATCTTGTTAAGCTACTGTGACCTGCACCTCTCTTCCAAGGGGCATTGATATTGTCTTTTTATTCCAATGCGATCTCCACCACTCTTCCAATGGGCATTAAAACCATGTTGTTAGGCTACTGTGTTCTCCAAGTCTCTTCCACGGGGCATTGATATCGTCTTTTTAATTCCACTGTAACCTCTACCACTCTTCCAAGGGGCATTAAAATTGTCTTGTTAAGCTACTGTGTTCTCCACGCCTCTTCCACGGGGCATTGATATAGTCTTTTTATTCCACTGCAACATGCACCACTCTTCCAAGGGGCATTGATATTGTCTTTTTATTTCACTGTAACCTCCACCACTCTTTCAAATAGCATTAAAACCGTCTTGTTAAGCTACTGTGTTCTCCAAGTCTCTTCCACAGGACATTGATATCGTGTTTTTATTCCACTGTGACATCCAGCACTCTTCCAAGGGGCATGAAAACCTTCTTGTTAAGCTACTGTGACCTCCACCTCTCTTCCACGGGGAATTGAAATTGTCTTTTTATTCCACTGTAACCTCCCCCACTCTTTCAAGGGACATTAAAACCATCTTGTTAAGCTACTGTGACCTCCACGTCTCTTCCAAGGGGCATTAAAACCATCTTGTTAGAACACTCTGAACTCCATGTCTCTTCCAAGGGGCATTAAAACCGTCTTGTTAAACCACTCTGAACTCAACGTCTCTTCCAAGGGGCATTAAAATCGACTTGTTAAACCACACTTAACTCCACGTCTCTTCTAAACGGCACTAAAACCGTCTTTTTAGGCTACTGTGACCTCCAAGTCTCTTCCAAGGGGCATTAAAACCTTCTTGTTAAACCACTCTGAACTCAACGTCTCTTCCAAGGGGCATTAAAATTGACTTGTTAAACCACACTTAACTCCACGTCTCTTCTACACGGCACTAAAACCGTCTTTTTAGGCTACTGTGACCTCCAAGTCTCTTCCAAGGGGCATTAAAACCGTCTTGTTGAACCACTCTGAACTCCATGTCTCTTCCAATGCGCATTAAAACAGTCTTGTTAAGCTACTATGTCCTCCACGTTTCTTCCAAGGGGAATTAAAAGCGTCTTGCTAAACCACTTTGAACTCCACGTCTCTTCCAAGGGGCATTGATATTTTCTCCTTATTCTACTGTGACCTCCACGTCTCTTCCAAGGGGCATTAAAACCGTCTTGTTAAACCACTCTGAACTCCATGTCTCTTCAAAGTGGCATTAAAATTGTCTTGTTAAGCTACTATGACCTCCACGTCTCTTCCAAGGGGCATTAAAACCATCTTGTTAAACCATTCTGAACTCCACGTCTCTTACAAGGGGCATTAAAACCGTCTTGTTAAACCACTCTGAACACCAAGTCTCTTCCAAGAGGCATTAAAACCATCTTGTTAAGCTACTGTGACCTCCACGTCTCTTCCAAGGGGCATTAAAAACGTCTTGTTAAACCACTCTGAACTCCACGTCTCTTCCAAGGGGCATTAAAACCGTCTTGTTAAGCTACTGTGACCTCCACGTCTCTTCCAAGGGGCATTAAAAACGTCTTGTTAAACCACTCTGAACTCCACGTCTCTTCCAAGGGGCATTAAAACCGTCTTGTTAAGCTACTGAGACCTCCACGTCTCTTCCATGGGGCATTAAAAACGTCTTGTTAAACCACTCTGGACTCCACGTCTCTTTCAAAGTGCATTAAAATTGTCTTGTTAAGCTACAGTGACCTCCATGTCTCTTCCAAGGGGCTTTAAAACCGTCTTGTTAAGCTACTATGACCTCCACGTCTCTTCCAAGGGCCATTAAAACCGTTTTGCTAAACCACTCTGAACTCAACCTCTCTTCCAAGGGGCATTGATATTGTATCTTTATTCCACTGTAACCTTCACCACTCTTCCAAGGGGCATTGATATTGTCTCTTTATTCCACTGTGACCTCCACGTCTCTTCCAAGGGGCATTAAAACCGTCTTGTTAAGCCACTCTGAAATCCACGTCTCTTCCAAGGGCCGTTAAAACCATCTTGTTAAACCACTCTGAACTCCACGTCTCTTCCAAGTGGCATTAAAACCGTCTTTTTAAGCTACTGTGACCTCCACGTCTCTTCCAAGGGGCATTAAAACTGTCTTGTTAAACCAATCTGGACTCCACGTTTCTCACAAGGGGTAATAAAACCGTCTTGTTAAACCACTTTGAACCCCAAGTCTCTTCCAAGAGGCATTAAAACCGTCTTGTTAAGCTACTGTGACCTCCACGTCTCTTCCAAGGGGCATTAAAACCGTCTTATTAAACCACTCTGAACTCCACCACTCTTCCAAGGGGCATTAATACCTTCTTGTTCAGCTACTATGACCTCCCCGTCTCTTTCACTGGGCATTGATATTGTCTTTTTATTTCACTGCGACCTCCACCACTCTACCAATGGGCATTGATATTGTCTTTTTATTCCACTTCGACCTCCACCACTCATCCAAGGGGCATTAAAACCGTCTTGTTAAAAAACTCTGAACTCCACAGCTCTTCCAAGGGGCATTGATATTGTCTTTTTGTTCCACTGCGACTTCCACCACTCTTCCAAGGGGCATTAAAACTGTCTTGTCTAGCTATTCTGACCTCCACGTCTCTTCCACAGGGTCTTAAAACCATCTTGTTAGACCACTCTGAACTCCATGTCTCTTCCAAGGGGCATTAAAACCGTCTTGCTAAGCTACTGTGACCTCCACGTCTCTTCCAAGGGGCATTAAAACCTTCTTGTTAAACCACTCTGAACTCAACGTCTCTTCCAAGGGGCATTAAAATAGACTTGTTAAACCACTCTGAACTCAACGTCTCTTCCAAGGGGCATTAAAATCGACTTGTTAAACCACTCTTAACTCCACGTCCCTTCTAAACGGCACTAAAACCGTCTTTTTAGGCTACTGTGACCTCCACGTTTCTTCCAAGGGGCATTAAAACCGTCTTGTTAAGCTATTGTGACCTCCACGTATTTTCCAAGGGGCATTAAAACTGTCTTGTTGAACCACTCTGAACTCCACGTCTCTTCCAAGGGGCATTAAAACCATCTTGTTAAGCTACTATGTCCTCCACGTCTCTTCCAAGGGGCATTAAAACCGTCTTGCTAAACCACTCTGAACTCCACGTCTCTTCCAAGGGGCATTGATATTGTATCTTTATTTCACTGTAACCTCCACCACTCTTCCAAGGGGCATTGATATTGTCTCTTTATTCTACTGTGACCTCCACGTCTTTTCCAAGGGGCATTAAAACCGTCTTGTTAAACCACTCTGAACTCCAATTCTCTTCCAAGAGGCATTAAAACCATCTTGTTAAGCTACTGTGACCTCCACGCCTCTTACAAGGGACATTAAAAACGTTTTGTTAAACCACTCTGAACTCCACGTCTCTTCCAAGGGGCATTAAAACCGTCTTGTTAAGCTACTGTGACCTCCACGTCTCTTCCAAGGGGCATTAAAAACGTCTTTTTAAACCACTCTGAACTCCACGTCTCTTCCAAGGGGCATTAAAACCATCTTGTTAAGCTACTGTGACCTCCACGTCTCTTCCAAGGGGCATTAAAAACGTCTTGTTAAACCACTCTGAACTCCACGTCTCTTCCAAAGTGCATTAAAATCGTCTTGTTAAGCTACAGTGACCTCCATGTCTCTTCCAAGGGGCATTGATATTGTCTTTTTATTCCACTGCGACCTCCACCACACTTTTAGTCAGCTTTTGCTTTTCAATACATAAGTGAACACTAAGGGAGACCCACTCCCCAATAATGGGTAGAAGGTTTTTAGTACGCTGTAATCCACGTCTGTTTCAAGGGGCATTGCAGTTCCTCATAATTTTTGGAAAGCTTTCCATTCACTGCTTAGGCCAACAGTGTACAGGAGACCCAGTTGCTATAAATGGAAAAAAAGGTTTAGTTAAGGCCCTCTGACCTCCATGTCACTTCTAAGGGGCATTGGAGTGCCTCAAAATTTTTGGTAGGCATTGCACTCACTGTATGCCCTATAACTGTGTAGCCAAACCTCTCCTTTTGGTATAGAAACATATCCTACAAGACATGTGTGGTTGACTGACCTGACATTGGTGTGAATGGTTCCTGTTCCTCCTGCTCTTTCTCCTTTGCCACCACCTCATCCATCATTCATCACATCAAGCTTTTTTTAAACGGGAGTCATAGTACAGGGATAGTAGCAGGAAAACATCCAGCAATCCTCGTAGGAGGTAGGATATGCGCCAAAACGCTGACCACCTCAGGCCTAGCTGCTACTACATACATGCGCTTGCATTCCAAGGAACAGAAAGCTAAGGAGATGGATGGCCTCATGATCATGAATAATTTACTCGTTGTGTAGGAGGCCGACCACTGCTGCTGTCTACCTTCGGAACTTTGTCAGTCAACATAACTGACCAATAGAGTCATGCAGAAATTTAGTAGGATGGACCCAAACGTGACGCTGTTCAACGTCAACTAGTAAGTATATCAAATAGAAAAAAGACGTAAACTGAATATTATCCAAAAAATACAAAGAATTCTTTATTAGTAATATTTAAAATCAGACAAAAACACAATGTTTAAAAAAAGGCAGTAAGTATTAATAATTAACCAAAAAAAAAAAGAAAAGAGCACCATAATAGATACCCACATGAGCATGAATTACAGTAGTACAGGTCAAACAATGAAAAATAGAAAAAATCTTTATAAAACTTGTTCAAGCCAAGTCACTAAGCAAATCATCAATCTAGATCATATGAGGATCTGTACCTCACCTCACCTCACCTCATATGATCTAGATTGATGATTTGCTTAGTGCGCATGTGGGAGACCTCGTTTCTGAAACTCTATGACGTGTACCATTGCTATCACTGTTCCAAAAAGCCCATTTTTGATGTCTTTCAAATGGCTGCTGAGTTTCAGTGAAAATACGCGTGCGACTTTCAGTGAAAATACAGCAGATAGTCCTACTGAAAGACTGTTAGAATTTGTATTATGGCAAGAAAAAAGCAGCTAAGTAAAGAAAAATGAGTGGCCATCATTACTTTAAGAAATGAAGGTCAGTCTGTCCGCAAAATTGGGCAAACTTTGAAAGTGCAGTTGCAAAAACCATCAAGCGCTACAAAGAAACTGGCTCACATGAGGACCTCCCCAGGAAAGGAAGACCAAGAGTCACCTCTGCTTTTGAGGATAAGTTTATCCGAGTCACCAGCCTCAGAAATCACAGGTTAACAGCAGCTCAGATTAGAGACCAGGTCAATGCCACACAGAGTTCTAGCAGCAGACACATCTCTTCAACAACTGTGAAGAGGAGACTTTGTGCAGCAGGCCTTCATGGTAAAATAGCTGCTAGGAAACCACTGCTAAGGACAGGCAACAAGCAGAAGAGACTTGTTTGGGCTAAAGAACACAAGGAATGGACATCAGAACAGTGGAAATCTGTGCTTTGGTCTGATGAGTCCAAATTGAGATTTTTGGTTCCAACCACCGTGTCTTTGTGAGACGCAGAAAAGGTGAACGGATGGACTCTCAATGCCGGGTTCCCACCGTGAAGCATGGAGAAGGAAGTGTGATGGTGTGGGGGTGCTTTACTGGTGACACTGTTGGGGATTTATTCAAATTGAAGGCATACTGAACCAGCATGGCTACCACAGCATCTTGCAGCGGCATGCTATTCCA
The DNA here is from genome assembly GCF_046119375.1 of Phyllobates terribilis. Lineage (NCBI taxonomy): Eukaryota > Metazoa > Chordata > Amphibia > Anura > Dendrobatidae > Phyllobates > Phyllobates terribilis. Next base: position 1,082,348 of record NW_027362783.1, read on the forward strand.
TCTGGTTTGCGTTTAGTTGGACCATCATTTATTTTTCAACAGGACAATGACACCAAACATACCCCCAGGCTGTGTAAGGGCTATTTGACAAGAAGGAGAGTGATGGGGTGAAACGCCAGATGACCTGGCCTCCACAGTCACCAGACCTGAACCCAATTGAGATGGTTTGGGGTGAGCTGGACTGAGTGAAGGTAAAAGGGCCAAAAAGTGCTAAGCATCTCTGGGAACTCCTTCAAGATTGTTGGAAGACCATTTCCGATGACTACCTCTTGAAGCTCATCAAGAGAATGCCAAGAGTGTGCAAAGCAGTCATCGAAGCAAAAGGTGGCTATTTTGAAGAACCTAGAATATAAGACATATTTTCAGTTGTTTCACACTTTTTTGTTAAGTATATAATTCCACATGTGTTAATTCATAGTTTTGATGCCTTCAGTGTGAATGTACAATTTTCATAGTCATGAAAATACAGAAAAATCTTTAAATGAGAAGGTGTGTCCAAACTTTTGGTCTGTACTGTATATATTCTGTTTTGTATATTATAGTGACTGTCGGGGGCGCTCTTTTACACCTCTCCCCGTGGAGCTCCGCACACTCTTCACTATGTCGGGGCTGTGGACAAATGGGAAAAGTCACATTCTGGCAAAACTGAATAATCAGTGCTGAGTGTAATTTTTTATATTGCAAAAAGTAACAATGCAAGTTTTATTAATCTGGAAAAAAAAGAATTTTGCCCAAACACAAAGTATAAGTGTAAAAATAGAAAAAATATATAACAGTGCATAAAAAAATCCTGTTTGACCTGTGATGTTTGCTCCATTAAAAACATGAGCAATTCCATAAAAAAGCATTAAAACTACAATAAAAAGCCAGAAGAGGCATCTAGATTGCAGAGTGTATGAGAAGCTCCTGGAATCAACTACGATCTAGTGGTGTCAGTGCTGAACTGTCTACATTGGAGTTGTTCTCTTGAGGCCCTCACTCCAGCAACTCCGATCTAGTCACCTCAACACTGAAGCATCTAGAGTGGAACTGTTAAAACGGTTAACACAAAAGATAAACTCCAATCTAGACACCTCAGCACTGAAAGCACTAGATCGAAGAGGAGAATGTGAGAACCTCAAAAGATAAACTCCGATCTAGATGCCTCAGCACTGAAAGCACTAGATCGAAGAGGAGCATGTGAGAACCTCAAAAGATCAACTCCGATCTAGAAAGTTCAGCAGTGAGGCGTCTAGAATGGAGTGGCTAAAGTGAGGACCACAAAAAATCAACTGCGATCTAGACGCAACCGTGTAATGAGACAAGGATCTGACAATTGGCCACTTCCTGTTTCATAAGTTGCAATGGAATCTGAGCAAAAGGACCTGCATGACTCACTTCTGGTCATGTGATCAGGTCACATGATCGCAAACACGGAAGTAACAAGCACAAATGTGTATGTCGCCACCCGGTGTCATGTTATTGGATCTGCAATAACCCAGATCCAAATAGAAAAGAAAAAAATAGGTAAAGGCAGTTAAAATGAATGGGGAATATATATATAATAGAATCACAGGTGTTCATAAAGCGTAGACCTCTGGCTACCAATGGTATTAGTAAGAAAAATATAGTAATACATGTTTAAGGGATAAACTAGACCAAGGGGAAAAAAATATAAGGAAAAATAATTTAGGGAAATATACTGATCACTACCCAATGTAGTATTAGATTGAAATAAAAGAAAAGAAAGGAAGAGAAGAAAATAGAGAGGAGTAGGTGATATCTAGCATTAATCAACAGACAACATCATCACCCACAGGAGTGAATAAAGTTCTATGAGAAGAAATGTGATTTCATGCAGTTCCAGAGAAAGGAATCAAGTAGTACGTGTCTGAAACAGAAAAACAATAATTAATACATTTACAGAAAGCTAGATAACTCATACTCTCTATTTAAATCCCGAGGTTACAACTATCCAACGTATGGATCTAAAAAGCTTCACGACGTTTTAATGCCTGAATCCTATTATCCCCACATATTAATGGTGGTACATGTTCCAGAACCTGAAAATTGACTTGTTCTACGGAGTGCTTCTTTAAATTAAAATGGTAAGATAAGGGGAGATAAGTCTTCCCACATCTTATACTCGACTTGTTTTGAGATATGCGGTCTCGTATAGGTTAGGTTGTCTCACCAACATATATGAGACCATCAAGGACATTTGATCGCATACACTACAAAAGAAGAATCACAAGTAAAAAAACCTTGAATTCTAATCCCGGTATGGGGGTGGAAAAAAGTATCACCCCGCTGTATATTGCTACATTGCGGGCAGCGTAGGCATGGGTATGTACCTTTTTTCTGAGTTCATAGAAAGGTTTGTATTGGCGTCTTTCTCAAGGAATGCCAATACAAACAAGTTGAAAGAGTACTTGTTTAAAATTTGCTCGAATCTTTTACCAAAATTGTCATTATCTTTAAACATTGTTGGTTGAAAGTTTACCCTCAAGCCATGTGGTATTCTTTGTGCCAAATCACTGGCAATTCAGACATTGGAAATAATTTCAGCTACTTCATTTGTAGTATAAGAAAAGGTTTCACTAGACATACAGTTAGGTCCATATATATTTGGACAGAGACAACATTTTTCTAATTTTGGTTCTAGACATTACCACAATGAATTTTAAACAAAACAATTCAGATGCAGTTGAAGTTCAGACTTTCAGCTTTCATTTGAAGGGTATCTGTGTCACCCTGACCTGGATGCCACAAGTGTAATTAAAGCTGTGTCTGAGAGCAAGGGGGAGGTTCTCTAGTCAGGGGAACATTAGCATGCAATGCCTCCTGTCTCAGGCCAGTAGGGGGAGCTGGCTGCCCCTATAAAAGCTGGTACTGAGGGCAGGGTTAGAGAGAACTGCATTGCCTGTCTCAGCACTGAGACGTGTCCCAGAGTGGAGCAGGGACAGAAAGTTGATTGCACCTAAGAGGAAGTGTGGCAGTAGGAGAGCCACAAGTCAGAGACAAGAGGCGAAGAGAGCCTGTCTTGGCAGAGAAAAGACTTAACTTTACCAGACTTTGGTGTCTGAGGCTGGAAGGATTCCACATCCCCCAGCAGAGAACCAGTCCGCAAGGGACTGTACATTCCTTGGCCTAAGAAGCCTGGAGGCCCTGCCACAACCGACGGGACCAGTAAAGCCGTACAAGGCTGGGAGCAGAAAGGAACCCACGTCGCAGGCCATACAGGCGAGAATACACGGAGAGCTCGGAAACGTGGGCTGTTATCCTATCAGGAGGAGATAGCCAGAAGGAGCGCAGAAAGCACGGTAGGCCTACACCCTCACCCTGACCAGGGCCAATTTCCCCGTTGCTCTCAGACATCCAGGTCCCCTCCTAGCCGGGACTGTTTGTGGGTCAATTTACCTGTTTTAGTAAAGACCCTGGACTGCAAACTGTTGTCTGTGTGCTCCTTGCTCCTCCAGCACTACCAGCACTGGGACTCTCACTACCATCACTCCCACCATCCACTATACTGCCCTGGGGCCGCACTCTTCCCGTGGGGAGTCACACTACCCTAGCTGCACACCTCATCAGCCCCAGCGGTCTGCATGCAGCGGCGGTTCCTAATAACCGCAATCCACGGGTGGCGTAGTCGGACATAAACATCAGTACATAACGGACTACCACTGGCCTGACCACCCTGAGCCACGGAACCGGGTTGCCACTACTACTCCCACCGTTTCCCTATTGCCCGGATCCGAGTGCCCCACGGCCCAGGGGGCGAGTCAGCTTTGGCGTAGTCGGCAGGATTTCGTGCCCGCAACCACCGGGTACTGCGTGCCTGAAAAAGACTTTTGTAACTTACCTGTGGAGTCGTTTCCCGCCATCCGGAGCCGATTCCCGCCATTAGACGCCATCTTGGACCGTTTCCCGCCGTCCGGAGTCGTTTCCCGCCATCCGGAGCCGATTCCCGCCATCAGACGCCATCTTGGACCGTTTCCCACCGTCTTCGGCCGTCTTCCCGCCATCCGCGGCTGCTTCCCGCCATCGGACGCCATCTTCAGGACGCCGCGCGGGAAGAAGAGGGGCGTGGACGTCAAAACCGCGCGAGATCCAAAGCTCCGCCCCACGCACCGACGGTGCGCAAGGTCCTGGAAGGGAGAGAGAGCGACGCTGACGTCATCAGGACGCGACGCCAGGTCCTCGTCCATAGCAGCAGCAGCGGAGCCGCGGCCTACAGAAGAGGATCGTCGGAAGGTAGACCACGCTTAACTAGGGGGGAGGAAGATGTCGGACACAGAGGCGCCCACTACCACCAACACAGCTGCAGCAGCGGTGATGCCCTTTTCCCTGCCCTACATCCCTGGAGCGGCCTGGCTGCCCAAATACTCAGGGGAGCCCCATGCCCTAACTGACTTCAAGGAAAGGCTATACAGTTTGTTCCAGGTTTACCCCCTGACAGAGGAGCAGAAGGTCAGCATATTAACAGGGCAGTTAACTGGCGCAGCCCAAAGGGAGGTAAAATCATGGCCCACTGAGGAGAAAAGGACTGTGAAGGGTATTCTGGCCCGGCTGCGGGGTACCTTTGATACACGTACCTCCGCTGAGATTAAAATGAGGTTCTATGGATGTAAGCAGCGGGCACAGGACAGCATCAGAGACTATGCCCTAAATCTGCAGGAAGCCTTGAGGGCTATTCAACAAACTGACCCTGGCAGTGTGCAGGAAACCGATAAGCTGCTAACAGAACAATTCATAGAAGGTCTGCTGTCTAGCGCCCACAGGGCCCAACTGCGCCTCATGTTCTTTCAGAACCCCGACCTGACCTTTGCCCAATTTAAGGACAGGGCCATAAGGGTGCTCCGTGAATCTGCAACCAGTGGCGCTATAAAACCCCCGGCGCCCTGCTATCACCTACCACCAGGAGGCGGCGCCCTCCTCTATGGACTCCGTGGAGGCTGATGCACAGGCCCTGAACCAAGCCCCGTCGAAAGGCCTGCACCACCAAGTCCAGGAGCTGACCAGGAGCGTCGCGGCGTTGACCAGGACCGTCCAGGCGTTGCAAGTGGACCCGTCAAGACCCATCGAGCTGGCTTCAAGTCCGGAGGATGTCTCGTGGCGTCGACAGAGGAGGATCCTGTCGTTCCGAGGGAGGCCCACAGACCGCTACGCAGAGGATGGACAGCCCATTTGCCGTCGATGCAACCAGCCCGGACACATTTCCAGGTACTGTAATTTAAACGGGTCCTACCTGGGGCAGAGGGCCGACCCCCAGGCATAAGATCACCAGGCCCTTATAATTGGCGTGATAAGTACATTGGGGGGCGCCTGGTTTTACCCGTGGTGCTGGACGGTATCCCCATGAGCGCCTTGCTGGATACTGGGTCGCAAGTAACCACAATCCCTTATGTACTTTTTAAGCAGTATTGGACTGATGCTGATATCACACGGTATCCAGACAGTAACTTGAGCATCATCGCCAGTAATGGCTTACCCGTGCCGCAGATGGGGTTCAAGGAGATGACCATTAAAATTGGTAAAGTTGAACTGCCGGCACAGGGAGTGATTATTGTGGACATTGACCGTCATGAAAGTCACCCTAAAATAACTGTGGGTACTAACATAATTGAAAATTGTCTTTCAGAGGTAATTGTAATTCAACAACAGGTGGCGGTGAATGCTAGTTCCAGCCAACAGAGGGTCCTCAACAAGGAGATAAAAGCCCTGATGAGACGGCAGCAGGTAGAACTGTCTGGTGGTGAGATCGGTAGCGTAAGACTCAGTGATCCATTCCCCATTTCCATGCCTCCCAAAAGTGAAATGATGATCTGGTGTCGGACTGCAATCGGGTTGAGAGGTAGAGACTACCAAGCCATGGTAGAACCCGTGTACTCAGACAGCAGGCCCACCATTTTGACAGCCCGGGGGGTGGTTGATGTCCGTCATGGGAGGGTGCCCGTCCGCATCCTCAACATTGGGGAGAGGGAAGTACACTTACCCAGGTACGCTACACTCGCCAAACTGTTTGTTGTCGAACACCAAGCTATCAGGGCCGTGGAACCCTTGCCTCCATCTCCTCAGGCGGAGGGTAATGGCTCCCAGAAACAAAAAGAGGACTGGTGCCAGAAACTCCACGTGGGTGCTGACTCCACTCCCCTGCACCAAAAACAAGGAGTCTACCGGGTGGTACAGGAGTACGAGAGAGTCTTTAGTAAGCACCCGCTAGACTTCGGCAGAGTAAAAGGGATAGAACACCACATCCCCACAGGGAGCCACCCACCAATAAAAGAGAGGCACAGACCTGTACCCCTGCACATTATCAGAACGCCAAGGGTATGCTGCGGGAAATGAAAGAAGCTGGGGTCATTAGAGATAGCTGTAGCCCCTGGGCAGCCCCCTTGGTTCTGGTGAAAAAGAAAGACGGCACCATGAGAATGTGCGTGGACTATAGACAAATCAACCGTATCACCCACAAAGACGCATATCCGCTGCCTAGAATAGAAGAGTCTTTAGCCGCACTAAAATCTGCTAACTTCTTTTCTACTTTGGACCTTACTAGCGGGTACTGGCAGGTTCCTGTGGCAGAGGCTGACAAGGAGAAGACCGCCTTCACCACCCCGATGGGACTGAGCGAATTCAACTGTATGCCTTTCGGGCTCTGCAACGCACCAGGGACCTTCCAGCGGCTGATGGAATGCTGTCTAGGGCACCGAAACTTCGAGACGGTCCTCCTTTACCTGGACGACGTGATCGTCTATTCGAAGACCTACGAGGACCATCTCAAGCACCTGGCCGAGGTGTTCGAAGCCCTGGCAGGCTATGGCCTGAAGGTGAAACCATCGAAGTGTCACCTGCTGAAACCAAAGGTCCAGTACCTAGGGCACGTGGTAAGTGCGGAAGGAGTAGCCCCCGACCCTGACAAGGTCACGGCAATCAAGAGCTGGCCAAGCCCCTCGAACATCAAAGAGGTGAGACAGTTTCTCGGGTTGGTAGGCTACTACCGAAGGTTCATCCCCGGGTTCACTAAGATGGCAGCTCCTATGCAGGACCTCCTGATCGGACAGTCCAAGTCCAGGAGTCAAAAGCCACCCTTCAAGTGGGATAAACCGGAAGAGGAGTCCTTCCGCCAGCTAAATATGGCCCTCACGGGGGATGAGATCCTGGCCTACCCTGATTACGGCCAGCCTTTCATTCTCCACACAGATGCCAGTAATGTGGGACTGGGAGCCGTACTGTCCCAAAACTAACAGGGCACAGAACGGGTGATCGCATACGCCAGCCGGAAGCTGAGGCCCACCGAGAGGAACCCGGAGAATTACAGCTCCTTCAAGCTAGAATTCTTGGCGGTGGTGTGGGCCGTGACGGAACGCTTCAAGCATTACCTGGCCTCCGCGAAGTTCACCGTGTACACGGACAACAACCCGTTGACACACCTGGACAATGCAAGACTGGGTGCCCTGGAACAGCGGTGGATGGCCCGTCTCTCCAACTATGACTTCTTGATCAAGTACCGGGCAGGCAAAACCAACGCCAACACGGACGCCCTATCAAGAATGCCTCACTTACCTGAAGGTGACGAAGACCCAGAAGAGCTGGAGGAGGTAGAACTCCCCGCGTTTCACCGGTATGGAGCCTCTCAACACTCTCACCGCGTGAAGGAGGAGGATCTAACAACTGTGATGATGAATCCCCTACCTCACCACAGCTGGGCCGAGACCCAAGATAGTGACCCTGCAGTCCGCCTGGTGAAAGATCTGCTGACCCGGGAAGACGACCGCCTAGATCCAGATGCCCCAGAGGAAGCCAAGCAGCTATGAAAGGAGAAGAGCAAGCTGTTCCTCTACGAAGGCAAGTTGTGCAGAAGGATTGTCAACCACCGGACGCACGAGCTGACCTGGCAAGTCCTGGTCCCAAGGCGGGATGCAGCTATGGTCCTGGGGGCTTACCATGACAGAGCGGGACACTTCGGTTGGAAGAAACTGGAGTTCCTACTAAGAGGAAGGTTCTCTTGGGTCGGCATGAGAGGAGCAGTAGAAAAGTGGTGCAGAGACTGTGTCCCTTGTCACCTGAGGAGGAAGGACCGCACCAGCCAGAAGACATCCTTGAGGCCCATCGTCACCACGCAGCCTCTTGAGCTGGTAGCTCTGGACCACGTCAAGTTGGCTCCAAGCCGGTCCAGATACATCTACGCACTGACAATCGTGGACCACTATTCCCGTTTTCTAGTGGTGGTCCCGGTAAAGGACTTGACAGCCCAAACAGCGACCAGAGCCTTCCAGCAGTACTTCTGCCGTCCACACGGGTATCCGGAACAGGTCCTGACAGACCAGGGTCCAGCGTTCGAGGCTGAAATCTTCCAGGAGTTCTGCAACCTCTATGGCTGTAAGAAAATTCGTACAACGCCTTACCACCCACAAACCAACGGGATGTGTGAGAAGATGAACAATATAGTCATTGATCTCCTGAAGACGTTGCCCCTGGAGGAACGCAGCCAGTGGCCAGAAAAACTGCCGGACCTGATAGACCTATACAACAATATCCCGGTGAATGCTACAAACTGCACCCCGGCTTATCTGATGCAAGCTAGACCAGGTAAGCTGCCTGTAGACCTGGAGATGGGAGTCCTAATACCTGAGGACACCTCCCCGGATGCAGACTGGGATACGGAAAGGCAACTGCAGTACAAGAAGGTACAGGAGAGTGTGGAGAAGAGCCTGGCCCAGGTGAGAGAGAGGCAAGAAAAACTCTTCAACCAACACACCCCTGCTGGTCCCCTAGACCCTGGTGAGCAAGTCCTAAAGCGGAAGAGAAGGCTACATAAGTTGGACGACCAGTGGGAAAGGGAACCCTACACCGTACTGCAGTCTGACCACGACAACCCAAAGGTGTGCGTAATCACCAAGGACGGAGGAGAAACCACTAGTGTCGTCTCCAGAGACGACCTCAAAAGGTGCCCCGAGCAACTCCGTAGTGCAGAAGAAGATCAGAGTGACCTTGAACCCGCAGAGGACAAGGAAGAAATGATCAGCACCGTTCTCGGAGAGATCCCTCAGTCCTGGACTCGCATAAATGATGCTATAGTGGTACCCGTCCTGCATTTCCTGCAACCGGCCCAGCAACAACCAACACCAGAGCCGGAAGGTGAAGAGGAGCAAGCGGTTCCAGAGGCAGAAGAGCCTGTTCCAGCAGCCCAGGAGAGTCAACCCTCTGCTGACAGTGAGCCTGCCATACCTGCGGTAAGCCAAAGGACCCGCAGACAGCTGCCTGCCCTACCTGTACACCCAGCTGGTAGCTGTACCCCTAACGCTAGTGGGGAGAGCCAAGTTGGTCCACCACCAGACAGTGGGCTACGTAGGTCAACCAGGAGCACAGAGGGGCAGATACCCGCTCGCTGGAGAATATAGAGTGTGCTAAATTGTAAATAACCCTGTTGCCAAATGTTGAAATGTTTGCCAAGTTACCTGCATGTTTATTAATAGTGTGTTTCAGTTTCTTGCAGCTACCGTAAGGACTCACAGGTTATGGACTTTTTATAACCGGGACCTTGTATGGACTGCATTCTGAGCCTAACCCAGGAATGAACTAAGACTGTGAAGGACTTGGGGTAGGACAGACCCCCACCTGGTTAAGGCTCCCGTTGTTTTGGTGATATGGACACCTGGTCACAGACCACACTGTGACCTTAAGAACTCAATTTGTGCGTCGTCTGTCTATTAATGTTTTATTGTTATGTATATTATCTTTGTTTACTGTTTAGTCCCGGAGTACTAAATTTCACTAGGGGGGAATGTGTCACCCTGACCTGGATGCCACAAGTGTAATTAAAGCTGTGTCTGAGAGCAAGGGGGAGGTTCTCTAGTCAGGGGAACATTAGCATGCAATGCCTCCTGTCTCAGGCCAGTAGGGGGAGCTGGCTGCCCCTATAAAAGCTGGTACTGAGGGCAGGGTTAGAGAGAACTGGATTGCCTGTCTCAGCACTGAGACGTGTCCCAGAGTGGAGCAGGGACAGAAAGTTGATTGCACCTAAGAGGAAGTGTGGCAGTAGGAGAGCCACAAGTCAGAGACATGAGGCGAAGAGAGCCTGTCTTGGCAGAGAAAAGACTTAACTTTACCAGACTTTGGTGTCTGAGGCTGGAAGGATTCCACATCCCCCAGCAGAGAACCAGTCCGCAAGGGACTGTACATTCCTTGGCCTAAGAAGCCTGAAGGCCCTGCCACAACCGAAGGGACCAGTAAAGCCATACAAGGCTGGGAGCAGAAAGGAACCCACGTCGCAGGCCATACAGGCAAGAATACACGGAGAGCTCGGAAACGTGGGCTGTTATCCTATCAGGAGGAGATAGCCAGAAGGAGCGCAGAAAGCACGGTAGACCTACACCCTCACCCTGACCAGGGCCAATTTCCCCGTTGCTCTCAGACATCCAGGTCCCCTCCTAGCCGGGACTGTTTGTGGGTCAATTTACCTGTTTTAGTAAAGACCCTGGACTGCAACCTGTTGTCTGTGTGCTCCTTGCTCCTCCAGCACTACCAGCACTGGAACTCTCACTACCATCACTCCCACCATCCACTATACTGCCCTGGGGCCGCACTCTTCCAGTCACACTACCCTAGCTGCACACCTCATCAGCCCCAGTGGTCTGCATGCAGCGGCGGTTCCTAATAACCGCAATCCACGGGTGGCTTAGTCGGACATAAACATCAGTACATAACGGACTACCACTGGCCTGACCATCCTGAGCCACGGAACCGGGTTGCCACTACTACTCCCACCGTTTCCCTATTGCCCGGATCCGAGTGCCCCATGGCCCAGGGGGCGAGTCATATCCACATTAAAATTGGATGAAGGGTTTAGGAGATGCTCGGCGCTCGGTGAGTACTTCCTGGATGCTCGGGCGGGAGCTCAAGTTCCCGCACCCGCATGTTTGGCGCTGTTTAGACAGCAAATAAACATGCGGGGATTGCCTGCCAGTCACTGAAATGCCGCGGCCATGTTGGTTGTGGCGTAACAGTGATTGGCTGCCAGCATAGCGTTATCTGGTCTATAAAAGACTCGATGACCTATGCTCATCACAGTCTACAGTTCAGACAGGCAGAGCTGCAGCTGAGTGAGGGAGAGAATTGGTGGTTTATTTAGTGAGGTATTCCACAACAATAAACATCTAAACTAACAGTCCTCCTAAGGACTAACCCATATGCATATCAATCCTGGTGATAGCAGGAGTTAGGCAGGCATAGTTTGTGGAGAGTGTATAGAACAGAATAGGGTGCATTGCACATTCTGTCTGCTGCTGTTACTGATATCCATAGCCCTATATATCAGGGCTAATATTCTTTTTGGTCTTAATCCTGATTATTTGCTTGAAAAGCAATATAATACATAATTGTTACAGCTCCATTTGCTTGTTAGCAGCATACAGCCAGGTTTGTTTGATTTTAATAGCATTGCTGTATTGTAGAAGCAGAGAAACTTGTCCGTCATCTCAAGTAATCTGATATTACTGTGGTAATAATCCATTTTTGGGAACGTGACAAATATTATACTCCATTGAAAGTCTGCCAGTTGTGTGTTGTTCAAACCTATTCACACTTGGTCCCTTACCAACATAATACTACTAGGTCACTGCCTAAAACCGTGGTCATCAGACGTGATCCGATATTATAGTAATAATGCTGTCATTTTTGGGAGCGTGCCTAATATTACACTCCTTTTAAAGTCTGCCAGTTGTGTGTGGATCAAACCTATTTACACTTGGTCGCTGACCAATACAATACTATTAAGCCAGTGCCCAAAACCGTGGTCATCAGACGTGATCCGATATTATTGTAATAATGCTGACATTTTTGGGAGCGTGCCAAATATTACACTCCATTTAAAGTCTGCCAGTTGTGTAATGTTCAAACCTATTCACACTTGGTCACTGATCAATACAATACTATTAAGCCAGTGCCTAAAACCATGGTCATCAGACGTGATCCGATATTATTGTAATAATGCTGACATTTTTGGGAGCGTTCCAAATATTATACTCCATTTAAAGTCTGCAAGTTGTCTTTTGTTCAAACCTATTCACACTTGGTCGCTGAGCAATACCATACTATAAGGCCGCTGCCTAAAACCGTGGTAACCAAACATGATCCGATATTAGAGCAGTTATAATGCTGACATTTTTGGGACTGTGACAAACATTATACTCCATTTAAAATGGGCAAAGCGCATAGCAAAGGACTGGGAAGTGGACGTGATGGTGATGGTGCACGCAGAGGCTGAAGCCGTGGGCAAGCTGAAATTGTGCCTGCTGAGGGAGCACAATAAGCACCCACATCATGTCACTCTACCTTCCTGTCCATTTTTGTAAGTGGCCGTAGAACACCACTATTGAAGCCAGAGCAGAGTGAAAAGTTGTTGGTTGGATAGCAGATAATGCTTCCAGTAAGTTTGCCACCAAAACTACCTTGTCTTCCACATGGTTTAGTCTCTGTAGCCTTAAGTCTGAACCACATATTCCTCACCCTGATCATTAATCCCACCATGCCGAGTGCCTGGAGACAACTGATCCCACACTTGGACACGCCAAAGAGCTGTTCACTTTTCCATTTATAGATTCGGGCCTCTTGCCCGGTCCGCTTCAAGCTGGGCAAGAGGAGATCACATGTAGCGATGCCCAAGTATTTGAGCAGCCATGGTCACACGAAGACAATGGTGGGAAAGTGCAATTACTGTGGCAAGAGGTGGGTGATGATGATGAGACACAACTGCCAGCAAGTCAGGAGGAGGCTTAGGGTGTGTATGTGGATGACGAGGTGGTGGACGATGAAGTCACTGAGCCAACCTGGCAAGCAAGGAGGGCAGCACAGAGGAGGAGGGAGGTGTAGCACCACAACAGGCAGGAATAAGCAGTGGGGTGGTCACAGACACAAGGCGGGCAGTTGTTCCCCAGAACATCAATATGAGGGAAGTTGCCAGTCCAACTGTTAAGTCTTTCAAAGACTGTCAAGTTAACCACAAAAAGGCCATTTGCAACATGTGCCATGCCAGAATCAGCAGGGGCAGCAAAACTACCAGCCTGACCACAACCAGCATGCTCAGGCACATGACAGCAAAGCACCTGTCTAGTTGGGCCGAATGCCAGGGTCCAGAAACAGTGTCTAAGGGAGACACCACTGCCAGTTCTGCTGTTGAGCATGCACGCCAATCCCCTGTCCATGGTGCAGGCGAAGATGCCTCCTGCCATGCACCTGTCATTGCACATTTATAACCACCATCATCAGCAACCAAGTCCACAATCTTGTCCCAGGGCAGCGCCTCTAAAAATTTTCCCCACGGGCATCATAAACACCCTTAAAAAATTATGTGGCTGTTGCATCTCGGTCACCATAGTGATATGGTGGTGGAGGATGAGGAGAAGGACAAGAAGGACAACATAAAATAGGTATACGCTTCAGGATTTTGTCTGTCTCGGTGTGAAGAGGTTAATGGGAATAGACCCCCACAAAACCCCCACTGGATTTGACTTCATGTTCCGCTGCTATCATCCAGTGGTGTTGAGAAGTCTGGCCCAATCCAGCCTGTGAGGCAGTGACCGGTGTTATGCACACGCCCGGGCTGAGCGGCGTGTGCGTGTGATTGTAGTGATTCCACTGGACCGTGCCGGAGAGTGAATGCCTGGAGGGGCGTAACTAGGTATTCACCCGATCCGACCAGGGTCGCACGACGGCATACGACGCCAGTGCACCAAGGAGGAACCGAGCAGAGGGACCAGGTGCTACTCCAGGACAGACCCCGGACACGGCTGTTGACCCACACAGGGGAATACAGGAACAGACTGGTTAGGCTGGCGCACAGACTGGTGGGTATAGGCAGGCACGACTGGTATGCAGGCAGGCGGGTATGCAGGCAGGGGGGTACAGGCAAGCACAGCTAGAGTGCAGACAGGGAGGCACTAGCAGGTAGGAACACAGGCGGGATAGGACCCAGTACACACTGGGACTCAGGAACAATACAGGCAGAGGGGTACAGGCAAGCACAGCTAGAGTGCAGACAGGGAGGCACTAGCAGGTAGGGACACTGGCGGGATAGGACCCAGTACACACTGGGACTCAGGAACAGAACCACAGATGTGGCGGACAAACACAGCAGAGTGAGGCCGCCCAGAGAGGTGAGCGAGAACAGGGCAGGACAAGACCGCCTGGAGCGGTGAGCATGAGTAGAGCAGGACAAGGCCGCCAGGAGCAGTGAGCAAAGGGTCAGAGCTGAGCGAGACTGCCGGAGCAGTGAGCAAGAGTAAAGCAGGACGAGGCCGCCTGGAGCGGTGAGCAAGACTGCCGGAGCAGTGAGCAAAAGGATAAGAGCGGAGCGAGACCGCCAGAGCAGTGAGCAAAAGGATCAGAGCGGAGCAAGGCTGCCGGAGCAGCGAGCAAAGGAGTCAGAGCAGGCTAGAACCGCCGGAGCGGTGAGCAAAGGAGTCAGAGCAGGCTAGAACCGCCGGAGCGGTGAGCAAAGGAGTCAGAGCAGGCTAGAACCGCCGTAGCGGTGAGCAAAGGAGTCAGAGCAGGCTAGAACCGCCAGAGCGGTGAGCAAAGGAGTCAGAGCAGGCTAGAACCGCCAGAGCGGTGAGCAAAGGAGTCAGAGCAGGCTAGAACCGCCAGAGCGGTGAGCAAAGGAGTGAGAGCAGGCTAGAACCGCCGGAGCGGTGAGCAAAGGAGTCAGAGCTGGCAAGGCTGAGCAGGGGGGACAGGGCTCTGTTCACACAGAACAGACAGGAAGGGAAAGGCAGAGCCAGATACTCACAGAGTACTTGCAGAGAAGTAGCGAGTGGACCACAAACTCACAAACGGGAGTACAGAGACAACAAGCAGGAGTTAGGTACGAGTTCAGACTCTGCAGAAAAAGGAAGGGAACGGACATAGAGGCAAAACAGGTAAAGGATAGGAGAGAGTTAAGACTGGAACTGAGTGTACGGAGGAGACCGACACTGCAGCAAAATACAGGAGCGGGTCTGGGAATACGGCCCCCAGAGAGGCAGGACGAACAGGCAAGGAGCGTGTTCAGACAGGACAGACAAGATACAGGAGCGGGTCTAGGTAATCGGCCCCTAGAAGGCGGGAGGAACAGGCTAGGAGCGTGTTCAGACAGGTCAGACAAGATACAGGAACAGGTCTAGGTAATCGGCCCCTAGAAGGCAGGAGGAACAGGCTAGGAGCGTGTTCAGACAGGCCTGGAAATACAGCCTCCAGGATAGGCAGAAAAGAGAACACAGAACGGGACCTGGCACCTTCAGAGTGCAAGCACACACTGAAAGAAACACTATGCTCAGGCAGGGATAGATGGGAGCAGCTGAGCTATATACCAGGTGACAGACAGCAATAGGCTGAGGACGCACAAGGGGTGTGACCCACAGCAGGTACAAAAAGCAGGAAGTGATCGGGCGCCGCCCTTAAGCAGCAGAAACAGACACAAACAGACAGCATGGAGGGAAGCCAGAGAGACATTCTGGACAGGAGATCAAGTGCGCGCTCTTGCACAGTGGGAGATGGACCACTATGCAAGGACGCCGCCAGGTATGTTACAACCGGGATCGTATACGAGGGACATTATATATCCCCCAGAATGTGTACAGAGACCTATTAAGTCCATTGGAGTGCATTGCAGTTGTAGCACCCCGAGGGTTCTGTTGCTACAGAGGTATTGCATCTCACCCAGATGTGCGATATCTCACTTCCAGGTAAGGATGGAGTGTGGCTCAGGACCCTAACACCCACATGCACTACAC
Organism: Phyllobates terribilis; assembly: GCF_046119375.1. Taxonomy (NCBI): domain Eukaryota; kingdom Metazoa; phylum Chordata; class Amphibia; order Anura; family Dendrobatidae; genus Phyllobates; species Phyllobates terribilis. The sequence continues at coordinate 1,098,094 of NW_027362783.1, forward strand.
CACATTTCCGGGGGACAGCTCGACGGTGCTCCCATTAGTTATGCAGGCACGAGTGAGCATGTCCCTGGCTGGAGTGGGGGGAGGGAACACCTAGAGAAGGGAACCCGGTAGTGTGTGCGTGGGGGAAGTAGATCCTGGGTGCACTCTGTACAGGAGTATAAGAGGGGGGCACCATTTTGGAAAAGGAGCACGGTTGGGGTTTCATCAGGGATCACCGCACCCCCGGCGACGTCTTCGTGACCAGGAGAGATGTCGAGTACCACCTACCGTAGGGACACAGAGGACGTGACCTATACGTAGGGGATGAGGTCACATTCACCCGGCACAAATGTGCCAAAGGACCCTATGCCCTTCATGTACACCGTTTGACGGAGGAAGAGCTGAAGTGTCAGGAGGAGCAAGAGGACCCGGACGGGTCTGAAGCTTACCCGCGAGAAGGAGCAGGAGGACGCCGTTACTAGAGTACGGTAAAGAGAACTGTAAAATAGTTACCCGTCGGGGTACAGAGAACTGTTAATAGTTAAAATATGTTCCCGTTGGGACAAGTGTGAACTGAAACCCCTGTGTCCCTATTCCCACTGACCGAGGACTGAGAGCGGTCATCCTTTCCTAATACCTGGCCGAGGACTGAGAGCGGCCATACCTCCCCTTGTATATAGTTGCGCTTTCTAAGGCGCCCCCTATTGGTTTTATAAGGAACTGTGTTTTTTTCAGAAGAGACTGTTGCACTTTACCCGGTCACAAGTTGCACCGTGGCTGGAGGCACAAGAGTGTTGATAATGAACAGTTTATAATGAAAAAGTTTTTATGCTGCTGATAATATATATATAATGTTTTCTATGTTTATGATGTTATGAAAAAAAATTGTATGTTTTTGTATGTTTTTGCTCTTTTACAGCCCGAGGACGTGCTGTGATTTACCAGGGGGGAATGTAGCACCCTGAGGATTCGGCTGCTACAGGGGTATTACACCTCAAGCCAGAGGTGTGGTATTCCACTCCCGGGTAAGGATGGAGTGTGGAACTGAGCTAGTAGGCTGCATGCACTACATACATCCCATTTCCCCATTTCCGGGGGACAGACCGACGGTACTCCCACCAGTATATGTGCAGGTACGACAGCGTCTGTCCCTGGCTGGAGTGGGAGGGGGGTGGAACATCCCAGTAGTGTAGGGGCAGATAGGGGGAGTAGTCTGGGTAAGGCTAGGAGCTCATTGGGTGCTGGTCACCTGAGCTCACACATAGAGGGAGTATATAAGGTGGGCACCATCTTAGGACAAGGAGTGAGTTCAGAGAGGAGAAGCCAGAGAGCAGAGCTGCTTTATGGGCTCTGCTCCACAGGCAAGGAGAAGCCAGGGAGCAGAGCTGCTTTATGGGCTCTGCTCCACAGGCAGGCCCTGTCAGGAGGAGAAGCCAGGGAGCAGAGCTGCTTTATGGGCTCTGCTCCACAGGCAGGCCCTGTCAGGAGGCCTGAGCCTGGAGGAGGGAAGAAGGAGGAAGAGGAGCAGACTGGGCTCCAAGAAGGACAGAGGGGACCCCAGGGGTGTGGACTGGCTGGTAGCCACCACACGCCCGCCGCTACCCGAGTAGGGGGGTCAGGTCAAGAAGAAGGGAACCGGATCCCAAATTAGTGGAGGAGAGAAACTACCCTCAACTAAGAACCGGAGGCTGCGACATTACATGTGGAGCAGCCCCTCACCAAACCCGCTAGAAAGGCACCACATAGGACCTGGGAAACGCAGGCCAACGTTTGCCCACCAAGAAGGTCCGAGGCAGCTGGACATAAGCGTGGTCACTAGTGGGGTTGAAGACCAGAGACAGGAGACATAAAGGGGGTCCTGCAAAGCACTCCAGAAAGACCTGGGGGTTAACCGAGCCCCTCACCTGGTGAGCACAGCGCGACACAGGCGGCCACCTCTGCAGCGGTGGCCTGGAGCAGTAACCGAGTAACCGTGAGTAAAGACCCTGAACTGCACCATCAAGACTCCGAGTTATCTTTGTTGCGCTCGTGTACCACCATCACCCCCATCATCCGCACAAGCTGCCCTGAGGCCATACCTCTCCCATTGGGGGTTATACCACCATTGCTGCACACATACCACCGGCCTCAGCGGACTGTTCTGCAGCGGCGGCTTCAAAGCCGCACTCAACGGGTGGCGTAGTCGACATTCATCCAACATCTACTGCTAGTACTCTGCCACTTAGTCTGACTCCCTGGGCACGGACCGGGTCACCGCCACGAGACTACAACCCTCAACAGATCCGGCTCCGGGTAAGCTCCCGCGTGCGCAACGCAGCGCGACACAGGCCCAGGGGCGCGTCACAGTCACAAACTCACCTGCGGCTGCAATGCAGGAATGAAGGTGAGCATTGATCTGGTCAGGCTATCTGGCTAAGGCAGATTAAGTAAAACCTGGCAGGGCCTTCATTTCTTGGGGGAGGCTACAGGAAGGCAGTGGGACGGCCTCCTCCCTCCAACCGGGGTTTTCCAGTAGCTCTTGCCACAGGTCCTTTAAAAACCCTGCACTAAGGATTAGTGTTGTTCTGTATTGGAACCTGCTAGGAGCTTAGCAGGAAAGCTCAGCAGGATTGAGTGTGGCTGAACCCACGCCTGGGAAGGCTCTGCACATGTCAGGCTCTGAGCGGCCCGGCATGGCCGTTGCCCACGGCAACCGTTGTTTAAGGAATCGTGTTAACCCGGCTGCAAACCGGAGGACTTTTCTGTTTCCCCGTGAGTTGCTGAATAAAGCTTGCTTGGATTTGCTTGGGTCACCGTCTCAGTTACATAACGGTGTGAACACTGCCGCCTTACAGCTTGGTGGAGAATGCGGGCATAGTGACTGAGGCATACCCCACCGGCAGCTGCATGACCACAATCCGGCCGGCCATCTTTCCGCCCCACCCCGTTGACAAAATGGAGCAGCTGGTACTTACCCAGCAGCAGCAGCTGCAGTGTCAGTGGCAACAGCAGGAGCAGCACCAGAATCTCCAACAGCAACAGCAGGAGCGGGAACAGCAGCATAAGCAGCAGCAGCTACTGTACCAGCAGCAGCAAAAAACAAATGAACTGTTGCTGCAACAGATTGCTGCCCTGCGGGAGACGCCAACAGCACCAGCCTCAGAACGTCGTGAGGCCCGGGACAAGGTTCGCTCAGCGAAGATGGGACCGGAGGACGATGTGGAAGCCTTCCTGACCAGCCAGTCAGTGGGCAGAAGTGGTGGCTCCGTTTCTGGTCAGCGATTCCCAAAAGGCCTACTTCGACCTCAGTCGGGAGGACGCCCAGGACTACCAGAGGCTCAAAGGTGAGATCCTTGTCCGACTGGGGGTCAATATATATGTGAGGGCTCAGCGTGTATTTACATGGGCCTATGTGGAGACCCGACCCGCCCGTTCTCAGGCTTATGACCTGCTGCAGCTGGTAGAGGTGGCTCCAGCCTGAGACTTTGTCTCCAGCCCAGATGGTGGAGAGGGTGGTGGTTGACCAGCTGCTGAGGACTCTGCCAGCCGCTATCCAACGTTGAGTGGGGCAAGGGGACCCCGGCACACTCGACCAAGTGGTCAGCCTGATCGAGCGCTACTCGGCCACTCAGGACTTTATCTGGGACTCTGCCCCCTCACGGCTGTCACGCCGATCCCTGTCAACCCAGGAACCGGGAAAGGGGTCGCGTCCCTCTGCTGAGGACAGTCAGCACCGTACCCGTGCTGAAGGGGTATCCCGGAATGAGAGTGGTAGGAGACCGGTTCCCTCCCAAACAGTCATAAGACCTAACAGTACCTCCACCATTAGGTGCTGGCGGTGTCAGGGGCCGGGACATGTGATTGCTAACTGCCCCCTGACTACGGAACCCATGGACTGCGGGTTTATCCGCCAGGTCTCAATGTACGCCCAGACTGTCTGCACTGCGAGTGCCGACCCCCCGGACAGTGAACCCCAACTGTGCCAGGTACTGGTTAATGGGTACCACACGGAGGCCCTCTTAGATTCGGGAAGCCTAGTGACTTTGGTACATGGGTCGCTGGTGGCAGGAGACAACCCCAGTGGATGGACAGTCGGGGTTGTGTGTATCCATGGGGACCTCTGAGAGTACCCAACCGTGGAGGTAGTTTTGTCCACGCCTTGTGGAGACATAAAACATGTGGTGGGGGTGGTAAAAACTCTTCCCTATGGGACTGTGTTGAGAAGAGACTTGACCCTGTTCTGGACTCTATGGAAAAACAAAATCCACTCTCCCCCGGTAAAATGTGTTACAGGCGCTGTACCCGATGAACCCGAGTCACGGGTACCTGCCGTAGGGGTGTCCAACCTAGGGACAGAGTGTGACCCCGATAGGTTTCCCCTAGAGGTGCTGGCAGGAGAGGTCGAGGAGACCCCATCGATCCTGGAGCTGGAAGTGTCCCGGGGCACGTTTGGGACAGCTCAGCTACAGGATCCTACTCTGACTCGGAGCTGTGGGAAAGGGTGTTAAAGGTAAATGGCGTAGCTCAACAGCCCGGTGCAGATACTGTATTTCCACGCATGGTAGTCAACGGTGAGTTGCTCTATAGGGTAGACAAAATCAGGGACGAGGTCGTGGAACAGTTAGTGGTACCTCAGTCGTACCGTTCTGGAGTTGGCACACACACACCTTCTGGGTAGACACTTAGGGGTTAAAAAGACGCAAGAGCGTATCTTGCAGCGGTTCTTTTGGCCGGGGATTTACGCGGCGGTCCAAAAGTACTGCGAATCCTGCCCCGAATGTCAGTTGACCACACCCACCGCAAGTTTCCGTAGCCCATTGGTACCTCAGCCAGTAATAGAGGTACCTTTTGAACGAATTGCAATGGACTTGGTAGGGCCCATTGTAAAATCCGCTCGTGGCCACCAACATATACTGGTGGTCGTCGACTATGCCACCCAGTACCCGGAGGCTATACCGCTACACCGCTACGCCACACTTCGACAAATCTGATTGCACGGGAGCTGTTTGCCATGTTCTGTTGCCTTGGACTACCTAAGGAGATACTGACGGATCAGGGGACCCCTTTTATGTCCAAAGTGACAAGGGAACTGTGCAAACTGCTAAACATTAAACAATTGCGCACCTCGGTGTACCATCCTCAAACCGACGGGCTAGTAGAACGGTTCAATAAAACCCTCAAGTCCATGTTAAAAAAGGTGGTTTCTAAGGACGGAAGGGATTGGGACATGTTGCTACCCTATTTGATGTTCGCCGTCCGTGAGGTACCCCAGACTTCCACAGGGTTCTCTCCCTTTGAGTTATTGTACGGCAGACACCCTAGGGGTCTGTTGGACATAGCCAAAGAGATGTGGGAACAAGAGCCGACTCCACATAGGAGTATAATTGAACATGTGGCTAGTATGCAGGACCGGATCGCGGCGGTCATGCCCATCATGAAAGAACATCTGTTAGATGCCCAGGCAGCCCAGAGACACACATATAATAAAAGAGCCAGAGTCAGGTCTTTTAATAAGGGCGATCGGGTGTTAGTACTGGTACCCATAGCTGAGAGTAAGCTCATGGACAAGAGGCAAGGGCCATATGAGGTTTGAGAAAAGGTGGGGGAGGTAAATTACCGGGTGTATAAACCCGGAAGGAGGAAACCTGAGCAGCTTTATCATGTAATCCTGCTAAAACCTTGGAAAGATCGAGAGTGTTTAGTTACAGACGTCACTCTGGGCATATCGCCAGAGAGTTCTCTACCTTCAGCCAGGGATGCGTCCGGGGGAGAGGTGAGGATAAGTGATGCTCTCACTAAACAGCAGCGACGGGAGGCTCGCTCACTGGTGCAGCAGAATACCGATATGTTCTCAGAGCTACCGGGTAGGACTACAGTTCTCCAACATGACATTGTCACCGAACCTGGGGTAAAGGTGCGAATGAGACCGTACCGGGTACCCGAAGCCCGGAGGCAAGCCATCACGGCTGAGGTAAAACAAATGCTCCAGTTAGGCGTCATCGAGGAATCACTGAGTGAGTGGGCTAGCCCCAACGTACTGATTTCGAAACCAGACGGATCGTTACGCTTCTGTAACAATTTCCGAAAACTAAATGAAGTGTTGAAGTTTGACCTTTATCCAATGCCCAGGGTGGATGAGCGGATTGAGAGACTGGGGCAGGCCCAGTACTTTACCACGCTCGATCTCACCAAGGGTTACTGGCAGGTGCCTCTCACGAAATCGGTGAAGGATTTGAACGCCTTCATAACTACGGAGGGTCTATATCACTATGTGGTTTTACCTTTTGGGCTACATGGGGCCCCGGCTACATTCCAGTGGTTGATGGACATAGTGCTCAAGTCTCATCAGGTGTACGCATCCGCGTATCTAGATGATATTATCATCTTTAGCACCGACTGGCATACGCATCTATCCCAGGCACAAGCAGTGCTGGATTCTCTCAGAGCCGCTCGATTAACGTCAACCCCAAAAAAATGTGTGATAGGGCTAGAGAAAGCCCGATATTTGGGGTATGTGATTGGCCGAGGAATTATCAAGTCCCAAATCAATAAAGTTGAGGCCATAAAAAATTGTCCTAAACCGTCAAGTACAAAGCAGGTGAGGGCGCTCCTTGGCATTCTTGGGTATTACCGCCGGTTTATACCTAATTTTGCTGGGAGAATGGTGGCCCTGACCGATCTCTTGAAAGGAAAAAAATCAAGTAATGGTTCGGTGGAACCCTCAGGCAGAAAAAGCCTTTCAGTAAATGAAGTTGGCCCTGTGTGGACAGCCGGTCCTCATCAGCCCCAACTTCAAGGAAACCTTCATTGTACAGACAGATGCCTCGGAGGTAGGCCTAGGGGCGGTATTGTCACAAAAAGTGAATGGTGAAGAGCACCCGGTCACCTACTTGAGTAGAAAACTTGTCCCGGCAGAGAAAAACTATAGCGTGGTAAAGAAAAAGTGTTTGGCTATTAAGAGGGCCTTGGAATCGCTACGTTATTATTTACTCAGGCGTCAGTTCCACTTGGTGATGGACCACTCACCCTTGGTATGGATGAAAAATGCCAAGGAGAGGAATGCGCGAGTCACCGGGTGCTTCGTGTCACTGCAAAATTTCAGGTTCTCTGTAGAACATCGCCCTGGAAAGTCGCAGGCAAACGCGGATGCCCTGTCCCGGGCACCCTGTATGATGTCAAATGTTCAACCCCACAAGTTTGAACAGAGGGGGGGGATATGTGAGGCAGTGACCGGGATCGTATACGAGGGACGTTATATATCCCCCAGAATGTGTACAGAGACCTATTAAATCCATTGGAGTGCATTGCAGTCACAAACTCACCTGCGGCTGTCACCTGGGAAGGCTCTGCACCTGTCAGGCTCTGAGTGGCCTGGCGTGGCCGTTGCCCACGGCAACCGTTGTTTAAGGACTCGTGTTAACTCGGCTGCAAACCGGAGGACTTTTCTGTTTACCCGTGAGTTGCTGAATAAAGCTGTTTGTGCTGGACTTGCTTGGGTCACTGCCTCAGTTACTGCATGGTGTGAACACCGCCGCCTTACAAGCCCTTGTTCATTTTTATAAGATGCGCCTATCAGTTATAATGCCCCCGGCAGCACTAAAAACGCGCTCTGACAAAACACTAGCTGCAGGGCTGGGCCTCTAACTCCAAGGCATAGAGTGCCACGTGTCCAGCTCGGATACCCTATAGTTATAAGGCACAGAGGAATCACGGAGGACGTTGGTACGGTCATCAAGGTACTCTTTCAGCATCTTCCAAAACTTTTCCATCCTTGTCAGAGTACCCCGCGCATCAGGGCCTGGGCACTGGGAGGGGCTGAGAAAGCTGTCCCAGACCTTTGACAGTGTTCCCCTGCCTCTGCTTCATCGTATTTGTGTCTCCCTCTCCTGTACTCCTTGGTTGTCCAACAAACTGTGACATCTGCCACCAGCGTTTTGAGATGGGAATTTTAAGAATTCTTCAACAAGAGCCTTCTGGTACTGCAACATTTTATTAGATCTCTCCGACACGGGAAGAAGAGATAAAAAGTTCTTCTTGTAGCATGGGTCTAGAAGTGTGACCAACCAGTAACTAGTGTTGACCAAAATGCATACAATGCGAGGGTCACGGGAAAGACAACGGAACATAAAGTCAGCCATGTGTGCCAGATTGCCAACAGCCAAGACTTCCCTGTCCTGACCAAGAGGGCGACTGTCCATGCTCTCCTCCTCATCCTTTTCCTGGTCCTCCTCCTCCCTCTCCTCAGGCAATTCACGCTGAACAGACGGTATGACTGTTGTGTGGATAGTACCGTCTGTAGTGCAGGAAAACAGCTCCTGTTCCTCCTCCTCATTATCACCCAATTCGCGTTGAGATGAGGCTGGGTTGTGTGGCATCACCCTGTATAGTTCCTTGCTCTATCTCATCGTGCTCTGCCTTTAATGCCTCCTCTTTAATTGTGAGCAGCGAGCGTTTCAGTAGGCAGAGAAGATGGATGGTGACGCTAATTATCGCATCATCACCGCACACCATCTTGGTGGAGTCCTCAAAGTTTTGTAGTGCAGCACAGATGTCAGACATCCATGCCCACTCATCAGCTCTTATGTGCGGAGGCTGACCTGAATACCGACGGGCGTGTTGAAGCTAGTACTCAACAACTGCCCTCTGCTGCTCACTAGTCCTTACCAACATCTGAAACGTTGAGTTCCATCGCGTGGTGACATTGCACACCAGTCGATGAGCTGGAAGGTGCTGAAGCACGGCAAGGTTAAGAGAAGCTGTAGGTGACTTTCTGAAATGTGCACACACGCGGCATACTGTCACAAACTGCTCAGTCAGATCCAGGTAGGTTTTGAGAAACAGCTGAACCACTAAGTTGAGCAGATGGGTCAGGCAAGGTACCTGTGCAAGGTTGCCAAGCCTCAGAGCTGCCATCAGTTTCCGGCCATTGTCACACACGACAATGCCTGGCTGTGGGTTCAGCGGTGACAGCCACAGATGTGTCTGCTCTGTTACAGCTATCTATAACTGTGCAGCGTTGTGCAGTTTGTTACCTAAGCACATTAGCTTCTGCACAGCCTGTTTCCGCTTGGCTGAGGCAGTGCTGCAGTGCTTCCAGCTTCTGACTGATGTGGTCATTTTGTAGATGGAGGCTGAAGAGGAGGAGGAGGTGCAGGAGCTATAGAATATGGAGGCAACTCGGATTGACCCAGGGCCCGCAATCCTTGGCGTCGGGAGGACTTGTTCCGTCCCAGGGTCCGACTGTGTCTCAGCTTCCACAATATAAACCCAGTGTGCCATCAGTGAGATGTACCGTCCCTGGGACTTGTCCACATGTCCGCGGTTAGGTGAACTTTCCCAGTAACTGCGTTGGTGAGGGTATGGCTAATGCTCTTTGACACGTGCGTGTGTAAGGTGGGGACGGCATACCAGGAGAAATAGTGGTGGCTGGGAACCGAGTACCAAGGGACGGCTGCCACCATGAGGTTGCAGAAAGATTCCATCTCCATGAGCCTAAAAGGCAACATTTCAAGTGCAAGCATTTGAGAAATGTGGCAGTTTATTTGCACTTGCATTCAAATGACTGGGGTAGGGACAATTGAATGCTGCGCTGGAACAAGGACGTGGACGCTGATGGAGGTGGTTGCAAGTGTGCAATGACATGTCACGCATGTCACCTTGTCAGGTTGGGTTAGTGACTTCATCTTCCACCACGTCGTCTTGCACGAATGCACCCTGGGCCTCCTCTTGGCTTGCTGGCAATTGTGTCTCATCATCATCACCCACCTCTTGTGACAGTAACTGCACTTTCCCATCGTCGCCTATGTGTGACTGTGGCTACTATATGCAATCTCCTCTTTCATGGCTTGAAGAGGGCCAGGTGAGAGGCCCTAATCTGTAAATGGAAAAGTGAACAGCACTTCAGACTGCCCAAGTTTGGAATCACTTGTCACTGGGCACTCGGCATGGTGGGAGGAACGAGGATCAGGGTGAGAAATATGTGGTCCAGACTCACGACTACTGAGACTGGACTGTGTGGAAGACAGGGTGGTGGTGGTGGCAAAGAAACTGGAAGCATTATCTGCTATTCAACCAGCAACCTTTTCACACTGCTCTGGCTTCAATAGTGGTGTCCGCGGCCTCCTACAAAGTGGGACAGGAAGATAGAGCGACATGATGTGGGTGCTTGTTGTGCTCCCTCAGCAGGCACAATTTCAGCTTGCCCAAGGCCTCGGCCTTTGCGTGCACCATCACCATCACGTCCACTTTCCAGGCCCTTGCCACACGCCTTGCCCATTTTAAATGGAGTATAATATTTGGCATGCTCCCAAAAATGTCAGGATTATTACCGCAGTAATATCGGATTACGTCTGATTACCACGGTTTTAGGTAGTGGCCTTATTGGCATGGTATTGGTCAGCAACCAAGTGTGAATAGGTTTGAACAACACACAGCAGGCAGACTTTAAATGGAGTATAATACTTGTCACATTTACCAAAAAAGTCAGGATTATTACTGCATTATTATCGGATCACCTGAGATGATGGACAAGTTTCTCTGCTTCCACAATACAGCAATGCTACTAATATCAAACAAATCTGGCTGAATGCTGCTAACAAGCAAATGGAACAGTAAAAATGGTGCATTATATTTCTTTTCAAGCAAATAATTATGATTAAGAGCAAAAAGAATGTTAGCCCTGATATCTAGAGCTATGGATATCAGTAATAGCAGCAGACAGAACGTGCAATGGACCATATTCTATTCTATACGCTGTCCACAAACTATGCCTGCCTTACTCCTGCTATGACCAGGATTGATATGCATCTGGATTAGTTATTAGAAGGTCTGTCAGTTTAGATACATATTTCTGTGGAATACTTCACTAAATAAACCGCCAATTCTCTCCATCACTCAGCTGCAGCTCTCCCTACTCTGCCTGTCTAAATGGTACACTGTGACGAGCATAGGGTCAGAGGTTCTTATATAGACCTGATGATGCTATCACTGTCATGCCACAACCAACATGGCTGCTGCATTTCAATGACTGGCAGGCAATCCCCATATGTTTACTTGCTGTTTAAATAGTGTCAAACATCCAGGGCGGGGACTCGAGCTCCCGCCCGAGCATCCAGAAAGTACTCGCCGAGCATTTCAAACAGTGAGATGTCCAGGCGAGTACCGAGCAGTTGTGAGCACGCTCACTCATTACTACTGTAGATGCATCCGCAGTTGGTCCTTCAGGGTTCTGGACTGATTAGCACTAGACCTCTTTAAAAGGTGCTGGCTGACTGCTTACAGAGGCTCTTATTGAAGCTTGATCCATTCCCGGCCGACAACGTAGAGGTTTTTGGCTTTCAGTGGGTGACTGGGACTGCCGTTGTGGAATCCACCTATCTCCTGTGTGGATTGCTGTGGCAAAAAATAAATGCACCTGAAAGATAAGCAAAGCCTGTTTCTTTTGACTTTGGACAAGTTAATAACATTCACAATGAGGCTGAAGAAATCAGAAATCAGTGCATAAAGATTCTACATTAAGTATTTTTATACAGGTTTTTGGATTCCTCAAAACAGACAGAAAGTTCACTAGCTCATCCCTATGAGCACATGAAAGCTCAGCTTCCCTCCAAACTGTTAGAAGAGTTACATGGACTGAATTTGTATATAGCAGGCCTCAGTGATCTCCCAAACCATATTTTTGAAGCTTTTTCCACTCAACAACATGACAAGGTCCTGTCAGCTTCTTGGCATCTGCTCCACCGGCACCTGCATACACATTGGTCTACTTTAGAAATTCTGCGGTTTTTGGGAGAAAAGTTGAAAGATCAAATTGTTTATGCCCATCAATATATTATTATTATTATTTATTATTATAGTGCCATTTATTCCATGGCGCTTTACATGTGATAGGGATATACATAGCAAAAACATTTACATAATCTTAACAAAACGAGTCAGCGACTGGTACAGGAGGAGCGAGGACCCTGCCCGCGAGGGCTAACATTCTACAAGGGATGGGTGAGGATACAGTAGGTGGGGGTAGAGGAGGCCATGCAGTAATGTGGTGGAGTGGTGGTTACTGCAGGTTGTAGGCTTGTCGGAAGAGGTAGGTCTTCAGGTTTCTTTTGAAGGCTTCCATGGTAGGCGAGAGTCTGATGTGTTGGGGTAGAGAGTTCCAGAGTAGGGGGGATGCACGGGAGAAATCTTGTATACGATTGTGGGAAGAGGAGTTAAGAGGGGAGTAGAGAAGGAGATCTTGTGAGGATCGGAGGTTGCGTGCAGGTAAGTACCAGGAGACTAGGTCACAGATGTATGGAGGAGACAGGTTGTGGATGGCTTTGTATGCCATGGTTAGGGTTTTGAAGTAGGATTCTCTGGGCAATGGAGAGCCAGTGAAGGGATTGACAGAGGGGGGAGGTCGGGGAATAGCGGGGGGACAGGTGGATTAGTCGAGCAGCAGAGTTTAGGATAGATTGGAGGGGCGCAAGAGTGTTGGAAGGGAGGCCACAGAGCAGGAGGTTGCAGTAGTCAAGGCGGGAGATGATGAGGGCATGCACTAGTGTTTTTTGCAGAGTCTTTGCTGAGGAATGCACGGATCCGGGAAATATTTTTGAGTTGGAGTTGGCAGGAAGTGGAAAGGGCTTGGATATGTGGTTTGAACGAGAGATCAGAGTTCAGGGTTACCCCAAGGCAGCGAGCTTGTGAGACTGGGGACAGTGAACAGCCATTGATGTTGATGGATAGGTCAGATGGGGGATATGAATGAGAGGGTGGAAAGATGATGCACTCTGTTTTATCCATGTTGAGTTTTAGAAATCTGGCAGAGAAGAAGGATGAGATGGCGGACAGACATTGTTGGATTTTGGTTAGTAGGGAGGAGATATCGGGTCCAGAGAGGTAGATCTGTGTGTTATCAGCATAGAGGTGATACTGAAAGCCGTGAAAGTGTTAAATAGCTGTTTAGAGTTGTGAGTAGTGTTGAGCCACCCCCGTAGTATTCGGGTTCGGTTCGGTTCGTCGAACACCGGGATGTTCGAGGAACTGTTCGTCGAACACCTTAGAACACCGTCGAACACCATTAAAACCAATGGCAGGCAAACAAAAACACATAGAAACACATATAAAACACCTTCAAAGGTGTCCAAAAGCTGACAAACTGCTCAGAAGACGCTCTCTTTAAAAAAGCCGGCCGGCAATTCAGCAGCGGCATACACCGGTACCCGACAATTTAGACAAGAAGGAATAGAGCATCACACATAGATTAGATAGATAGAAACATGTCAGTCACATATATAAGAAGTACAGTGTCAGTGTTGGTTACTGTACTTGTCATTTAGTGTAAAGGATTTATTAAAAAAAATATTAGTGTTTTCGTGCACCGTCTCTTTAAAAAAGCCGGCCGGCAATTCAGCAGCGGTACCCGTCAATTTAGAACAGAAAGAATAGAGCTTCACACATAGATTAGATAGATATAAACATGTCAATCACATATATAATAAGTACAGTGACAGTGTTGGTTACTGTACTTGTCATTTAGTGTTAAAATAAAGGATTTATTAAAAAAAAAATTGGCGTGGGGTTCCCCATAATTTTAGTCTCTAGCGGAGGTTAAGCAGACGGCTGGGGCAGATGTTTGAAGCCTGGGAAGGGGGTAATACCCACGGAGCTTCCCAGGCTACTAATTTCAGCCCCCAGCTGAATACCTAGCCTTTCCTAGCTATTAAAATGGGGGATCCCCCCAAAAAAAATGACGTGGGGTCCCCCCTATTTTAATAGCTAGCAAAGGCTAGGCAGACAGCTGGGGGCTGATATTAATAGCCCAGGAAGGGTGCCATGAATATTGGCCCCCTCCCAGGCTAGAAACACCAGCCGTCAGCCATCCCAGAAATGGCGCATCCATAGGATGCGCCAATTCTGGCACTTAGCCTCACTCTTCCCACTGCCCTGTAGCGGTGGCAGTGGGGTAATAGGGCTGGGGTTGATGTCAGCTTATAATGCCAGCTGACATCAAGCCCAGGTTAGTAATGGAGAGGCGTCTATAAGACACCCCCATTACTAACCCCATAGTCAAAGTTAAAAAAAACACAAACACCCAGAATAAAGTCCTTTAATTGAAATAAACACACAATTCTTTATTGTTCTAAATTAAACCATACTTACCATCACGCCCATTCCAGCTGAAGCCAACGATCTCCTGCAATAAAAGTAAAATAATAAAGCAACATCATCCTTACCTTTCCATGGTTCCCACGACAGCTCCAGCTCTGCTACATCGAGATGACAGGCTGGACCGCAGCAGAAAGCTGCCATCCAGCCTGTCATCCCGCAGACACTGAGAAGCGCAGGCATGCTTGCGCTCCTCAGTGTCTGGCTGTGACGGCATCCAGATGAGCCGACAATGAACTCAGCTCACCTCATGCACGTCACTGACAGCGTGGGAAAATTCTCCTGCACTTAGCGCTTCAGCGTGAGAATTTTCCCACGCTGTCAGTGACGTGCATGAGGTGAGCTCATATCCAATGAACTCAGCTCACCTCATGTACGTCACTGACAGCGTGGGAGAATTCTCACGCTGAAGCGCTGAGTGCAGGAGAATTTTCCCACGCTGTCAGTGACGTGCATGGGGTGAGCCGAGTTCATTGGACATGAACTCGTCTCATCTGGATGCCGTCACAGCGAGACGCTGAGGAGTGCAAGTATGCCTGCGCTTCTCAGTGTCTGGGGGATGACAGGCTGGATGGCAGCGTTCTGCTGCGGTCCAGCCTGTCATCTCGATGTAGCAGAGCTGAAGCTGTCCTGGGAACCATGGAAAGGTAAGGATGATGTTGCTTTATTATTTTACTTTTATTGCAGGAGATCGTTGGCTTCAGATGGAATGGGCGTGATGGTAAGTATGGTTTCATTTAGAACAATAAAGAATTGTGTGTTTATTTCAATTAAAGGACTTTATTCTGGGTGTTGTGTTTTTTTTTAATACTTTACTAGAAATTCATGGTGGTCATGTCTAATATTGGCGTGACCCCATGAATTTCGGGCTTAGGGCCAGCTGATAATACCAAGCTGGCCCTAACCCCTTTATTACCCAGTGAGCCACCGCACCAGGGCCCTGGATGAGTTGGGTACATCGCCAGAAGATGGCGCTTCTATGAACGCGCCATTTTCCGGGGTGGCTGCGGACTGCAATTTGCAGTGGGTGGGGCCCAGAAAGCTTGGGCCTCCCAGCGCTGCGGATTCCAGCCCCCAGCTGCCTAGTTGTACCTGGCTGGACACAAAAATAGGGCGAAGCCCCACGTATTTTTTTTTTTATTATTTCATGAAATTCATGAATTAATTAAGAAAAAAAGGGCTTCCCTATATTGTTGTGTCCGGCCAGGTACAAATAGGCAGCTGGTGGTTTGGGGCAGCCCGTTCCTGCCTGCTGTACCTGGCTGGACACAAATATAGTGCGAAGCCCCACGTCAATTTTTTTAAATTATTTCAGGAAATTCATGAAATAATTAAAAAAAAATTGACGTGGGGCTTCGCACTATATTTGTGTCCAGCCAGGTACAGCAGGCAGGGACGGGCAGCCCCCAACCACCAGCTGCCTATTTGTACATGGCCGGACACAACAATATAGAGAAGCCCTTTTTTTTAAAATTATCTACTATATAATTGTCTTATCCCGTCTGTCTGTCTGTCTGTCTGTTTGTCCAGGAAATCCCATGTCACTCATTGGTCCGGTAGCGGCCAATCAGCGCCGCGGAATTTCTGAAAAAAGATGGCGGCCGTTAGCGGCTCATCTGCGGGAAGGAGCTCAGCAGCAATGCAGCCAGGAGATGAGCGGCGCGAGACGCTCATCTCCCGGCTGGTAACAGCAGAAGGACCCCGACCGCCGGACCCATCTGCGGGACGGAGATGCAGCCGGGAGATGAGCGGCGCGAGGCGCTCATCTCCCGGCCGGTAGCAGCGGAAGGACCGCCGGCGTCGCTGACCTCCATGCAGAAGGGAGGACCGGGGAGCGGCGCTGCGGGTCGAGATACTTCTGCTGCGAGCGCCCGCTCATGTCTCGGGTTCTCGCAGCGGAAGTAGCCGCACAGGCAGCGCCGCTCCCCGGTCCTCACCAAGACGATTCGATGATTTTTCGCGGTCTTCGGACCCGACCAATCACTGATCTTACCGCAAAAGTTAAACACCGCTGTGCTGATTGGTCGCGTACGCTGCCCGCGACCAATCACCGATTTGGTCGCCACATTTAAATATCGGCCGCGACCAATCAGCACAGCGGTGTTTAAATGTGGAGCCAAGATTGGTGATTGGTCGCGGCCGATATTTAAATTTGGCGCACAAATCGGTGATTGGTCGCGGGCAGCGTCCGCGACCAATCAGCACAGTAGTGTTTAACTTTGGCTGCAAGATCAGTGATTGGTCGCGGGTCAAGACCGCGACCAATCACCGATTTGTGCGGCACATTTAAATAGCGGCTGCGACCAATTGGATGTCAGCGCCGCTCCCCTGTCCTCCCTTCACACCCTAGCCGCATGGATGTCAGCGGCGCTGCCTGTGCGGATACTTCCACTGCGAGAACCAGGGACATGAGCGGGGGCTCACAGCAGAAGTATCCCGACCCGCAGCGCTGCTCCCCGGTCCTCCCTTCACACCCTAGCCGCTGATGTCCCCACAGTATCCGCATGGTGTTACAAAGGTCCAGACATTTGTGTTAAAAATCGCTGATTGGTCGCTGGCGTTGCCCGCGACCAATCACCGATTTGGGCGCCAAATTTAAATATCGGCCGCGACCAATCACCCATCTTGGCTCCACATTTAAACACCGCTGTACTGATTTTTTCACGGACGCTATTTAAATGTGGCGCAAAAATCGGTGATTGGTCGCGCCCAGCGTCGGCAACCAATCAGCACAGCGGTGTTTAAATGTGGAGCCAAGATCGGTGATTGGTCGCGGCCGATATTTAAATTTGGCGCCCAAATCGGTGATTGGTCGCGGACAGCGCCAGCGACCAATCAGCGATTTTTAACAGAAATGTCCGGATCTTTATAACATCATGCGGATACTGTGGGGACATCAGCGGCTAGGGTGTCAAGGGAGGACCGGGGAACGGCGCTGCGGGTCGGGATACTTCTGCTGCGAGCAGTCGCTCATCTCCCGGCTTCTCGCAGCGGAAGTATCCGCACAGGCAGCGGCGCTCCCCGGTCCTCACCAATACGATTCGCTGATTGGTCGCGCTCTCTGCACGCGACCAATCAGTGATCTTGGCGCTAAAGTTAAACACCGCTCTGCTGATTGGTCGCGGACTCCAGCCACGACCAATCAGCGAGATTGGCACCAAATTTAAACCCCGCTCTGCTAATTGGTCGCGGATGCCAGCCGCGACTAATCAGCATTATTGGCGCCAAATATAAACACCGCTCTGCTGATTGATCGCGGTCGCTGGCCGAGATCAATCAGCAATATTGCCGCAAAATTTAAACACCGCTCTGCTGATTAGTCGCGATCGCCGTCCGCGACCAATCAGCAGTATTGGCGCCAAATTTAAACCCTGCTCGGCTGACTGGACGCGGTTGCAGGCCGCGACCAATCAGCAGTATTGGCGTCAAATTTAAACCCGGCTCTGCTGATTGGTCGCGGCCGCCGGCCGCCACCAATCAGCGATTTTGGCGCCAAATTTAAACCCCACTCTGCTGATTGGTCGCGGTTGCCGGCCGCGACTAATCAGCATTGTTGGCTCCAAATTGCCGGTCGCGACTAATCAATATTATTGCCGCCAAATTTAAACACCGCTCTGCTGAATGGTCGCGGCCGTGACCAATCACCATTGTTGGCGCCAAATTTAAACACCGCTTTGCTGATTGGTCACGTTCGCTGGCCACGACCAATCAGCATTATTGGCGCAAAATTTAAACCCCGCTCTGCTGATTAGTCGCGACCGCTGGCCGTGACCAATCAGCGATATAGTCGCCAAATTTCAACACCGCTTTGCTGATTGGTCGCGGTTGCTGGCCGCGACCAGTCAGTGATTTTGGCGCCAAATTTAAACACCGCTCTGCTGATTGCGCCCGGTCTGCCACACACATATTCTAGAATACCCGATGCGTTAGAATCGGGCCACCATCTAGTTTCATGAAATAATTTAAAAAAAATTGACGTGGGGTTTCGCACTATATTTGTGTCCAGCCAGGTACAGCAGGCAGGAACGGGCAGCCCCCAACCACAAGCAGCCTATTTGTACCTGGCTGGACACAACAATATAGGGAAGCCCTTTTTTTCTTAATTATTTCATGAATTTCATGAAATAATTTAAAAAAGAAATACGTGGGGCTTCGCCCTATTTTTGTGTCCAGCCAGGTACAACTAGGCAGCTGGGGGCTGGAATCCGCAGCGCTGGGAGGCCCAAGCTTTCTGGGCCCCACCCGCTGCAAATTGCAGTCCGCAGCCACCCCGGAAAATGAACGCGCGTTCATAGAAACGCCATCTTCTGGCGCTGTACCCAACTCATCCAGGGCCCTGGTGCCGTGGCTCACTGGGTAATAAAGGGGTTAGGGCCAGCTTGGCATTATCAGCTGGCCAGTTCATGGGGTCACGCCAATATTAGACATGACCACCATGAATTTCTAGTAAAGTATTTAAAAAAAACACAACACCCAGAAAAAAGTCCTTTAATTGAAATAAACACACAATTCTTTATTGTTCTAAATTAAACCATACTTACCATCACGCCCATTCCAGCTGAAGCCAACGATCTCCTGCAATAAAAGTAAAACAATAAAGCAAAATCATCCTTACCTTTCCATGGTTCCCACGACAGCTTCAGCTCTGCTACATCGAGATGACAGGCTGGACCGCAGCAGAACGCTGCCATCCAGCCTGTCATCCCCCAGACACTGAGAAGCGCAGGCATGCTTGCGCTCCTCAGTGTCTCGCTGTGACGGCATCCAGATGAGCCGAGTTCATGTCCAATGAACTCGGCTCACCTCATGCACGTCACTGACAGCGTGGGAGAATTCTCATGCTGAAGCGCTGAGTGCAGGAGAATTTTCCCACGCTGTCAGTGACGTGTCTGAGGTGAGCCAAGTTCATTGGACATGAACTCGTCTCATTTTTATGCCGTCACAGCGAGACACTGAGGAGCGCAAGCATGCCTGCGCTTCTCAGTGTGTGCGGCATGGCAAGCTAAATGGCAGCGTTCTGCTGCGGTCCAGCCCGTCATCTCGATGTAGCAGAGCTGAAGCTGTCGTGGGAACCATGGAAAGGTAAGGATGATGTTGCTTTATTATTTTACTTTTATTGCAGGAGATCGTTGGCTTCTGCTGGAATGGGCGTGATGGTAAGTATAGTTTAATTTAGAACAATAAAGTATTGTGTCTTTATTTCAATTAAAGGACTTTATTCTGGGTGTTTGTGTTTTCTTTTAACTTTGACTATGGGGTTAGTAATGGGGGTGTCTTGTAGACGCCTCTCCATTACTAACCTGGGCTTGATGTCAGCTGGCATTATAAGCTGACATCAACCCCAGCCCTATTACCCCACTGCCACCGCTACAGGGCAGTGGGAAGAGCGAGGCTAAGTGCCAGAATTGGCGCATCCTATGGATGCGCCATTTCTGGGACGGCTGATGGCCGATGTTTCTAGCCTGGGAGGGGGCCAATATTCATGGCACCCTTCCTGGGCTATTAATATCAGCCCCCAGCTGTCTGCCTAGCCTTTGCTAGCTATTAAAATAGGGGGAACCCCACGTCATTTTTTTTGGGGGGTCCCCCATTTTAATAGCTAGTAAAGGCTAGGTATTCAGCTGGGGGCTGATATTAGTAGCCTGGGAAGCTCCGTGGCTATTACCCCCTTCCCAGGCTTCAAACATCTGCCCCAGCCGTCTGCTTAACCTCCGCTAGAGCCTAAAATTATGGGGAACCAAACGCCAATTTTTTTTTAAATAAATCCTTTATTTTAACACTACATGACAGGTACAGTAATCAACACTGTCACTGTACTTCATATATATGTGACTGACATGTTTCTATCTATCTAATCTATGTGTGATTCTCTATTCCTTCTATTCTAAATTGTCGGGTACTGCTGCTGAATTGCCGGCCGGCTTTTTTAAAGAGATGGTGCATGAAAACACTATTATTTTTTTTAATAAATCCTTTACACTAAATGACAAGTACAGTAAGCAACACTGTCACTGTACTTCATATACTGTATATGTGACTGACATGTTTCTATCTATCTAATCTATTTGTGATTCTCTATTCCTTCTATTCTAAATTGTCAGGTATCGCTGCTGAAATGCCGGCCGGCTTTTTTAAAGAGACGGTGCATGAAAACACTATTATTTTTTTTAATAAATCCTTTACACTAAATGACAAGTACAGTAAGCAACACTGTCACTGTACTTCATATATATGTGACTGACATGTTTCTATCTATCTAATCTATGTGTGATTCTCTATTCTTTCTGTTCTAAATTGTCGGGTACCGGTGTATGCCGCTGCTGAATTGCCGGCTTTTCATGTTTCACTGTGGGCACTGTTCCCATCGATTTGGGCAATCACTGTAATGCCACAACAACCATGGCTGTGGCATTACAGTGAGTGGCAGACAATCCCTGCATGATTGGTGCTCAAAAATAGCGCCAGACATGCAGGACACGCTTTTGGTGCACGAACAGTTATCGAACATAACCTCGAACAGCCGAATTTTTTGCAAATCGTTCGAGCTCGTCCAATACCGCCCAAAACAGCTCAAATTTGAGATTGGCGAACAGTTCTAGTCGAACACCGCTCATCTCTAGTTGTGAGATAGGGAGGATATGAGAGATGAGAAGTAGGATTGTTTTGCTGTAGTGAGTGCGGACTTGAAAATAGTGAGGGATTGTTTGAATGCGATGAAGTGCTCGATGGAGTGAGACCTTTTCCATCTCTGCTCCGCAACCCTGGAGGCCCGTCGCAGTTCTTTAGTAAGTTTGGTGTGCCAGGGTTGCCTGTTGATTGTGCGAGATTTGGTATGTGTGAGAGGGGCGATCGAGTCGAGAGCTGCAGCTATTGTGGTGTTATGTGGTGTTATATGAAGCTGCAGCAACATCTGCATTGTGTAAGGAATTTATGTCTGCAAGAGGGAGGAGGGATTCAGAGAGTGAGTGTAGGTCAAGGTGTTTGAGATTTCTGCGAGCGTGTGTAAGTTTGTGGAGTGGGGATTGTGCACCTGGACAGGAGAGGGTAGAGAATGTGAGGAGGTTATGGTCAGAGAGAGGGAGGGGTGAGTTAGAGAGGTTAGATAGGGAAAAGAGGCGGGTGAAGATGAGGTCCAGTGTGTGGCCATCTTTATGAGTAGCTGCCGAAGACCATTGAGCAAGGCCGAAGGAGGAAGTGAGGAATAGGAGCTTAGAGACAGATGAGTGGGAAGTGTCAATGGGGATGTTGAAGTCACCCATTATGATAGTGGGGATGTCAGTGGAAAGGAAGTGAAGCAGCCAGGTGGTGAAGTGGTCTAAGAAAGTGGTGGCTAGCCCTGGGGGTCGATAAATGACGGCCAGTTAGAGGTCAGAGGGGGAATAGATGCGCACACAGTGCACCTCAAAAGAGGGGAGTATAACAGAGGGTGGCAGTGATATTTGGGTGAAAACGCAGGTATCTGACAGGAGAAAACCTACGCCTCCGCCATGTTTGCCATTGGGGCGGGGGGTGTGGGTGTGTTAGAGGGGGTGAGCCAGGTTTCGGTGATGGCGAGGAACGAAAGTTTGTTAGTAATGAAAAGGTCGTGGATGTAGGAAAGTTTGTTGCAGACGGAGCGAGCGTTCCATAGAGCTCCTGTTAGAGCAACTAAGGAAGTGGGGATTAGTTGGATGGGTATGAGGTTAGAAGGGTTGCGACAGTTTGTGGAAGGTCGTGGATAGGAGGTAGAAGTAACTGTGGGGATATGGCGAGGAGGACCAGGATTTGGAGAGATATCTCCAGCAGTGAGGAGGAGCAGAGAAGGTGTTAGCAGGTGGGAGCAAGAGAGAGCATGAGGTGGCTGTCTGTGTTTGGAGATCCAGGATTGAATTTTGAGGAATAATTCGGAGGAGGAGGTGAGATGAATGGGGAGGATGGAGGGAGAGATGAAGAGTTTCTTACTAGGTGTAGGGATTTGAGGGGTTACTAGAAAGTGGAGGACTATAGAGGAAAAAGTGAGAGCTAACAGAAACATAGTTAAAAGAGAGTAAGTTGTCAAAGTGTTGGTTACCTGACTCCTGCCCTGACTAACTGCCTCTGAAATAACTGCCACTTAGCTCCGAAGCCACTTTGCACAAGAAGACGGTGCACAACCCAGCACGTGTGCACCCCTTAAAGATCTTCTAAATATAGAGGGCACACTAAACCATCAGGTGAGGGGCATTGTGGGAGCTGCTTGTGGCTAAATTAGCAGCTGGTCATCTCACCAGGAGATGGCTGGGTGATCAAACACAGAGCTAGGACTCTGTAGGCTCTGCAGTTTGGCACCTCTAAACATCAGATAAAATCTACAGTGGGGATAGGACAGACATATGTGAGTATTGAGTGGAATTGGACAGATAAAGTAGAAATATCAAGCAGAGAATTCTACCAGTGAGTTGAATCAGGAGAGCAGAGCATTAGATGGCGGCATATACAGCAGGCAGAGGAATTGTGCAGGAGAAGAGCATGTACCTGTGTGAAAAGAGAAGAAGACGGGTGTTAGTCCATGGCCTCTGAAATAACTGCCACTTATCTCCGAAGCCACTTTGCACAAGAAGACGCGTGCACAACCCAATATATCAATCTGATTCGAGAAAACGTAATAAACGTGAGCTTATTAGAGGAGTAAATATTCAAAGGGTTCGTCTCTCTGAAGCATGGAGTAGTCACATGTACAGTTTCTGTCAGTGGCGTACCGCCAATGGCGGCAGACTACGCCACTGCTATGGGGCGCGTGGCTGGAGGGGGCCCGTGAGGGCCCCAAGCAGCGTGGGAGCGAGGAGGATAGGTAAGTAGGAGGTTGCAGCGGAAGAGGAGCGGGTTGCGGCAGTGGAGGAGCGGAGCACACACAGTAGCCAGTAGCCGCTGCTGCAGCTACCACGTGTGCCCGCTGCTAAAGGTACATGAATATTCCCTCTTCTCCACTCCCATGGGCGTGGAGAAGACGGAATATTCATTCTCTTTAGTAGCGGGCACGGAGGAGCGCTGAGCCCCGACTCCTGCTGTCAGTGCCTGCCCGCCGCTAAAGAGAAAGCATATTCAAGCTTCTCCACGCCCATAGTCTCGGCGTGGAGAGGAGTGAATGTGCCAGCAGCAGCAGCTCACCTCAGCTTCTGAGAGCGCGCGCAGCTCAGATGCCGACATGAGCTGCTGGAGCAGAGGTGAGGAAGGAAGGTGAGTATAAGTGTTTATTGTTTTATGTGTGCAGTGATTGAGGGGTTGAGGAGGCCACACATACCAGGATACATGGATTGAGGAGGCCACACATACCAGGATTTGGGGATTGAGGAGGCCACACATACCAGGATTTGGGGATTGAGGAGGCCACACATACCAGGATTTGGGGATTGAGGAGGCCACACATACCAGGATTTGGGGATTGAGGAGGCCACACATACCAGGATTTGGGGATTGAGGAGGCCACACGTACCAGGATTTGGGGATTGAGGAGGCCACACGTACCAGGATTTGGAGATTGAGGAGGCCACATTTACCAGGATTGGGGGATTGAGGAGGCGACACATACCAGGGATTGTGGGATTGAGGGGGCCACACATACCAGGGATTGTGGGATTGAGGGGGCCACACATACCAGGGATTGTGGGATTGAGGGGGTCACACATACCAGGGATTGTGGGATTGAGGGGGTCACACATACCAGGGATTGTGGGATTGAGGGGGCCACACATACCAGGGATTGGGGGATTGAGGAGGCTACACATACCAGGGATTGTGGGGGCCACACATACCAAGGATTGTGGGATTGAGGGGGCCACACATACGAGGATGGGGAAATGTACCAGTAGCTGCTGCATTTCTCACTCTTCAGTCTTGCACGCAAGCAGAGGGAAGGAGACCGGGGGCCGTCGGAAGGTGAATATATCTTATTTTTTATTTTATTCTTGTTTTTACAGCTTTTTAATGGTACCTGGGTGTGGAGGTGAGTCTCCTCTCCTCCACACCCGGGTACCATCCGCACATTAGAATGCGCCAATAACGCAAGTACAAATGCAGTCTTGCGGTATTGGCGCGTTCTAATGCAAGTCAATGGCGGCAAAAACGCCGCGTTTCCGAAAAATTAATGGACATGCTGCGGATTTTTGAGCGCAGCATAAACGCTGCAGAAAAATCCGCAGCATGGGTACAGCACATGCGGATTATCATTGGGAACATTGCTGCCCTTCTACCATGCGTTTTTAATGTGTTTCCGCAGCGTTTCCGCAGCTGCAAAAACGCTGCGGAAACGCATTAAAAACGCATTGTGTGCACACAGCCTAAAGGCTGGAAAGTTATGAGAGCTGCTCTTCTGTGACATAGACAAATATTTATTTTTTGTAGGGGGGGGGGCCCAATTAGAGCTTCTGCTATGGGGCCCCATGACTTCTATGTACGCCCCTGCTTTCCGTGTATAAAGGAGACGTGGACTTTATTTATTCTACTTTTTGATCATAGAAGCAAAGGATATTATTCAGAGTTTCTGCACATTAATGAGTACGATATTGCAGCATTACCAATGGAACTCTGTCAATCAAGAAAAGGGACTGACTTTAATTTGAAAATGGTAGGGTGTAATGATCTAAGAAGACATAATTAGCCAAGCCAAGGGTGCACATAAGAGCCCTCATTTGCATCTAAAACATGAAATAATAAATTATAACCTGGGCTATGTCTCCAATAGAAATGTGTAAGCAAATTAATTGGCATTTTGGGAGTGAACCACTCCGTTTAAATGTCCTTTGTACACATGTACTGCTGAGAAGAGTGCTTTTCTTTGTGCACAGGATGATCATGTTAATATTCGTTCTGTGCACATGAAAGCAAAATGACATCCTGTCTAAACAGGTTATTATGGGACTGCCGATTGGCTTCATATAGCAGATCAGCGATCATTTAAAGGCTGAAACTGACCAATGTAAATGCACATTAGATATAAGTACCTGACTCCATGATGATTTTTCCAGAAATAGTACCATTAAAAATGACATTGTCATTATAATGCCACCTGAATACTACCCCTGCTACCCCATTTTCCATACAGAACTCCCTCATGCTATCCCAGTCTCCATACCGAGGCCCCATGCTACCCCATTTTCCATACCGAGCCCCCTCATGCAACTCTATACTCCTTACCGAGCCCCCTCATGCTACCCCATTCTTCATGCCAAGCCTCCCCATGCTACCACATTCTCCATGACAAACCCCACTATGATATACCTTCTCCATATCAAGCTTTCTCATCTCATACTACCTCTTCTCCATACCAAGCCCCCATGCTACCCTATTCTCCTTACCAAGCCCCTCATGCTACATTATTCTCCACATTGAGGCCCCCACACTACCCCATTCTTCATGCTGAGCCTGCCCATGCTATCCCATTTTCTTTTATGAGCCTCCCATGTTACCCCTTCTCCATACTGAGCCCCCTCATGCTACCCCTTCTCCATAGCGAACACCCTCATGCTACCCTTTCTCTATTATCGAGCCCTCCTCCCTATTCTCATACTAAGCCCCTCACCCCATTCTCCATACTAAGGACCATCACATTCACCATACCAAGGCCCCCACCCCATTCTCCATACCAAGGCACCCCCGAGTATATTTGTCTCTATGAGTCATTACCTGCTGCAGGATTTGGCTTTTCCTTCTTCATGGTGCTCTGCAATGACATCAGTAGGGTGATGAGTTGACCTCATCGCGCTGCAGTGACATCAGCAGCATGAGTACATCTCTGTACATTGGATCAGGGAGCTGATTGGAGCTCAACTAACCCAGTGTCACGCAAGGTGTGGGAAAGACTTAGTGCAAAACAGAGGGAAGAGGGAAAGGGAGCCCAGACACTAGGGAAAGGGGGGAGTGGAGACCTCCTAGTCTGGTCTAGTGTCACCAAGCCTCAACTATCGACCCTGTATTGGCTCTTAACCAATTGCCGCACGCGTTCCTCGCCCTGTCTTTCCCTGGCGTTAGACTCAGGCTAGGGAAGGGAGGAGATGAGCACTAGCCGATCTCCACTGAACTCAAAAGACTAAAAGGAGGGACAAACAGGGCAAATTGCTTAGCTTTTAGATGACTCCAAACAAATATGCACATGTCCTCAAACACCAGAGAAGAGGAAGTACTGCTGTTGCTGAAGTCTTCACTAGGAGTAATGAATATCGCCGGCAACTCCCTCTGAAACACAGAAGGTATTTATACACCCAGGCCAGGTAGCCGCTGGGTCCTAGAGAAAACCTCAAGAAAATGTGTATAATGCCAAATGTAGAGATCTCCTGCGAACAACTGTAGGGCGACTGTCTGTCACCTCTGACACACCCGTGACAGTACCCCTTCCTCTACGAGTGGCCTCCGGACACTCAGGACCGGGTTTCTCAGGATAAGAGGTGTGGAATGATCGAACCAACCTGGGAGCGTTCACCTCTGACGCTGAAACCCACATACTCTCCTCTGGACCATAGCCTTTCCAGTGCACCAAGTATTGTAGAGAACGACGTTGGAGACAAGAATGTACAATCCTTGAAATTTGAAACTCCAGATTGTTGGTATATGCAACAGTTGTGGACTTCTTTGTTTGTGTGAAGGAGGACTTTATGCTGATCTGACAGTAGATGGCGATGTTGTGTAAAGTTTCCTTGTTTACTGTATTGTAAAAAGAAAAAAAATCTCTCTTGTATTTTCTGTTTTGTTCTTACTTCCTGGTGCAGTACTGTGTGACTGTGCGTTTTTTCCTTTACCTCATGTTCTGAGAAGTAATACCTTGTTATCCCAAGTACTCTGCTCTGTGAAGTTTCTACTGCAACTGTGGGTATCCAGAAGCTGTGCAACACAGATTACCATCAACTATTACTGGGGGCGGTGGTAGAGGTGAGGGCTCAAGAGGTTCCATATACTTTTTGAGTAAGGGCCTGTAGAACACATTGTGGACCTTAAGGGCCTGAGGAACTTCAAGACGAAACGCTGCTGGGTTAATGATGGCGGTTTATTTTATAGGGACCAATAAACCTAAGTCCCAGTTTCCAAGAAGGAACTTTCAATCTTATATTCCTGGTAGACAACCACGCAAGGTTATTTACATTCAGGTCCAGACCTGGCAAGCATTTTCTGTTAGCCATACGTTTATACCTGTCTCCCATGATCTTTAAATTACTCAGAACACCCTGCCATACCGAGGAAAGCGACAAAGCATACCATTCCACCTCAGGAACTCCTGAAGCTCCTCCCCCACTAAAGGTACCAAACTGTGGGTGATAAACGTATGCACCGAAGAACGGTGACCTGCCAGCGGATTCTTGACGATGATTATTAATGGCAAATTCTGCCAGCGGTAAGTAAGATGCCCAATCCTCCTGATTTTCGGAGATGAAACACCTGAAGTAGGTCTCCAAATTCTGATTGACACGCTCGCTCTGACCATTCGACTGAGGGTGAAAGGCAGAAGAAAAGGACAGCTGCACCCCCAGTCGAGAACAGAATGCCTTTCAGAACTTGGAAACAAACTGGGTCCCCCAATCTGACACCACATCGGAGGGAACCCGGTGAAGCTTCACAATCTCATTTATGAACATCTGTCTTGGCATTTGGAAGTGCAGGCAATGTGACAAAGGGAACCATTTTACTGAACCTATCTATTACCTCCAAAACCACCGTTTTGACTGCAGAAACTGGTAGGTCAGTAATAAAATCCATGGACAAGTGTGTCCATGACCTACTAGGGATAGGTAGCGGAAGAAGAGTACCAGATGGACGGGTATGCGAAACCTTAGAACGCGCGGAAATACTACAAGCAGCTACGTGTTCAATCACATCCTGATGTAACCCCGGCCAACAATAACGATGAGAGAGGAGGTCCGCGGTTGCCTTACCACCTGGATGCCCAGAAAGCACAGAGTTATAATGCTCTTTAATTACTTTGTGGTGCAGATTTAATGGTACAAATAACCTTCCTGAAGCGCAGGAGGCAGGAGTGTCCCCCTGAGCCTCCAACACCTCACCCTCCAGTTCAGAATACAGTGCCAAAATGACTACCCCTTTCTGTAATGTTGGGACAGGGTTCTCATGTTCACCACCACCAGGAAAGCTCCGGGACAAAGCATCACTCTTGACATTTTTGACCCGTGGATGAAAAGTGACATCAAAATTGAACCTAGTTAAAAAACAGGGACCATCTGACTTGCCTAGGTTTGAGATGTTTAGCTGACTGGAGATATGACAGGGTCTTATGGTCAGTAATAACAGTAACAGGATGGACAGCCCCCTCCAACCAATGTCGCCATTCTTCGAACGCCAATTTGATCGCCAAAAGTTCCCTATTACCCACGTCATAATTTCTCTAAGCCGAAGACAATTTTTTTTAGAAAAGAAGGCACATGGACGCCATTTACCAGGGGACGGACCCTGAGACAACACAGCCCCAATCCCGAAATCCGACGCACCAACATCCACATAAAGGGTTGGGAAACATCGGGTTGACTGAGTATAGGTACAGTTCTTTAAAGAAGAAAAAACCTGGACTGAGGCATCCGACCATTTGGAAAAATCAAACTCCTTCTTAGTCATGTCAGTAAGGGGTTTCACAATTACAGAGTAATTTTGGATGAATTTCCAGTAAAAATTAGTAAAGCCCTCAGGTTCTCGGGACGTTCCCAATCAAGGACTGCACGGATCTTCTCCGGATCCATCTGAAAACCTGAAGACGACAACAAGTACCCCAAAAACTGCACCACCTGAACAGCAAAAACACATTTTTCCAGTTTGGCATAAAGTTTGTTGTCCCTTAATATCTGAAGAACCTGCTTAACATGCCCCCGATGAGTTTCAAAATCTGGTGAGTAAACCAAAATATCGTCCAGATAGACCACCACAAACCGCCCCACCAAACAATTAAAAATATAATTTATGAAATGCTGGAATACCGCAGGTGCATTAGTCAAACCAAAAGACATAACCAAACTCCATTCGTCCCCTTCTCTGACTCTAACCAGATTGTAGGCTCCCCTTAGATCCAACTTGGAGAATACCTAAGCTCCCACAACCTGGCTGAACAAATCAGGAATCAGAGGATTCCTGTCCCTTCTTCAGACTCTCCACAATGAAATCCTTCATGACTTATCTCTCAGGGCCAGAAAGATTATACAGTCTGGATTTCGGTAGTTTAGCACCGGGGGTCAGGTAATAGGACAGTTTTAAACA
The DNA here is from genome assembly GCF_046119375.1 of Phyllobates terribilis. NCBI lineage: Eukaryota > Metazoa > Chordata > Amphibia > Anura > Dendrobatidae > Phyllobates > Phyllobates terribilis. The sequence continues at coordinate 1,127,401 of NW_027362783.1, forward strand.
CGATGAGGAGGAAAATCCTGACTCCCCCTCTCAGAAAAAACATCCTCAAAACCAGACAGAAAAGCAGGTAATATTTCTGTAGAGACAGTAGCAAGGGAAATATCTAAACAATTTGCATGGCAGTAATCTCCCTATTCAATAATTTCCCCGCTTGCCAGTCCACCAATGGCTTATGTTTAACAAGCCACGGAATACCCAAAACAATCGGTGTAGGAAGATTGTCCAGGACATAGCAAGGAATAATTTCACGATGAACTGACCCCACCCTCAGTTTTACATTATGTACAATCTGAGTAAATGCTTTCTGTGCAAGTGGCGCCGAGTCGATGGCAAAAATGGAAATAGGTTTATCTAAAGTACAGCAAGCAAGACCATGAGTCTTCACAAACTCAGCATCAAGCATGCTGACTCCGGCTCCGCTGTCAACAAACACAGAAATTTTTGTCGGTTTAGCACCACCTCTGCTGTCAGGACAAAGCGGGAACTGCAGTTTGGCCTCAAATGCACCACTTGTTTATCTAACTCCAGACTACCAAGAGTTAATCGAGTCTCCTTTTGTTTAGGAATTGAAGGACAGGTCCCATCAAAATGTCCTTTTTTCCCACAACAAAAACATACACCTTTTATCTTGCGAATCTCCAGGGAGATGTATAATGCAGAGACACCCCCTAACTGCATGGGTTCCTACACCTCCCCCAGTACTGGTTCACCCCAGACTGCTCCCCCCGACAGAGGTACACAACCCCGACAAGAAGGCCACGGAGAAGGTGGTCTCACCTGTCTATCCTGAAGTCGTCTATCAAGATGTATGGCCAACGACATGGCAGCCTCCAAGGACTGAGGGGTTTCATATAATGCCAAGGCATCTTTCAACCTTTCAGTAAGCCCCTCACAAAATTGACTTCTAAGGGCTGAGTCATTCCATTTGGAATCCGTTGCCCATCTACGGAATTCCGAACTGTACGTTTCTACTGACCGATTCCCCTGCAGAAGGCTATATAGCCTAAACTCAGCCAAGGAGACTCGGTAAGGGTCATCATAGATGAGGGCCAAGACCGAGTCCTGCGGTAAAGAAAACCCCCACGTCTGAGGATCTCTCTGCAGTACAGCGATCACAATTCAAACCTGTTGCTCCTCATTTCCGGAGAAGTAAGGATGAAGTTTGAAATACAGTTTGCATGCCTCCTTGAATACAAACAAATTGTCCCTACCTCCTGAAAACCTGTCTAGGAGGGAAACTTTGGGTTTAGGCTGGACAGGCCTACCTGCAGAGACCCCCACATTGGCGACCTGTAACCGCTGATGCTGCTGCTGTACCTCACCGTGGACATCATTCACCTCCAGCGACAGCATGTGCAGCCGCTCTGCGAGCTCTGCAACTGAACCCATACCAAGGGAGAAAGAGAAAAAAAAAGGTCCATGCCCAAAAACACACAGAGAAAAAAAAAACCAAAGTGTCAGTTTTCTACTTTTTTTTTCTCCTTTCAAAATGTGCTCGGCCGGTGATAATGTCACGCAAGGTGTGGGAAAGACTTAGTGCAACACAGAGGGAAGAGGGAAAGGGAGCCCAGACACTAGGGAAAGGGGGGAGTGGAGACCTCCTAGTTTGGTCTAGTGTCACCCTGCCTCAAATATCGACCCTATATTGGCTCTTAACCAATAGTGTTCCTGGCCCTGTTTTTCCCTGGCGTTAAAAACAAAGAGCCCAGCCAGAACAGTAAACAGATTTTTTAAAAAATTCCAAAATCAGATTAGAAAACAGGAAAAGGCAGTGGTAGTTACCAGCCATGATGTCAAGGAAAATGCAGAACAGGACGCAGCAGGCCCCCTTTTGTTAGAAGGAGGTAACACAGGTGCAGAATGCTAATGAACAATCACTCTCATCCTCTCATCCTGATTGCCTAGCACTAAAACTGCACACAGATGAAACTTGGAATAGGGTGCAGGTCACATACATGTGGCATCGTGCCTAGCCAGCATCCTATTAGACGCCCCTACTATTCGATTAGGTTGGATGCCCGGCACCCTATCCGTGTATCACAGAGGTGCCAGCCCCTAATTCACAAGGTCACCATTAATGGGCCTGGCTGTGTCCTGTCAGATAAAAAAGTGCAAAAATATCATATGAGGTATTAGTTAATATTTTGGCCAAAATACGTAAGGTCGCAATCCCCGTCAAGGGTCCCCACGATTTTGCGAGTCCCTACTTTATCGTTATCTTCATTCTGCACCTGTGTTACCTCCATCTAACAAAAAGGGGCCCGCTGCATCCTGTTGTGCATGTTCCTTGACATCCTGGCTGGTAACTACCATTGCCTTTTTGCTGTTTCCCCCTTTCCCTGGCGTTAGACTAAGGGTAGGGAAGGGAGGAGAGGAGCACTAGTCAATCTCCACTGAACTCTACAGACAAAAAGGAATGACAAACAGGAGAAATTTCGTAGCTTTTAGACGACTCCAGAAAAATGTGCACATGTCCTCAAACACCAGAAAGGAGGAGTTACTGCTCTTACTGAAGACTTCACTAGGAGTAATGAATATCGCCGGCAACTCCCTCTGAAACACAGCATTGGTCCTAGAGACAGTCTCAAGAAGATAGTAACAACTAGTGTGGGATATATAAATCCAAACCACCACAAAGAGTAACTAAGGTTTAAAATATATTATATTTATTGGTATTCTTTAAAATTAAAGATATAAAAAAACAGTGGATAACCCATACCACAGATGTAGGGTGTTAAACCATGAATCATTACAAGAGATGTATATACATGCTACTACTTGGCAATATATTTGGGAGGTAAATGATACTGAATTGGGCCCTAATATGCATAGAGAGATATATATTTAACAGGTGAACAGATCAATCCACATCAAAAGATATACACATGCATAATAAATAAGAGCCCAGATTACCTTAAGCCAATGTTTGTATGAATGAAAGCATGGTAAACACCCACCGCTCCGACGATCGTTTCGACACCTTTTTCAAGGAGCGCTGCATATGGGGTGTGCATGTGTTCATTTATATAGGAGCGATGAGAATGAGTTAATCCCCCACAGCTGTGTGAAAGGAACTGCAGAGCCATGTGGCGCGCATGCCTGATGACTTAGCAGTAGTGTATGCTTATTAATATTATTCACACACACACTAATTTCATTTACATTCTTGTATTTGTTCTATGCACTTTCCTTTTGTAACTGTTTTACATTTCGCACTCCCAACACACACAATTTTTTATTGTTAATCCATATTTACATAATGGGTCTAATAGGTTTTGGCACATTCAATGGATAATTTTAATTTATTTATTTATTTATTTTTTTTATTTTTTTATTTTTTAATTTACTTTGCATGTATATTGTAGGTTTGAGATACAATAGTTAGGGCATGTTGCAGATTAATTGTGTGAGGTTGAGGTATGTACTCTATGTGTGTCCAAAGAATATATCTTTAAGAATGTTTATTAATATTTGTAAATTAACCCGTTTATTTAGGCTATGCTTGGCGCATAGGATAATTATATATGGTATTTGTTTTGGGTCTTGATGGCCTGTGTGATATAACAATCTTAGATTTATATATACGCACATATAGTATATACATGCATTTGTACACTCATACATATTGTATGCAGCAGTCATTGTTATATATAAATTTTTCCTTCTCATATACATCTCAGTCCCTAGTGGTATAATATACATGTGCACCCGTACACTTATATATATATCACGCATTGGTACTGTTATATATAAAATACTCTCATTTTCTCATATACATATTTATCTTACTCTCCAGCGATAATATTCATTCAGTCTCTTCACTCATTCACCCCAATGTAGTTATAATACTTACCGATGCTTTAGCAGACAGGTCGCGCATGCAGGAAGTCTTTGACTTCCGGCACTTCCCCACACGGATCATGTGACCACTGGCACGCACGTTGCATAGCAACCGAGTGCTTGCTGGTCACCGTCCGTGGAAGGAAGTTGCCTGATAGGAAGCAGTCATCAGGCATGCGCGCCACATGGCTCTGCAGTTCCTTTCACACAGCTGTGGGGGATTAACTCAATCTCATCACTCCTATATAAATGAACACATGCACACCCCATATGCAGCGCTCCTTGAAAAAGGTGTCGAAACGATCGTCGGAGCGGTGGGTGTTTACCATGCTTTCATTCATACAAACATTGGCTTAAGGTAATCTGGGCTCTTATTTATTATGCATGTGTATATCTTTTGATGTGGATTGATCTGTTCACCTGTTAAATATATATCTCTCTATGCATATTAGGGCCCAATTCAGTATCATTTACCTCCCAAATATATTGCCAAGTAGTAGCATGTATATACATCTCTTGTAATGATTCATGGTTTAACACCCTACATCTGTGGTATGGGTTATCCACTGTTTTTTTATATCTTTAATTTTAAAGAATACCAATAAATATAATATATTTTAAACCTTAGTTACTCTTTGTGGTGGTTTGGATTTATATATCCCACACTAGTTGTTACTATATTGATTGAGTTTGGTGGTGGAGGTTAATTTCCTCCGTTCGGATACTATCCGGTACCTGTTTAGATTGTTAATATTGATGTTCTGTTTTGCAACAGATATAGTTCCGGAACATGTACCTAAAAGCCAGGATGTTGTCCTGGCAAGATAAAGCATCTGAATTGTTTAAACCCGGTACCGCAGGTATTTTTAATAGTACACATGTTGATCACAAAGAACTTTTTAAAAAATATAAAAATCTGCTCCAGAAAAAAACAAGAATTTGGTGGACCAAAGCCTCCTTGGACAATTATCATAAACAAAAAATTGTTCCAAGGGGGCTACGCATTCAACTGTTTCCCACATTTGGTTTGGAGGATGCAGAGCTAAACAAAAAATGGGAGGCAGCCGCTTCGTCCTGTTCACTGACTTTCATTGAAATTATTAATGAGAGAAATCTTAATGTCCTGGGAGAGATTGATCATGAGCTGGACCAAGTACATAAACAAATGCTGAAAGATATTCCAGCTGAAATGCTGGAAGAATTCCTTGCTGATATGGACAAGAAGATGGAAAAATGGGAGGAAAATATCAGCAAATCTAAATCTAAAAAATACCAGCGGGATATTAGTGATTACGAAAATAAAAGAGTTTTTCGCTGGCAATATAGGAAAGCTGATGATAAGAATATTTTGCTGAGAAATTCCTCCACGTCATCCATCTCATCCGTAGCCAGTAGCACCGTCTCAGGGCTTGAGCATGAAACACAGAATGGCCGACCCTCTCGTACAAGATTTGGTGGTAAAAATACGTTTCGAGATTATGATGGACCAAACCACAATCAAAAGCGTTGCAATCAACCAAAGGTAATCAATTTATCCACTCATATACTCACACCTCAGCAGGAACACGTGTTAGAAATGGGTCTTACGTTCTCTCCTCCTCAGTCTCTTGATATTTTCACTGCGGTAAAAGATGTGCATTTGTTTGCACGAAAACTCATTTTAAAAAGATTTTATGAAAAATCTAATCTGGGATTTATATTTGATACTGAAGAGGAGAGAGCGGCTGTGGCAATTCTTGAGTCACTGGCTGATCAGGAAGCTGAACCAACGAACAATTTCCCTGTTTCTCTCATGAACAAGTCCAGTAAATTTCCCAACCTCAATACATGTTCAGCGGTGGACACTTTTGTCAAATTGGTAACCCATGATATCGAAAAATTGAAATTTGGGGGTCCTCGATATCATGACAGCAGGCAATTGAGGGAGGTTATCCAAGAAATTGGAAAATGGGATGATTGTGTGTTGAAAGCCGCGGACAAAAGTGGAAATCTGGTCATTTGGCCCAACCTTCTTTATGAGAAACAGGCCTACAAATTGCTATCTGATCACCATTGCTACAAGAAACTCTCCCATAACCCATCTGACAGGTTTCAATTGGAATTGATTAAAATTTTGGAGCAAGCATATGAAAATGGCATTGTTACAAAAAAATTCTTTGATTATATACAAAAATTAAAACCTCGGATGCCTACTTTATATCTCATCCCTAAGATACATAAGGACATTCATGACCCGCCTGGCAGCCCAATTGTCTCGGGCAATGGGAGTCTTTGCGAAATGGTTTGTCGGGTAATTGATTTTTATCTTAAACCTATTGTAGCCATGCTTCCTTCGTATATACAGGACACAACTGCAGCTTTGAGACGATTAGACCAACTTCATTTAGAAGATCAAATGTTACTTGTAACAGCTGATGTAGAGGCACTATATACCTCCATCATGCATACACACGGTCTCAAGACTGCATCTTGGTTCCTGTATAATAGCAATCTGGACACTGAATTAAGTGACCTGATCATGGTACTACTTGAGTTCATCCTTACACATAACATCTTTATGTTTAGGGATGAAATCTTCCTACAGGCACAAGGGACAGAAATGGGGGCGGCTTGTGCCCCCTCATATGCTAATTTGTTCCTTAGAGCCTGGGAGCATGAGATTTTTCAGAGCTCTCCCATACCTGGCTGTGAAAACATCCTCAGCTGGATTAGGTATATCGATGATGTACTGTTCGTATGGGATGGCAGCTCTGATGACCTACAAAAATTGATGTGTCAACTTAACAATAATGATCTTAATATTAAATTGACATATGCCTACAGGCATAGGGTCAGTTTTTTGGATATTGACATCACAGTGTCCCCTGAAGGCGTGGTACAAACAAACATATTTCGCAAACCTACTGCCACCAACTCAATTCTTAGGGCGGATTCTTCACATTTGCCCTCCACCAATCGTGGTATCCCTGTGGGACAATTTTTGAGGGCAAGAAGAATCTGCTCATCAGACGAGACTTTTGAGCAACAAGCCTCTGATCTCTACACAAGATTCAGAGAACGTGGGTGCGGCCATAGGCAAATCCGTCGGGGATATCGACGGGCGAAAGACAGCAACCGTAACCAGCTTCTTTATTCTACCAAACCTTTGAAAATTCGCTCGGACCAAGTCAGATTGATTACTCCTTATAATGATCAATGGAAAAACTTTTCCAACATTATCCAGAAACATTGGCACGTTCTGCAAACGGACCCAGTATTGAACAAAATTATATCTGACAGGCCATGTATCATTGCCAAAAGGTCAAGAAACTTGAGGGATTTGTTGGTACGTAGTGAGTACAAGCCAGCAAGAAAAAATTTATCACTCTTTAGTGAACAAATCCAAGGATTCTGTCCTTGTGGGCAATGTAAAGCCTGTCTCAATACTGAAAGGTCCAAGGAATTTTTTAATTCCTCTAAGACTCGAAAATTCACCATCAGACAGTTTTTAACGTGCTCGACAAAAGGAGTAATCTATGTGGCTGAATATCCATGCCACAAGATTTATGTGGGTATGACTACTCGCGAATTTAGAATCCGGGTAAGGGAACACATACGTGACATTGAAAAAGCAAAGGACGCTGAGAGCAATGATTATTTGAAGACCCTCCCTAGACATTTTAAATGCTTCCATAATTCTGATCCATCATTCTTGCGGGTGAAAGCCATTGACAAGGTATCTTTGGGGGCTAGAGGAGATCTGGGTTTGCCTCTTTCTTATAGATTCACAGTGTACTTTTTACTTTCTTTGATTTTAATTGGTTTTAATTATTTATTCTTCTATCCAGTGACGTTGTTATACTCACCCTGTGCTGTTTCTGCTGTGATGACATGGTCTCCATCGGTATAGTTGTCTGAAATATTTGCTGCAAGAGCCCGCACCTGAGATGAATGGAATGAAGAATAAAAGAGAGGAAAAGAGAAACGGAGAGAATCATGATACCATTTTTTGTGGATTATTATTTATCATATACAATTGTATGTTTGTTATTTTCTGCAATATCCAATTTCCCATATGTCAATATTTATTAGGGTTTTTTTGTTTTTTGTTTTTTTTCTTTCCATGTCATTATCATCAGGGTTTTTATATTGCTAATTGTTCACTTAATTAACTTATAATATATTTACAATGCATAACGCATCATTATTTATGATTTTCACATACACTATTCACTTACACAAGTAACTTAACAAGCTTATATGCATAACTGCACAATTTTTTGACTTAGCAGTAGTGTATGCTTATTAATGTTATTCACACACACACTAATTTCATTTACATTCTTGTATTTGTTCTATGCACTTTCCTTTTGTAACTGTTTTACACTTCGTACTCCCAACACACACAATTTTTATTGTTAATCCATATTCACATAATGGGTCTAATAGGTTTTGGCACATTCAATGGATAATTTTAATTTTTTTTTTATACAGTACAGACCAAAAGTTTGGACACACCTTCTCATTTAAAGATTTTTCTGTATTTTCATGACTATGAAAATTGTACATTCACATTGAAGGCATCAAAACTATGAATTAACACATGTGGAATTATATACTTAACAAAAAAGTGTGAAATAACGGAAAATAAGTCTTATATTCTAGGTTCTTCAAAGTGGCAACCTTTTGCTTTGATGACTGCTTTGCACACTCTTGGCATTCTCTTGATGAGCTTCAAGACTAGTCACCGGAAATGTTTTTCACTTCACAGGTGTGCCCTGTCAGGTTTAATAAGTGAGATCTCTTGCCTTATAAATGTGGTTGGGACCATCAGTTGTGTTGTGCAGAACTCTGGTGGATACACAGCTGATAGTCCTACTGAATAGGCTGTTAAAATTTGTATTATGACAAGAAAAAAGCAGTTAAGTAAAGAAAAACGAGTGGACATCATTACTTTAAAAAATTAAGGTCAGTCAGTCCGAAAAATTGGGAAAACTTTGAAAGTGTCCCCAAGTGCAGTTGCAAAAACCATCAATCGCTACAAAGAAACTGGCTCACATGAGGACCGCCCCAGGAAAGGAAGACCAAGAGTCACCTTGGCTTCTGAGGATAAGATTATCCGAGTCACCAGCCTCAGAAATCGCAGGTTAACAGCAGCTCAGATTAGAGACCAGGTCAATGCCACACAGAGTTCTAGCAGCAGACACATCTCTTCAACAACTGTTAAGAGGAGACTTTGTGCAGCAGGCCTTCATGGTAAAATAGCTGCTAGGAAACCACTGCTAAGGACAGGCAACAAGCAGAAGAGACTTGTTTGGGCTAAAGAACACAAGAAATGGACATTAGACCAGTGGAAATCTGTGCTTTGGTCTGATGAGTCCAAATTTGAGATCTTTGGTTCCAACCACCGTGTCTTTGTGCGACGCAGAAAAGGTGAACGGATGGAAAAAAAAAAAAAAGACCTACAAATTAACCATGTAATATATGGTCAATAATCCCTAGAAAACTAGAAAAACTGATTAATAGCCTATAGTGGGGGAGAGAAACTTTAAATAAAAGGGGACGCGTCTCCCCTATAAGTTATATCTCAATCCACATATTAGTAGACCCCAAAATGACATGAAAGGGATTTAAATCCAAAATATATCAAATTTTATTAGAAAATATAAAAGTTACATAACAATATATCAAAGGGAAGGAAAAGAGGTGGTAGGACAACTATAGAAACAGGGTCAAACCCTGCAAGGAGACAAACATCCCTGGACCAGCATTAAAGGTAAACCAGGTGTACGTATGAGCTGCCAATCAATAAATAGCTAAAGTAAAGGCAAACATAAATAATATCAATCTGTGTCTTCACTGATAATAATCTTCATGTCAGAATACAAAGTATGAAGTACAACAATTAAGATAGCAATCTCAGTATGTGAACACATAATAACATGACAGAATGTAAGACAACAGAGCATATAGCAGAGACGCATGAATGCACAAATGAATAGATGGCGCTAAACAGGTAGCATAATGCTGATAACACCAGGGTACATGACAGTGATGCACAAATCTTACTAAGTTGGTAGCGCTAAGTAGGTAGCATTACTATTTAATCATGAGCAGCGGCTTCGTAGTATGTTATTTACCTTGTGCCATATAAGGAACGGTAAAGGCAGCGTGTCCTGGAATGCTGGGGGGATGTGCGGCAACGGATGGACTCTACATGCCTGGTTCCCACTGTGAAGCATGGAGGGGGAGGTGTGATGGTGTGGGGGTGCTTTGCTGGTGACACTGTTGGGGATTTATTCAAAATTGAAGGCATACTGAATCAGCATGGCTACCACAGCATCTTGCAACGGCATGCTATTCCATCCGGTTTGCGTTTAGTTGGACCATCATTTATTTTTCAACAGGACAATGACCCCAAACATACCTCCAGGCTGTGTAAGGGCTATTTGACCAAGAGGAAGAGTGATGGGGTGCTACGCCAGATGACCTGGCCTCCACAGTCACCAGACCTGAACCCAATCGAGATGGTTTGGGGTGAGCTGGACCGCAGAGTGAAGACAAAAGGGCCAACAATTGCTAAGCATCTCTGGGAACTCCTTCAAGATTGTTGGAAGACCATTTCCGGTGATTACCTCTTGAAGCTCATCAAGAGAATGTCAAGAGTGTGCAAAGCAGTCATCAAAGCAAAAGGTGGCTACTTTGAAGAACCTAGAATATAAGACATATTTTCAGTTGCTTCACACTTTTTTGTTAAGTATATAATTCCACATGTGTTAATTCATAGTTTTGATGCCTTCAATGTGAATGTACAATTTCCATAGTCAAGAAAATACAGAAAAATCTTTAAATGAAAGGTGTGTCCAAACTTTTGGTCTGTACTGTATATATATATTTTTTTATTTTTTTTAAATTTACTTTGCATGTATATTGTAGGTTTGAGATACAATAGTTAGGGCATGTTGCAGATTAATTGTGTGAGGTTGAGGTATGTACTCTATGTGTGTCCAAAGAATATATCTTTAAGAATGTTTATTAATATTTGTAAATTAACCCGTTTATTTAGGCTATGCTTGGCGCATAGGATAATTATATATGGTATTTGTTTTGGGTCTTGATGGCCTGTGTGATATAACAATCTTGGATTTATATATACGCACATATAGTATATACATGCATTTGTACACTCATACATATTGTATGCAGCAGTCATTGTTATATATAAATTTTTCCTTCTCATATACATCTCAGTCCCTAGTGGTATAATATACATGTGCACCCGTACACTTATATATATATCACGCATTGGTACTGTTATATATAAAATACTCTCATTTTCTCATATACATATTTATCTTACTCTCCAGCGATAATATTCATTCAGTCTCTTCACTCATTCACCCCAATGTAGTTATAATACTTACCGATGCTTTAGCAGACAGGTCGCGCATGCAGGAAGTCTTTGACTTCCGGCACTTCCCCACACGGATCATGTGACCACTGGCACGCACGTTGCATAGCAACCGAGTGCTTGCTGGTCACCGTCCGTGGAAGGAAGTTGCCTGATAGGAAGCAGTCATCAGGCATGCGCGCCACATGGCTCTGCAGTTCCTTTCACACAGCTGTGGGGGATTAACTCAATCTCATCACTCCTATATAAATGAACACATGCACACCCCATATGCAGCGCTCCTTGAAAAAGGTGTCGAAACGATCGTCGGAGCGGTGGGTGTTTACCATGCTTTCATTCATACAAACATTGGCTTAAGGTAATGTGGGCTCTTATTTATTATGCATGTGTATATCTTTTGATGTGGATTGATTTGTTCACCTGTTAAATATATATCTCTCTATGCATATTAGGGCCCAATTCAGTATCATTTACCTCCCAAATATATTGCCAAGTAGTAGCATGTATATACATCTCTTGTAATGATTCATGGTTTAACACCCTACATCTGTGGTATGGGTTATCCACTGTTTTTTTATATCTTTAATTTTAAAGAATACCAATAAATATAATATATTTTAAACCTTAGTTACTCTTTGTGGTGGTTTGGATTTATATATCCCACACTAGTTGTTACTATATTGATTGAGTTTGGCGGTGGAGGTTAATTTCCTCCGTTCGGATACCATCTGGAACCTGTTTAGATAGTCTCAAGAAGATGTCTGTAATGCCAAATGTAGAGATCTCCTGCAACTAACTTCAGGGCAACTGTCTGTCACCTCTGACACACCCGTGACACCCAGGAAGTGTCGGCGCGTTCAGAGATTCATTTGTATTTGAGTCATAAAGACGCAAATACAAATGAATGCAACACTCTTCATCCCTCATCCAAAAAAATGTTGGTTCTGTTAACGAGTCTGGAGGAGGGAAATTTAATCCCTAAGTTGCCGAGCCAATTGTAACATTATTGACCAGGCCATAGAATTGAAATCTGACCAGTGTCACTTCATGTGGTAATAACTTCAACGTATCCCAGTGATCCTGAGATTTGTTTTTTTCGTGACACATTTTACTTTGCTTGTTGTAAATTTAGATCGATAGGTTTTGGGTTTATTTGTGAAAATATCATAATTTTGATGAACTTTCAATGTTTATATGCTCAAAGTTGTTAGTCATACTGTACAAATACCATTTCCCATATGTTGCTTTAGCCACAATTTTTTTTCTTTAAAAGGAATAGTACGAGAAAATGGACTCCACAATTTCTTACCTAGTTTCTTCTGAGCACACTGATACCCCATGTGGTCAGAAAACTCTGTTTGGAGAAAGGGCCAGGCCCGGAAGGGAAGGAGCACCATTTGAATTTTGGAACACAAATTTGACTGAAATAGATTGTGGGCATCATGTTGCATTTCCATGGCCCCTAGGGTACCCAAACAGCAGAAAACTCCTAGAAGTGACCCCCATTTTGTAAACTATACCCCTCAAGGATTTTATCCAGGGGTATGGTGAGCATTTTAAATCCACAACTACTACACAGAATTTGATAACATTTGGTCTCCACATTGAAAATGTTCATTTAATTTTTCACGAAAATGTTGCTTTAGCCCCAAATTTTTACTTTTGCAAGAGGTATCATAAAAAAGGTGACAGCGCGATTTGCTGCCTAATTTCTTCTGAGCAAGGCGATACCCCACATGTAGTCAAAAAGTTCTGTTTGACACACGACAGGGTTTGGAAGAAGCGACATTTGGTATTTTGAATGTAAATTTGACTACAATGGATTGCAGAAATCATGTCTCATTTGCAGAGCCCCGGAGGTACCAAAACAACAGAAAGCCCCACAAGTGACACCACTTTGGAAGCTAGACCCATCAAGGAATTCATGTAGGGGTTTGTTGAGCTTGCTAAACCAATGGGTGCTTCACAGCAAATGTGGATGTGAAAATGAAAATTACTTTTCTATGCTAAAATATGGTTTTATCCCCACCCCAAATTTGAAATTTCCAGAGTGTATAATAGGAGAAAACAGAAACTTAAATTTGTTATGCAATTTCTTCCGAACATAAAGATACTGTCACGCAAGATGGATGAACACTAACAACTAAAGACAACAAAGGAAACAAACATGGGGAAAAGTAACTTAGCTTGAGCCAACTTCAGAGAGATTATTCCTAACGTCCTCCAAGCACAAAAGAGAAAGTAAGCAGACTGCAACAGCTCCAAGCCTTCTCAAGAGAACAAGTGAATATCACCGGCACCTCCCTCTATCAAACAGCAAGTATTTCAACAGCCAGGCCTGGGTGTCAGTTAGCCAGAGGGAGGTAGACGCTGGGTCCTAGAGTGAGACAGATAAGAAGGTGTCTGTAATGTCAAACGAAAAGATATTCTGCAAACAACTCGAGGGCGACTGTCTGTCACATCTCACACACACATGACAGATACCCCATATGTGACGAAAACTGGCACATGGCATGGAAAGAGCGCTATATGATTTTTGAAGCATAAATTTGTCTGGAATAGATTGTTAATGCCAAGTCGCATTTGCAGAGCCCCTGACAGGTCAAACAGCTGAAACCCCCATAAGTGAACCCATTTTGGAAATTAAACCCCTCAAGGAATTGATAAAGGGGTGTATTGATCATTTTTAACCTACAGGTGATTCACAAAACTATAACATTTAGATGTGAAAACAAAAAATTTAATTTATTCCACTAAAATACTGTTTTAGTGCCAAATATATAATTTACATGTGATATAATATGAGAAACTGGACCCCAGTATATGTTATGCAATTTTTACTGAACATGGCAGCACCCCATATGTGGTTGTACACTACTGTTTGAGCACACGGCAGGGATCAGATTGGAAGGAGCTCTACTTGACTTTTAGTACGCTGATTGTTTGAATAGCACGGTGGCTCAGTGGTTAGCACTGCAGCGCTGGGGTCCTTGGTTCAAATCCCACCAAAGACAACATCTGCAAGGAGTTTGTATGTTCTCTCAGTGTTTGTGTGGGTTTCCTCCGGGTTCTCCGGTTTCCTCCCACACTTCAAAGACATACTGATAGGGAATTTAGATTGTGAACCCCAAAGGGGACAGTGATGATAATGTATGTAAAGAGCTGCGGAATATGTTAGTGCTATATAAAATAAAGATTATTATTATTATTATTATAGATTGTGGGTCCTTGAGACAAGCCTCTGAAGTGCCAGATCAGCAGAAACCCCACCAGGTGACCCCATATTGGAAACTTCACTGCCTAAGGGATTCATCTAGGGGTGTAGTGAGTATTTTGAACCGACAGGTGCCTCGCAGAATTTTATAACATTGGGATGTGTAAATATAACATTTTAGTTCTAAAAATGTCATTTTTGTATTTGCTGCAAATTTGTCAGTTACACAAGGGTTAATAGGTAAAAATGGAACCCACAATTTATTGTGCAATTTCTACCGAATGCGGTAATACCCTATATGTTGTCGGAAACTATTATTTCCTTCAACTCGTCCAAGATGTTGGCCCCAAAATATACAGATGCCATCAACAGGCCAGAGATCAAGGATAAGCTCCAACGCTTCCAAAATAACATGTACGAACTTAAAGCAGAAGGCGTACACCTGGCAGTAAGGAACCTTAACAACATACTCTATGCCATGGCAGAAATGTCCGATCCAAAAAGATGTAGCAACAAGAGGTTGAGTAAACAAAATCCCAACAACTGGTTTGACAAGGAATGTAAAGCTATAAGGAAGGTTCTAAGAACGACCTCAAATAAAAAACACAGAGACCCAAACAACTCTACTCTGAGAGAAAATTACCACACCATGCAACAAAATTAGAAATCCATCCTCAAAAGGAAAAAGAAAAAACACATTTCCACAAAACTCCTCCAACTCCAAGATGCCCTTGAAGACAACAGCTTTTGGGAACTATGAAACCACCTAGGATCCAACCAAAAAAGCTACAACCTCCATATCCAGACCAGGAACATATGGCTCCAGTACTTCAAGGACCTTTACAAAGACATCCCAAGTGGGGGCGTGGCCAGGACCTCAATGTGAGAGGAAGTGTGTGTGAGGAGCTCCTGCTGAGCTGAACACAATAGAGGCATAGAAAAGGCAGAGTGCCGGCATTTTCACCTCAATTACAGCACACATGGGGCCACGACATGCTAGGACACCGGCATCCACTCCAGGGCCAGTGATAGCGACCGCACTGGACACCTTTCTTCAGAAGGACTCAGCACCTCATGGTGTCCCGGAGCCATCTTGGCTGGAACAGACCGGGATGCAGCAGCTTCAGACAGAGCACAGAGGTGAGGGGAGTGGGAACCAATCTCAGCTTGCAGCCCCTGCTGATGTGGATTTGCCGGGGCAGATAACAGCAAAAAGCCAAGGCAGAGCTGTGGGAGTCGTCTCCTCTGCAAATAAGACTGTTGCAGCTCACATGAGGTGCACATCAGAGCCCCCCTCCCCCTCCTCCCCTCAGACAATTGCACAAATAACAGCATGTGCTGCTGATCATCCCCAGCCCCCATCAGAAGATGGAGGGACCTTCTCTATGCATTCCCATGGGAAAAGGAGCAGACAGGCAGCCGGGGAGATTGAAGGAGAGTGGAATATTTTCACTGTCCATGATAAAGGGGTGGAGACTTGTCCTCTTCCCCTGGCTGTACTGAGGATGAATGGCGGGTTGGGAGCCTGCAGTTCTGTGCCCCCCCCCCCCCCACCCCCCATGGCAGAAGTACCTAGAGCATTTACCCTCCAAGACAGACTTCAAAAACCTTATAAAGGAAGTCAAGGATACCTGCAGTTCAGAGATTGCTTATGTGAGACAAGACCTGAGGCACTTGGCAAATCGTATAGAAATACTGGAGGAAGATCATAATACTACTAGAGCTCATGTAACCAAACTACAACAAGTGACCACTCAGCAAGAATCAGTGATGCAGGATATGCATGCCCACATTGAAGATCTTGATAATAGGGAAGAAGAAGCAACATACGGGTGAGGGGTCTCCCCGAGTCGGAGGGGGGGGGGGGGATCTCAGAGCTATACTTCAGGAGATCTTCAACTCTATCCTGGGTGATAACCAGCCTGCCTCGATCAAATTTCATAGAGCTCACAGAGCCTTGAAGCCAAAAGGTATTACAGCATTTCCTGCTTGCATGACTTTGAGCTGAAAGAAAAGATAATGGCCAAGGCAAGGGCCCAGAAAGCCATAAAGTATAGGGGAGGCGGACATCCAGCTCTTCCCGGACCTGTCTAGAATTACCCTGCAGAAGAGAAAGCTGTTAGAACCCTCCTGTTAGTTTTTTTTCTATTTTGTTGGTCACATGACTTTCTGCCTATATAATCCAGCTCCGCCCTTCTGGCCTTACTGGACTTCAGGGTTACATTTACTCTTAAGCTAGCCAGGTGCCTTGTACCTTACTCTGTAGTTTGCTTGGTCTTTTGACCACTAGTACTTTTTGTTTGTCTTTGCTCTGCTACAATTTCTGTTAGGAGGTGTCCAACTATATCCCTGTCCTTAGTTCTTGTAGGGACCCCTCCCTTATATCTATAGGTGTGCGTTCAGACTAGCCGAGGACTTAGGCGGGTCTGTTCACAAGGAACAGGTCCCCCGCTGCATCGTAGGGAATCAGCTTAGTCCTATTGTAGGGACAGTTTTCCTATCTTTCCTTAGTGTTTGTAGCAGTTCGTAACAGTAAGTCCAGCCCAAAAAAACACTCTAAGGAAAGAAATCCAGATTTCAGCACAGTGTCAGTTCAGGAGTTGGCTCAACGCCTGCACGGACTGTCTTTGGAGGTGGCCGAGCTCCAGCAACACGTGAGTAGCTGTCCTGGAGCTCATTTTGTCGAACCGAAGGTAGGACTGCCAGATTTTTTTATGGTAAACAGCAATATTTTTTTTCCTTTAAAAACGCTTGTTTATTATATTTTCGTTTAAGACCCAGATCCTCGGGGAATGAATCACAGCGCATTGGGTTTATAATGTCACTTTTGCGCAAAGAACCACAGGGATGGGCCTTTTCTCTACAACCTAATGATCCGTGTTTTAGATCTGTGGAAGATTTTTTTTCTGCTATGGGGTTGTTGTATGATGATCCTGATCGAGTCTCATCTGCTGAAACTGAATTAAGACGTTTGAAGCAGGGATCAGGTGATGTGGAAAATTATTGTACATACTTCAGAAGATGGTCAGCTGAAGTGGAATGGAATGACTCAGCATTAAAATGTCTGTTTCTTGCTGGTCTAGGTGAAAGGGTTAAGGATCTGCTGATTGCCTTCCCAAAACCTGGAACCTTGCAGGAGGCAATGCAATTAGCTATACGTGTGCACAGGAGACTGCGTGCTAGGATTAATGAAGAGAAATCTACTGCTATGGCAGCTCCTAGTTTGCAGAGGGTCTGCTCGGAAGGTGGAGAACCGATGGAGATTGGGGCCATGTCACCCCACTCTCAGGAAAAAGACCGCAGGTTTGCTAAGGGATTATGCTTTTATTGCGGTAAATCTGACCACTTTATTTAGAACTGTGTGCTTCGTTTGAACAAGGAAAAAAAAAAGGTCAGTTACGCCCGTATAGCTTGTTCAAACTCAAAAGGAGTATTTCTTTCTGGAAGCACCTCATTCCAGGAGGAGTTGTTTGAATTTCAGGTATTTGTGGATTGTGGTTCTACACTCAATGTGATTGATGAGGGATTTTTGGAAAAATTTAAATTAGAATCTAAACTTTTGTCATCCCCTATTTCTGTGGTTGCTGTTGATGGCTCTCCCTTGAAATGTATTACAAGGTTTTTGAATTTCCCCTCACCATTAATGGTATTCACTAAGAGAATTTGGATTTGGCGGTATTAAATAATTTGCCTTCTCCAGTGGTTTTGGGGTTACCTTGGTTAAAATTGCACAATCCTGTACTGGACTGGTCTACCAATGAAATTAAGTCTTGGAGTCCTAAGTGTTATGATAAATGTTGTAACGGTTGCATTGCTGCTGTGAAAGAGGGGAATTACCTGTACCTATTCAGGATTTTGGAAGGTTTTTTCTGAGGAGGAGTCGCAAGTTTTGACTCCTCATAGGGACTATGATTGTACTATTGAGTTTGTCCCTGGAGCTACTTTTCCCAGGAGTCGCTTATTTAATCTTACTATCCCTGAGAGAAAGGCCTTGGAGGAATACATACAGACAAGCTTGGCCGCCGGTCACATTAGACCTTCTAAGTCACCTGTGGCTGTTGGATTTTTTTTTGTAAAAAAAAAAGGACGGCGGTTTACGTCCATGTCTGGACTTTCGCGAAATTAATAAATAAATTAATAAATTAATTTTAATAAATAAAATTACAGTACGCAATTCCTACCCACTGCCATTAATTCCTGACTTGTTCAACCAGTTAGTGGGGGCCAAGTGGTTCTCTAAAATTGATCTCCGGGGGACATACAATTTGTTATGTATGAAGGAAGGTGATGAGTGGAAAACTGCTTTTAACACTCCGGTGGGTCATTTTGAGAATCTGGTTATGCCTTTTGGTCTTACCAACGCACCAGCGTTTTTTCAGAACCTTATTAATGACATCCTAAGACCATTGATCGGTAAGAATGTGGTGGTGTATTTGGATGACATTTTGATTTATTTGCCGGATCTGGAGTCTCATTGGCAGAGCGTACGTGAGGTATTGCAGTTGTTAAGTGACAATTCACTTTTTGCTAAGCTGGAGAAATGTGAGTTCGCTGTGCAGAGAATTCGTTTTTTGGGCTATATTATCTCCTGCGAGGGCTTTGAGATGGACCCGGTGAAGGTTCAGGCGGTACAGGAATGGCCTAGGCCTATTGGTTTGAAATCGATACAGAGATTTTTGGGTTTCGCCAATTATTACAGAAAATTCATTAAGAATTTTTCTATAATTGTTAAGCCGCTGACCGATCTCACCAGGAAAGGTGCGAATACGGTCCAGTGGACTACTGAGGCCATTGAAGCTTTTGTGTATCTCAAGGAGAGGTTCAGTGCTGCCCCCATCCTTATGCAAAACCTACAAAAGACAAAAAATATATCTCATACCCTACCATCATTATAAATAAATGTAAAGCTTTACATTTATTTATAATGATGGTAGGGTATGAGATATATTTTTTTTTATATGCATTACTTCAACTTTGATATACAGTAAGGTTTTTAATATAGACAGTGTAGGACCGTCCCAATTTAGGGTCACCTTGTCGCTGGTGGGACGGCTTGTATACTTTTTTTGATCAAAAATAGTTCACTAAGTACCCTATATTTCATATGCAACTTTGCTTTACATTTATTTATAATGATGGTAGGGTATGAGATATATTTTTTGTCTTTTGTAGGTTTTGCATCTTTTTGCTAGTGTGAACATGCTCCTATTTCTTGCATGTGTACCATCTTAGTCCTCAGTTCACATTGCTTGGTTTTTTGTCTTGTTTGCATTCTGTGCAAATTAGGGGTGTGGCATCCCCCTTGTTGAGCTGGTTAGTATATATGTAGCTTACCACGGGCTTAGGTGGTCTGATATTGGGACCCGGTTCTATTTGTCTACTCTTTTATATGCATTACTTCAACTTTGATATACAGTAAGGTTTTTAATATAAACAGTGTAGGACCGTCCCAATTTAGGGTCACCTTGTCGCTGGTAGGACGGCTTGTATACTTTTTTTGATCAAAAATAGTTCACTAAGTACCCTATATTTCATATGCAACTTTGCTTTACATTTATTTACAATGATGGTAGGATATGAGATATATTTTTTGTCTTTTGTAGGTTTTGCATCTTTTTGCTAGTGTGAACATGCTCCTATTTCTTGCATGTGTACCATCTTAGTCCTCAGTTCACATTGCTTGGTTTTTTGTCTTGTTTGCATTCTGTGCAAATTAGGGGTGTGGCATCCCCCTTGTTGAGCTGGTTAGTATATATGTAGCTTACCACAGGCTTAGGTGGTCTGATATTGGGACCCGGTTCTATTTGTCTACTCTTTTTTATATGCATTACTTCAACTTTGATATACAGTAAGGTTTTTAATATAGACAGTGTAGGACCATCCCAATTTAGGGTCACCTTGTCGCTGGTGGGACGGCTTGTATACTTTTTTTGATCAAAAATAGTTCACTAAGTACCCTATATTTCATATGCAACTTTGCTTTACATTTATTTACAATGATGGTAGGATATGAGATATATTTTTTGTCTTTTGTAGGTTTTGCATCTTTTTGCTAGTGTGAACATGCTCCTATTTCTTGCATGTGTACCATCTTAGTCCTCAGTTCACATTGCTTGGTTTTTTGTCTTGTTTGCATTCTGTGCAAATTAGGGGTGTGGCATCCCCCTTGTTGAGCTGGTTAGTATATATGTAGCTTACCACAGGCTTAGGTGGTCTGATATTGGGACCCGGTTCTATTTGTCTACTCTTTTTTATATGCATTACTTCAACTTTGATTTACAGTAAGGTTTTTAATATAGACAGTGTAGGACAGTCCCAATTTAGGGTCACCTTGTCGCTGGTGGGACGGCTTGTATACTTTTTTTGATCAAAAATAGTTCACAAAGTACCCTATATTTCATATGCAACTTTGCTTTACATTTATTTATAATGATGGTAGGGCATGAGATATATTTTTTGTCTTTTGTAGGTTTTGCATCTTTTTGCTAGTGTGAACATGCTCCTATTTCTTGCATGTGTACCATCTTAGTCCTCAGTTCACTATTGCTTGGTTTTTTGTCTTGTTTGCATTCTGTGCAAATTAGGGGTGTGGCATCCCCCTTTTTGAGCTGGTTAGTATATATGTAGCTTACCACATGCTTAGGTGGTCTGATATTGGGACCCGGTTCTATTTGTCTACTCTTTTATATGCATTACTTCAACTTTGATATACAGTAAGGATTTTAATATAGACAGTGTAGGACCATCCCAATTTAGGGTCACCTTGTCGCTGGTGGGACGGCTTGTATACTTTTTTTGATCAAAAATAGTTCACTAAGTACCCTATATTTCATATGCAACTTTGCTTTACATTTATTTATAATGATGGTAGGGTATGAGATATATTTTTTGTCTTTTGTAGGTTTTGCATCTTTTTGCTAGTGTGAACATGCTCCTATTTCTTGCATGTGTACCATCTTAGTCCTCAGTTCACATTGCTTGGTTTTTTGTCTTGTTTGCATTCTGTGCAAAGTAGGGGTGTGGCATCCCCCTTGTTGAGCGGGTTAGTATATATGTAGCTTACCACGGGCTAAGGTGGTCTGATATTGGGACCCGGTTCTATTTGTCTACTCTTTTATATGCATTACTTCAACTTTGATATACAGTAAGGTTTTTAATATAGACAGTGTAGGACCGTCCCAATTTAGGGTCACCTTGTCGCTGGTGGGACGGCTTGTATACTTTTTTTGATCAAAAATAGTTCACTAAGTACCCTATATTTCATATGCAACTTTGCTTTACATTTATTTATAATGATGGTAGGGTATGAGATATATTTTTTGTCTTTTGTAGGTTTTGCATCTTTTTGCTAGGTGAACATGCTCCTATTTCTTGCATGTGTACCATCTTAGTCCTCAGTTCACATTGCTTGGTTTTTTGTCTTGTTTGTATTGTGTGCAAATTAGGGGTGTGGCATCCCCCTTGTTGAGCTGGTTAGTATATATGTAGCTTACCACGGGCTTAGGTGGTCTGATATTGGGACCCGGTTCTATTTGTCTACTCTTTTTTATATGCATTACTTCAACTTTGATTTACAGTAAGGTTTTTAATATAGACAGTGTAGGACCGTCCCAATTTAGGGTCACCTTGTCGCTGGTGGGACGGCTTGTATACTTTTTTTGATCAAAAATAGTTCACAAAGTACCCTATATTTCATATGCAACTTTGCTTTACATTTATTTATAATGATGGTAGGGCATGAGATATATTTTCTGTCTTTTGTAGGTTTTGCATCTTTTTGCTAGTGTGAACATGCTCCTATTTCTTGCATGTGTACCATCTTAGTCCTCAGTTCACATTGCTTGGTTTTTTGTCTTGTTTGCATTCTGTGCAAATTAGGGGTGTGGCATCCCCCTTGTTGAGCTGGTTAGTATATATGTAGATTACCACGGACTTAGGTGGTCTGATATTGGGACCCGGTTCTATTTGTCTACTCTTTTTTATATGCATTACTTCAACTTTGATATACAGTAAGGTTTTTAATATAGACAGTGTAGGACCGTCCCAATTTAGGGTCACCTTGTCGCTGGTGGGATGGCTTGTATACATTTTTGATCAAAAATAGTTCACTAAGTACCCTATATTTCATATGCAACTTTGCTTTACATTTATTTATAATGATGGTAGGGTATGAGATATATTTTTTGTCTTTTGTAGGTTTTGCATCTTTTTGCTAGTGTGAACATGCTCCTATTTCTTGCATGTGTACCATCTTAGTCCTCAGTTCACATTGCTTGGTTTTTTGTCTTGTTTGCATTCTGTGCAAATTAGGGGTGTGGCATCCCCCTTGTTGAGCTGGTTAGTATATATGTAGCTTACCACGGGCTTAGGTGGTCTGATATTGGGACCCGGTTCTATTTGTCTACTATTTTTTATATGCATTACTTCAACTTTGATATACAGTAAGGTTTTTAATATAGACAGTGTAGGACCGTCCCAATTTAGGGTCACCTTGTCGCTGGTGGGACGGCTTGTATACTTTTTTTGATCAAAAATAGTTCACTAAGTACCCTATATTTCATATGCAACTTTGCTTTACATTTATTTATAATGATGGTAGGGTATGAGATATATTTTTTGTCTTTTGTAGGTTTTGCATCTTTTTGCTAGTGTGAACATGCTCCTATTTCTTGCATGTGTACCATCTTAGTCCTCAGTTCACTATTGCTTGGTTTTTTGTCTTGTTTTTATTCTGTGCAAATTAGGGGTGTCGCATCCCCTTTGTTGAGCTAGTTAGTATATATGTAGCTTACCACGGGCTTAGGTGGTCTGATATTGGGACCCGGTTCTCTTTGTCTACTCTTTTATATGCATTACTTCAACTTTGATATACAGTAAGGTTTTTAATATAGACAGTGTAGGACCGTCCCAATTTAGGGTCACCTTGTCGCTGGTGGGACGGCTTGTATACTTTTTTTGATCAAAAATAGTTCACTAAGTACCCTATATTTCATATGCAAGAGATATCACTATAAGCACAAAAAATACAGTTCAGAGAGTAGGAATGTAAGATTATATCTATTATTAAGGATATGGAACTAAGAGGTCTGGAATTTTACTGATATAATCTTACATTCTTACTCTCTGAACTGTATTTTTTGTGCTTATAGTGATATCTCTTGACCACACTGCCTCGATTTTATTGGGGCTTTCTATGTCTTAGGGGTTTTTTGACTTGATTTTATGGGGTGTGTGTATGTCTTGTGATAACATTAATAAAAATTTGAAATAGCAGATTTACTGAGTACCTTGATCTCTTTATTTAAATTATCAATGTAGAATGAGGAATGAGAAATAATTGGTTAGTATATATGTAGCTTACCACGGGCTTAGGTGGTCTGATATTGGGACCCAGTTCTATTTGTCTACTCTTTTATATGCATTACTTCAACTTTGATATACAGTAAGGTTTTTAATATAGACAGTGTAGGACCGTCCCAATTTAGGGTCACCTTGTCGCTGGTGGGACGGCTTGTATACTTTTTTTGATCAAAAATAGTTCACTAAGTACCCTATATTTCATATGCAACTTTGCTTTACATTTATTTATAATGATGGTAGGGTATGAGATATATTTTTTGTCTTTTGTAGGTTTTGCATCTTTTTGCTAGTGTGAACATGCTCCTATTTCTTGCATGTGTACCATCTTAGTCCTCAGTTCACATTGCTTGGTTTTTTCCCCATCCTTATGCAGCCTGATGAGACCAAGCCTTTTTTGGTCGAGGTTGATGCTTCTTCGGAGGGGGTCGGTGCTGTTTTGTCTTAGGAAAACAAGGATGGAGTACATCCCTGTGCTTTTTTTTCAAAAAAATTTTATGAGACCGAACTTAATTACGATGTCGGTAATCGGGAATTTCTGGCGATTAAACTCGCATTTGAACATTGGCGTCATCTCATGGAAGGTGCTAAATTTCCTATTCAGGTTTTCACTGATCATAAGGATCTGATCTATCTTGATGCTGCCAAGTGCTTGAATGCCCGTCAGGCTAGGTGGGCACTTTTTTTTTCGTGGTTTAATTTTTCTGTTACTTACATCCCAGGTACCAAGAATGTAAAAACTGATGCTTTATCTCGCAGTTTTTCTCCCATGGTTGGTACCGAGAAGGAGGAGAGCATTTTACAGGAAGGTGTTGTGATAGCAGCATTGGACTCCGTTTTGGAAGATGGGATTCTGAAAGCCCAGGAGGATGCCCCACCTAACACTCCCATTGGGAGGTTGTTTGTACCTAGGAACTTTAGGAGAGATTTGTTTGTGGAGTGTCATGAGTCTCGGTTGGCAGGTCATCCAGGAATTTCGGAGACTAAGAGACTTGTAGGTCGCAGTTTTTGGTGGCCTGGATGGCAGAAGGAAGTCATTAAGTGGGTGCGTCAATGTACTGTGTGTGCTAGATCTAAGTCTTCACATGCTCCTGCTGCAGGGTTGCTTTGCCCTCTGGAAGTTCCTAGTGCACCTTGGACGCATCTTGCTATGGATTTTATTACTGACCTTCCTGCCTCTGAGGGTTTCACTGTCATCTGGGTGGTCGTGGACCGTTTTAGCAAGATGTGTCACTTGGTTCGCTTCATCAAACTGCCCTGCGCTAAGACACTCGCTAAGGCTTTTGTTAAGGAAATTAACTCCACCTGATGAAGGCAGCAGACCGCTGCAGAAACGCGTTGTGGGCATTAATACTTCAATAAAGAGGTTTGTTTTATAATTTTCCAGCGCCTTATCCAGTTTCTAGCGCCCCACTGACCACTTCAATTTGCACACTTTGTTAAGGAAATTGTCAGGCTCCATGGCGTTCCTACCAACATTGTTTCCGATAGAGACCTCAGTTTGTGGCTCGTTTTTGGCGTGCCTTTTGTGACAGGTTGGGAGTTCATTTGTCATTTTCATCTGGATATCATCCTGAGTCTAATGGACAGACAGAAAGAAAGAACCAAGATGTTGAACAGTTTTTGTGTTGTTTTGTGGCTGACAATCAAGAGGGGTGGTCTGAGTTTTTGCCACTGGCTGAATTTGCTCTTAACAACCATACATCCTCTTCTGCTGGGTGTTCTCCATTTTTTTGTTGTACTGGGAGACATCCGTCGTTTGGGTCATTCTCCAAATTGGTATCGGCTGAGCCGGAGGAGGAGAATTTTTCCGGTGATTTGGAGAGAGTTTGGACTGATGTACGTTGTAACCTTCAAGAGGCTAAGAAAAAGTCCAAGAGGTACTTTGACGGGAAACGTCAAGAGTAGTGTTGAGCATTCCGATACTGAAATATCGGGTATCGGCCGATATTCGCAGTATCGGAATTCCAATACTTAATTCCGATACTTTTACAATATCGTATACCGGAATCGGAAGTTCCCATAATGCAATGAGCCAGTTTCATTTTATTCAGCCAATGAGGATCCTAAGAATTGTGGGCACATCCTGTTAGGCATGTAGGCATCTTAACTAATGGCATGGCTGTGATTGGCTGCTGAAATGATGTCATGATGCACTATAAAAGCCGCCGCCGCCATTTTCAGCTCACTCTGCTGTGAATTCAGTTAGGAATAGGACGCTGTTGTTCTGAGGGACAGTTTTAGATACCTATTTGGTCTATTCTGCTTTACCCAAGCTACTTTATAAATCGCTGTGCCTTGCAGCGCTAGTGCACAGTTCTCTGTGCTGTTCATCGCTGTCTGCAAGGTCTCTGTGTGTGAGTGCAGCTCACCCTGTAGTGTGTGCTTCAACCACGTCTGGTTGTAGTGCACTCAGTGTGTGTCACTGCCTCATACATTGTCCTTTTTTGCTAATTCATAATTTTTCCTGATATCTCCTATTAGTGTGGTGGTTCCATCCGTATTCAGCTAAATTGGTTCCAAACACACTATATAGGAGTAGATAGAGAATTTTTTTTTGTCTTGCAGCGCTAGTGCACAGTGCTCTGCATCTGCACTGTTCACCGCTGTCAGCAAGGTCTGTGTGTGTGAGTGCAGCTCACCCTGTAGTGTGTGCTTCAGCCACGTCTGGTTGTAGTGCACTCAGTGTGTGTCACTGCCTCATACATTGTCCTTTATTGCCAATTCATAATTTTTCCTCATTTCTCCTATTAGTGTGGTGGTTCCATCCGTATTCAGCTAAATTGGTTCCAAACACACTATATAGGAGTAGTTAGAGGAGCCTTTCTGCAGCATTGTGCCCTGCAGCCCCAGCCAGATTAGTATTAGCCTATTTTCTGTAGCCTCATCTATTGCATTGTAGGTTACCTTCCTACATTGTAATAGCTACAAAAAGTTTGTGATACTATCGGTATTACATCTTTGGGCACATCCAGTGTCTTTTTGTGACAAAAAAAACTAAATAAAGTTCACCAAACACTCCACTTTACAGTTGTGTAGGCCACATTAGCTCATATTAAAGTCTAGTCCACACTTTATAAAATGAGTGTTTCTTATACCTGTTAGCAGCTGTTCAGGAATAAGCACACTAAGCCCTTATTACATTTCTGCCTATCTTTATCAGTCTATCAAGATGAAGAAGGCAGGGAGTAAGGCATGTGGTCGTGGTCGTGGAGTTTCTGCAGGTAGAGGACATGAGGATTCTGTGCCTTCATGGAGAGGACAGGGGGATTCTGTGCCTGCTGCGGGCACCAGTGACTCAGCATCCCCCAGTTTTACCAGGGAACAGTCCTTTATGCGCAGGTTTGTAGGAGCTAGCCGTACCCCACTGCTGCGGGAGGACCAAATTGAAGCCGTTGTCGGATGGATGGCAGCTAACGCATCGACTTCAATTAGTTCCAGATCCTCTCAAGTCCTGAGCACTGAAGAGCACCCATCTGTCTCTTCACCGCCTGCCAAATTGCCCAGACAGTCAGAGAGCCCTGGACAGGAGCCATCTCTACTTCTGTTCTCTGAATCTCTTGGCTTGGAAAGAGGGGGCCAGCCAAGCAGAATTCAAGAATTTGAAGAAGAGGTAGTATGCAGTGATGCACAACCGTTTTGTCTTTCTGAATCTGAAGAGGCAGGTGGGCCAGTGCCTATGGTCAGCAGCACACCTCAGTACGCATCTGATGATGAGACTCAGGTGCCACTTTCTGGTGCGTACTGTGCTGTCGAGACTACCCAGGAGAAGCAGTTGTTTGAAGAGGGTGGTGTAGATGATGAGGTCTTTGACCCATCATGGCGTGAGGGACAGGAAGGTGGTGGGAGCAGCTCTGAGGAAGAGATTCCCCGAACGGTCCAAAAAGGAGGGAGAGGGAGGGAGCAGACTTGGTTGCCTGTAGCCTCCACTTCGGCACCCATTAGGAGCATGGCTATTCCAAAATCCAAAGCGTGCGCTCCCAAGACTTGCAGTGCCTGGTCCTTTTTTGACACAGTTGAAGATGACATTTGCTTTGTCAAATGCAAGCTGTGTAATCAGACGGTGAAAAGAGGGAAAAGTGTCAGCAACCTCAATACCACAAATATGTGGAAACATGTGCGGACCAAGCACGTGGTGGAGTTACAAAAACACACTGAAGACCTAGGCCAACCTACAGCGCCACCTACCACCTCTTCAGCTCGTGTTGTAGCCTCTTCCTCCAGCTCACACACAGCTGGTTCGGCTTCCTCACAGGATCGCCATGGAAGAATCTCTGGCACTGTTGTACAGAGACACAGTGTAATTCCACCCACAGCACCACTTTCCCTGTCATCCTCACACTCCCAGGCCAGTCTACAGCCATCGTTAGCACAGGCATGGGAGAAAAGGCGCCCATACTCGGCAAACCACCCCCGAGCACAGGGATTGAAGCTTGAAGAGGGCAATTTGCATATTCCAGGTGCCTTCTGGGAAAAGCGAAGAGTCTCCTTCAGCTAGAAGATCGTTGGGTACAGCCGGGACCAGCTGCTTGGAAAGCATCGCCAAACCAGGGATTGAAGCTTGAAGAGGGCAATTTGCATATTCCAGGTGCCTTCTGGGAAAAGCGAAGAGTCTCCTTCAGCTAGAAGATCGTTGGGTACAGCCGGGACCAGCTGCTTGGAAAGCATCGCCAAACCAGGGATTGAAGCTTGAAGAGGGCAATTTGCATATTCCAGGTGCCTTCTGGGAAAAGCGAAGAGTCTCCTTCAGCTAGAAGATCGTTGGGTACAGCCGGGACCAGCTGCTTGGAAAGCATCGCCAAACCAGGGATTGAAGCTTGAAGAGGGCAATTTGCATATTCCAGGTGCCTTCTGGGAAAAGCGAAGAGTCTCCTTCAGCTAGAAGATCGTTGGGTACAGCCGGGACCAGCTGCTTGGAAAGCATCGCCAAACCAGGGATTGAAGCTTGAAGAGGGCAATTTGCATATTCCAGGTGCCTTCTGGGAAAAGCGAAGAGTCTCCTTCAGCTAGAAGATCGTTGGGTACAGCCGGGACCAGCTGCTTGGAAAGCATCGCCAAACCAGGGATTGAAGCTTGAAGAGGGCAATTTGCATATTCCAGGTGCCTTCTGGGAAAAGCGAAGAGTCTCCTTCAGCTAGAAGATCGTTGGGTACAGCCGGGACCAGCTGCTTGGAAAGCATCGCCAAACCAGGGATTGAAGCTTGAAGAGGGCAATTTGCATATTCCAGGTGCCTTCTGGGAAAAGCGAAGAGTCTCCTTCAGCTAGAAGATCGTTGGGTACAGCCGGGACCAGCTGCTTGGAAAGCATCGCCAAACCAGGGATTGAAGCTTGAAGAGGGCAATTTGCATATTCCAGGTGCCTTCTGGGAAAAGCGAAGAGTCTCCTTCAGCTAGAAGATCGTTGGGTACAGCCGGGACCAGCTGCTTGGAAAGCATCGCCAAACCAGGGATTGAAGCTTGAAGAGGGCAATTTGCATATTCCAGGTGCCTTCTGGGAAAAGCGAAGAGTCTCCTTCAGCTAGAAGATCGTTGGGTACAGCCGGGACCAGCTGCTTGGAAAGCATCGCCAAACCAGGGATTGAAGCTTGAAGAGGGCAATTTGCATATTCCAGGTGCCTTCTGGGAAAAGCGAAGAGTCTCCTTCAGCTAGAAGATCGTTGGGTACAGCCGGGACCAGCTGCTTGGAAAGCATCGCCAAACCAGGGATTGAAGCTTGAAGAGGGCAATTTGCATATTCCAGGTGCCTTCTGGGAAAAGCGAAGAGTCTCCTTCAGCTAGAAGATCGTTGGGTACAGCCGGGACCAGCTGCTTGGAAAGCATCGCCAAACCAGGGATTGAAGCTTGAAGAGGGCAATTTGCATATTCCAGGTGCCTTCTGGGAAAAGCGAAGAGTCTCCTTCAGCTAGAAGATCGTTGGGTACAGCCGGGACCAGCTGCTTGGAAAGCATCGCCAAACCAGGGATTGAAGCTTGAAGAGGGCAATTTGCATATTCCAGGTGCCTTCTGGGAAAAGCGAAGAGTCTCCTTCAGCTAGAAGATCGTTGGGTACAGCCGGGACCAGCTGCTTGGAAAGCATCGCCAAACCAGGGATTGAAGCTTGAAGAGGGCAATTTGCATATTCCAGGTGCCTTCTGGGAAAAGCGAAGAGTCTCCTTCAGCTAGAAGATCGTTGGGTACAGCCGGGACCAGCTGCTTGGAAAGCATCGCCAAACCAGGGATTGAAGCTTGAAGAGGGCAATTTGCATATTCCAGGTGCCTTCTGGGAAAAGCGAAGAGTCTCCTTCAGCTAGAAGATCGTTGGGTACAGCCGGGACCAGCTGCTTGGAAAGCATCGCCAAACCAGGGATTGAAGCTTGAAGAGGGCAATTTGCATATTCCAGGTGCCTGCTGGGAAAAGCGAAGAGTCTCCTTCAGCTAGAAGATCGTTGGGTACAGCCGGGACCAGCTGCTTGGAAAGCATCGCCAAACCAGGGATTGAAGCTTGAAGAGGGCAATTTGCATATTCCAGGTGCCTTCTGGGAAAAGCGAAGAGTCTCCTTCAGCTAGAAGATCGTTGGGTACAGCCGGGACCAGCTGCTTGGAAAGCATCGCCAAACCAGGGATTGAAGCTTGAAGAGGGCAATTTGCATATTCCAGGTGCCTTCTGGGAAAAGCGAAGAGTCTCCTTCAGCTAGAAGATCGTTGGGTACAGCCGGGACCAGCTGCTTGGAAAGCATCGCCAAACCAGGGATTGAAGCTTGAAGAGGGCAATTTGCATATTCCAGGTGCCTTCTGGGAAAAGCGAAGAGTCTCCTTCAGCTAGAAGATCGTTGGGTACAGCCGGGACCAGCTGCTTGGAAAGCATCGCCAAACCAGGGATTGAAGCTTGAAGAGGGCAATTTGCATATTCCAGGTGCCTTCGGGGAAAAGCGAAGAGTCTCCTTCAGCTAGAAGATCGTTGGGTACAGCCGGGACCAGCTGCTTGGAAAGCATCGCCAAACCAGGGATTGAAGCTTGAAGAGGGCAATTTGCATATTCCAGGTGCCTTCTGGGAAAAGCGAAGAGTCTCCTTCAGCTAGAAGATCGTTGGGTACAGCCGGGACCAGCTGCTTGGAAAGCATCGCCAAACCAGGGATTGAAGCTTGAAGAGGGCAATTTGCATATTCCAGGTGCCTTCTGGGAAAAGCGAAGAGTCTCCTTCAGCTAGAAGATCGTTGGGTACAGCCGGGACCAGCTGCTTGGAAAGCATCGCCAAACCAGGGATTGAAGCTTGAAGAGGGCAATTTGCATATTCCAGGTGCCTTCTGGGAAAAGCGAAGAGTCTCCTTCAGCTAGAAGATCGTTGGGTACAGCCGGGACCAGCTGCTTGGAAAGCATCGCCAAACCAGGGATTGAAGCTTGAAGAGGGCAATTTGCATATTCCAGGTGCCTTCTGGGAAAAGCGAAGAGTCTCCTTCAGCTAGAAGATCGTTGGGTACAGCCGGGACCAGCTGCTTGGAAAGCATCGCCAAACCAGGGATTGAAGCTTGAAGAGGGCAATTTGCATATTCCAGGTGCCTTCTGGGAAAAGCGAAGAGTCTCCTTCAGCTAGAAGATCGTTGGGTACAGCCGGGACCAGCTGCTTGGAAAGCATCGCCAAACCAGGGATTGAAGCTTGAAGAGGGCAATTTGCATATTCCAGGTGCCTTCGGGGAAAAGCGAAGAGTCTCCTTCAGCTAGAAGATCGTTGGGTACAGCCGGGACCAGCTGCTTGGAAAGCATCGCCAAACCAGGGATTGAAGCTTGAAGAGGGCAATTTGCATATTCCAGGTGCCTTCTGGGAAAAGCGAAGAGTCTCCTTCAGCTAGAAGATCGTTGGGTACAGCCGGGACCAGCTGCTTGGAAAGCATCGCCAAACCAGGGATTGAAGCTTGAAGAGGGCAATTTGCATATTCCAGGTGCCTTCTGGGAAAAGCGAAGAGTCTCCTTCAGCTAGAAGATCGTTGGGTACAGCCGGGACCAGCTGCTTGGAAAGCATCGCCAAACCAGGGATTGAAGCTTGAAGAGGGCAATTTGCATATTCCAGGTGCCTTCTGGGAAAAGCGAAGAGTCTCCTTCAGCTAGAAGATCGTTGGGTACAGCCGGGACCAGCTGCTTGGAAAGCATCGCCAAACCAGGGATTGAAGCTTGAAGAGGGCAATTTGCATATTCCAGGTGCCTGCTGGGAAAAGCGAAGAGTCTCCTTCAGCTAGAAGATCGTTGGGTACAGCCGGGACCAGCTGCTTGGAAAGCATCGCCAAACCAGGGATTGAAGCTTGAAGAGGGCAATTTGCATATTCCAGGTGCCTTCTGGGAAAAGCGAAGAGTCTCCTTCAGCTAGAAGATCGTTGGGTACAGCCGGGACCAGCTGCTTGGAAAGCATCGCCAAACCAGGGATTGAAGCTTGAAGAGGGCAATTTGCATATTCCAGGTGCCTTCTGGGAAAAGCGAAGAGTCTCCTTCAGCTAGAAGATCGTTGGGTACAGCCGGGACCAGCTGCTTGGAAAGCATCGCCAAACCAGGGATTGAAGCTTGAAGAGGGCAATTTGCATATTCCAGGTGCCTTCTGGGAAAAGCGTAGAGTCTCCTTCAGCTAGAAGATCGTTGGGTACAGCCGGGACCAGCTGCTTGGAAAGCATCGCCAAACCAGGGATTGAAGCTTGAAGAGGGCAATTTGCATATTCCAGGTGCCTTCTGGGAAAAGCGAAGAGTCTCCTTCAGCTAGAAGATCGTTGGGTACAGCCGGGACCAGCTGCTTGGAAAGCATCGCCAAACCAGGGATTGAAGCTTGAAGAGGGCAATTTGCATATTCCAGGTGCCTTCTGGGAAAAGCGAAGAGTCTCCTTCAGCTAGAAGATCGTTGGGTACAGCCGGGACCAGCTGCTTGGAAAGCATCGCC
The DNA here is from genome assembly GCF_046119375.1 of Phyllobates terribilis. Classification (NCBI taxonomy): domain Eukaryota; kingdom Metazoa; phylum Chordata; class Amphibia; order Anura; family Dendrobatidae; genus Phyllobates; species Phyllobates terribilis. The sequence goes on from NW_027362783.1 coordinate 1,160,098, forward strand.
AAACCAGGGATTGAAGCTTGAAGAGGGCAATTTGCATATTCCAGGTGCCTTCTGGGAAAAGCGAAGAGTCTCCTTCAGCTAGAAGATCGTTGGGTACAGCCGGGACCAGCTGCTTGGAAAGCATCGCCAAACCAGGGATTGAAGCTTGAAGAGGGCAATTTGCATATTCCAGGTGCCTTCTGGGAAAAGCGAAGAGTCTCCTTCAGCTAGAAGATCGTTGGGTACAGCCGGGACCAGCTGCTTGGAAAGCATCGCCAAACCAGGGATTGAAGCTTGAAGAGGGCAATTTGCATATTCCAGGTGCCTTCTGGGAAAAGCGAAGAGTCTCCTTCAGCTAGAAGATCGTTGGGTACAGCCGGGACCAGCTGCTTGGAAAGCATCGCCAAACCAGGGATTGAAGCTTGAAGAGGGCAATTTGCATATTCCAGGTGCCTTCTGGGAAAAGCGAAGAGTCTCCTTCAGCTAGAAGATCGTTGGGTACAGCCGGGACCAGCTGCTTGGAAAGCATCGCCAAACCAGGGATTGAAGCTTGAAGAGGGCAATTTGCATATTCCAGGTGCCTTCTGGGAAAAGCGAAGAGTCTCCTTCAGCTAGAAGATCGTTGGGTACAGCCGGGACCAGCTGCTTGGAAAGCATCGCCAAACCAGGGATTGAAGCTTGAAGAGGGCAATTTGCATATTCCAGGTGCCTTCTGGGAAAAGCGAAGAGTCTCCTTCAGCTAGAAGATCGTTGGGTACAGCCGGGACCAGCTGCTTGGAAAGCATCGCCAAACCAGGGATTGAAGCTTGAAGAGGGCAATTTGCATATTCCAGGTGCCTTCGGGGAAAAGCGAAGAGTCTCCTTCAGCTAGAAGATCGTTGGGTACAGCCGGGACCAGCTGCTTGGAAAGCATCGCCAAACCAGGGATTGAAGCTTGAAGAGGGCAATTTGCATATTCCAGGTGCCTTCTGGGAAAAGCGAAGAGTCTCCTTCAGCTAGAAGATCGTTGGGTACAGCCGGGACCAGCTGCTTGGAAAGCATCGCCAAACCAGGGATTGAAGCTTGAAGAGGGCAATTTGCATATTCCAGGTGCCTTCTGGGAAAAGCGAAGAGTCTCCTTCAGCTAGAAGATCGTTGGGTACAGCCGGGACCAGCTGCTTGGAAAGCATCGCCAAACCAGGGATTGAAGCTTGAAGAGGGCAATTTGCATATTCCAGGTGCCTTCTGGGAAAAGCGAAGAGTCTCCTTCAGCTAGAAGATCGTTGGGTACAGCCGGGACCAGCTGCTTGGAAAGCATCGCCAAACCAGGGATTGAAGCTTGAAGAGGGCAATTTGCATATTCCAGGTGCCTTCTGGGAAAAGCGAAGAGTCTCCTTCAGCTAGAAGATCGTTGGGTACAGCCGGGACCAGCTGCTTGGAAAGCATCGCCAAACCAGGGATTGAAGCTTGAAGAGGGCAATTTGCATATTCCAGGTGCCTTCTGGGAAAAGCGAAGAGTCTCCTTCAGCTAGAAGATCGTTGGGTACAGCCGGGACCAGCTGCTTGGAAAGCATCGCCAAACCAGGGATTGAAGCTTGAAGAGGGCAATTTGCATATTCCAGGTGCCTTCGGGGAAAAGCGAAGAGTCTCCTTCAGCTAGAAGATCGTTGGGTACAGCCGGGACCAGCTGCTTGGAAAGCATCGCCAAACCAGGGATTGAAGCTTGAAGAGGGCAATTTGCATATTCCAGGTGCCTTCTGGGAAAAGCGAAGAGTCTCCTTCAGCTAGAAGATCGTTGGGTACAGCCGGGACCAGCTGCTTGGAAAGCATCGCCAAACCAGGGATTGAAGCTTGAAGAGGGCAATTTGCATATTCCAGGTGCCTTCTGGGAAAAGCGAAGAGTCTCCTTCAGCTAGAAGATCGTTGGGTACAGCCGGGACCAGCTGCTTGGAAAGCATCGCCAAACCGCGCGCCTAACGGCGCGCGAATTTGTTTCTCCTAGGGTATCACAAGAAAGAAGACAGACATCAAGTCAGCAGGGACGAGGAGCAGCATGGCAGATGTGACAACCTACATGGTGAGCTGCAACATGTGCTACATGTTCACAGATCGACCAGAAGCTGAAACCAACTTCACCTGCCAGAAGTGTAGACTACTGGCTCTTTTAGAAGAAAAGGTGCGGGGACTGGAAGAAAGAATTGCGACATTAAAACTCATCAAGGAAAATGAAGACTTCCTGGATAGAACAGAAGCGTCACTACTGGTCACAGAAAGTGAAGGAAGCGTCAGAGAACCTCCAGAGGCAGACAAGTGGAGGCAAGTGACCAAAAGAAGCAAGAAGACCATGGAGACACCACCAACCACACAACTGAGAAACAGATTCCAAGGACTTGTGGAGGACGAAGATGGCACACCTAAGGATGAGGAACTACCAGCAAGCAAAAAAGAAAAGAGCACCCAGAAACACCCAGAAGCGACAAGAAAAAGGACAGCCAAGAAGGGAAGAAGAGTGGTGGTGGTGGGAGACTCACTACTGAGAGGAACAGAAGCAGCTATCTGCAGACCGGATATAACCGCAAGAGAAGTATGCTGCCTCCCAGGGGCGAAGATCAAGGATGTTACCGATAGGATACCAAAGCTCATCAGTCCCAAGGATGTCCACCCATTTCTTCTGATACATGTTGGCACCAATGACACGGCAAAGAAGGACCTACCGACAATCTGCAAGGACTTTGAAGCATTGGGGAAGAAAGTAAAAGAACTGGATGCGCAGGTAGTTTTTTCTTCTATCCTTCCAGTAGACGGGCATGGCGTCAGGAGATGGAACAGGATCCTTGATGTGAACAGCTGGCTGAGACGATGGTGCAGACAACAAGGATTTGGATTCCTGGACCACGGTGTGAATTACCTCTATGATGGACTCCTTGCCAGAGACGGACTACACCTCAACAAACCCGGGAAACACACATTCGCCAGGAGACTCGCAACACTCATCAGGAGGGCGTTAAACTAGAAGAAGAGGGGATGGGAAGAAAAACGCCGGACACGAACATGCAACCAGAGGACATACTAATGAAAGATATGAAGTGCGACAAAGAAGGTCCAAGACAAGATACTTGGAAGGAAGGTAAGAAAATTTCTAATACAATCCACAGGGAGAAGATTGGAACAAAACAAAATCGTGTAAACTGCGTGCTAGCAAATGCCAGGAGCCTGACAAACAAGATGGATGAACTGGAAGCAGAAATATCTACAGGTAACTATGACATAGTGGGAATAACCGAGACATGGTTGGATGAAAGCTATGACTGGGCAGTTAACTTACAGGGTTACAGTCTGTTTAGAAGGGATCGAAGAAATCGGAAAGGGGGTGGAGTCTGTCTATATGTAAAGACGTGTCTAAAGCCTACAATACGGGAGGATGTATGGGAGGGAAATGAGGAGGTCGAGTCCTTATGGGTGGAGATACATGGGGCAAAAAACAATAATAAAATTATCATAGGAGTCTGTTATAAACCACCAAATATAGCAGAAGCCACGGAAAGTCTATTAATGAGACAAATAGACGAAGTAGCAAAAAATAACGAGGTGATTATTATGGGGGACTTCAACTACCCCGATATAGACTGGGAAACCGAAAGCTGTAGATCTCAGAAAGGAAACAGGTTTCTGTCAATTATCAAAGACAATTATTTGTCACAACTTGTGCAGGAACCAACTAGAGGGACGGCCCTTTTAGACTTAATATTAACTAACAGGCCAGACAGAATAACTGAGGTGCAGGTTGGGGGGCACCTGGGAAATAGTGACCACAACATTATACAATTCCACATGTGCTTCAGTAGGGTGCCCAGCAAGGGAGTCACAAAAACACTGAACTTCAGGAGGGCAAAGTTTGATAAGCTAAGAGATGCCCTTCACCTTATAGACTGGGATAGTATCTTCAGTAATAGGAGCACGGATAGAAAATGGGAAATTTTCAAAACAGTCCTACATAGTCACTGTAGAAGGTACATACCTTATGGGAATAAAAGGGCTAGGAATAGGAGGAAGCCAATGTGGCTAAATAAGGAAGTCAAGAGGGCAATGAAAAACAAAAAAAGGGCTTTCGGTAAACTTAAACAAGAAGGCAGCGAGGAAGCGCTAATAACTTATAGGGAAAAAAACAAAATCTGTAAGAAACAAATAAGAATAGCAAAAGAGGAGACAGAGAGACTAATTGCCAAAGAAAGTAAAACGAATCCCAAACTGTTCTTTAACTATATAAACAGTAAAAGGATTAAAACTGATGGAGTTGGCCCATTGAAAAATAACCTGGGTAAAATCATAGAGGGCGATGAGGGTAAAGCAAACCTACTCAATAGCTTCTTCTCCACTGTTTTCACAAAAGAAAACAATTTATCGGAGGAAATGCAAAGTAATAAAGTAAACCCTCCGCTAAATATCACCCACCTAACCCAGGAGGAAGTTCAGAAACGCCTAAATAATATCAAAATAGACAAGTCACCAGGCCCAGATGGCATACACCCCCGGGTACTAAAAGAATTAAGTAATGTGATAGACAGACCGCTGTATCTTATATTCAAGCACTCTTTATGGACAGGGACTGCCCCACTAGACTGGCGCCAAGCAAATGTGGTACCAATATTCAAAAAGGGGTCTAAAAGTGACCCTGGGAACTATAGACCAGTCAGCTTAACGTCTGTTGTGGGTAAATTGTTTGAAGGATTTCTTAGAGATGCTATTGTAGAATATCTTAATGATAATAACTGTCTAACTCCATATCAACATGGATTCATGAGAGATCGCTCCTGCCAAACAAACCTGATTGCTTTCTACGAGGAGGTGAGCTCACAGCTGGACCGGGGAGAGTCAGTGGATGTTGTATACCTTGACTTCTCCAAAGCGTTTGATACCGTGCCACACAAAAGGTTGGTATATAAAATGAGAATGCTTGGTCTGGGGGATAATGTGTGTAAGTGGGTAAATAGCTGGCTGAGTGATAGAAAGCAGAGGGTGGTTATCAATGGAGTAAGCTCAGGGTGTGTCAGGGTTACTAGCGGGGTGCCTCAAGGGTCTGTCTTGGGCCCTATATTATTTAATATATTTATTAATGATCTAGTGGAAGGGTTGCATAGTAAAATAGCAATATTTGCAGATGATACTAAACTTTGTAAAGTAGTTAACACAGATGAGGATAGGGCACAGCTACAGGAGGATTTAGATAAATTGGGGAGTTGGGCCAAAAAATGGCAAATGGGGTTCAATGCCGATAAATGTAAAGTCATGCACATGGGAAAGAAAAACAGCAGTCACCCATACATATTAAATGGGAAACCGTTGGGGAAATCTGACATGGAGAAGGACCTGGGCGTCTTGGTTAATAGCAAATTAAATTGGAGTGCCCAGTGTCAGGCAGCAGCTGCGAAGGCAAATAGAGTCATGGCATGCATCAGAAGAGGAATAGGGGCATATGATGAGAACATTGTTCTTCCTCTGTATAAAGCGCTGGTAAGGCCGCACTTAGAATATTGTGCACAGTTCTGGGCTCCGGTGCTCAGGAAAGACATATTGGAGCTAGAGAGGGTACAAAGGAGGGCGACTAAGGTAATAAAGGGAATGGAGGGACTAGAATACCCAGAGAGGTTGTCAAAATTAGGCCTATTTACGTTGGAAAAGAGAAGGCTTAGGGGAGACCTCATAAACATGTATAAATACATCAGGGGGCAGTACAGAGATCTCTCCCATGACCTGTTTATACCAAGGATGGTGACAAAGACGAGGGGGCACACTATGCGTCTGGAGGAAAGGAGGTTCCTGCACCAGCATAGAAGGGGATTCTTTACGGTCAGAGCCGTGAGACTCTGGAACTCTCTGGGAGAGGAAGTGGTGATGTCCAACTCACTTAATGAGTTCAAGAGAGGCCTGGACGCCTTTCTTGAGAACAATAAAATTACATCTTATGCTTAGTGATAGTTAATTAATCCAGATTGGTGTCAGGAAGTGAATTTTTTCCTCAATGATGTCAATTGGCCTATACCGCATGTTTTTTTTTTTTTGTTTTGTTTTGTTTTTTTTTTGAGTTCCCCTGGATCAACGCTGCGGAATAGCTGCAGTGCACAAGAAATAGGCTGAACTGGATGGACGCTTGTCTTTTTTCGGCCTTATAAACTATGTAACTATGTAACTTTATGGCATTGGCAGTCCCACAATACAACGTGCCCAGCCGCTTTTATTTCAGCAGGCAAGCTGTCCCTGCCCTGCAACGTCATGTGGAGGGAAAAATTAAACATGCGCTACAAAACGCCGTCAGTAGCAAGGTCCACCTGACCACCGATGCGTGGACCAGTAAGCATGGACAGGGACGATACCTTTTCCTCACTGCCCATTGGGTAAATGTTGTGGAGCCGGGTACAGATCTTGAGAGTGGCGCTGTACGTGTTCTGCCAACTCCAAGGATTGCAGGAATCCAGTCTGTACACACTGGCTCCTCCTCATACTCCAGTTCCTCTGAATCAGCGCTGCAGTAGCCGTCACGGTCTACCTCCACATCGACCCGTGAACGGTTACCTGCTGTGATGACCGATATGAGCACAGCTGTGGCCAAAGGTCAACAGGCCGTATTAAAATTAATTTCTTTGGGGAATCGAAGCCACACAGCGCAGGAGCTCTGGAATGCCATCAAGCAGCAGAGCGACGTGTGGTTTGTGCCAGCGAATCTCCAGCCAGGCATGGTAGTGTGTGACAATGCCCGAAATCTGGTGGCAGCTCTGGGCCTAGGCAACCTCACTCACATCCCATGTCTGGCACATGTGCTCAACTTGGTCGTGCAGAGTTTTTTGAGGGACTATCCGAATCTTGATGCACTGCTTCACAAGGTCCACATAGAGTGCCCTCACTTGCGGCGTTCCAGCATCGCAAGATCGCTCATTGCAGCTCTGCAGCGGCGATTACATCTTCCGGAACATCGCATCATATGTGACCTACCCACCAGGTGGAATTCAACGTTACATATGTTGGAGAGTTGTGTGAGCAGCAGGTAACAGTAATGGAGTACCAGCTGCAGCAGGCGCAAACAAGTCGCAGTGCGCGCCGTTCACACTTCACCACCACTGAGTGGGCCTCTATGAAGGACATTTGCCACGTTTTGTGTGCCTTCGATTATTCCACGTGGATGGCGAGTGCAGATGATGCACTAGTCAGCATGACTATCCCCCATATCTGCCTGCTTGAAAAAACACTGCAAGCACTAAGGGACGAGGTTTTGGAAGAGGTGGAGCATGAGGAGTCACAAATGCCATCTGCTTCTCTACAGTCTGCGCAACGTGGTTCCTCACAAAGGCCTACGCAGGGGACACTTTGTGAGGAGGATGAGGAGGAGTCAATGGAGGAGGAATACATCTGTCCAGAGGAGGGAGGTACACAATGCTCTAGTAGTCAGTATCTAGAGCGAGGGTGGGGTGATGCAGAGCAGGCAGAGATCACGCCTCAAGCAGGGGACAGCGTTTCTTGGCCAGTTGGCAGTCTGCAGCACATGGTTGATTTCATGCTGCAGTGCCTGAGAAACGACCGCCGCATCGCCCACATTCTCAACACGGCTGATTATTGGGTGTCCACCCTCCTAGATCTTCGCTACCGGGACAACTTACAAAGCCTCATAACACCGTTGAACCGGGAGTCTAAAATGCGGGAGTACCAAGACGCACTGGTGCATTCCATCATGTTCTCCATTCCAACCGAGAGCAGTGCTGCTAGTGCTTTACAAAGCAGCTCAGTGCGTCGAGACAGTGGAGGAAGCTCTACACAAAGAGGGAGCAGAAGCAGCGCCTCAGCACAAGGCAAGACCAGTATGGCCCAAATGTGGCAAAGTTTTGTGTCCCCGCCGCCACAAATGTCTACACCATCACAGACGGCTCCAGTCAGCAGGAGGCAACGTTTCCGTCAGATGGTGACAGACTACATGTCTTGCCCTCTCAGTGTACTCCCAGACGGCTCTTCTCCCTTCAAGTTTTGGGTCTGTAAGCTGGATACATGGCCAGAGCTTAGCCAGTATGCATTGGAGGTGCTAGCTTGCCCTGCTGCTAGTGTATTATCGGAACGCGTCTTTAGTGCCGCAGGTGGTGTACTAACAGACCGTCGCATGCGACTATCCTCCGATAACGTTGACCGGCTTACTTTTCTCAAAATGAACAAGGCCTGGATCTTGCATGAATTTGCCAGTCCTCTTCCAGAATAAATAATTGGTTGGCAACAGTATCCAGGTCTCCTGCTGTGTTCATGTTTCTACCACCTGAACTGTAATCCCTGAGCTCCAACACTGCCAGTTGCTGCTCAGAAGTGCTGTCTGCACAGTCAACACTTGCTGCCGTGTTATTGGGGTTCAGTAACGTCGGCTGTTCCCCTGCTGTGCGGACGGCAATTTCTCCTGCTCTGTCCTCATTCACACTACTACAGATTTTAAAGTTGCTCCAATTACACCTCTGGCTCCTCTGTTTTCAGTATTATCCCTGAGCTCCAACACCGCCAGTTGGCGCTCGGAAGTGCTGTCTGCACAGTCAACACTTGCTGCCGTGTTATTGGGGTTCAGTAACGTCAGCTGATCCGCAGCTGTGTGTCTGGCAAATTCTCCTGCCTTGTCCACATCCACTGTACTACTGATTTAAAACTTGCTCCAATTACCTCTGGCTCCTCTGTTTTTAGTATTTACCCTGGGCTCCAATACCGCTAGTTGCTGCTCAGAAGTGCCATCTGCACAGTCAACGCTTGCTGCCGTGTTATTGGGGTTCAGTAACATCATCTGTTTCCCTGCCGTGTGTCCGGCAAATTCTCCTGCTCTCTCCACATTCACACTACTATTGATTTTAAACTTGCTCCAATTAGGCCTCTGGCTCTACTCTGTTTTTAGTATTTACCCTGGGTTCCAGCACCGCCAGCTGTTTCCCAGCGGTGTCTTTGGCACGGGTACTCCCTCCTGCCCAGCCTGGTTCCAGCACGCCAGCTGTTTCCGGGTAGTGTCAACGTCACTTTGCCTCCAATGCGTTGTCCTGTCGTGTTGCGGTCGGGTTAGCCGACTCTGTGGTGCCTGCAGTTTAGGTGACTCCTATGTGGGCTGCAGGATCTGGCAATGAAGGCTGGTTCCATAGTGCCAATAGGACAAGCACCCCCTGTAGGACTGTGGGTTTTGGTACTGCGGCCGGCTCGCGGCCTTGCAACTTTTTTTTACATGGGTACCTTCTGCTACCCATCCGGGTTCCAGTACCGTCAGCTGGTTCTCGGCAGTGCCTTTGACTTAGGTGCCTCCTTCTCGGTATCCAAGTTCCACCAACGTCTGCTGGTCCTTGGTAGTGCTTTCTGGCACAGGTACCTCCTGCTCAGTAACCGAGTTCCAGTACCGTCAGCTGGTCCTCGGTAGTTCCATTGGCTCTTGTACCTTCTGCTACCCATCCAGGTTCCAGTACCATCAGCTGGTTCTCGGCAGTTCCTCAGCCTTCTTGTACCTTCTGCTACATTTCCAAGTTCAAGCTTTTTGAAATGGTTCTTGGTAATCACTCTGGATCTCCCTGACCAGGACCCTGAAGACGAGGACCCTGAAGACCACCCCGAAGAAGACGAGGACCCCGAAGACGAGGACCCTGAAGACGAGGACCTGAAGACCAACCCGAAGAAGACGAGGACCCCGAAGACGAGGACTCTGAAGACGAGGACCCTGAAGACCAACCCGAAGAAGACGAGGACCCCGAAGATGACGACCCTGAAGACGAGGACCCTGAAGACGACCCCGAAGAAGACGATGACCCTGAAGACGACCCTGAACACGAGGACCCTGAAGACCACCCAGAAGAAGACGAGGACCCCGAAGACGATGACCCTGAAGACGAGGACCCCGAAGACGAGGACCCGGAAGACAACGACCCTGAAGACGACGACCCTGAAGATCACCCCGAAGAAGACCAAGAAGATGACCCTGAAGGAGTTGACCAAGAGGACAAAGAAGAAGAAGACAACCACCAAGATACAGAAGAACAAGAGACAGATAACCAAGAAGCAGAAGTACAAGAAGCTGCAGAACAAAAAGCGGAAGAACATTAAGCATAAGACTAAAAATCAGAGCAAAAGATAATATCTAAATTATAAGCAGAAGATGACTAAGCAGTGTATGGGGGTGAGTCTGTTCCTCCTCGTGGTGCCCCTGGAAAAGACCTGCTGCTGCAGGCCAAACTGAACGCGGACATATCCTGTTGTAAATCTTTTGTGACGGACAGAACGAAAGGTGTAATGTTCAAACTTTTATAGATAACAACTACAGGAATGCCTGTCACAAATAAGAATATGATGAAGAAGAAGAAGATGAAGAAGATGAAGAAGTAAAATATGAAGAATAATAGTTGAATAAGAAGAATATGAAGAATGTAAAAAAAAAAGAATAATAGGAAGAAGGTGAAGAAGAAGAAGAAGAAGAAGAAGAAGAAAAAGATGTAGAAGGTGAAGAAGAAGTTGATGAAAAAGATGCTGATGCTGAGGATGATGAATGGGGAAAGTGTGGGAGAAGTAAAAAAGAAGGTGAAGAGCATGGAAGTAATGAAACATAAATATCTGACAAAATATAAAAAAACTTAACATAGTCAATATTTCCGTAACTCAGAAAGTCTTAAAAAATATTAATTCCTGCTATTCCATTTGATTGGGCTAAACCTCTATGCCTTTATTGTCTCCCCCACCTCCCCCAATACATTATACATTATTCTTAGTTGTTTTCCTTCATGTAGAATTAACCTACAAGGAAAGAAAGGGTTTATTTTTATTCCGATATTTCTGTCCCATTGACTTGCATTGGTTTCCGGTATCGGTATCGGAATCGGCGATATCCGATACTTTTTGGGTATCGGTCCGATCCGATATTTCCCGATATCGGAAGGTATCGCTCAACACTAGTCAAGAGGTTTTGTTTACGGTTGGTGACATGGTTTGGTTGTCCTCTAAGAATCTGCGGTTGAGGATTCCTTCTAAGAAATTGGGCCCGAAGTTTGTAAGGCCGTTTAAGGTGCTTCAGGTAGTTAACCAATCTGCTGTTAGGTTGGAGGTTCCTACCTCCTGGAAGATTAATCCGGTGTTTCATGTTTCCTTATTGAAAAAAGCTGATGTTTCTGATAGGGACGCCACTGTCTCTGTTCCTCCGGTGGTGAAAGACGGTGAATATGAAATTTCTCGCATTCTTAATTCTAGATGGCATAGAGGGAGATTGCAGTATCTCGTCGCTTGGAAAGGTTTCGGTCCCGAGGATAACTCCTGGGTAAGGGCGGATGATGTCTCTGCTCCTAGACTTGTCGGAGCGTTTCACAGGAGGTTTCCTGATAGACCTGGGCCTGGAGGATCCAGAGGATCCTCATAGAAGAGGGGATACTGTTAGAACCCTCCTGTTAGTTTTTTTCCTATTTTGTTGGTCACATGACTTTCTGCCTATATAATCCAGCTCCGCCCTTCTGGCCTTACTGGACTTCAGTGTTACATTTACTCTTAAGCTAGCCAGGTTCCTTGTACCTTACTCTGTAGTTTGCTTGGTCTTTTGACCACTAGTACTTTTTGTTTGTTTGTCTTTGCTCTGCTACAATTTCTGTTAGGAGGTGTCCAACTATATCCCAGTCCTTAGTTCTTGTAGGGACCCCTCCATTAGATCTATAGATCTGTGTTCAGACTAGCCGAGGACTTAGGCGGGTCTGTTCACAAGGAACAGGTCCCCCGCTGCATCGTAGGGAATCAGCTTAGTCCTATTGTAGGGACAGTTTTCCTATCTTTCCTTAGTGTTTGTAGCAGTTCGTAACAAAAGCATCTTAAACCTCTGCTCAGCATGCTCCTGGATAAGAAGATTCCCTATAGATGGGGCTTCCCCTTTGCTTTAATGGCTCGCAGGGATGGGGTGTCAGCAGCGCTCCGCTCTATGGGGGATTTGGACAAGTTTTGTGGGGACCTCTAACTAACAGCACCGAACATTCCGGAATGGAACAATCTTTGCCCCACGGAGGCTCCACCTCCCGTATGGCAAAAGGTGGGGAGGCGGGGCAAAGAGGGAACGACGCCTCGCAGGCCTGGGGAGCAGGGCCCGTCCTCTGGAGTGCATAAGAATAACTATGGTTGACTGTAAAACCCAGAGCATAAGCGGCTTCGCTAGAGGGTTTACTTTTTGTCTTTATCGCTCTTTTTCACTTACAAGCCGGTACTCAACGTCAAGTTCTGATACTTATGTTTGATTTTTTTCTATGCCTTAAATGAATGAATATTTTAAAGTGTCACTTTGACAACCTGTTTATAAATGCCCAGTGGGGTTCCTTGGGTTTCAGGACAAGGATTTTGGTTATTGTTTCTCATCTCACAGGAAAGTTTTTTTTCCCCTTTTTCTGGACTCCCTCCAATATATTTTTCCAAAGGGTTGTTGGATAGCAAGAACATTGTGATTTCCCTTAACTGCATACTACGTTTTTGAAACTTAGTGGGCTCACCTTGTGCCACAGTAATAACCCTTTTCCAAGAGTTACTCTTGGGAAAATTGTTCTGATCTGTATTGATATTTGTACATGTTTTCTCTTTATGTTGGTTTGTTTCAGTCTGTGTCTCCCCCGCATCCCACTGTCTTTCCCCTCCCTCCTTTTTACCTTTTCTTTTCCTTATCAAGAGAGCAGGGGTTATTCATGGAGCTCCTTGGCAGGTCATTATGGGGCGGGAGGCTGCAACGATTGTCAGTGAGTATGATTATAAGCAGTAGCTCACCTTTTCTCACTAGCAATGGTTAAGTTGATCACTTTGAATGTAAAGGGGCTTAATTCCCCTAGAAAAAGAAGGCTCACACTGCAGGAGTTGAAGGCTCAGAGAGCGGACATTGCCTTTTTACAGGAGACGCATTATAACCGGAGTGGGACGTTTAGATTTGCGGTGCATCATTACCCTTTTGCCTACTCTGCCTATAACAATAATAAAAAGGGTGGAGTGGCCATACTTATATCATCTTTATGTCCAATTCAAATCTCTAAATCTCATGAGGACCCGGCAGGTAGATTCTTGATACAGGAGGGCTTTTTTCAGGGCAAAGCAATAATATTGTGCAACATTTACGCCCCAAATTCGGGCCAAATACCCTTTATTCGCAAGGTTCTAGCTAGCCTTCGACGGCTGCAGCCTGGGGCATTGTTGGTGGGGGGGGACTTTAATATCCCGTTCTCAGAAATAAATGATAGGCTTGCCTTGAGGGGGAACCCTCCATCTGCTGGTTCGTCCTGATTATCATTGGAATTTAGAAAATTGATCCGGGCAAATTTCCTTTTTGATATGTGGAGAATAGATCATCCCAAAGAAAAAGCTTACACTTTTTATTCAAATCCGCATCAGACTCATACCAGAATTGATTACTTTTTTGCTAATATTGTCACACTTAGAATTATAGAGAATGTAGAGGTGGGGTCCATAACATGGTCGAATCATGCGCCGGTAATATTAAATTTTAAGTTGGGTCTCAGTTCATCCAGAGCCTGTCACTGGCGACTGCATGAATTTCTGGTAAAGGATCCCTGTATTCGAAAATCTTTATCAGATCATTTAACCCAGTATTTTGAACTAAATTCGGGATCTGTGCCCTCCCTTCCTATTTTGTGGGAAGCGCATAAGGCGGTAATAAGAGGGTGCTGTATTGCAGAGGGAGCGAGGCTTAAAAAAAATTCAAGGCAATTTTTCTCGAATCTTAATTCTCAGATTCGCCTTCTGGAACCTAGATTTGCCTCTTCTCCGTCAACTGGGACTCTGAGGAAGCTGTTGGCCACTAGGTACAAATTGAAGGATCTCTCCATCTGTAAAGTGGAGAAGATGCTTGTATTTTCAAAACAGAGATATTATGAAAAGGGGAACAAGGCCCATACCTTGTTGGCTAGGCAATTGCAGGATCGCTCTGTGGCCGCGGCTCCTCAGGCTCTTAGAGACGATGAGGGAACTACCCACTATGACCCGGGGGAATTGTCAAATATCTTTTATAAATTTTATAAGAAATTATATAATCTTCAGGACCCACTGGCAGGCAATCCAGAATATATGCGATCAAAGATAGACAGCTGTTTTCGGAAAATTAGTCTACCAGTTCTTTTGACGGAGGCACAAGATTCCCTTAACAAACAGATCACTCTTGAGGAATTAACTGACATTTTGAAAGATTTGCCCCTGGGTAAGTCACCAGGCCTGGACGGTTTGACCTATCTATATTATAAAACTTTTGCGGATATACTACTCCCCTATATGGTTGACCTTTTTAACTCCTTCCTGACGGGAACCACGATTCCTAGCTCGCTGTCTCATTCATATTTGGTGTTAATTCACAAGGCTGGTAGAGATCCCCTTGACTGCGCCAGCTATAGGCCCATAGCCCTCTTGAACTCGGACTTAAAAATATTTACCCGTCTCCTTGCAAACAGACTGAATGTCTGGCTTCCGCACATGATTCATAAGGATCAGGTGGGGTTTGTGCCCTTCAGGCAGGGAAGAGACAACACAAGGATGGCTGTGGACCTGGTGGATGTGGTCAATAGGAATAAGTCTCGGGCGCTTCTCCACAGTCTTGATGCGGAAAATGCTTTTGACCGCCTTAATTGGCCCTTGTTAAATGGTTAATTATGGAAATTCATTTGGAATGTTAATCGATAATCATTTTTCTGAGTTCTATGCCTCAGCCATCGTGTCTAGTTGACATGCGCTATTTGTGTGTGTATTTTTGGTTCACTACCATATGTAGAACAGGTGTCCATACGACTGGCTATAAAAGCCCATGGTACAGAAAGGGGGGGCTCTCTTGCTCTTCCCACCCCACAAGAAGAATCTTCATGCTGAGAAGTATCTGACATGTAGGCCTGGACACGTGCTGGACAAAGACATGATTTACCAGCCAGGATCCAAGGAAAGATGGGTGAATCTCAACAATTAAGCTAATTATGGACAAATGGACAATTACTTTATAACTAATTATTGTATGTACCTGCTGCAATCTGATTCTTTTTAATGGACAATCCAAGAATAAATAGATACATTTTTTTATAAGAATATCGTGATATTGATACTTTGCGAAGTCCTCAGTAGGAAAAAATAATACAGGAAGAGTATTATTTTACAATGGTGAGCCAGCCAGTCCTGTTTTTTCATTTTTTTTTTTAATTAAGTAAGTGAATTTCTTCCGTGAACAAGGGGGGAAGTCCTGACGAGCTGAACAGCTGTTGTTCACGTGTCAGTAAATTCACTAATTTGTCACGAGAAGCAGAAAGGACCTACACACAGGAAAAGAATCAGACGAACTAAAGACAGGACGTGCTGATAAAGAGAAGCTAAGGAATCTTAAGGTAAGCAAAATATGGATATAATTTCTTCTTTTGCTAAACAAAGTAATATTAATTTCAAAGTTAATGTAGGAGATGATATAGAAGTTTTGTGGCTCAGTTTATACAAAGAATGTGAATTGCAGAATTTACAGTTAACTTCTAAATTGGTAAATAGAGACAAACAGAAATTGAGAAATATTCTACATTTGGTAGATTTTTTTTATAGTCTTGTGTTAGAGATTTCTAAGCAGGAAAATAGTGTAGAAGTGTCAGATGGTGATACTGATTCTGACTGTAATGTGGAAAATGAACAAGAAGTAAGACACGTGTCTGTAACTGAAGGTGACCTTGGGTCTGACCAAGAGACGGACATACAGAAACCTGACATGGGAGGAGACATGACTGACATACGAGAAACTGACATATTAGGTGAAGTGGGAGGAGACGTGAGTGACGTAGGAGGAGCGGACGTTCAAGAGCCACTAAAAATATCAGAGAATTCAGGAATTACCCAGGCTCAACTACAAATTAAAATGAGGAAACATTTGCTGAAATTATACAAAATCATGCCAAAATATGATGTCAAAATCCATGCCTGTAGAAATTCAGAGACATTTGAGAGCTTCTCTGATAAGTTTGATTTATCCAATGAGGAGAGGAATCAATTATTTAAAATATGGATTCCTGTCACATTGTCCAGACGTTTACATTTAATGCCCTGTGAAAATGACTCTCCTAATGGATGGGAAAATGATTCGGACAGATTAAGATATTTGATTTATTGTGTCACAAAAGATTTTCCCAACATAGAAGATCTGCAGAAACTAAGGATTGGTAGGAAGGAATGTACATATACATTTATGTCCATATTTGAACGGTTGTACAAAGCTCTCATCAAAAATGGAAAAGTACAACAAATGATAACAACTTTTGTACAAAAATTCAAATTCCTAGATCCAGTATCTAGAGTTATAGCGTCACAAAAAGAATCCCTATTCAAATGTGCGCAGTTGCTGGATTCTGTTAGAAAACATGAGAATCGTGCAAAGAAAATAAATCAAGTTAATTTTATAAAACCAGGAAAGGTAAAATCTTACCAAAAGCCAATATCAAACTCTCCTAGACTGAGTCATCCCCATAGTGAACTCTATCAAATACGCAGGAGATTTCATATCTGTTATAAGCCATATCAGCCAGTGTAAAGATCCATCTCTCCACAGAATGAGTTAATTCTCAGTCAGGACTGTGATTCTCTAAAAAGGAAAATGGCCGAAATAGACGGACAGAGACAGGTGAGACGACCGGCTCACAGTGACGTCATGGAATGTGGACAGAAGAACAGACAGTTCTCTGAGGTTTTGAAGGATAGAAAAATGTCTTTCCTAAATAGGGCGTTCCTGGAGATATTTGAGAGAGACAGAAGATTTGGTTTAGGGAGTGGCTAAGGAAAAACTGTAATTATGATGTTGTATCAAAATGTTATACAATGTCTCAATATTTATTTATAATCTTATGCAGTAAAATTGTAGTTACATAGTTTCTAGTAGTTCATGTATGTATATATATATATACACTTGTCTAAGTAGAGATTGTGTATAATTGTATTTATATATATGTTTATAAAATATATATATATTAATAAATTAGAACTTCATATATAAATTTAAGTAACAATATTTTGAATTACATTAGAACCAACCAATATATGTATAAGATATTTAAATAATTCTGTTTCTGTATGAATTTGATATTTAATTTTATTTTCTTATATTTCCTTAGAGTTTTCATTCCAAAGCAGGATTTGATCAAACAACTCTAAAATGGATTTATTTCTTTATTCACACAGGAAGTGGAAAAAATTGCATGATTTTATGTGTGTTACATTTTAAAATAATAACAATATAACTAGTTGGACTATAATATATATGTAATACTTATTAATTCTTTTGTGTTGCTAATATTTTCTGTGCATGAAGTGTTCGTTTTAACCTGTAGCTTTACAGCATGACGTGTGACAGCTGCGGCCTTTGAATTTTGAGCTAATAGTATAGGATCCCATTCATTCTATTTCCAGCTGATGTAACTTAAAACCTGGCAGCCAGTGAGTAAAAAAAAAAAAGGAACCTAAGGACATTTCTATTTTTGCAAGACAATAGTTTTTTTAAGTGTCTGAAATTTAAGTGACTTACTCTCATATTATATAATATGTATTTGGGGAATATTCAAAGAAATATTAAGATATTAAATGCGCATTAATAAATTGGGATACAACAATTTTGGGTTAAATATATATATCTAAAACTTCATATGTGGAATGTTTGAGTTGAACAGATCTGTGAATGTCAGAGTGAAGGTGACAGATGAGCAAATCAGCAGCTGCTAAGCGTGATTGATGTGACAGAGGCCTTGTACGTTTGTATGTTTGAAAAAAAATAAATAAATGTTTCTTTATGTGAAGGTACACAAATATATTTAATTCTGAGAAAAATTATAATACATAATTAGGTATTATCTACATATATATATATACTTCTATATTTCTTAATAATTATTATTTCTTGATTTAACTAATAGTGGATAAGAGCAACCACACATCAAAATGGTTTACAAAGCAAATTTATATTTAGAATAATTTTCCACATGATAATATTCTTGAATAACTATGATATTATTTTTAATGGTTACCTAAATAGGTACACACCTCTCTTTAGACAAATCTATGCTACTCATCGATATGAAATTTATGCACAATATTTCTAGAAGAATAACTATTTTTAATTTGGTTCTGATATATACATAAATTTTATAAAATAATATTTTTGGTATTAAGGGGGAAAATGTGTTTTTGATCCTGATTACATAATCACTTTTGATCAATACTTATTTTCCACACATTTTAATAAAGAAGAAACAATAATAAGGTACAATGATATAATTAAGAAGGGTGTTACATGCAAAGTTGCATAGTTTAATAATTTTTTGGTGATACAAGGTTATGACAAATATGAAATCATCCAGATAATGGAGATATAAGGGTATTTTTTATGGAGAATATAATTACTCTGCATTTGTCATTAAAATTTAAAGGCCTTATTTTTATTTTTATTCTTATTTTTACTCTTAATTTTATTTTTCATTTTTCAAATTTTATTCTTACTTATTTTCTTATTTTTCCATTTTTCATTTTTAATTTTCAATTTTGATTTTAATTCAGTTCAATATTTCAATTGAGAAAACACATTAATATTTAATGGGGTAATGTCAAGTACAAAGAATATTGCTTCATTAAATATAATGATGATATGAATTACTATAAGAAAAATGTTTACATTTTCTGAGTAAACACAACAATTCATTCATTCATTTATTCATTCATTCATTCATTCATTCATACATACATTCATATATTTATTCATTTTTGATCCATGAGTATACATACATTCTTTGGTATTATTGGTTTAATAAAGATATAAACACTTGTTGTTTCAAAACACACTGACACCTATGGGTTGAAAAAGGTAATTACACCTATGACATAAAAATATTTTATCACATGGAGAACTTGATTGAATTATTATCTATTATTGTTTATTATTCCAAACATAATTTATTTTAATATTTTGATAATAATTAGATGGATATTATTGATTGCTATGGTACGCTGTGATATTATAGGTTAGGAAAATTGCCAGATTTGGTATCAGATTAGGGAATGAAGACTTCAATCAAGACATCGCAATTATGAATTCTATCTTAATAAAGACTTTTAATTTTTATAAATCAAAGAGATTCTCAAAAGTTACAAAAAGAAGCAACTGATATCCGGACGTCTCAGAAGGTGTGAATGCTGAGTGATAATAGACTGTGTCAATTACATACAATACAATTCACACTACTGATCACCAGGACGGCAGAGGACGATGATCCTGAATGAACTGTGTTGTGTTCAAGTTTCATCACGTTCCAGTGGTTTCTTATCACCTGCAACGCTTCAATGAAAGCTGGTGAACAGGTAATACCTGGCATATGTGTCCTGTATATAAAGGACTGAGTACTGGTTATGGTGCTATATAAAGCAGCGAAGTGTCAAGTTAACCCTTGCTTTACTGACCAAAGACGTCACATCTGTTCCAAAAGTGACACTAGACCAGTGCGGACATATGGAAGATTCCAGAATATCGCACAGATATTAAAGCTACATTTCATCCATGGACTTTGTTTTCTTATCAGTTGATACACATGATCTTTCTAATAAAGAGTACAGTTTATGGACTGCACAATAATGAACACAATTATGGACTGTACCATATCTACACGCTGTAATTTATTTCAAAGGAGTTTTCATCTAAAGACTGTGTTATAAAAGAACCAAGAAGAAGATGAGACGAAGACCCGATGACATCAGATGATGACGATTGAACCCGCGATTACTTCAATTTAGATATAGGGAAGTATAATTATACATATTAAATGAATATTAGTCACGGCTTACCATAACATGAATTCACATCATTATATAACAATAATCCGATATTGATACTATTATTACTATTATTATTATTATGGAAATTTAATGATATTGCCAAGGAAGAAGGAAAGAAAAAAATGATTGATGAATGTATCTTCTTTTGAGAATTTTCAGTTAAAGTCCTTTTATTCTCAAAAAAGGGGGAAATGTTAAATGGTTAATTATGGAAATTCATTTGGAATGTTAATCGATAATCATTTTTCTGAGTTCTATGCCTCAGCCATCATGTCTAGTTGACATGCGCTATTTGTGTGTGTATTTTTGGTTCACTACCATATGTAGAACAGGTGTCCATACGACTGGCTATAAAAGCCCATGGTACAGAAAGGCGGGGCTCTCTTGCTCTTCCCACCCCACAAGAAGAATCTTCATGCTGAGAAGTATCTGACATGTAGGCCTGGACACGTGCTGGACAAAGACATGATTTACCAGCCAGGATCCAAGGAAAGATGGGTGAATCTCAACAATTAAGCTAATTATGGACAAATGGACAATTACTTTATAACTAATTATTGTATGTACCTGCTGCAATCTGATTCTTTTTAATGGACAATCCAAGAATAAATAGATACATTTTTTATAAGAATATCGTGATATTGATACTTTGCGAAGTCCTCGGTAGGAAAAAATAATACAGGAAGAGTATTATTTTACAGCCCTTTATGTTTGAGACAGTGAAGACTTTTGGGATATCAGGTGCTTTTCTAACAGCACTAAAGGCCCTTTATTCTTCTCCCACAGCGTCCATTAAACTTCCCCATTGTGTATCACCCAGTTTCTCTATAGTGAATGGCACAAGGCAAGGCTGTCCTTTATCCCCGCTCTTGTTTGCCATGTGTATCGAGCCTCTAGAGGCAGCAATAAGAGTTAATCCTGACATATCGGGGGTGGAGGTAAGGGGTAAAGTATTTAAAATTTCCCTATTTGCAGACGATGTGCTACTGACCCTTACGAATCTGCATATCACCCTCCCTAATCTTAAAGTGATATTTCGGGAATATGGCATGATCTCAGGATATAAGATTAATTCTAAAAAAACAGAGGCACTTCCACTAAACCTTCCCCATTGTAGCATCGGCATCTCTGCCCCCCTGCCAGGCAGAGACGCCATCCCACTCACCTCCTCGCTCCCCGCTCTGCGTTCACCAGCGCTCCTCTTCCTGCTGCTGGCGCGCGCAGCTCCCCGGGCACTGTGCTTAGGACACACGCGCTCCCTCCCTCTTAAAAGGGCCGCGCACGCCGTCCTAAGGAGTCCCCGGCCAATAGCCGTGGGTCCTCCCATATATAAAGCACCTCCTCCAAAAAGGAGGTGCCCGAGCAAAAGTTGTTGCACAGTGTTTCTGACCTCTGCTTCAGCCCTCAGGTCCCGCTGCTAGCCTGACTACCAGTCTTGCCCGCCAGCCTGTTACCTGCCTGTTACCTGTCGTGCCTGTCAGCCCGCTCACCTGGGAGCACTTGCCTGTTACTTGCCTGTTACTTGCCGTGTCTGCCAGCCCGCTCACCTGGGAGCACTTTCCTGTTACCTGCCTGTTACCTGCCGTGCCTGCCAGTCTGCTCACCTGGGAGCACTTGACTGTTGCCTGCCTGTTACCTGCCGTGCCTGCCAGCCCGCTCACCTGGGAGCACTTGCCGTGACCACCTAGAGACTCCTGCAGTCACTTGCCGTGACCACATCGAGACTCCTGCCGTCACTTGCCGTGACCACCTGCCAGCCCACCTAGAGACTCCTGCCGTTATTTGCCGTGTTTTCCTGATAGCCTACCTGGAGGCTTCCGCTCGCCAGCCTGCCTGCTGTTCCGGTCAGTCCCTGCCATCTGTACCGTGGGAGTCACCTGCTCCCTTACAAGGTGGTCCCCAGAGTAGCACCTGGTCCCTCGGCTCGGTCCCTCCCTGGTCACGGAGTTAGCCGCCGTACGACCAGGGTCGGTCCAGCAGGTTGATACTTAGTTACGCCCCTCTGGGTCCCTCCTTGCACCGTAGCACAGAGGTTCCACCCCCCGGACCCGTAACACGCATGAAGAATTAGATCATCTTAAGCTGAATTAAAAATTCCGGTGGAAGTCAGAGAGTATCAAATATCTGGGGATTAACATAACGTCAGACTATGGGACCCTGTTTGCTCATAATTTTCTGCCCCTTTTTAAAGAATTGAAGGGTCTTATGGTCAAGTGGGCCAATCTTCATATCTCATTTTTGGGGTGGATATCGGCGGTGAAAATGTCCCTTATTCCTAAACTCAACTACTATTTTGAAACTCTACCAGTTGGGGTTCCTATGGGGGAGTTGAGGGCTCTCCAATCCGTCATAATGAAGTTTATATGGAATAATGGGAGGCATAGAATCTCCAAGCAGGTACTGATCTCGGGGAGGGAGCAGGGGGGGTTATCGGTCCTGGATGTGGTAAAATACTATTGGGCGGCTCACTTGAGAAGGATTCCTTCGTGGTCATCCCTTTGGGCATATAATTAGTGGACAGAAATTGAAAAATTATGGATAGCCCCAGTTCATCCGAATTCACTGCTGTGGTCTGAGAAATCTGTTAAACTCCAAACCACTTTACTGGGCCCTATGCAATTCACTAGAGACATATGGGACACCTGTAGGAGGAGATTTCCTCTTTCTTCTAAACACTACCCGATGATATCGTTTGTCTTTCAGCCTTTGCTCCCTCAGAGCCTAGAATCATCGATGGTTCACCCCTGGATCAATGCGGGATTATTTAGATTTGCGGATATAGTGGACAGAAACACCTTAGTAATAATCAGTTTGATTATTTAAAAGAAAGTTTTAACATCACTAATCGGGAATTCTATAAGTACATACAGATTCAGTATTTTGCAAGATCCCTGTTTGGCTAATATAAAGTGTCCATCCCCACGGAGTTTGAGAGGCTGTGCAGGAGAGGTCCCTCTACCAAGGGGTTGATCTCGGATATATATAAAACAATCAATTCACCGGTGGGTGGACCCATCTTCCAGCACCCCTATATGTCTAAGTGGGAGGGATTCTTGGGAAGGAGGCTTTCCCCTCAGACATGGCAGACAATATGGTCTAAAGCAGCTAAGACATCAATTTGCACCCTATACAAGGAGAACCAATATAAAATTTTAATGCACTGGAACCATACGCCGGATATCCTGAATAAAATAAACCCGCAGGTCCCGAGTATATGCTGGAGATATGGATCATCTGTCGGCACTCTGACACATGTTTTCTGGACCTGCAGCAAAATAGTTCCTTTTTGGGAAACAATAAGAAAACTGGTTCAGGAGGTGCTATTTACAGAGATTTCTCTGGAGCCCTCTGTTTTCCTTCTCAATGTGACCCCTAGGGGAATGGGTAAACATTCTTCCAAATTGCTCCTCCACTTGTTGACAGCAGCGAGATGCATGATTGCTCTATGCTGGAAAAGGGACTCACCACCCTCTAGACAAGAGTACTACGCTAGGGTCTGTGATGTGAGGTGGATGGAGTCTTTGAACACAAGTCTTAATGCAAAGATGGACCTGTTCAAGACAGTATGGGCCCCATGGAACTACTATTGGGCGCAGCGTAGTGAATGACCAACTGTTTCATGATCTTTGTCTATATCATTCTTCCTTTCCCTTCTTTCTCTCAGTGTTGTCTTAGTTTTTTTTTTTTCTCTTTTTCTGTGTTTCATGGACTGTTATTTAAAATGGATTTCATATCAGATATTTGAATTTGAAAGCTTTAAAGTGATCTCTAATGGGTCGTCCTGTTGGAGGCCTAAGTGTTTTCTCTGATATGAAAATGTGAATGACTTCTCTGTGTTCTATGTTTCCTAAAAATATGTGAAAAATTTTAATAAAAATTACAGTTATATAAAAAAGACATCCCAAATGATGACCTGAACGTGGCACACAAAGAGTTTGTGAACAAACTGAAGGATATGGAGAAAAAATTCAAAGACTTCCAAAACCCTCTGAACACACCAATTACATTGGCAGAAATAACAGAAAGGATCACACTGATGAAAGGTAAAAAAAAAAGCCAGCGGCCCAGATTGGATACTCCCAGAAATGATAAAATACAGCCCGCCAGACATCCAGGGTGCGATAGCAAAACTATTCAATATTGTACTGCAGACTGGCTACTTTCCCAAAAACTGGAACTGAGGACTCATAACCCCGATACATAAAAATGGGGATAAGTACGACCCAGCAAACTACAGGGGAATATGTGTCAGCAGCAACCTGGGGAAACTCTTAAACTGCATCCTGAACAAGAGGATCATCATCTTCCTCAACCAATACAATGTCTTCAGCAAAAGCCAAGGAGGTTTTATGCCAAATCTCTGCACCACCGACCACATCTACACCCTGCACAGCCTCATCAAGAACCATTTCCACAATACAAAGCATGAGAGGGTCCATGCCTGCTTTATAGACTTCAATTAGGCCTTCAAATCAGTGTGTTACCCAGGGCTAGTCCTAAAACTGCTGGGGAGCAGAATATGATGCAGAACATATGATGTCATCCAAAGCTCCTACACTGAGAACAGCTGCAGCATGAGGGTAAATGCAAGGAGGATGGCCTGTTTCCAACAGAACTGAGGAGTAAGACAGGGCTTCAGCCTCAGTCCAACGCTCTTCAATATTTACATCAACAAGCTGGTGGTGGCTCTGGAGTCCTTCTCAGCACCAGGACTCACCCTGACACAGAGGTGAAATTTCTGCTCTATGCTGATGACCTTGTGCTGTTATCACCAACTAAGAGAGGCCTCCAAGTTAATCTGAAATTCCTAGAGACCTTCAGCACCACAGGGGCACTGCCAATCAACCGGAAGAAAACTAATACCATGGTGTTCCAAAAAAGAAAGCAGATAGCAGCAGGCCGCACCCCCTTCATAATAGACAGCTGTCTACTTACGAAAACCAACAAGTACACCTACCTGGGCCTTGAACTCGGCCAATCAGGGAGCTTTAAGCAAGCCATACAGTTGCTGAAAAACAAGGCGTGCAAAGCCTTCTATACCATCAGAAGACATCTTTACCATCTTAAGGCGCCTGTAACCATCTGGCTAAAAATCTTTGATACCATCATTGCCCCAATCCTTCTGAATGGCAGAGAAGTCTGGGGTCCAGTCTCATACCCGAACTGATCCAAGTGGGAACGTTGGACCAACAGAAATATTCCACCTAGAGATCTACAAACTGCTCCTCCAAGTCCATCGGAGCACATCAAACAGCGCCGGCCAAGCAGAGCTGGTCATATTCCCATTACACCTTGTGACCCAGAAGAAGGCAATATCATTCTCATCTATAAAGTAGTAGTCCCAGCTACTACCATCAACAAAGCCTCGCTACATCAGGAAGCCCCAGGAGAACGAACCCCCCAACACAAATCATCCCAAACCAGCCTGACCAAGCCACCAACCTGCATGGCCTGACAAAAGGTTAAATCCGGAAGATGGTACACAACGGCAAAGAGGAATATATCAGTGTCTGGAGGAACGACATAAACAAATCACAGAAACTGATGATATACCAGAACCTACAGAAGGGATACAAACTGGCCCCATAGCTAAAGAAACTAGCAAACTCCAAAGAGCGACAGATTCTGAGCCAGTACAGACTGAGCGCCCACAGTCTATTCATCAAATCCGGGAGGCACTGACAGAACTACATGCGGGAAGAGCGCAGACTCTGCCAGCAGTGCCCCCAGGAGGTCTTGGAGAATGAGGTCCACTTCTTGCTGAGGTGCCCCAAATACTCAGCAGTGAGGGACACTCACTTCAGGACACTGTCTGATCTCCTCCCAGACTTCACCTCCATTGAGGAGGAAGAGGAAAGTGCAGCGGCCACAGCAGTGCAATATGTCAGTGCCTGCCACAAACTTGGGAACCCCCTATAGTTCCAGTGACAGATGACTAACCTGACTGGAGGTTGGCTTTGAGCAGGATAAGTTAGGGTTTTTATTGGTAACATTTTGGGGTACATAACATTTTTGATTGCTTTCAGTATAAGTTCTACGCTGAGCACTTAAGTTGGGGTTTCCGTGTAAATCCCGCAAAAATGCGATATAAACTAAATCCCCCACGGAACCACTCACTGTAATGAGGCAGATGGAGATACTTTGGACTCTGTTTGCTATCTGTTCCATGGTATCCGTCTTCAGACGTGCACAGAACTGTGGTCGACCACACGTGTGCGCTAAAAAGACACTTAAAATGATAAAACGTTGCCGGAACAGAGACCAGACTGAGTCTAAAGTGACTCCATCTGCCTTATCTGAATCACATTTTTTGGGGGGATTTGTGTGTCACCCCAGGCCTGGATGCCACAAATATTAAAGGCTGTGTCTGAGAGCAGGAGGGAGGTTACCTGGTCAGGGACAATTAGCATACAGCACCTGCTGTCCCAGGCCAGTAGGGGGAGCTGGCTGCCCCTATAAAAACTGGAACTGAGGGCAGGGTTAGGGAGAACTGGATGACCTAGCTCAGGACTGAGACTAGTCCGAGAGAAGTAGGGACAGTTCAGCTGTAGCCGAGGAGTCCGTGATACAGAGGAGAAGCTGCGAGCCAGGGACAGAGGGGACGAGAGCCGGTCCAGGCTGAGAGAACTACACTACCGGACATTGGGGTCCGAGGCTGTCAGGGTTGCAAGCCCAGCAGCAGAGAACCAACCCGCGAGGGATTTCAGGTCCCTTGGCCTAAGAAGCCTGGAGGCTCCGCCACACAGAGGGACCAGTACAGCACGGAGAAGCAAAAGGTGCCTAAGGCCCGAGTCGCAAGCCATACAGGCGAAGTACACGGCCAGCTCAGGGACGTGGGCTATTACAACACGAAAAGGGGGATAGTCAGCAAGGGCAGAGAGAGAACGGTAGGCCTTCACACTCACCCTGACCAGTGGGTCTCGCCCGAATGCTCTCAGACACCCAGGCCCATTCCTACCCGGTACTCCTGTTGGGTCATTAGTAATACCTACAATAAAGACCCTGGACTGTTTGAAGCGGATTCTGAACTCTTATTATTGCGGCCTGCACTATCACCTCCAGCATTCACATACGCTGCCCTGAGGCTACACTCTTCCCGTGGGGAGTTATCCTATCCCTGTGCAGCACACCAACATCAGCCTCAGCGGTCTGCCTTGCAGCGGCTGTCATCCCTGACCGCAATCCACGGGTGGCGTAGTCGGACATTCATAACTCTACAAATAGACTGCCACAGCATTTGGTCTGACCACCCTGAGCCACGGGATCGGGTTGCCACTACTACCCGCATCATCGCACTGAAGCCCGGTTCCGGGTGCCCCACGGCCCAGGGGGCGAGTCAGCTTTTGGCGTAGTCGGCAGGATTGTGACCAACCCGCCA
The DNA here is from genome assembly GCF_046119375.1 of Phyllobates terribilis. Classification (NCBI taxonomy): domain Eukaryota; kingdom Metazoa; phylum Chordata; class Amphibia; order Anura; family Dendrobatidae; genus Phyllobates; species Phyllobates terribilis. The sequence continues at coordinate 1,187,258 of NW_027362783.1, forward strand.
CAAACGGGTATTGCGTGCCTGAAAAGACTGCAGAGATTTCCTGCCATCCGGAGCCGTTTCCCGCCATCGGACGCCATCTTCAGGACGCCGCGCGGGAAGAAGAGGGGCATGGACGTCAAAAACGCGTGAGACTTGAAGCTCCGCCCTATGCTGAGACGCTGCGCAAGGTCCTGGAAGGGGAGAGAGCGACGCTGACGTTATCACCCCGCGACGCAAGGTCATCATCCAGAGCATCGCGAGCGGAGCCGCGGCCTACAGAAGAGGATCGTCGGAAGGTAGGCCACGGTTAACTAGGGGGGAGGAAGATTCGGACACGGAGGGACCCTCTACCACCAGCGTAGCCGCTGCAGCTGTGATGTCGTTTTCCATGCCCTATATCCTGGCTACCACAGTATGCTGGCGAGTCGCATACCTTGGGCGACTTTAAAGAAAGACTGTATGGCTTATTCAAGGTTTATCCCCTGACAGAAGAACAGAAAGTAAGCATACTAATAGGGCAGTTAACTGGTGCGGCCCAACGTGAGGTAAACTCTTGGAAAGCTGAGGAGAAAAGGACTGTAAAGGGGGTTCTGACCCGTCTGCGGGACACCTTTGACACCCGTACCTCAGCAGAAATCAAAGTGCGGTTCTATGGCTGTAAGCAGCGAGCCCAAGATAGTATCAGAGACTATGCCTTGAACCTGCAAGAAGCTCTGGGAACAATCAAGCAAGCTGACCCTGGCAGCGTGCAGGACACTGATAAACTGTTGACTGACCAGTTCATAGAAGGTCTGCTGTCCAGCGCCCACAGAACCCAGCTGCGCCTCATGGCCCTACAGAACCCCGATTTGACTTTTGCGCAGTTCAAAGATAGGGCCATCCGGGTGCTCCGAGAACCCGCACCAGGTGGCGCTGTGGTTTCCCGGCGCCCCGCCATCACTTTCCACCAGGGGGTGGCGCCCTACCCCGCAGACCTTGTGGGGGCTGATGCGCAGGCCCTAGATCCATCCCAGCCTGCAAACCTGCACCATCAGGTCCAAGAACTAACAAAGAGTGTGGCTGCACTGACCAGGACCGTACAGTCGTTGCAGATGGAACCGTCAAGACCAATCAAGTTGGCTTCCAGTCTGGAGGATGTCCCGTGGTGTCGACAGAGAAGGATCCCGTCGTTCAGAGGGAGGCCCACCGACCGTTACACTGAGGATGGACAGCCGATTTGCCGCCGTTGCAGCCAGCCAGGACACATAGCCAGGTACTGTACTTTAAATGGGTCCGACCTGGGGCAGAGGGCCAACCCCCAGGCATAAGGTCATCAGGCCCGTCTAATTGGCGCGATAAGTACGTGGGGGGACGCCCGGTCTTACCCGTAGTGCTGGACGGTATCCTCATGAGTGCACTGCTGGACACCGGGTCTCAAGTGACTACCATCCCCTACGTACTTTTCAAGCGGTACTGGAGTGACACTGATATAACCCGTTATCCAGACGATGACTTAAGCATCATTGCCAGCAATGGCCAACCCGTGCCGCAGGTGGGGTTCAGAGAGGTGACCATCAAGATTGGTAAGGTTGAACTGCCGGCACAGGGAGTGATCATTGTGGACATTGACCGTCGTGAAAGTCACCCTAAAATAACCTTGGGTACTAATGTGATCGAAAACTGTCTTTCAGAAGTAATTGTGATTTTGCAGCAGGTGGCGATGAATGCGAGCTCCAGTCAACAGAGGGTCCTCCAGAAAGAGATAAGAGCCCTGATGAGACGGCAACAGATAGAACTGTCTGGTGGTGAGATCGGTAGCGTGAGGATAAGCGACCAGTTCCCCATTGCCATGCCTCCCAAAAGTGAAGGGAGTGGAACACCACATCCCCACGGGGAGCCACCCACCAATAAAAGAGAGACACAGACTTGTACCCCCTGCACATTATCAGAACGCAAAGGGCATGCTGAGAGAAATGAAAGAAGCTGGGGTCATTAGAGATAGCTGTAGCCCCTGGGCAGCTCCCTGAGTTTTGGTAAAAAAAAAAAGACGGTACCATGAGAATATGCGTGGACTATAGGAAGGTCAACCGTATCACCCATAAAGACGCGTACCCGTTACCTAGGGTAGAGGAGTCTTTAGCAGCCCTAAAATCAGCTAACTTCTTCTTTACTTTGGACCTTACTAGCGGGTACTGGCAGGTTCCTGTGACAGAGGCTGACAAGGAGAAGACCGCCTTCACCACCCCGATGGGATTAAGTGAATTCAACTGTATGCCATTCAGGCTCTGCAATGCACCAGGGCCTTCCAGAGGCTGATGGAATGCTGACTAGGGCACCGAAACTTTGAGACGGTCCTACTCTACCTGGACGATGTTATTGTCTATTAAAAGACCTACTAGGACCATCTAAAGCACCTGGCCGAGGTGTTCGAAGCCCTGGCAGGCTATGGCCTGAAGGTGAAACCCTCAAAGTGTCACCTGTTAAAACCGAAGGTACAGTACCTAGGGTACGTGGTGAGCGCTGAGGGAGTAGCCCCCGACCCCGACAAGGTCACAGTAATCAAGAGCTGGCCAAGCCCCTCTAACATCAAAGAAGTGAGGCAATTCCTCGGGTTGGTAGGCTACTACCGAAGGTTCATCCCCGGGTTCACTAAGATGGCAGCCCCTATGCAAGACCTCCTGATAGGGCAATCTAAGACCAGAAGCCAAAAGCCACCCTTCAAGTGGGACAAGCCGGAAGAGGAGTCGTTCCGACAGTTGAAGATGGCCCTCACGGGGGATGAGATCCTGGCCTACCCTGATTATGGCCAGCCTTTTATTCTCCACACCGACGCCAGTAATGTGGGGCTGGGAGCCGTACTGTCGCAGAACCAACAGGGCAGAGAAAGGGTGATCGCGTACGCCAGCCGGAAGCTGAGGCTCACTGAAAGAAACCAGGAGAATTACAGCTCCTTCAAGCTAGAATTCTTGGCAGTGGTGTGGGCCGTCACAGAACGGTTTAAGCATTACCTGGCCTCCGCAAAGTTCACTGTGTACACGGACAACAACCCGCTGATACACCTGGACAATGCAAGACTTTGTGCCCTAGAACAGCGGTGGATGGCCCGGCTATCCAATTATGACTTCACAATCAAATACCGGGCCGGCAGAACCAACGCCAACGCGGACGCCCTATCAAGAATGCCCCACCTACCTGAAGGAGAAGACGACTTGGAAGAGCTGGAGGAAGTAGAGCTCCCTGCGTTCCACCGGTATGGGGCCACTCAGTACTCTCACCGGGTAAGAGACAAAGACCTAACCACCGTCATGTTCAACCCCTTACCCCACCACGGCTGGGCCGAAACGCAAGATAGTGACCCTGCAATTCGCCTGGTGAAAGACCTGTTAACCCAGGCAGACGCTAGCCCTGGATCGGATGCTCCAGAGGGAGCCAAGCAGTTGTGGAAGGAGAAAAGCAGGCTATTCCTCTATGAAGGTAAGCTGTGCAGAAGGCTTGTCAACCACCGGACGCACGAGCTGACCTGGAAGGTAGTGGTCCCAAGGCGAGATGCGGCAATGGTCCTGGAGGCCTACCATGACAGAGCGGGACACTTCGGGCGGAAGAAACTGGAGTTCTTACTGAGAGAGCGGTTCTACTGTGGATCGGTATGAGAGGGGCCATAGAGAACTGGAGCAGGGACTGCGGCCCATGTCACCTCAGAAGGAAGGACCGTACCAGCCAGAAGACACCCTTGAGGCCCATCGTCACCAGGCAGCCTCTTGAGCTGGTAGCTCATGTGAAGTTGGCTCCAGCCGGTCCGGCTACATCTATGCCCTCACGATTGTGGACCATTACTCCTGGTTCCTGGTGGTGGTTCCTGTTAAAGACCTGACAGCCCAAACAGCGGCCAGAGCCTTCCAGCAACATTTCTGCCGTCCAAACGGGTATCCGGAACAGGTCTTGACAGATCAAGGTCCAGCGTTTGAGGCGGAAGTCTTCCAGGAGTTCTGCAACCTCTACGGCTGTAGGAAGATTCGGACAACGCCTTAGCACCCGCAAACCAACGGGCTGTGTGAGAAAATGAATAATATCATCATTGATCTCCTCAAGACGTTGCCCCTGGAAGAACGCAGCCTGTGGCCGGAGAAGCTGCCAGACCTGATTGACTTGTACAACCATACCGCGGTGAATGCTACAAATTGCACCCCGGCTTACCTGATGCGGGCAAGACCAGGTAAGCTGCCGATAGACCTGGAGATGGGAGTCCTGACACCCGAGGACACCTCCCCAGAAGCGGACTGGGATACGGAACGGCGGCTACAGTACAAGAAGGTACAGGAGAGTGTGGAGAGGAGTCTGGCTCAAGCGAGAGAAAAGCAAGAGAGGCTCTTCAACCAACACGCCCCTGCTGGCCCCCTGGAACCTGGTGAGCAGGTCCTGAAGTGCAAGAGAAGGCTTCACAAGCTGGACGAACAGTGGGAGAGAGACCCGTACACAGTACTGCAGTCCGACCACGACAACCCGAAGGTATGTGTGATTACCAAGGATGGAGGAGAAACCACTAACACCGTCTCCAGAGACCACCTAAAATGGTGCCCCGAGCAACTGCAGAGTCCAAGTGGAGATCAAGCTGACCTTGAACCCGCAGAGGACAAGGAAGAAATGATCAGCACCATTCTCGGAGAGTTCCCCCAGACCCGGACTCGGATAAATGACGCGATAGTGGTACCCGTCCTACACTTCCTTCAACCTACCCAGCAGGAGCCTACAGGAGAGCAGTAAGAACAAGCGGAACAAGCAGCGCCGGAGGCAGAAGGACCCATGCCAGCAGCCCAAGAGAGTCAACGCTCTGCTGACAGTGAGCCTGCCATGCCTGCGGTAAGCCAAAGAACCCGCAGACAGCTGCCTGCCCTGCCTGTGAACCCAGCTAGTAGCTGTACCATAAATGATAGTGGGGAAAGCCAGGGTAGACCACCACCAAACAGTGGGTTACGGAGGTCAATCGGAGCACTACTGGTCAAATACCAGCTCGCTGGAAGATCTAAATGCACAGTGTATATATTTAATGTTTTATGTTTGTACCCTGGGTATTAATACTGTTTTCCAGCTTTCCTAGATACAATGGACTGACAGGTTATGGACAGTAAATAACCGGAACTACCATGTAGATAGTTGCACCTGGTGCCCTCTTTCGACGATGACCATGGAAGAAAAACCTGTCCGGCGTGGCCCCCTTGTGGTCGAAAGTAGTTAGCTTTTACCTTGCTGCCACGCCCAAGGCCAGGAACTTGGGGTTTATAGGGACAGGTCCCCACATTGTGGAAAACTATACCTAGTTGGGTGATATGGACACCCGGTCACGGAAGCGCCGTGACCTTAAGGACAAAATGTACTTGTATATATGTTATGTTATTGTTTCTACCTTGTATTTGTGTTTCCTGTTAGTCCCGGAGTACTAAATTTTACTAGGGGGGAATGTGTCACCCCAGGCCTGGATGCCACAAATATTAAAGGCTGTGTCTGAGAGCAGGAGGGAGGTTCCCTGTTCAGGTACAATTAGCATACAGCACCTCCTGTCCCAGGCCAGTAGGGGGAGCTGGCTGCCCCTATAAAACTGGAACTGAGGGCAGGGTTAGGGAGAAGTGGACGACCTAGCTCAGGACTGAGACTAGTCCCAGAGAAGTAGGGACAGTTCAGCTGTAGCCGATAAGTCCGTGAGGCAGAGGAGAAGCTGCGAGCCAGGGACAGAGGCGACGAGAGCCGGTCCTGGCTGAGAGAACTACACTACCGGACATTGGGGTCCGAGGCTGTCAGGGTTGCAAGCCCAGAAGCAGAGAACCAACCCGCGAGGGATTTCAGGTCCCTTGGCCTAAGAAGCCTGGAGGCTCCGCCACACAGAGGGACCAGTACAGCACGGAGAAGCAAAAGGTACCTAAGGCCCGAGTCGCAAGCCATACAGGCGAAGTACACGGCCAGCTCAGGGACGTGGGCTATTACAACACGAAAAGGGGGATAGTCAGCAAGGGCAGAGAGAGAACGGTAGGCCTTCACACTCACCCTGACCGGTGGGGCTCGCCCGAATGCTCTCAGACACCCAGGCCCATTCCTACCCTGTGCTGCACACCAACATCAGCCTCAGCGGTCTGCCTTGCAGTGGCTGTCATCCCTGACCGAAATCCATGGGTGGCGTAGGTGGACATTCATAACTCTACAAATAGACTGCCACAGCATTTGGTCTGACCACCCTGAGCCACGGGATCGGGTTGCCACTACTACCCCCATCATCGCACTGAAGCCCGGTTCCGGGTGCCCCACGGCCCAGGGGGCGAGTCAATTTGCCCTTCACGACCTTGGACGTATCCATACGTCATGGAAGGGAAGGCTATGTCCTGAAGATTCTGCACGCACAGGAGTTGTGTGCGCGCGATTGCCACCGGGTGTTCATCTGATATAACAGTTGACACCCGGTTCTCACTGCTAAGAGCGGTCTCTGGCACTTTAACCCCATAAATGCTGCGATTAATATTGATCACAGCATTTAGAAGGCAGGGAGAGGGAGGTTGCTCGCTCTCCCCTCCGATCCGCGCTCCTGCAAAGTCATTGCGAGGTCCCGATCGTTGCCATGGTGACCTGAGCTCGTCATGACAACATCCGGATCAACATCCAGGCTACGGCAAGCCCCTTAGACCATGCTCAGATTATGGTCTAAGAGGCTTGTGTCAGTGCACCACTGCACAACTGACAGATAAAGCACTGTAATTAAGGTTGAGCGAGTATGTTCTGTACGAGTATGTTCTGTCTGAGTATGCTCGGGCCGAGCTCCGAGTATTTACAGCTGCTCAGTGATATGTTTGAATCCCTCCCGTGTGCATGATTTGCGACTGCTTGACATCTTTATTACATGTGAGGAATGTGTAAGAAACAGACATTCCTCACATGTAATAAAACTGTCAAACAGTTGCAAATCATGCACACAGGAGCGATTCAAACATATCACCGAGCAGCTGTAAACACTCGGAGCTCGGCCCGAGCATACTCGGCGAAAGGGTTAATAGAACATACTCGCTCAACACTAACTGTAATGCTTGGGCATGCTTTATAACAGCGATCAAAGTGAAAGTCCACTTGATGGACTAAGTCGAAAGATTTTTTAAAAAGTTTAAAAAATTTGTAAAAATGTAAAAAAAAAAAAATTGTGAAATAATAATTAAAAATTACATTAAACCAATAAATAAGTATTTTTATGTAAAAAAAACCCCAAAAAAGTAAACATATTTGGTATTGCCGCGACCCGACCTATAAAACTGTCAAACTAGTTAACCCCTTTAGTGAACACAATAAAAATAAATATTTTAAAAAAGACGCAAAAGCTATGCTTTTTTATCATACTGCCGAACAAAAAGTGGAATAAAACAACAATCAAAAAGACGAATGTAAATAAAAATGGTATAGCTGAAAATGCCATTTTGTCCCGCAAAAAGCAGGTTGCCAAACAGCTTCATCAGGAAAAACATAAAAAAGTTATAGCTCTCAGAATAGAGTAATGCAAAAATAATTATTTTTTCTATAAAATAGTGTTTATTGTTTACAAAATAGAGTCACTGATAGGGGTTTTTCACTGTTTAGGCACATCAGGGGCTTTCCAAATGCGACATGGCGTCCACTCTCGATTCCAGCCATTTTTGAGTCCAAAAAGTCAAACTGAGCTCTTTACCTTCCGAACCCTGCCATGTGCCTATAGAGTAGTCTTCTCCCACATATGGGGTATCAGCAGGGCCAGCATCAGCACTTGGGCAAGCGGGGGTGCTCACTCACCGTTAGGGACCCTGGTGCGCTATGGGGCCAGTGAGTCGGGGGAGCATGGTGCCAGCATTCGCGAGTGAGCCCCCATGCTTTGTTCAGGGCCCTGGCATTTATACTTACCTCATCTCAATGCTCTGCAGCTCCGGTGTCTTCCGTGTCTTCTGACACTGTGATGTGTCAGGGCAGAGGGCGCAATGACATCAGTACACTGCGCCCTCAGCTCTGACAGTGCAGAGAGTCAGAAGACGCTGAGGAGTCCTGACCTGCCACCAGCAATGAAACGTGAGTATTTATTTATTTTTTTTAAATGTATGGAGCATTATATGGAGCCCATTCTCTATGGAGCATTATATGGGGCCCATTCTCTATGGAGCGTTATATGGGACCCATTCTCTATGGAGCATTGTATGGGGCCCATTCTCTATAGAGCATTATATGGGGCCCATTCTCTATGGAGTATTATATGAGGCCCATACTGTTTGGAGTTTTATATGGGGCCCATTCTATATGGAACATTATATGGGGCCCATTCTCTATGGAGCATTATATGGGGCCCATTCTCTATGGAGCATTATATGGGGCCCATTCTCTATGGAGCATTATATGGGGCCCATTCTCTAAGGAGCATTATACGGGGACCATTCTCTATGGAACATTATATGGGACCCATTCTCTATGGAGCATTATATGGGGCCCATTCTCTATGGAGCATGTGCCCAGAGGCATAGCTAAGGGTTGGGTTCAGGGGGGGCAAAACTTCTGAGTGGGCCCCTAACCATGTAACCCTGATTACAAATATGGTGGTGCACCCTAATAGTGGAAGTAGGAGAACTTCAGCAGATGACCGTGCTGTTGCTAAAAGAAATCTTTATACAATGATTAACACTGATATTACTGCCATACTGTGTTGACCATATAGTAGTAGATACCAGTATTGCAGAGCATATAAGAGATTACAGTACAGATATATATAGTACCTTACAGGTGACGTCCTTTCTGCTAGAGTCATTCACTTTTCCCGTCTTTTCCACCTGTCCCAGACCGATATAACGACTTCTCCAGCCACAGCTCATCTGCAGAGATCACAACAAAGACACATATGACTTCTCACATTTCAGGCACCAGCCCCATCTATCCCAACCTGCACAAACCCCTCATCCTGCTGATACCCCAATGCTGAGCCGCTGCTGCTGAATGTGCCCCTATTACTGATCCTCTTAGTATCCCAAATAATAAAGCCCACCACTGTGCCCCCTCATAATAATGCTAACACTGTGCCTCTTACAAAGTAAAATCCCCCCTTTGTGCTCTCTAGATGGTAAAACTACCCCTTTAAAATATTACTGCCCTGTGCAAGTGCCCTAGAAAACAGTGCCCACATTTTGCCCCTAAAAGTAATAATGCGTCAGGTGCACCGTTGACGGCCACAATACCGTAAGTGCCCCTATAACAATAATGATTCTTAAGTGCCCACTTAACATTTAATAATGTCCACTGATTCCCCCATGTACAGTAATAATGACCCATGAGTCCCCAGCATTGTTTATGTGGTCGGTTAGTCATGTGACTACATGTATGTTATTTGCATGTGTTGACTAGACTCTCACAGCTTGTCTCAATTCTCTTGTATTGAGAGAAGCTAGTCGACATATGCAAATAGCATACATGTGGTCACATGCCCGCCCGATCCCACTGTTGAAATTGGGGGCTCATGACAGCAGGCGCACCATACCCTGTCATGATTTGCCCGTCTGCAGTCACATAGAGTGACTGCAGACTTTTATCCCAAGCCCGCACAACCCCTTTAATAACTTTATACAAATAATAAGCTGCTTATTATGAAATTATTATTAAAGGGATTGTCTAGTCTGAAGCTACAAGTCTGCTGTGACTATGTGACTGCAGACTTGTGAATCCTCACATTGCATGCACAGCACACTGTCTAGGCTCTCTGGTTCGGGGAGCGGGTTGTCATGAGACCTCAAGTATGCGATTTGCATACACCTGGCCACATTCCGACTAGACTGTTTCCGGTCTTGCTCAATACACTTGTATTGAATGGGGCCGCGAAGTTGGAATGGGGCCAGGAGCATGTAAATCACATACTTAAAGGGGATTTCCCACGAACAAAAGTACATTTTAATCAATAGTTACTGTAATAATAATCATTTCTACAATTGGATGTATTTATAAAAATGTTCCTGTGCTGAGATAATCTTATAAATGTTCCCCTGCTGTGTACTGTGTAATGGTTGTGTCTGACCATACAGAAACATGGTCTGATTGTACCACACCTCCTGGGCAGGGGAGGAAGCAAAAGAGCGTACAGACATTACAGCCGGGGAGCACAGCTGATTCTTTCTTTTAAGTAAAACATTGTTTAAAATGGACAGGGAAATGTTTTACCTCACAGAAAGAATCATCTGTGATCCCGTGCTATAATGTCTGTATACTCTTTTGTTTCCCACCCTGTTCAGGAGATGTGGTATGATCAGACCATGTTCCTGTATGGTCAGACAAGGCCATTACACAGGGGAACATTTATAAGATTATCTCAGCACAGGAACGTTTTATTTAAACACATCCAATTGTGGAACTTATTATTATTCCAAGATCTATTGATTAAAATCAACTTTGGTTCATGGGAAAAACCCTTTAACCCCTTAAGCCTCGGAGCATTTTCCATTTTTGCATTTTCGTTTTTGCTCCCCTTGTTCCCAGAGCCATAGCATTTTTATTTTTTGGTCAATATGGCCATGTGAGGGCTTATTTTTTGCGGGACGAGTTGTACTTTTCAACGCCATTACTAGTTTTACCATATCGTGTACGGGAAAACGGGAAAAAAATTCCAAGTGTGGTAAAATTCAAAAAAAGTGCAATACCACAGTTGTTTTTTTTTTTTTACCACGTTCACTGAATCCTAAAACTGACCTGCCCTTCTTATTTTACAGGTCATTACGAGTTCATAGACACCAAACGTGTATAGGTTCTTTTATATTTAAGTGGTGAAAAAAATTCCAAAATTTGGTAAAAAAAAAAAAAAATAGCGCCATTTTCCGACACCCATAGCGTCTCCATTTTTCGTGATCTGGGGCTGGGTGAGGGCTTATTTTTTGTGCGCCGGGCTGACATTTTTATTGATAAAATTGTGGGGTAGATCCGATGTTTTGATCGCCCGTTATTGCATTTTATTGCAATTTTGCGGCGACCAAAAAACGTAATTCTGGCGTTTAGAATTTTTTTCTTGTTACGCCGTTTACCGATCGGATTAATTATTTTTTTATATTGATAGATCGGGCGATTCTGAACGCGGCGATACCAAATATGTCTATGTAGGTTTTTTTTTTTAATATTTTATTTTGAATGGGGCGAAAGGGGGTGATTTAAACTTTTATATTTTTTTACTTTTTTTTATATTTTTAAAAACTTTTTTTTTTTACTGTTTGCATGCTTCAATAGTCTCCATAGGAGACTAGAAGCAGCAACTGTCCGATCGGCTCTGCTACATACAGGGGACGAGCAGGTCCCCTGCATGCAGCAGAAATGGTCCTGTGCTATGAGCGCCGACCAATAGGTGGCGCTCATAGCGACCAGATCATGACAACCACAGGCGTCTGCTGCAGACCCTGGGTTGTCATGCCCACCCATCGGTGATCCGCGATCACGTGACGGGGTCGCCGATGGGCGGGGCTTATGCCGCGCTACCCGGAAGCGCGCGTTAAATGCCACTGTCGGAGATTGACAGCGGCATTTAACATGTTAACAGCCGCGGGTGGATCGCGATTCCACCCGCGGCTGTTGCGGGCACATGTCAGCTGTAATAATCAGCTGACATGTGCTCCGTTCAGTGCGGGCTCAGCGCCGGAGCCCTCACTGAACGGGGGGTACGCAAATGTGCGTACCAATACGGCAAGCGTTGTTAAGGGGTTAAGGTCACATGACAACCCGCTCCCCGAACCAGAGAGCCCAGACAGTGTGCTGTGTGTGTAATGTGAGGATTCACAAGTCTGCAGCCACATAAAGTAACTACAAAAGACAAAAAATATATCTCATACCCTACCATCATTATACAGTTATATGAAAAAGTTTGGGCACCCCTATTAATCTTAAGCTTAATGTTTTTTAAAAATTGGTGTTTTTGAAACAGCTATTTCAGTTTGATATATGTAATAACTGTTGGACACAGTAATGTTTCTGCCTTGAAATGAGGTTTATTGTACTAACAGAAAATGTGCAATCTGCATTCAAACAAAATTTGACAGGTGCATAAGTATGGGCACCCTTATCATTTTCTTGTTTTAAACACTCCTACCTACTTTTTACTGACTTACTAAAGCACTTTTTTTGGTTTTGTAACCTCATTGAGCTTTGAACTTCATAGCCAGGTGTATGCAATCATGAGAAAAGCTACTTAAAGTGGCCACTTGCAAGTTGTTCTCCTGTTTGAATCTCCTCTGAAGAGTGGCATCATGGGCTCCTCAAAACAACTGTCAAATGATCTGAAAACAAAGATTATTCAACATAGTTATTCAGGGGAAGGATACAAAAAGCTGTCTCAGAGATTTAACCTGTCAGTTTCCACTGTGAGGAACATAGTAAGGAAATGGAAGAACACAGGGACAGTTCTTGTTAAGGCCAGAAGTGGCAGGCCAAGAAAAACATCAGAAAAGCAGAGGAGAAGAATGGTGATATCAGTCAAGGACAATCCTCAGACCACCTCCAGAGAGCTGCAGCATCAAATTGCTGCAGATGGTGTCACTGTGCATCGGTCAACTATACAACGCACTTTGCACAAGGAGAAGCTGTATGGGAGAGTGATGCGAAAGAAGCCGTTTCTACAAGCACGCCACAAACAGAGTCGGCTGAGGTATGCAAAAGCACATTTGGAGAAGCCAATTTCTTTTTGGAAGAAGGTCCTGTGGACTGATGAAACCAAGATTGAGTTGTTTGGTCATACAAAAAGGCGTTATGCATGGCGGCAAAAAACCACAGCATTCCAAGAA